>NC_135497.1:422446076-423086076 GCF_052857255.1 Amblyomma americanum | reverse complement strand
TCTATCATCTATCTATCTATCATCTATCTATCTATCATCTATCTATCTATCATCTATCTATCTATCATCTATCTAATCTAATCTGAGATTTTCCAAGGTATATGTCAACGTGTCAACCGTGGCCATTGTTTTCCAGCTTTCGTGATTCTTGTCACTTCAGACGATCTGCATTCGGACACGCAAAATGTGGACATCTGCAGGTCGTCGTGTCATCTCTACTTAGTTAAGCTCTTTATAAGTTGTGTAGGAGCCCAAAGAGAAGCATCGAGCGCGCGTACCTGTGTGCGTGTACGTATGTGTCGCATAGCGCGTCGTTTGAACTTGCTGTACCATCGTTGTGGTGGTGTCTGCTTGCGAACGAGTCCGTCGTACCGACGTCCGATTTCGTGTATCGTAGTAAAGTTTTTTAAAGCGGATCACTGCTTTGCCTTGGCCAATCAGTCGCTTCGAAGCGTTTATTTTCGTTTCAGCTTGCTGCTGTCATTCTCGTCTGCTTGCCCGTGCGCGATATTCAGACTGGCGGCCTTGTATTCCATTTTTTTTTCCTTCAAAGCAGACTTCTCGAGAACAAAGCGGCAAATCAATGGCGGCTCTACCCGACGCATGAAATAATGCTAACGTAATTCGCAAAAGAGATGTTAATTGAAAAATTATAGACTGATTAGCTTACTGTCCGCAGGTTACAACATATTTACAGTCGCTAACAGAACGAAAGCGACCTAGCTTACGCGAAGGGAACAGGCAGGTTTTCGGACAGCGAGGAGCGCAACAGCAAATCGCGGTAATGTCGGCCTTTTCTTCGTCCGTGTCAAAAAGTTGCGCTGCGTTGGGGTCCTTGCTGCGAGCATGATCAGCCACGCTCGCCGGTTTCCGGAAAGGTTACGATCAGGCTGCGATATATAGCTTTCATAGACTGCGAAAAAGCATTTGATTTACTGGAAACAGCAATCGTGCAGGCATTTTGAAACCAGGGTGTGGAAGAGGCACATGTAAAACTGCCAGAAAATATCCACAGGGACTGCACAGCGGCCATCGTTCACCGCAGGCAAAGTGATAGAATAAGTGACCAATAAGCAAGGGTTTGAAGTCTCTCTCTCTCTAACGCTATTAACCGCGTGTTTACGAGACTCACTCAGGGGGATAATTGGGAGGAGTTGGGGATAGAAGTTTATGGAGAACATCTTAGTAGACTCCAGTTCGCTCATGACGTTGTTCAGCTAAATAACTTGGCAAATGAATTTCCGCGCATGGGAGACCTAAACACTTAAAGTGGAACAGTGGGTCTAGCAATTATTATATGAAAAAAAAAACTCGGTGTTTAACAGTCTGAGAACGGAGCAGCAGTTTAGGTAAGTGGTAGCCTATGCCTATCTAAAAACGTTGGATAGGCAGCGAGGTACTAGGGCAAGTAGCGACCTCAAATACGCACCAATGGAAGGGAAAAGCTAGGAGAATAAAAATGGGGAGGAATGCACTTGGCAGGTACTCTCAGGTCATGAACAGTAGATTACTTAGCAGTGTCCCTTAAAACGAAAGAATAGTGTGTATATAAGGGGCAGAAACTTATAGGACAATGGATAGGCTTGAAATTAAGTTGAGGATAACGCGGGGGGCGTAAAGTTGAGAGACAGAGTGCAGAGTAGGCCAGGGAACAAAGACAAAAGATGTAAATGATATCCTAGCTGAAATGAAGAGGATAAGGGCGTGGACAAGGCGTGTAATGCGGAGAGCATGGTAATTGGTGGTTCCTTAGTATAACCGAGTAGACTCCAAGAGATAAGCTTAGCAGGGGGCGGCAGATTCAGGTGGCCTGATGAGATTGGGAAGTTTACGGGGTTACGGGGTGGCCGCAGCTGGCGCAGGACAAGGTTAATTGGAAATCGCTGGTCCTCTAGTGGAGGAGGAGGGAACAACTTTATTCAAAAGGGACAAAAAGAGGAAGCTAGGGCATGGAAGAAAAAAAAAACCTCCTCCATGGCCTCCTGACAGGGCTGCGAACGTCCAGGAGCACTCTGCTGGCAGCCTGGTCGATCCGCCGACGCTGCTGTCCTGGACCCGAGGCCCGTAGCGCCGTCTCCCAAGAGGTTCTTGTAGAGTTTGGAGATCGGGGGTATCGATTTGGGCACAAACGTAGTTGATGAAACCAGCCACCTCCTTCCCACATAGCATGCACTCGTTCGTGTGCGACGAGGTTGAACCTATGCTTCATGATCGGCGATGCGGACCGATCCTGTCGGGAGCTGTTTCCAAACAGCGCTCCCGGATGCGTTAAGATTCTCGTGTGGAGGTGCTTACAACCTAAGAACGAAGCGGCTTTTCCCTGCCAAAGGACCCCCTTCCAGCCAATAGCGCCGGCCGATTCTCATGACCCTACTAGCATGACAATGCAGGGAGGGGTCTATCCCTGCTCATGGATGGAGAGGACTATCCCATTTCATCTGCCACACACTGCATTCTTCACGCCAGCAAGGTCATATGAGAATCGGCCGACGCCATTGGCTGGACGGGGAAAACCTCTTCGTTCTTGGGTTGTATTGGTTGTATACGACTATAGTTCCGCGGTAACACAAAGTGAACAAGGGAGGGGGGAGCCTGCCAACGTTTCGACAAGAGGTGTTATCTTCGTCTGGGCAAAGCATTCATCATCGGAGGGACTGTGATAAGGCTGTAGCCATTATGCCTGAACAAGATGCACGCTTCCCATCTTAACAACCTTCGCACTTGGCGCCCTCCTCCCCCTCACCGGGCCTTCCTCCTCGCAGTGAAAGCCCCATGAACGCATTGTCGAGAAGAAAAGACCTCTTGTCGAGACGTTGGCAAGCTCCCTGAGGCTCCCCCCCCCCCCCCTTGTTCAGCTTGTGTCTTCAAGTAACCCATCTACCTGCCCTCTCTCTACCATAGTTGCGCGGAAGTAACTTATGATTGTGTTGTAGTCCAATAACATCTCCGCTTCTCCGTCGTATGGGGTAGGGTGAGTGTTCCGCCGGCACCCCAGGGTATGAGAGCAGCCCGAGAACTGTTCCGCGGAACAGTTCTCGGGCTGCTCTCATACCCTGGTGCCCAAATGACAGAGATTCTGTGGCTGAGGCGGGGGGGGGGGGGTATTCTTGAGAGCTTCCGCTACTTTGCTGCAAGTTCTTTTAAGAGATATCTATATCCTGTCTGCGAGTCCGTACATATTGTGCTGATGGTCTCATCTATTGCAGCTAGTCTGATGGCCTCTGCTATGGCCAGCCTCTTTCCATTGTTCCTATTTCTTTGGCCATAGTCCTAATCCTCAATTCGCGCGTGGTTATTAGGCCTAGGGTCGCATCTACCACAGTGCCCTCACCTGTTATTTGAGCCTTGGCTGCATCCTTGATTCTTGACTGCCCTTCTCTGAATGCCTTGGCTCGAGCAATTCTTGTGCCCCGATGTCCCGATGTAAGTACGGGTGCGTGCTTCTCGGGAGGGGTTTGAGGTTGACTTATTCTGCTGCCCGGAGAAGTATCTCTTCTCTTCTCCTCCTTCTGTCTCCTTTTCAACTTTGTACTCCAGCGAACTGCGGAGTTTACATCCTGTCCCAGTTGTTCTGAGTCGTATACATTGCTCGATTCTATGTGCCTCTAAGATCTCCTCCACCGTGTTGTGCACACCCAGTTGTAACTGCTTAAGAGCGCTCGTGCACTTTATAAGGCACAGTGCTGTTTTAGCCGCCTTAGGTAGAATCATATTTGCTTGTTTCGTTTGCCCTTGTGTGAGATTATGGTACGGTATATAGAGAGCCACACAGGTAACTACCTATGCCTCTAGCAATCTCATGGTGGCCTTTTCGTTCAGCTGTGATTGCGATTCGCCACCTTTCTTGTGAGACCCGTTAGTCAGGTGGCCTGCTTCTTTGTCATAGTAAAATTGGCATCTGTGTTGGCTTCTATGTGTAGGCGGGCGAGACGAATGTACAGCGCAAGACACAAATACAAGGGACAGAAACAGGGAATGAGACACGAAAGCACTGTGTCCCTTTCACTGTTTCTGTGTATTTGCGTCTTGCGCCGTACATTCGCCACGCAGAACCCTTCCAGAACTAGCCCATCAACTCGCTCTTGTTCTATGTGTAGCTCCAGAATACCGCTGCGTTGTACCCTCGGAACTCGACCATCCCCTGTATGTTTTAATTTCCAGGCCTCCTTTTCGGTGTCTTCACCAGCAGTTCACTTTTGTCCTGTTTCCCCTACTGCCTCCGTGACCACATTCGCCGCTCCCATGGAGTGTCTAGTGCTTCCTCTATCGACCTTCTCAGCTGTCACATGTGGGTGATATCTGTGTATATGGCCCCTGCACTTTCTCCAGTTCTCGTGAGAGCCGTGGCATATAAATGTTGAATAACATAATAGGGGTTAATACAGCCCCTTGTCCCCCTGTTAGGTAGCCGAAATACCGGTGTGGTAATCGGTCCTATGTTAATTTCTGCCGTGCAGTTACTTAGGAACGCTTTTACATGTTTCCAGACCTGGATCCCAGACTCAGTAAATCCCAGGGCTTCGAATATGTAGCTGCGGCTAGTGTTGTCGAATGCCTTGTGCACGTTCAATGCTGATATTGCCCTTGTGCTAGCTGCCGTCTTTCTGGTACAGAATATAGTCTTCTCTAGTAGTAAGGCGTCCTGCACCGATATATTCGGTCTAAAGCCGAACTGCGAAGGTGTGACGTGCTCATGGGTCTCAATAAAAAGCTGTAGTGTTCTTACCCAGGCAGCTAGTCGATGAGATAAGTCTCAGATGTTGCAGTGTTTCCCGGTTTGGGTATTGTCGATCAATCTGCGCATGGCTCCATTCCCGCGGCTGCGTCTCTTCTATCTAGTGTTTGTTAAATAGGGTACCTAGTTCCTCGATAGATGTCTGATCCAGGTTGCGAAGAGCCCTGCAAAAGGCCCTTTCCAGGCGCTGTATCGCTTATGATGCTGTTAGCTCTGTCTCCTTAATTCTTCACTACCTAAGGGGTGCCTTTCCACTGTCCTGCACTGTGGGTTCTGGTTTGTATAGCTTATTTAAGTTGCTCACAACATTACAAACACAATAGTCGCTGCGTATCTGTCTCTGAGCGGTTTTTCGACGCGTGCGAGTCCAGCGTCGACCTGAGTATATTCCAAATCCTTTTTTGCATCCAGAGCACCCTTCAATATGTTGCAGAATTCTGTCCAATTATCCCGCGCCAGTTGCGCCGCCTATTCCGCCGTTTTAGTTATCTCCGCAATGCGTCTGCTTAGTCTTATATTCAGGCGTTGTCTTTTCCGCCGCTTAACTATAGCTGCGCCTTGTTTTCCATAAGTTCAGCATGTTCGGATCGACCTGGGGCGCCTCCGGTGTGTTGGAAATGATTCTGCTACTATCTCTGACAGCCATATGCATCTTGTATATCCACTCCTTCATGTTCTGTAGGGCCATCCTTTGCCGGAAGCCGTTCCAGCACTCTTGGTCATTCCACCCGAAACGTCCCAGGCTGCAAATAAAAGCGGCCATCGCCGATTCTTTGGAAAATATTGGGCCAGTTGGCGATTATGTTAATAGAACTTCAACGAGGTAATCGTCTTGAAAAAAAATTTTTGCTCACGTGAGCGCTGTTTGAAGTTCCCGCGAAGAAGCAAGAGAAGTAGTTAAAAGTTTTTAAAATCAGACGTGAAACTGGTACAATGACAAATCTTAGTTTGGAATTTTCACTTCCGTTGCTCTTTCACCTGACTTCATTAATGAAGCCATGTAAGAATTTCCTGCGTTTTCTTGGTTCAATAACAAAGCAAAATATATGCTGTTTTAAGACATTTTTTTACATAAACGTCTTTAATGTTGCAGCCACAATAATTTTTTCCTGCTTTGATCTGTTGCTGTAGCTTATGCTAAAAATAAATTAAAGTTGTTAAACACAATAATTCTTAAGAAAATGCTTCCAAAGTTCGGAATAAGTAACTTTTTCCTGAGATTCAGACCTAATAAGTATCAAGGCCCTCCAGATAAAAAAAAATACGTGAGAAAGATCATAATACGTACCAATTTTGTTGCTTGCAATCTAGAAATTTTAATTCGATGAAATTTGTTTGAGGCGATAAAAATATTTTTGGAGTCTCCACCAGCATCCTTGGTAGATACTGCAGAGCTGTGTCTTCACTGTAGAACACATACTATCGTGCTCAGCATGAAATTGGTTGTTGTGTTTTGGAGGGGGGGACGCAAATGGCGCAGTATCTGTCATATATCGCCGGACACCTGAACTGCGCCGTAAGGGAACGGATAAAGGAGGGAGCCAAAGAAGAAAGGAAAAAAAGAGGTGCCGTAGTGGAGGGCCCCGGAATACTCTCGACCACCTGGGGATCTTTAACCTGCACTGGCATCGCACAGCCCACGGGCGCCTTAGCGTCAATGTGCTGTGCGATGAAAATTGAAAATTGGTTTTTGGGGAAAGGAAATGGCGCAGCACCTGTCTCACATCTCGGCGCACACCTGAACCGCGCCGTAAGGAAAGGGATAAAGGAGGGAGTGAAAGAAGAAAGGAAGAAAGAGGTACCGTAGTGGAGGTCTCCGGAATAATTTCGACCACCAGGGGATCTTCAACGTGCACTGACATCGCACAGCACACGGGCGCTTTAGCGTCCCTGAGGTAGGTAGGTAAACTCTTTTATTGCGCCCAAAAACAGGGGACCAGTCAAAGGACCGGTTGCGCTGACTTAGAGGAGGTCGGCGGGGATCCTTTGGGATGCCGCGGCCTCCACCGCGCGCTGGATAAGCCAGCGTTGGTCTGCTGGCTTGGAAGTACACAGGAGAGACTCCCACGTCTCTGGGGTGTTTGCGTTGTCTGTGTTGTAATGTGTACAAGTCCACACCATGTGTATGAGTGTGGCCGGAGTTGAGCAGTGTTTACACATGGGGGCTATCTGTTCCGGAAAGATCCTGCTGTATAAGAGGGGGTGTGGGAAGCTGCCAGTTTGTAGTTTGCGCCATTGGACGGCCTCGCGTCTTGTTAGATCGCGGTGTGCGGGAGGATATGTGCACCTTTGGAGTCGGTAGTGCTGGAGTATGTCCGTGTAAGTGGTGAGTAGAGAAGCGCGTGGGATATTAGTGTCAGCGGAAGCAGGGTGGCTGATCATACTCTCGGCTTGGCAGCTGAGATCTCGAGCGAGAGTGTGTGCCTGGGCGTTTCCGCTGAGCGACTCGTGGGCTGGAGCCCAAAGAAGTAAGCGAGATGTGGAAGAGGGTGCTGTAGAACGTAGAATGTGTAACGCCTGGCAAGAGATACGGCCAGCATCGTAATTGCGAATAGCCTGTTGAGAGTCACTGATGACGACTTTGGTATTAGGGTCGGCTAGCGCGAGCGCAATGGCAACCTCCTCAGCTGCGGTGACTGTTTCTGCATTGCGAATGCTGCAGGCTGTGTACCAGCTGCGGTGAGGGGCGAGAGCTACCGCCACCATCGCTGGCCTCGATGGATGGTAAGAGGCGTCCGTATACTTGACGTCCGGACGTCCGCTGAAGCGTTTCTCGAACTGACGAGCCCGGTCGGCCCGTCTCTCGGCGTGGTGTTCCGGGTGCATCCGTTTGGGAATGGGAGGAATGCGGAGATTTAGGCGATATTCCGATGTAAGTTCAGCGTAACTTGGGGCCGATCTCGGCGGGGAGATCCCAACTTGCTGCAGTACCGCTCGGCCAGCGTGTGTGAGTGAGAGCCGCTCATACTGGGCGGTGAGGGTTGCTTCGATCAGTTCGCTCACGGTATTGGAGATTCCGAGAGCCATGAACTTATGGGTAGCTGTGGACATGGGAAGACCTAGGGCCGTCTTGTATGCTGTGATGACCCCCATAATGCGCAGGTCCACACGGGACGGAGAGGCAAAGAGACACCGTATGGCTCAGTTTAAACAAACAGGTATATTCAATAATTACACATGATTAAGATTATACATCAGAGGCTGGGGCGTCCGAGCTTACGTGCCGACGACTTCATGGGGGCGATGGAGTGGCTCCGGAGTTGGGCTCGAGCGGTTGCTGGCAGAAGCTGCACGCCGTCGGGCTTCGGCGCTGAAGGCCCTCTTCGCGAACGATGTCGTCCTGAGCGTGTATGCAGTAGAATTTCAATAGTCGTCCGTTTCTTCGAGGATGGTTCACAAACCCTTCCTCTAGTGTCGTTCGGCTTGGAAGATGAACAGGAGGCGAGCTTGTAGATGATGACAGCAGAGCATAATTTTACAACATACATATACAGAGAGTTAAACTGGAAAAAGCAGAACTGAATTTACAAAAGAACAAACTTTGCACTACTTTACTCATCGACCGGGCAGGTTAGTGCCTAAGTAGCATCACATTACATGCTAAGCATGGAGCCCCAGCTCAGCCTGGACTGCATCCGTTTACATGCGCTTTTAAGCACTTGATTAACAAAGGACTAAGGGCGGTCATTTTCAGTGGCCCGCCCAAAGCATCAATTCTCCAATCAAAAATAACATGCGAGATGGGGACAACCCCTTGGGTTGGGCTTAGCCTCGAACCCAGAGTCTTGTTAACAACACAAACTAAATAAACAAAAACGCCACAACTCTCTCTCAAGTGAGAGTATCCACAGGCTCTCCCTTCGGAGCTAATCCTTGCCCCATGCATGCATACCGCCACCCACCATCGGTCCGCGTCGCCCGTCAGCAACAGAGGAGGGGGCGAAAGGGCCCACGATGCTGCCGGGCTACCGACGGCGGGACACAGCTAATAAGCATGAAGGGGTTCGTCTGTCGCTCCGGGAAACCAGATTAAGGGTCGCCCCTGTCTTCCCACATTCTTGGCGAGTCTTGCCTGTCCGCCATGACAGGTGTCCGTCACGGCCCTCCTGGGAATGCGCTTTTGTTCACGAGGCACGGCGGGAAGCTGTGGGTGCCTTCCCGGCGATAGCCCACGACAAAGGGGGGAGGGGGGAGGGGGTCCGTGCGTCAAGCGACAATTTTCGTTCCCCGTATGTACTCGGGGGCTCTCGGTTTCCGCGTGTGCCGGCGTCCTGCTTTCTGCAAAGGTATGCAGCTGGAAAAGAGGGGCGGCCTTAAGCCCCAACTCGATGCACACACAAGGAATGTACCTCGTAGCACACAAGGAATGTCACACTCTCTCACCCTCCAGAAGAATGTTCTCCGAACATTTGAGTCCCTGCAGCTCCCCTTGTCTTTCTGAATCGCCTCGCACAGTGCGTCCGACAAAACACTTTTCGCTGCACTCAACACCACTGCACAACACCATATGCCTCCGCTGTCATAACTGGCGTCTCCAGGGGCAGCACTGATCTTCTTTGACAGATAAACATGAAACTCAGCACCCAAGCCTCTCCTTTCTAGTCCAAACTGGACGAAACAAATATACCACAGTTACAAAGGAGCTCCCACTTCTAGCACGATCACGGCACAGACAAAAATATAGATAACGAAAGGAAGTAGGGCAGGTTCTGCATGCGCTCCGCATGCTCTCCTGTGAAGGTGTTACTTAATGACAGAAAGGTTTAACTACTAACTCCGATAACTTAACACATACGCATATAGCAATGTTATGAGCTGCGGCATTACACAATTCTGACCAGTTCACAACTCCGCTCTGTTTACACCATTAGTCCGACTTAGCTTTCCGATTTCGCAGCGGATATCGGCCTTCATGAGTCATACTAAGTAAGTCTGTGACCCTTTGTCTGCTTTGGGACTCGCGAGGGCTCGTGGCAGGAGCCTCTCCTGGCGTTATCTGCGCGGCAACCTCGCGCGCTTCTTCTTCTAGCAATGCAGGAAGTAAATCCGGTGGCATTCCGGCCGTCACCTCTGGCGCGTGCCGAACAAATGCAGGAGAGGGCGTTTCTTGCGGACTATCTGCGCGCTCCGCTTCACTTCTGTCCCCATCAAAATCCGCGCTTTCCCTTTCCTCATTTCGTGAATACTGAACCGGTGCCGACTTGAGGCGATTTGCGTGTATCCTTATCAAGCGCCGGTTCACGTCTCGGACTCTGAAGTTTACCGGAGAAATTTTCTCGACAACCTCGCACGGTCCTCTCCACTTCGTCTGGAACTTACGAGCTAGCCCAATCTGCCTTTGGCAGTTTTAAATGTACACGCTGTCCCCCACATTAAACGGCGCGTCTCTAGCACTGCGATCGTGCACCTCCTTCCTGCGCTTCGCCGCTTTCTTTAAGGCCTCCTTTGCGATGTCCCTCGCCACTTGCAAGCGCGATTCTAGCTCCACCTTATAGTCGTCCAGTGAAGCGTATGGGACACGACGGGGGCCCTCTGGCACTTCACTAGGCTGGTCTGGGTCTCGGCCGTAGAGAAGAAAGAATGGCGATTCGCCCGTGCTCTCGTGTGCTGCGGAATTGTAGGCAAACATTGCATACGGGAGCCACAAGTCCCAGTCCCGCTGGTCGCGCGAAACAAAATGCGACAGGAACCCGGCCACGGTTTGGTTCAGTCGCTCCACCGCGCCGTTGCAAGCCGGATGGTACGGTGTTGTCTGCTTCTTAGCGATCTTAAGCAGCTCGCAAACTCTCCTCATTAGCTGCGACACGAAGTTCGTTCCCCGATCTGTCAAGAGTTGCCTCGGGGGTCCATGTCGGAGCACGATCTGTTCGACAAATGCTCTTGCAACCGTGTCTGCCTTCTGATCTGGGAGTGCTACCGCTTCCGCGTATTTTGAAAGGTGATCGACAAATACTAAAATGTACTTGTTTCCGGAAGTGGTCGTGGGCAATGGGCCCATTATGTCCATACCTGTCCGCTCGAAGGGAGCCGAAACCTCAGGGAACGGCTGAATTGGAGCTGGTCTTCGTCCCTTGGGTGTTTTTCTTTCGAGACAGGAATGACACTTCGCACAGTAGTCTCTAACATCCTGTCGCATGCCACTCCAAAAGTACAAACGCTCCACACGCCTGCGTGTCTTCGCTACGCCAAAATGACCGGCGCATGGCGCATCGTGAAACGCGCGAAGAACCCTTTCTGTCCACGACCGAGGTATGACGACTCTCTCCCAAGCGGTTTTCTCTAATCTCCCTTTCCTGGTTGGCCTCGTGCGCCGACACAGGGTGCCGTCTTTGTCAATGAAATAACCTAGCTGTTCGGGGTGAGACGGTGCGCCCTCTAAGCTTTCGATTATTCGCTTCAGGTCAGGATCTTTGCACTGCTCTGTGCGTAATTCGGCGGGGTCGACTACGGGGACAAACTCATCTATAGCTGCCACGGCAGCTGTGCGGCTGAGTGCATCAGCATTCAGATGTGTCTTTCCTGACTTGTGCTCAACTTCAAAGCAGTATTCCTGCAGGTGTAGATTCCATCTAGCGAGTCGCGAGCTAGGGTCCCTGACACTCATCACCCATTTCAGAGGATGGCAGTCTGTGACTAGCTTGAATTTGCGGCCGTAAAGGTAGCATCTGAAGTGCTTTACTGCCCAGACAACGGCGAGGCACTCCCTTTCCGTAGCTCCGTACTTTTGCTCTGTGGGGCTCAGCTGTCGGCTAGCAAAAGCAACGGGATGTTCTTTGCCCTCGATAACCTGAGATAGCACGGCACCAACTGCGAACTTTGACGCATCTGTGGCCATAACGAAGGGCAAACTAAAATCCGGGTGGCGCAACAGCGGTGCACTCATTAGCTTCCTTTTCAGGGCCCCAAAAGCATTCTCCGCGTTTTCGTCCCAGCGAAAGGCGACATTTTTGGCTGTTAAGGCGGTGAGCGGCTTAGCGAGCTTGGCGAACTCCTTCCTCTATGTGCCTTCGGTAGTAACCGATCAGGCCGAGAAACTGCCGGACCTGGCGGACGCTAGTCGGGGATGGAAAATCCAAGACACACCTTAGTTTCTCAGGGTCCGGTCGCACGCCGTCAGCTGAAACAACGTGCCCGAGGTATTTCACCTCGTTTTTGAGGAATTGGCACTTAGAGGGCTTCAGCTTGAGACCCGCTGCTCTTAGTCGCATCAAAACCTGCTCAATATCGCGCAAATGGTTATCAAAACCGTCACTGTATATGATAATGTCATCCATATACACGAAGCACAGCCTCCCCAGAAGACCTGCCAGGATAACATCAGCGGTTCTCTGCCAGACAGCAGGGCTGTTGGCCAGACCCATCGGCATTCTTTTCCATTCATAGTGCCCTGAGGGCGTGTTGAATGCCGTTTTCTCGGCATCTGCCGGATCCATTGCTATCTGCCAGAATCCCGCCGCCATGTCCACTACCGTGAAGTACCCGGCAGAGCCCAGCTGAGAAAGCGTCTCCTGTATATTGGGGATGGGGTATGGATCGATGCGAGTTACGGCATTTAGTTTGCGGTAGTCCACTACCAATCGATACGAGCCATCTGGCTTTTCCACCAATAGTGCTGGTGCTCCCCAGGGTGACTTTGAGTGTTCGACAATGCCGCGATCAATCAGGTCCTGCACCTGCCGCTCCATCTCCTCACGTTGGGAGTAAGGAATCCTGTACGCACGCTGGTAAACGGGCGATGAAGTGCCGGTTTCTATCCTGTGCTTTATAACGCCACAGCAGCCCAAATCCAGGTTGGACGCGGCGAATACCTCCGAGTAGTCGTTCAGCAAACCAGCCAGAGCCTCCCTCTCCCTGGATTTTACGTGAGAAAGATCGAACGACACCTTTGGAGCAGCCGAAGGACTAGCATGCTCTACAGTTGCGAGTACCGTATCGGTGGGCTCACGTTGCTCTATCGCAGAGGTGAAGAAAGCCAATGTTTTGTTCTTGGGAAGGCTCAGTGGCTGCTGGCTACAGTTAACCACCCGTAGGGGCACTCTGTGGGCGTCATTAACTGTCACGAGGCACGCGGCTGCCTTCAGGCCATTGCTGAGAGAGTCGACCGGCCCAAGCACTCCCACGGCGCCGCTCTCTACATCTGAAGGCACAAACGCGTACAAAATGTGCTCCGACCAAGGAAGGACGACCGCCTCCTCGACCAGCCGGACGGCAACCCGCGAATATACCTTCTCCAATGATCCCACTGTTTGACGGGTGTCAATATCGGTAATGCGAATCTCAGCCCCTCTCCTGTTCAAAAACGGAACTTTTGAGCCGCCCGCATTAACCTCTTCCTCAGAGAATGAGACTACTACCTTCCCTTTTCTCAAAAAATCCTGCCCTAATATACCTGACACTCCGTTTGGCAGAGACACCGTGTCCGGGCATACGTAGCAGGGGTGCTCCAATGCAATTCCGCCGAGAGAGAAGTGTAACCGGTAGAGTCCACTTATGCCAAGAGGATCCCCCGTTATGCCTACAAATTTGGTTGCCATACCACCAGACGCTTCCAACACCTCGCGGTCCCCCTTCCTTCGAAGCGTGTTAAAACTGCTCTCCTTAAGCAATGTCACCTTTGACCCCGTGTCTATCAACAATTCCATACAACAACCATTTAACTTGCAACGCACAACAGGGCATGCCTCGTCGGCCACACAAACTACCACCACCTCATCATCTACTGCTCCCTCCCCACGCTCCTCAGGCTGGGGAGGACTAACTAGTTTTTTGTCTCGGTATCTGGAGCCCCGCTGTAGGCTTGCTTAGGGCGTGTCTCGCCTGCTTCTCTTTGTGGCTCCCCACGGCGCACGTTTTGGCAGAACCTGGCGATGTGTCCGCGACCCTGGCAAGCGAAGCATACGATTTCTTCAAAATCTCGCATACCGCGCCTGTAGCTTTGTGGCGGTCTCCGGTTTCCAGCGAATGGGCGCTGTTGAGCGCGCGCTTCAACCTGGCATTCTACCTGCTGAGATAGCAGCTGTTCTAAGCGATCTAACCGCTCTGTCAAGAGAGCAACCTCAGGGTTGAGCACCGCTCTCTCTATGACGCGTACTCTCGCTGCGGCTGTCGTTAACGCCTCATTTCGTTCCTCATCCAATGCGGCCTCCACGGCTTGGTCGAAATTGCTCGGCTTGCGCGAGAGCACGAACCGGCGCATGGGGTCTTGCAGACCAGCCACGAACAAAGCGGTCATTTCCTCTTTAAGTATATCCTCCGCGTATTTCTTCTTAAGCTGGTCTCCTTCCTCCTCCCTGCTTAACGTATCGCGCGCTAAGCGCTGAAGCCGCGACGCAAACGTTCGCACGTCCTCCCCTACCATCTGTCCGGCGTCACGGAACCTCTGTACTCGCACGTGACGTGGTTCAGTGTCAAAATGCTCTAACGCGAGCTTCTTAAATTCCGCAAATGATTTTGTGGATTTTACTTTTTCGTCTCGCCATGCAAAATCATGAGCAGCTCCTGCCATCTTACACCTCGCCATTCCCAGCATTTGAGCATCGGACCATCCCCCCATTTTCCCAATCTCTTCTAGCATGGAAAAGAAATCGCAGATTGGAACCCCTGTCTTATCTCCCGTAAACGTCGGAATGACGCTTCCTAATGCCAGCATGCTTGCTCCGAGCGACGGCTGTGGAGTGGGAGCTCCCTCAGATAAAGACATTTTTTTTTAAGCCCTCCGGTGCCTCAAGCCTCTCAAATGGGGGTAAAAGTCCCACAATCAGTCCCGTGATTCCCTTTTGATTACAATTTTGAAGTCATGAATGTCGCAGCATTCAGAGGACATTTGCTTTTGAGACCCCACTTCTGGCACCAGCGTGATGACCCCCATAATGCGCAGGTCCACACGGGACGGAGAGGCAAAGAGACACCGTATGGCTCAGTTTAAACAAACAGGTATATTCAATAATTACACATGATTAAGATTATACATCAGAGGCTGGGGCGTCCGAGCTTACGTGCCGACGACTTCATGGGGGCGATGGAGTGGCTCCGGAGTTGGGCTCGAGCGGTTGCTGGCCGAAGCTGCACGCCGTCGGGCTTCGGCGCTGAAGGCCCTCTTCGCGAACGATGTCGTCCTGAGCGTGTATGCAGTAGAATTTCAATAGTTGTCCGTTTCTTCGAGGATGGTTCACAAACCCTTCCTCTAGTGTCGTTCGGCTTGGAAGATGAACAGGAGGCGAGCTTGTAGATGATGACAGCAGAGCATAATTTTACAACATACATATACAGAGAGTTAAACTGGAAAAAGCAGAACTGAATTTACAAAAGAACAAACTTTGCACTACTTTACTCATCGACCGGGCAGGTTAGTGCCTAAGTAGCATCACATTACATGCTAAGCATGGAGCCCCAGCTC
Source organism: Amblyomma americanum (assembly GCF_052857255.1). Lineage (NCBI taxonomy): Eukaryota > Metazoa > Arthropoda > Arachnida > Ixodida > Ixodidae > Amblyomma > Amblyomma americanum. The sequence goes on along the minus strand of NC_135497.1, from coordinate 423,070,945 downwards.
AGCCTGGACTGCATCCGTTTACATGCGCTTTTAAGCACTTGATTAACAAAGGACTAAGGGCGGTCATTTTCAGTGGCCCGCCCAAAGCATCAATTCTCCAATCAAAAATAACATGCGAGATGGGGACAACCCCTTGGGTTGGGCTTAGCCTCGAACCCAGAGTCTTGTTAACAACACAAACTAAATAAACAAAAACGCCACAACTCTCTCTCAAGTGAGAGTATCCACAGGCTCTCCCTTCGGAGCTAATCCTTGCCCCATGCATGCATACCGCCACCCACCATCGGTCCGCGTCGCCCGTCAGCAACAGAGGAGGGGGCGAAAGGGCCCACGATGCTGCCGGGCTACCGACGGCGGGACACAGCTAATAAGCATGAAGGGGTTCGTCTGTCGCTCCGGGAAACCAGATTAAGGGTCGCCCCTGTCTTCCCACATTCTTGGCGAGTCTTGCCTGTCCGCCATGACAGGTGTCCGTCACGGCCCTCCTGGGAATGCGCTTTTGTTCACGAGGCACGGCGGGAAGCTGTGGGTGCCTTCCCGGCGATAGCCCACGACAAAGGGGGGGGGGGGGGGAGGGGGTCCGTGCGTCAAGCGACAATTTTCGTTCCCCGTATGTACTTGGGGGCTCTCGGTTTCCGCGTGTGCCGGCGTCCTGCTTTCTGCAAAGGTATGCAGCTGGAAAAGAGGGGCGGCCTTAAGCCCCAACTCGATGCACACACAAGGAATGTACCTCGTAGCACACAAGGAATGTCACAATGCTTTTCGAAGTGACGCGTCTAGCCGTTCGCTTTCGGCACGAGTGAGACGTAAGTAGGGTCCAGAGTAGGTGATGCGGGAGCAGACGAAAGCTTGAACGAGGCGCAGGAGGTTGGACTCTCGCATGCCATGATGCTTGTTGGAGATTCGCTTAAGGAGGCGTCCGATCTGCACAACCGACTGGTCGATGCGTTGGATCGTGATGTTGTTGCTGCCGTTGGCCTGTAGATGCAAGCCCAGGATCCTGATGTTGTCTGTTCGAGGAATCGGGTTTCCTTGCACCTGGAGGTTGATGTCCGGAAGTATCTTTGAAGGGCGTCGTCCCGGGGAAGGAATGATGATATACTCGGACTTTGTCGCCGAGCACGTGAGGCCAACTGTACTTAGATAATCTCCGATCCGTTCGATCGCGGTCTGTAAAGTCTCTTCAATCTGGCCGTCACTGCCGCGCGTGATCCAAAGTGTGAGGTCGTCAGCATAAATGCTGTGATGCAGGTGGGGGATGTCGGCCAGTAGCTTCGGCAGGCCTATCAGTGCGACGTTAAAAAGAATCGGCGAAAGTACGGCGCCTTGCGGCGTGCCACGGTTTCCCGGAGAGATGATGGAAGGATCTCCCGTGCCGGCTTTAAGTTGCACTGTGCGGTCGGTGAGAAAGTTTCGGATGTACGCATACATTCGATGTCCGACACCGAGAGCTTGAAGTTGTTGAAGAATCGCTTCATGGAGGACGTTGTCGAATGCCTTGGCAACATCGAGGCCGACGATGACTTTCGTGCCTAGTGTACGTCTCATGACTACCTGATGATGGAGAAGAAGCATAATGTCCGGGGCTGCTAAATGAGGGCGGAAGCCGAACATAGTGTCTGGTAGAAGATGGTTGTCTTCAAGGTATCGTGAGAGTCTGGTCTGGATAACGTGTTCCATCAGCTTCCCAACGCAGGACGTGAGAGAGATGGGACGGAGGTTGGCCAAGGTTGGTGGTTTGCCTGGCTTGGGGATGAGGACTAGATTGGCGCATTTCCACTCTTGAGGGATGGTACCGCTGGCCCAACATTCTTGAAAATAGTCGGTAAGAGCATGAATGGATGCGTCGTCTAGATTCCTAAGCATTTTATTTGAAATGCGGTCAGGACCGGCCGCCGAAGTCGTCTTGAGGCGATTGAGTTCTGCTCGGACCTCCGCTAAAGTGATCGGAGCGTCTAGACAGAGATTTTCCGCGCCCTGATAGAAAGGGAGGTTGGTTGTTGGTTCAGGGCGGATGTAAGTATTTATAAGCTCTTGTTTAAGCTCGTCAGACGTGCCAGGATACTGGTGGAAGATTCGCTCGAGCTGTTGGCGTGTTTGGAGCTTGCCTCCTGCTGGGTCGAGTAAATGTCGAAGGAGGTTCCACGTCTTACGAGCGTTTGGAGTGTTGTTCATCTGGTCACATATGGCTGCGCGTCCGCAAGCGAGCGCACGAGTTGAGCCCCAGCTTTCACAGCTGTTGTGACGTCATATCACGTGGTGCGCCGATGTAGGTCAAGTGGTAGCTACGCGGCCGCGCGCGGCGCAGCAAGGAAGAGCTCGATTGTGCGGCTAGTATGCTTCGCATAAAAAATTATTTACATATGTACACATGGCAAGGTTACCGGATACAATGACAGTGACAAGTGTGATGATGATTATGGATTTTTATAGCTCAAAGTCATCTATGGGCCAAAAGCGCCATGACACAAGCTATTTACGATTACTTATGGCGGTGTCAAACACCTATTTTCCCAAGCATTTCACCCTTGATAAGCCGAGCACTAGGCCAGCGAACACCTTTTACCCATTGTACTACCGGTGGGTACCCAGCGGCACTGGGGATTCACAAGTAGACATGCGGTTCCATAAACATCTTTGAGTAGCACACGAATCGCTCGTGGGCGGTGTAAAACGGGATAACATGCTTATTAACAGAATGACATATGAGTGAAACAGCGCTAACCTGATCTGATCTGACCCCGGAAAAAAAACACCGGACCATACAAGCATGACGACTGTACCGCGAATAAAGCCAACCGTTCCCACCGAAGGGCTCTGACGTTCATATACATTACACTCTACAGTGCACTGGTTGCTTTGCGAGAATCCTGTAATTGTTGATGGAGTATATGGAGGCCCCGAATCTCAAGACCAAAAGAAAATCTAGCACTCCGCTGGTTGCACAAGGTTTGTACATTAATATGTCATCGGAGTAGTTAAACATAATAATAGATCATTTCATACTCAAAACTGAGTGTGGGCCTTGGAATGGTTCCATTTGTTTGCATTGAATGAGTGCGATAAAATTGGTTTTCTAGGAAAGGATAGGGCGCAGTAATTGGGTCACTACAAGGTGGACACCTGAATCGCGCCGTGAGGGAAGAGACAAAGGACGTAGTTAAATAAGAAAGAGAGAAAGAGGTGACGTAGTGAAGAACTCATAATTTCAACCGCCAAAGAGTTCTGGCACTCATTGATATCGAATAGCACACGGGACTCCAATACACCAGATTGATCAAAACCGAATCGGATACTCCCCTCCCCACTGAACCAACTCAACCCCATCCCATCGGTTTGCCCACTTGTTACACCCCACCCTCATTGCTCCGTGCTGTACCAACTGCGGCGCCAGTTACGTCCCACTCTATCACTATATCTGAGAATGCCCACATCCAGCCTGTGTCCAACTCGCCGCGGTGGCTCAGTGGTTAGGGCACACTGCTATTGATCCGGGGTACCCGGGGTCGAACCCGACCGCGGCGGCGGCGTTTCGATGGAGGCGAAACGCAAAGGCGCCCGTGTGCTGTGCGATGTCAGTGCACCTTAAAGCTCCCCAGGTGGTCGCAATTACTCCGGAGCCCACCACTACACAACCTCTTCCTTTCTTTTTGACTCCCTCCTTTATTCCTTCCTTTAACGGCGCGGTTCAGGTGTCCGTCGATATGTGAGACAGATACTGCGCCATTTCTTTTCCCCCAAATTTAGGCAGTGCCTTAGCTCTGGTTAAGCCTGGATATACAAGCGAAAAGCCAGTCGTACCGCAAAAATTTTTTCCTTCCTTTTTACTATTATTTTTAATAAAACCACTACCACCACCACCACTAAGTCGTACCACGTAATCCTTGTAACGGCGAGTCTTGGGATTTTCCTCTTCTGACTCTCTTGTTTCCTCTTCCTCAATCGCTTGGCTGCTGCTAGCTCAAGATAATAATAATAATAACTGGTTTTTGGGGGAAAGGAAATGGCGCAGTATCTGTCTCATATATCTTTGGACACCTGAACCGCGCCGTAAGGGAAGGGATAAAGGAGGGAGTGAAAGAGGAAAGGAAGAATAGGTGCCGTAGTGGAGGGCTCCGGAATAATTTCGACCACCTGGGGATCTTTAACGTGCACTGACATCGCACAGCACACGGGCGCCTTAGCGTTTTTCCTCCATAAAAACGCAGCCGCCGCGGTCGGGTTCGAACCCGGGAACTCCGGATCAGTAGTCGAGCGCCCTAACCACTGAGCCACCGCGGCGGGGCGCTGAAGATGCGGCCAAGACACACTTTTCAGCTTCTTTTCGACGTCGTTTAGCAAGGCGTATTTCCCATTGTTCAGGCGCTTCGGCTGCACGTTTAGCTTTGCCTTTATCATTTTTTCACTGTTGTCCAGCTAACTCACAACGAGTACTTCTGGATCGGATGAATATAGTTTCTGAGGTTTTCTGCGTAGTCTAGCTGCAGCCGCACTCTCCTTCCCTTCCATGTCGAGTGCCCATGGCTATTCTCTGGCAAGCGGTTATATAGTCGGCCTCCGCGACAAACACGCGCTTGCGGCGAACGTCAAACGATGACGCTTAGCGCGCGGCCGTGGCCACCTGCATCGCGCGTGACGTCTAGCGCGGCAGCGGCGAAAGGTCAGGCGACGGAGTCGGCGGCGGCCACCTGCGCCGTGCGTGACGTCACTCGTGTTCCGACATACTCCGGCTCTCGCGAAGCGCGGTGTTGACTAGCGTAGTGAAGCTTTTCGCGTCAAAACCCAATTTTCAATTTCAACCTGTGTCCCAGCCATTTTGAGCAGCTCGTGCTGGCCGACCAGGACAAGTTGGATGGGAAGGGCTGAGGATTCTTGTTGTCGGGAGACTCCCAGGAAGGTTGCGCCTATATTTTAAATAAAGTTTAATCCCTCTCTTTTAACTCGACAGCGTTAAGAATCTCGTGTCGCAGAAAAGCCGGCGTCGTCGGCGGCATTGGCCGTGAGCGCAAAATGGCGCATTTCGGTGGAAAGAAAAAGATTTTGCTTCTCTTACGGCGGAGTACGGGTGTTCAGCGAGAATTGTGAGACAGGCGTTATTTTGTTTCCTTAAAATTAATAATAATTGGTTTTTTGGGGGGGAAAGGAAATGGCGCAGTATCTGTCTCATATATCTTTGGACACCTGAACCGCGCCGTAAGGGAAGGGATAAAGGAGGGAGTGAAAGAAGAAAGGAAGAAGAGGTGCCGTAGTGGAGGGCTCCGGAATAATTTGGACCACCTGGGGATCTTTAACGGGCACTGACATCGCACAGCACACGGGCGCCTTAGCGTTTTTCCTCCATAAAAACGCAGCCGCCGCGGCATTTTCATTTCATTTTGCTTCACCTACGGCGTTCTTATGGAGGCGAAACGCTAAATCATCCGTGTGCTGTGCGACGTCAGTGCACGTTAAAGATCCCCAGGTGGTCGAAATTATTCCCGAGCCCTCCCCTACGGCACTTCTTTCTTCCTTTCTTCTTTCACTCCCTCGTTTATCCCTTCCCTTACGGCGCGGTTCAAGTGTCTAACAATATATGAGACAGATACTGCGCTATTTTCTTTTAGCCAAAACCAACTATTATTATTTTTATTTCCTTACGGCCCAGTTCGGGTGTCCACCGAGATATGTGAGACAGGCGTCGTTCCATAAATGGCCCAACGGCCCACGCGTCGCGCCTAACTGGCGATGGCGTTCCTTGCACTTCTTGGCAACGCTGCAACACGCTGCCGCGTCTCAATATTAAAGACGAAGCTTAAGTGTCCTCCAAATTTATTTTATAGCGCGACTTTGGCGCCCTTGTGCATTGCGAAGTCAGTGCACGTTAAAGATACCCAGGTGGTCGAAATTATTCCGGAGCTCTCCACTACGGCACCTCTTTCTTCCTTTCTTCTTTCACTCCCTCCTTCATCCCTTCCCTTACGGCGCGGTTCAGGTTTCGTTTCGCCCTGTCCGCACGCTGATTGCGCGTGAAGGCGGGCATCAGTTAACTTTTTGTTTGCCTATCTACAGGGCATCGGACTTCTGGTCGAACTTCATCATGTTTTTTTTTAATAGGTCGCCTTAAAATGTATTCGCCCGCGCTTTATTGCACATTTTTTTTATCGTTTTAAACTTATCTGCGCTCTTCTGCGACTGCCTTTCTTTCCATGAACCCTCTCCTCAATGCGGAGCATCATGTCGGCGTTCGTTACATGCTGGCAAAAATCCGTGTTTTCGTCGAAATACCTATCCTATCCCTTCATGAAGCAGTTAATTTGCGCCATTAAAATCAATATAACTAACTAACGAAGCAGCCAAACTTCGCTCACTGTCGCCTCTTTCCACTGTGGTGGGTCACCACAAGACGAAAGTTCATCCTGACCTCTCTCTTTCCGTGTGTTTCTTCTTGGGGTGCTCCAGCTTAACGGATGCCGGGCAATTCGCGCACATTCCCACCCTTTTGCCTCTTTGCATTTTCACGATTGCGCCTTCCCGTCCCGCCAGGAACGTACCCAGAATTTTTTCTCGGGAGGGGCCCGAAGCAGTTGTATAGGGCGAATCACGAGGGGGGGGGGGGGGGGGGGGGACAGTGCCTCTTAAACGTGTCAAGACGCGTCTCAGGGACCAAAATCAGGCTTTTTTTTTTTTCTGGAGTCCTCTCCCCGATGAGCCTTTGCGTGCGCACTGGGGCAGAGATGCGAGCCAGCGGCTGGTGACGTGATAGCTTTCTACGTAAATCGTACCTTGGTGGAAACAGCGCTGCTAGCGCTTTTACAGGATATAAATGTTTTTCATTGACACTTTGTTCACCAAGTCAGCGATTAAAAAACAGCTAATTATGCTTTACTAATTAACTTTAAAGAACGAGAAAAATACTATATACAGACTAGGTCATGCGACTGAACAATCCCCATTCGGTTTCATTTAGCTGGGACACCTCGCATATAAGAAAAGCTTTAAAGGCAGCCAAGTAGGGTTTCTTTTTGTTTGTTTTCGTGGTGTTGCCGAATTCTCCGTCCCCAGAAATTATGGCGGATGAAGTCGTGCAAACACCAATCGCTTTTTTTTCGAAGTTGTTTTATGCTGCCTATGGATTGACCACACACATCTCACACACGATTTCATTCTCAGAAATGAAAAATGCGCGCAAAGACTGCAGTGGACGACTTATCACGGTGAATCATGTTTCAAAACATTTTGAAGATCACAGACAGAGCCATTTTTCAAGCTTTTATCAAGAACACGCACGTTTTCGAAAACCCCAGCTTATTTCTTGGAGAGCATTCACACAGAAGCCTTTCGCTCGTTTTTGTTTTTAAAAGACCTCTTAGAAGACGCCGACATCTAAAGTTTTACAAAATCATTGAGGGAGGCACCGAGTCAGAGTTCTCTTGCTTTCTTTTAATTGTAGCAGCACATGCAGAGTGAGAACACTGCTAAAAAGGTTGAAGGAAGGGAGCTTAATTAACTGCGGCAAACGGGCTGCGTGCCCTTCTGGCTACGTGCCTGCGTTTAGCACTTTCCAACCAAAATGAACACTTTTTTTAACCGTGCGTGTCTCGCATGTTGGCCCGCGTTGCTTATGCGTCAAACAAACGGCGCGCACCATTTCGATGGAACACATCGGAATGCACGTAACCCTATGACCAGTGCGTACACGAAGCGGCTGGCCAGCTCCGCGGTATAGGGAGAACGGAGCATGTCTTTGCAATTAGCGTGATTTGTAGTCGCTCGGAAAACAACATTAAATGTGGAAATAAACGTGATTTACGCGGCTGGACAACGTTGCGAGGGACCGGCGGAAGGCAGTTGGGGACGTTTCTCTGTTCCTTTTCTCAATTCCCGGGAATTTGCTTTTTCGCCGTGCTGTGCTGTAGTTTCTCTTCCTTTTTTTTTGTTTTGGTGAAGCCATGCGTGTGCCACCGCGCTCAGCAGTGCGATTCGCCAGGAGCGGCCCTTCCCGAGCTCACGGGACTGCGGACAAATCCCCCGCTGCCACGAAGTGCTCTCGTTCCCGCGTTCCCAGGTGTGCGTGTGTGTGTGTCGTACTGCCGACCGGTTGTCTTGCCACGCCGCCGAATCCTCCCTGCCGCTCTGCTTCTCTGGGCCGCACGGGACGGTTCTGCGGCCGCAGCCACGACAGGCGCATGCACGGAACAATGGCGAGGCGGTGGAGCTGAGAGACGGCTACTGCCTCGTTGCTCCCAGCTCTGCTACCTGCGTAACAGCGGTCGACCGATATTGGGAAAGGAGGATAATGAATATTTCTAGTCACTAAGTCCCACGCCAGTGTGCTGTCTCAATACATAATATTGGGACGGTTCCGGGCGCGTTGGCTTAGGCGTCAGCTGCGTCTCTCCACCGTGTGTGACCTCGCAAAATACGCTTCCGGCCGCTTTGGGGGCATAATGGTAACGGTGGTAAGGGGCACCGTGTCAGCCGGAGTTAGAGGCGGAAACAACCACGCATGCTGATTGAAGAACGCCAGCAGTGGTCCAGCTTGACGCAGTGTAGTGCACCAGTTCATGAGGCGTCCGTCGAAACCCGTGGTGTTGTTCACATTGATGGTTCTTTCCTAAGTCTTATTGTCCATTGACGGCCTTCTCTCGGCAATGGTACTCTTTTTGGTCCCGGGCCTCCCATCACCAGCGACTAAGTTTGCCTGGATCTATGTACGTTCGCGGAGAGAATAATGTGGACCCCGCTTCCACGTTCAAACTCTTCTAAGCCGCTGCGGTTGCTCGGTGGCTACGGCGCTCGGCTGCTGACCCGAACACACGTCCCAGAAGATGCGGGTTCGATCCCGGCCGTGGCGGTCGAATTTCGATGCAGGCAAAATTATAGAGGACCGTGTACTGTGCGATGTGTTAAAAAACCCCAGGTGGTCGAAATTCCCGGAGCCCTTCACCACGGCGTCCCTCATAGCCTCAGTCGCTTTGGGGCGCTAAACCCCCTAAGCCATAAACCATAAACCCTTCTGTCGCGTCTAGTCACAGAAATAGAAATGTTTGCTGCCTTTATGTACAAATAAGGCAAGAGTAAATCTCACTCGCAGAGGCACCAAACATCCATTACTTTTTTCTAGATGTTTCAGAATACTTTGGCTGCTGAAGCGTGGTCCATATTCTTCTGTCTGCAACTGTGCATACCCTGTTCAGAACTGTTGGTCTGTATTCGTGAAAGTGACTGTGTTCGGTAAAGGCGGTCACAAGACGCTCCGATGAGGCCTGATAGGGTCACTGGGGCTACCACCGTCGCGTCGTAAGTAGCGTCCAGCACGAAAAGAAGCATCAGGAACGGTGGTGAAGTCCGGCTGCACTGATGCGCGGCTTTATCGAAAGACATACATGGGGGCTAGTGCGCATCCGCAGCACCGGTTTACGCTCAAGGCGAGCGCTCCCCTTTTTGAAACCATGTTCGTTCACTAACACACTGTGAGGGCCGGTGTTGCATAGGCGAGGGATTACAAGGAGTCTAGTTTTCACACATACATGTGCATACTTATACAGGGCGTTCAAAATTAAGCTTTACAGATTTCTTAAAATTAGGCGTTGTGAGGAACGTACGTGAAACTGACCTCTGCATGCAAGTTACGATGACATGGGGGAGGGGCACAAAGTGGGATGAGAATTGACACCACCAGACATCTAATTAACTAAAATATATTGACATTTATCCTCTGCGGCTAGCATGAATATTTATATTGTAAACAGAGGCGATCGCATTTCTATAGACAACACCATTTGGTAGAATTCTTCATGAGCTCGCGTGTTCCGAGATATTCGCGCCAAAAGTTTCCGATAATTTCGCGTAGTTGACTCATACAACACGATGGCAGTCGACGCGAAACTTCTCCCTGGTGTGATTTAGCTGTTACACCGGGCGTTTCCTTCACCGGAACACAAGGCTGCTAGGAGAATTCCGCCAAATGGAATTGTGTAGCAATGCGATGGCCTCTAAGTTTCCGATATACTGACTGGAGTCACTAAAAAGTTTTTTTAATGGACATAGTTAATTAGGTCACTCACGGTGCAATTATCCTTTCACTTTTTATCCGCCTGGGCGCTTAACTTATGGGCAGAATTAGATTGCACGTGTCTCCCAGCGCCTAATTAATAAAAAAAACTGTAAAGCTTAATTATGAACACCCTGTATGCACGGAACACGTCTGCTACGTAAAAGAGGGAGGAGAGAAAAACAAGGCAACATCGTCGCGGTTACTTTTGGTTCTGTTGCGCTCGTGTTAAAGGAGAACTCTAGTTTGGGCTAGTAGGTTCATGATTCACAAAGAAAACGGCACGAAATACGGGGACGAAAGAGAAACAAATACGGCAGTGTTTCTTTCTCTTTTGTCCCCGTATTTCGCGCCGTTTTCTTTGTAGCTCCTGTTAACGCCAGCAATTAACGTTAGCGTGGCGTGCGGTGAATCGAAAAAAAACAAACGAGTGACCTTAAGTACGGCCACTGCCTTGCGATCTAAAACGCGAACAAGGGGAGCCATGACTTCCGCTCGATTGTGCCACGCTCCTTCAGGGTGACATAGTGTGCTGTTCCAGCTGCTCGCCGTCATTCAATTCGCCATGTCGGACAGCCTACTCTTGTTTCTGCAATTTCCGTTTAGCACCGGCACGCCGAGAGACTGCCGCCACCTCATTACGAGTGTGATCCTGCTCTGACCCGGGGAGAACAGTCAGCCCGTTTCCGCCGCGGCACATCCGCGGTCTGCCGAGAGCCGCGCTTCTCGTTTCTCTTTGTTCCTTTCTCATTTTTTTAAATTCACGCTGGGCTACAGGGAGTTTTTCTCGTGCTGTTTCCAGCTTGAGATATATTACCGACTGGCTCAGCTGTCCATTCTCGTCGGCCTTGTTCTGTTGTCTCTCTTTAGCTGTGAGGGTTTCTATTTCGGACCTTTCTTTTCTCTTCTTCGCGGAGTGTTAGACGGGGCTTAGCAAGCGGAAATAGTCCTGACCTAGCGGCAGCACGGAGTTTCGCGCGCAACAGAAAAAGCTCTCAGCAAGATAGATGCATATGTTTTATGTCTTCTTGGCTAGCGCAAAAAGAAAAAAAAAACTTCTGCACTATGCATAACTTTATCGCGCTGTTAACTATACTGAACTGATTTCTTTCTAGCGCAGTAAAGGCTCTGCCGCGCGGTCAGTGCGCAACACGATGGCTCGCTGCAGAAATGCAAATGCTTTGCGGGAAAAGGAGAGGCTGAGTAACCGTCTCACTCTGGGAACACGACGTGAGGAAAAGATGGAATCAAAGCAGGGAGAGAGAAAGCGGCACCATAGTGACAGCGCACAGCACACGGACGTCTATAGAATTTCCCCTCAGTTGAAATGCGGCCGCCGAGATTCCATCCCGCATCTTTCGGCTCGGAAGCCGAAGCCACAGCCACGGGTCGGGTCACTGCCGCCTGAACTGCCCTAACCGACCCTGGCGCTTCCCGCTGTGGCCGCTGTTGTCCCCATCTGAAACTGCGGGAAAGTTTCGTGGCCGGTAAAAGAGTTAAAGCAGTTCTCTGCTCTTACGGTCCAGCAACGGCAGACAGAACAGCGGGCCGACGAAGGCTTTCAGAGCAGCCTCCTTTATTAAGTCGTCGCGGAAAAGTCGGCGTCCATTGTAGACGTCGTTGGCCGCGAGTGAAAGATCCCCAGAGAAGCAACCTATAGGCGGGCCACCTACGTCACGTGGCCCTGTGCCGGCATCGCCGCCAGCCCACCGGATTGTGAGCAAACTAGCTGCCGTGGCAGGCAGCAGTAGAATTAATGATTGGTCGCGAGAGGTTGCTCGGGGAATAGCAACCTGGGTCGCACAGGCCCCACCGGTGGCGGCATCTGCCATCGCAGGGAAGTAGCGCGTCGCTTCACCGCTGCGCCAGGACTCGTATGAGGACTCCCAGAGATCTGCTAGTATCAAGTACAGAATGACCAATTCCGCGTATATGGGCGTTAAGCCATTAACGCTATCGCGTCATACCCTTAAGTCGGAGTTTGTCGCCTCTAATTTTTTTCTTTTGCTAACTTTGTGCCGCCAAGCAACAGCGGCAATAGGTGCGCGGGTGAACTTTTGGCGGACTCAGGGACGAGAATATCCCAGGCTGTCGGCCACGCTCTATTTAACCACGACTCGGAACATTTTAGATAAGGGGCGTACATCGTGTTGAACAACTATTTTAAACATCGCGGAATCGCTCGGTCGTGATCGGGGTTCTTCGCCAACAATCTAGTCGCGTCCGGGGTGCATATACGCAAGATAGCGCAGCAAACTGAAAGTGACGGGGCCGCGAGGTGGCGGCGATAAGCGGTCACTGATGGAGAAAGTAAACGTTACGGAGCTTCCCTGCAATGGAATATATATATATATATATATATATATATATATATATATATATATATATATATATATATATATATATATATATATATATATATATATATATATATATATATATATATATATATATATGTAATACACACACGCGTTGTATTCTTTTCGTTTTCATTTGTTTGAGGTCGCAGCGTCAGAAGGCTTACGCAAGCATTACTATCTTTCCCGGTATCGCGTTCTCCTCGCCTCACGCCGGGAAATAATTGGCGCGCCTATAGCTTCGACTGAAGTTTCAGCCCGAGAAAAGTATTCGCTCGAGCGCGTGGAACAGCTGAGCATCGTTGTGTATGTTTTTTTCTCCTGCTTGCGCCGCAGATATCTTTCCTACATTTTTGCCTTCCACTCGACACCTGCGTCTACTCCGATTGGTGTTACAGGGCGACCGCACGCATCGCCGTAGACGCCCTTTTGGAGCACTGTAATAAAGAGCGGCGCGAGTGAATGAATTCCGAAGACGCGCAGGACCAGCGAGGATGCCCTTCAGAGCAACGGGAAGAAAGGGGGAGGGGGTTGTAAACATGTTCTCAGTGGCGTGCACTTTTAGCGTGCCCACTCACGGCCTCCCTTCCGACGCAGACTTGGAAAACTCCTGTTGTTTCGGCTGAATGTGTGGGCGTGGGCTAAAAACCAAGAGAGAGAGAGAGAGAGATTGCGATCGAAGCGAGGGGTCCAGGAGACGCTGAGTCTTGGCGCGTAAGGAAGCCGGCGTTGCCTCTGGGCTCATTCCCAAGTCAAACCCTTCCTCGTTAACACCCCTGCGCTTCCTCCGTTCCCTTCGTGTTCTTTCCTCCTTCCTTATGCTTCTACCGTTTTCTTCGCCCTCCCGTTCTCGTTCCTCTTCCCGTCTGTTGTTTGCCCGAGGTGGTGTATTGTGTCGTGGGAAGGCATCTCTGCCTCTTCTTGTTGCGTCTTTGCCCTTGCTGCGCCACGGAGGACTTTTGTGCGGCTGCTGTATACACGGGTGATTTGTCTCGTCTCTCCTGTACGCGTTCTTTTTGTTTTCGCTTGTCCCGCATACGGTGTGTCTGCTTTCTGGCGGCCGGCGTTGCGCGCAACCGCTGTTGTGCTCGCGCTCCCTTCCTGCTGTTGAGTTCGGAGAAGTTGGACATGGGGCAGGATTCCCTGAAAACCACCGCGAAGGGGAATGCGCCCTCTGGAAGAAACGTGGCTGCAGGAAAGTCGGAAGCAGCGACGATAATAGCGTCCCCACGTGTTCGAACAGGTCATCGGGTGCAGCGACGATAATAGCGTCCCCACGTGTTCGAACAGGTCATCGGGTGCAGCGACGATAATAGCGTCCCCACGTATTCGTTCCGGTCATCAGACGACGAAGTACAAGATCAGTGTTGCCCTCTTCAGTCACGCTGGGGTTGAACAATTGCCCGAGTGCCGCGCCTTCGACAGAGGTTCTGTGTTCCGGTCATCAGTACAAGATCTTTCAACCCCTGCTGGGAGACAGCCTGCATTCCTGTGTCACGTAGGCGCCTTCAGGGCCCACATGGGCGCGGTCCGGACACACGTGCGCGCCCACCTGGAGGCCGCGTGGACGACAACGTGACCGGGTCCTGTTTCTTTTCCCTCGACCGAACTGCGAAGAAACTTCAGGACCGCCCTGCCGTGAGTGGTACCATCAGTGCCATCGTGTGATTGGACATCATTCTTCGAACTGTATTCCCCAGCTAGGGATCTGGGGAATACGAAGAGTATTTAACGAGCTGCTGGTTTAGCACCAGAGAGAGCCCCCGCCTTGAGAGATACCTTTTGCTGGGAGACACTCCCGACTGCTAAGAAGCGCCCTTTACTGAGAGGCACTCTCAGTTGCCCTTACTTGTACATTATGTAAATAGTCTTTGTATAAATTTTTCCAAGTTTTCTTCCGCCGATCGTCCTCTTCTCTTCTCCGGCCCAGTCACGCTACCTGAATCCCAACACCGCACACGTGGACGGCATCGCCGTGACCAGAGGGGGTGGGGGGGTGGGGGGGGGGCAACCTCATGAGGTCGACCTCAACCTCACGTCGTGAGGTGAGGTTGAGGTGAGGTCGGCGACGGCTCGAAATTTTTTGAGTGAGGTCAGCAAATCAGACCTCAACCTCACGCGTGAGTTTAAGGTTGAGTGAGGTCGTCATTCAGTGAGGTAGAAATATTGAGGTCGATACTTTTTGCAGTTGACGCGGCTTACTTCGACGAGCGCCGCTTCCGAAGCGGAGTTGCACCGCACCACTGCAGTGTTCATGCAGTGACGCTTGGTGTTCGGTTTCCCCTGTTTGGACAACCGGATGCCACAGTCCGCTCCTAGTTTTTGGTGCGGCGGCCTAATGTCCGTTCAGCCTACAGGAAGACGCACCCCTCTGATCTTCCTGAAAGGAGAGCTGCTGTCACGGCACTCCACTCTCTCTCCCTCTTCCCCCGCTGGTGTAGCAGCCGTAGCTGCCTGCCGATCGGCTCAAACCCCCCGGAGCGCGCAAAGCACGTAACTCACGTTGACCAGCGGCAGCTTTGTCTGGTGCCACAGAGAAATAAGTTCAGCCCAACAGGCAGGCTATAAATTCGTCGCAGCGCGGATGGCCCCAAGCAAGACCGCTTCGTGTTCATGCTCGTTGCCGGCGCTGATGTCACGGCTCTTGCCTTGCAGTCGAATAAAGGGGATCCTGCTGCACATTACACAGTGACTTAACAGAAACTGGAGCAGTCGGCGCAGGCGAGAGAATGTGATTCAGGCGGTTCCCAACAAGGACACCTGCTGATTTGATTAAAAAAGCACGAAGCAAGAAGAACCTGTATTTCACCGCCGAAACTTTTGATCGGTGACTTCCCCTTTCGAATCTCACACTAATTCTGTATATTCCCGTTCTGTAATGCAAGAAGATGCAAATATAATTTCATTTTTATATCTTTCTAAATAACCTCTGTTTGATCTCCTGTTGCTTGTTACTTCTCAGAAATTCACATATGCCGAAAAACCGTAGCACTAGGCGAACGTACCAGTATACCGGTGTTACAGGGGTGAAAAAATGCAAAACTATTATGAATGTATGGTGATGTGGCAGCTGATTGCTTTTCCTTTTTTTTAAATGAAGATGTGTGAATAAAACTGATTACGCGCTGGCGCTGTGCTCCTGAATCGATGTTTCAAAACTTCTAATATGACGTTTAATGGGGCACACTGTTAGCTTCTGTTTTTAGTGTGCGATTTTGTTAGTAAGTTTGTAGTCATTCTCTTTGTTTTTTTTTCTCGTATGGGATCAGTTAGGTTGGTGGCCTGCCTTACATACAACCAGGTACTGCTCACACCGCTATCTTTCCTTTAACTATTTTGCAGAGACCCATCGTTCACCTTAAACGGCTTCGCAGAATGCGCGCACGGTGCTCGAGGGTAAAAAACTTCGAGGATGCCGGCGTACCAATGATTAGTTCAGTTTTGAAGGAAAACAAAGTGACTGACTCAAAGCAGCTGGTATCAGACTGGTTGACGAAATGGTACCCAGATTTCTGTTCAGGCATATAGTATATATAGTATATAGTATATTATTTGTTCAGGCGTGTAGTATAGTGTTTGGTGGGGGGGGGGGGAGGGGGGGGGGGGCTGGAAATAAGATTTCGCTGCAGCGAACTTTGAGCGCAGAGCCGTGGTGCTCTTGACAGAGAGAGCAAGTACACGCTGCCCACTATAGGCCAGTAGCTTTGGCCCGTGTGATTTCAATGGGCGGCACAGTGTTCGAAGTCATAATTTAGCCCGTTCCGGCAAAGTGCAGCGGGATCACAGAGTCATCGGAGAATTCCCAGTATTTCGAAACCATTACCATCGCCACCTGGAGAGATGTGGTGGCAACGGGGGAGGGTCTTGAGCTCCCAAGAACATCAACATCATCATCCTTAATTATTAGCTGTAATTATTCCTGTTTTTTCGCAGCATTGTCTTCGGTTGCTGGTAATGTACAATATTTAATCAATATTCTGGAAACATTTAATTTGGTTGCTGTATATCCACTTCCCCGGGCTCATAAGGATACACTGTCAGCATCATCATCATCGCCATCATCTCGAGAGTCAAAGACATGTGTCGTTACGTGATCTTTGCAGTATGTCATGCATGAGAACTGACGCGTTTACCTGCTGGACAATCCGAATGTCAGACCCGCCGCGGTGGCTCAGTAGTTACGGCGCTCGGCTGCTGACCCGAAAGACGCGGGTTCGATCCCGGCCACGGCGGCTGAATTTCTATGAAGGCGAAATTCAAGAGGCGCATGTACTGTGCGATGTCAGTGCACGTTAAAGAACCCCAGGTGGTCGAAATTTCCGGAGCCCTTCACTACGGCGTCCCTCACAGCCTGAGTTTCTTTGGGACGTTAAACCCTAATAAACCAATAATAAACCAATCCGAATGTCATTAATGTGGACCGGGCTGTGGGCACTCTTTGTAATGAGTCGTGCGCGCATATGTAGTAATGTGGAATCCATATGGGCCTTGAAATATGGTTGGGTGGGTACCTGCTATGACGTGGCATTACATCATCGTCACATGAGTAGGTGTGACGTCAAATTACATCGTCGTCACGTGACTAGGTTTGGCGTCACATTACATCGCTGTCACGTGACCTGGTATTACGTCACTCATTGCTCTCATCACTAATACTAGTTAGTCTTAGCGTTACTAATTACATTAATAAGCATTGTTATGCATGTTGGTCAGTTTATGTTAATTAGCATTAATAATGATGTGACGTCATCATAATCATCATCATGTGGCTCGTCGGCTCGTGACGTCATGCGTTTCGTGAGTTTCATGGAGGGAAATCGCCGAGGCTGTTAACACAGCCCAGCTGGAAAGACTTAGCCAATCCAGCACAGGTAGGGCTATCCTAAACATGGTAGGACTACAAATAGACAGGGGTATGCAAAAGAAGCAGGACATCCAAAGAATAATTAGAGAACAACTTAGGGTAGATCCTCTCCCTAGGAATATGCACCCCACCTTTCACAAGGAAAGGAGGGAGAAGAGAGCTGGGGCGCTAGTCAGGCGCTTCAGCGAGGCAAACGAGAGAACAGTAGCATACACGGACGCGGCGAGTGGCAAGCTGGGAGAGGCGGTAGCCTCGGTGGTGGATGGCCGGGGTGAGGCAGTCTCATCAGCAACCATACGCAGCCGCAATCCGGAGTCAGCAGAAGAAGCTGCAATAGCGCTTGCTTGCGTAGGGACAGAAGCAAAATTCATAGTTAGCGACAGCAAAATGGCCATATATAACTATGGTACAGGTAGGATTGCACCAGAAGCGGTGCGGATACTAACAGGAGGAAAGATAGACAGGAAAATTAGCCTCGTATGGGCACCAGCTCACACGTCAGTTCCAGGCAATGAAGCGGCACACGCTCTGGCTCGAGATCTCTACTTCCGAGCCGGAGCAGAACCCCCCGACTGCAAAGAACTAGACGAGAGACTGCAGAATTACACGGAAATAACTGAAAACTACAGATTACAAAGGAGACTAGTCCCTCCACCGGACAGAGAACTCGGAAACAAAGAGGCGACGATCTGGCGCAGATTACAGGCAGGAAATTACATTAATCCGGTCTGGGCATCGCACGCCCTCAAAGACGAAGACATAGATGATAAGTGCAAAAAATGTGGAGAGAGGGGGACCCTCGATGACGTAATTTGGGAATGTGTAGACTCCCCAGGGGCTAACGAAGGAATTGATAGTAGAGAAGCCTGGGAGACCCTTCTGCGGAGCACGGACCCCGTCAAGCAGAAGCAAGCCATTCATCTGGCGGTGGAGGCCGCGAAGAGCCAGCAACTCTTTGCCTGCCTTTAATCGCGGGGTCCCGGCCCCTACCCCCTAGGCCTGCGTGCCGGGGGTAGGGAGTAGGGGGCCTCCCTTCTTATGGAAATAAAGGTTTTTGGAATGGAATGGAGTTTCATGCGGGCACCTTTTTGTGGATATGACGTTAAAACTAAGCTATGTAATGCTTTCGCATTAATAAAAGAAGCCGTTCACGTCTACATTGATATAAATGCAACGCGCCTCTATTGGTGTACTACAGTCGCAGTTTGTTTTCTGAGGCAACATACATAGTACTATGCCGGATAGAGCTAAAAAATCGAAATATACTGATATGCGTCTGCGTATCCGTGACATTGGAAAGTACATCGGCGACCAGTTTCTTTACATTCGCTAACTATTCTCAAGTATAAGGACAGTATTGTGAATACCTTCCCCGGCCCCTCCTAATTTCCGGTAGATGGTGTAGAAGGTCTGTGTATGTCAATTTCCAGCTCGTGCGTGAATGAGCGAGAGGCTTCCAATACGAACAAGTATACATAGAGCAGTTGCCGAATATTGTCACTGATAAGCTTACAGCTAGTTAATGAACCAAACCTAATGAAAATGTACCTTCCGACGTACTGCTGGTAACCGCGTAAGGGAGACCCCTGTCCGCAGGCCATAAACTCTCCGAGGGTTGATCTCAGATTATAAGCTTCTCCTATTGCGTGCACATCAATATTGTCTGTACACATCTTATAAAATAATTACAGACCGCTTAGTGCTGCTATTGTAATAACTAGTCATCCCGATGGTACCATCATTTTGGCTTTACTGTCGGACAGGATTCTCAGAATTCTTTTTAATTGATAAACTTTTGATTGGATTTTTGTGTTTTGTTTTGTTTCTTTTCTGAGGTCGAGCAGCGCCGACCACAACCTCAAAATTTGAGGTTGAGGTGAGGTTGAGTGAGGTCGGAACTGGCCTGAGGAAAAGTGAGGTGAGGTCGTCCCAGGAGACCTCAACCTCAACTTATGAGGTTGAGCTTGAGTGAGGTCGGCAAATTTTTTTTAGGTGAGGTCGGGATTTTCGAGGTCAATTGCCCGCCTCTGGTCGTGACCACTGCGCGCAACGCTGAAGCTGTCGGGTGAAGAGAGAGGGAGCCAGCGAGTACATGCTCCAAGTATTCCGCCGTCCCACAGGGACGGGACAGCAGAGCTTGTCTGTAAGGTCTCGCTCTTCTGGACCTGCAGTCTGCCTTATTTCCAATTCAAAGTAGGCCGCCTTCACTGGACAACACTGGAATCCAAAATTGCATTCGCGTGTCGTCCGCGCGCGCTTAACGGGAACCGGAACAACCGTAATGGAACAGCCATGACGCTGGATTTTAGGGGCGAAACTGGAGTACCTCGGCGGCATGATATATTTAACCCGTCAAGTTTAAAATACTGAACAAAATCGTGGGTCAAGCAGTAGTGGACTGAATAATGTGTCAGTGTGTGGTTGATCTTCGTGCGCTCCATTTTGAGAGAGTCGTAAGGTATACGAAGAAAGCTTATACAAATTAAATGCTTTGTGAGAAAAAAAATATGCGCGGTAACTACGTCACTCTTGGTGGTGGACACCAGAACCGCGCCGCGAGAGAAGGGGCGGATAGAAATGGAGAAGGCTGGGAGAGAGATTCGCCCCCTCCTTCGTTCCTCCCTTCTGGAGCAGTTCAGGTGACAACCGATAGTGAGGCAGTTACTGCACCTCCTACTTTTCATGTGGCTTGTTGACGCCAACGTGTTACTTTTTTGTTTCGGGCATGAAGTTGGATATCCCCGTTTTGCGCCATGTCTGACGCGTGGGTGGCCGGTGGGCGACAGCTGGCCGATGAGAATTCACAGCGAGGAAGACCTTGTCTGTCGTCAGCTTTCACTCGTGCTATGCATGCTCCCCTTTGTGAGTTTGTGTTGTTCTTTCGTTTCTTTTTTTTAAGCGAAATTTATTGCCCCAGGGCATCAATGATGGGTGAAGGTGTGATGAATTATATAGTAGAGATTAAATGAATGGAAAAAGGTTAGCTGATTTGATGAAGTCCAGTAGAGAACGATGGTACGGTCCCTGCGTGCAGGCAATGTATGAAGAAGGGGTGCTTGGTGAAAGACCTGCTACCATCAGGTGCCGGATCCTTGTAGGCTTGAGAGCTGGGCAGTCCCACAGTAAGTGATGAATGTCGGCCTCAATGTCCTCGTGTTTGTATATCGGACACCCTGGCCGAGGAAACAATTCTCGGTACTGAGGCCACTTCCGAGTGATGGCTGGTGTGAGGGCAACCCCGACCCGGATCCTCCTTAGCGCAACCTCCTCTGCAAGGGTAAGACCGCGGGGGAGGGTTACCGCACACGGAGGGATGAGAGCTCGTGTGCGGCGCCGGAGGAGTTCCTTTATTGATAAAAGGAGTAAGAGGAGCCTTTGTGAGGACGTGGTCTTCTCTGACTTTCTAGCTTTATTTTTCGGTGGAGGAGTTTCTGCGAGCAGCAGTGCTTAGCGCAAACAAGTTCCGATAAATTCCCACTTGACAGTCAGCTCTTGTCCTGTCTTTACCTTGCACCCGTCCGTCGCTTTTTCCTTGCTGCACTGTCTGCACTGGGCCGGCTCTGATGACCCCATTGACCCGCATGTAGAAGAGTGCATGACCTTTGTCGTGCTGATGAAGTCAACAACAGCTTGCTCGGTAAACTTCCATTTCTGTTGGCAACCACCGCAATTTGTAATAAGGGTGAAGGACAGCAGCGCCCGTTGTTTCCTTTGCACTAGGTTTTGTCAGGAAAAGATGGTCGAGCCCTCAGGCAAACCCATCTGTAAAACTGCATCCAAAAGTGTTGCCGATCGGTTCAGTTTGGACACTGGCTAGCTCCGTAAGAGTGCCTGCGTGAACGCCGTCTTGGTGAGAAGCTTTTGTAGCTGAGCATATTTTTGTACTATGCACGTTTGCACGAGCTGTGCCGCATCTCTATCCCCGCCAGGTGTATAAACGAGTTTGTTCTCTACCACAGCGGTGAGCCTATCTCCTCGTCCCTTCAATCAACGAGCGAGTATAGAATCCCAACGTATACGTCGTCTATATGCCAGACAACGAACGTAGGAAGAGAGGAGACTGACCGGGCCAACGACATTGTCGCCGTCTCTTCCTAATTCTACTCCATCTCTTTACTCAATGTGTTACCTACCGCCTGAACATGTGCCGCCCTGCGACCCACATCAGCTTCAAAGTCTTCCACAGATTTTTTTTTTTGAGTACCGAGTATCGTTAAAATATATGGTACTCTGTGTATTTTCGATATCCATACCCCGGTACTTTCTTTTTTGGCAAGCGATTTCTAATACCTATACGCAAAATGTATCGAAAGATAGTATCGAATATACTTGTACCTTGCCTGCATGCCCACCAGTAATTCACCAAATCGCTGGTGTCAGGTTAGTTCAGCCCGCAGTCGGATGCTCAGCGCTGGATAAAATTTCCTGCTTCACGTCTTCTAAATGTGGCACTGGCTCGCGCTCACATTGTCACTCATTGGTTCGTTTTTTTTGGTTGAAAAAATAAAAAAAGAAAGCAGAGAGGAAAGAGGAGGCTTGGGAGCGCGCACGAGCTGTGGTTGTGCGGCCGCACGTGAACGCCAAGACTGCACCTCAAGCGAAGCACGCTGTGCATCGGAAGAGCGAGCGCCCTTTCTCGAGCGGAACCGCTTAATCCGCAGCCACCGGCGCGCGGGAGAGGTAGGCTGGCAGCTGTCGTGATGCTAACGAATCCCGACAGGTTGCGACCTATACGCGCTCCGCTTAACTGCATGGCGCGGGGGAGGGAGCGCCACAAACACGCGACGACGCAAGTTGGTTCAGCAAGTTGGTTTTGCTGGAACGAGGCGTTTCATCACCGGATGCTCCCGGAATCAGCAGCCGTACCGCTTCGCTGTGCGCTCGGTTTTGAATGAAGACTACGAGGCTCCCGGATCGAAGGGCAATGCTGCGGACCGCTGGGCGACGCTTGATTTCGGAGGAAAGACAGTGCAAAAATGAAAAAAAATTGCTGGTGGTCTAGCATTGCTAAGCACGAACTCTTGTGCGAAAGCAGGTTTTTGCCTGTGGACACCAACGCCACGTACCTGAAAGCGCGATCGAAGCGTCCATTGACGCGGGGAACCAGTTATGCGCTGTAAGGATTCTGGCGACAGCCCGTCTGGTTCAGCTGCGTATTCGGCCCGGGACACCTGCAGCCGGGATCTTTGCACGGCGATAGGCATCTTCGTTCCCACGGCCTGTTCCCGCTTGGGTTATTGGATTCGAGACGGAGGACTCTGTTGCCGTTTGTAAACAACATTGTTCCCGGAAGATCGACCGTGCGGTACGGAGGCAGTTAGCGACCGCCAGAACCGAGCAGGGGTGACTCACCCCTTCAACTGTGCCTGCTCGCCGGCGCCTCGCCCATTCGGACTTCCCGGAAGACGTGTTCGGCTTGACAGCGTGAGAACTGTCGTTCGGACGCCAAGACAACGCTCTCTCTAGTGGGGGAGATGGTCCAGCGGCACCCTCTCTCTCCGGCGAGACATGTGACGGGGGCGTGTCCCTATGTGAAGTGGTGTGCGTGTGTACGACAGCGCAAGTTAGGCCACGCCCAACCTGGCGAAGACCTCCTCGAACCTGGGGAATCCTATGGACCGGACCCTTTTAAAACCGGACGACGAGTGCCATCAGAAGGAATCCTCGATCATCCTCAGATCTCAGATCCTCCGACCTTCCCCCTTCACCCTCCAATGGGTTCCTAAATCTTGTAAATAATGTAAAATAAACCCCCTGTACAGTTTCCTTCATAACCAAGTCCGACAACGTCATTCGGAGAAGGGACCTGCGGCGCTGAGTCAGCTCACTCAAGGACCCCCAATCTCTAACAGCGGCTTTAAAAAAAATGCGGTGTCTACAAAGGACTTTACAACCGAGTCTACAACGTTATCAACACCAACGCCAATGAACCCTGTGAACGCCGACGGCCTATTGCTTCAGGGCCGCGTTTCTGCAAAAAAGTCGTCAACGCACACTCAAGCAGCGCACATGGCTCTGTCATTACCGCCACGTACCTGAAAGCGCGATTGAGGTGTCCACTCACTGACTCAGGGAGCCGATGATGCGCGGGTCCTTTTCTTTTCGTGACTTCTGCGCACAGATGACCAAGACGACGACGTGCATGCTAAAGTGTGGCAGTTTAAGACGAGGCGTGATCGGCTGCGGCCAGCGAAGCTGCTGGTTCCAAGCCTAGTCGCAGCACTATTTTATTTCTGCAGGTACCTGAGAGGCTGTAGGCAAGCTTCACCTTTTTCAGGGTGCCTAGTGAAAGAGTGCTTTCGTACTAAAAGTCATGTACGGGTCTAAAGTAAAGCCAGGGCAAGCGCTGACTCTCAACCAAGTTTTTTGTTTTTAATGCGGAAGCATTGTACGGCTCATCGGCAGTGAAACTCGTCGTTGTTGACCAGCAGCAGTGGTCCGAAACCGAAAGCCCCATTTACACGTCACCACTGTATCGCGTGACGTCAGCAGTAGGCCGTAATAGAGTAATGGGTGATTATAGGTAATGAAGGCAGATACTTTAGACGACACAGTAGCCAGCTTTAGCATAGCGTTTGCGTTTCTTGCGTGCGCAAGACTGCTCCGCGCGTTGAATCCAGGGCGCGAACGACTCTTTCAGTTGACCGTTTGCGAACCGTTCCGTAACAAGTGCTCGTTGGATATGCAACGTCCAGGTTCAACCACGTTCGGGTAAATACCTGGCGCCGAAGACGAAAAAATAAGTCTGAAGCAAATTTGATCCAATCCAAACCAAGCCAAACCTTAGGCAAACGGAACTTTAGAGAAACGAAGAAGCCATGCAGAGTTGACACAAACATACACATCGCGTTTCACCGTGGCCGTTTCCATGACGACAGTGTATGCTGTTTGTTAGGCTTACGGGATTGAAAGCGCACAGCACCGAGAAGTTTTCACAGTGTCCGAGTGAGTTGAGAGAAAGCGGAAGCGAATGCCACCGTTCACTGCCAATTTGCACGCCGAATAACGTAACGACAACGGGTTTTAGAACCTAAGTCCCGAAAGACGTGGGTTCGATCCTGTCCGCGGCGGTCGAATTTCGATGGAGGCGAAATTATAGAGGCCCGTGTACTGTGCGATGTCAGTGCACGTTACAGAACCCCAGGTGGTCGAAATTTCCGGAGCCCTTCACTACGGCGTCTCTCATAGCCTGAGTCGCTTTGGGACGTTAAACCACGGTAAACTAATTTAGAACCGAAGCGGGTGAGCATGGGCGCCGTCATGATGTCTCCGCAAGCCCGCAGAGTCGCTACGCTATTTCCAGGAAATTCTGTGCGCACGCAAAACGCTAAGCGCCCTTTAGCGTTCTGCGCATGCGCACTATACAAGTATACGCTATTTTATTGCGCACGCAAAGGTTTTGCACATGCTGTGCTAAAACTGTCTGGTTGTAGTTAGTGATCGTGATGCTTAGTCTGACTGATAGCTGTATAGTGATAGTTGGTGAGTGATAGTGGTATAGTTTTGGAATGATAAAGGACGTCGCTAAGTAATGATGAGGGTCATTAATGACACTGGTAATGATAAAGGCCTTCAGGTCAAAGTACTTTTTGGGTGAAGCCCTTCAGGGCCTTTAGGGCAAAATGATTTATTGGCACTGAGAGTTTCTGTCCTCCATCGAAAGAACGGCAGAGTGCGGCGCGTTCTCACAATTCCTTCATCCTTCTTATCACGGGGGCCATGAGCTCAGCTGAATGCACCTACATGTGTACGCTTATGGCGCAGGCGAGTCCCTAGAGACTGTCGGGGGGGCAGCGGCAGCTGGGCTGCGACTCTGAGCTGATCAACCCGAGCGATGCTTGGTGGCAGTCTAGCCCGGGACAATTAGTGCAGTTGTAACGAGATTCCCTCTGCGGCCTCCCATTCCTGCAACTCCGAGATGGTTTGGAAGCGAGGGCTTGCATGGCCTTTAGCTGGAGAGTTGGCCCCAAGTTTGCGGACTGCATTTCGCCAGCCGCTGTAAAACGGGCAGCAGGCAGCCCGTTTCCGACCCACCGCGACCAGTGTGTTGGGCGATAAACGTATGCACGCGCACCCGTGCACTCCCGCCGTTCTTTCCGACTGGCGCACCTATCCTATAGCTCTCATGCTGGGGGGGGGGGGGGGGGGGGGGGGGAGGAAGGGGGGGGGAGCGGGATCGAGCTTGCGCCCACCGTGACGACGGGGCTTTCATTTAGTGTCCAACAGTCTCCGGCCGAACTAAACTCTCCGCTGGGGACTTCTCGGCCGCCGCGCGCCGTAATGTATAGTCCAGCGTTGGAGCTGCCCTGCTTATTTATGGCTGTGACTTGGCCGCCCGTTCCCGCAAAACTTGCAACTGGAGGGCGGCGCAGAGTCCGTTGCTCAGAGGAAAGTCGAGGACAACTCGGGGAATCGTCTTGCGCGCGGGTAGACTCGGCAGCGCAACCCCGTGTCTCCGCGCCTCCAGCCCACCACGCAGCACCCAACTGCGAACGCGCGCAGCTGACTCGCTCGTTTCCCGGGGCGAGCTCCAGCGGGGGCTGCGGCAGCGCGCCGTGTTTCGCGCACTTTTGAGCAGGGCATTCCACATGGACCACCGTAATCTCCGCCACTTTGTGGCCCACTTAATTTTTGCCGCTTCGCGGGACCACTTAATTCGGACTTTTTGAGGCCGTTTAGGCGAGCACTGCTGGCGAATGAATTAAGGCGCGTAGCTTGGTCGCTTGCTGGGCGCAGACCCGAAGCGGGCTGTTGTTCTCCTCGCTGCGGCGCCTCCTGAGGCCCCCTGCTTTTCGCGCGCGCTTCGTGTTGGCCTCAGAATTGCCGTCTCTTTCCCTCATCATTTGTTCCCGCCCGCGTGAACATGCGCCGTGCAAGTTTTCGCAGCAACAATGTTCACGGCGTTCTAAGAAAGTCCTTCGCAAACAGAACGATTGGTTGCGCGTTTGTAATAGTATTTTCGCGCTTCTTTTCTTGCATTTCAACTAATGGATCGCTGTTTTTCGCTATGCTGCAAACAGTTGAGCGGAACGCTTAATGTCGGAAAGACACACACGCGGCAGTTGGCGCAGGTTATCGATTGTGTAATGCGAAGGCACCGGTGCAACGAATTAATGTACAGCGGAGATGAACAACGTTACAGCTAAGCATTTCGGCTGCTGCACCCTGGCTTTCGTTCCGCGCTCGGGACAAGTCCCTCTTGTCAATTACGTTTTTGTTTTTGTTCCCACTGCGACTCGTTGCCCGCTGATTCAAATGTTGTGCGATCTCAGTCCAGTGTGGGAAGCACCCTGACTCCAACTCTCGTCTGGCGCTACGCCTGCTAGCGAAACTGCTCCTCGCATATATGTACAGGAGCGGCGGGAATAACATGCAGGGAACACACGGTGGCCATCTTCCCACGCGCTATCAGCAGAGACTGGGAGGCACACTGGGTTCGGACGCCTCAGCACTATCCTCTCACTCTCTTAGGTGCACTGCGCGGATTTCTGCGGTAGCCTTTTGAGGATGCCCAGGTGGATATCAGTGGTAATTATTTTATGGGTTGAAGTGTCTCCTACCTTAGAGATAGGTCCGGGAAAGCCATTAGTCTAAACCCTTATTTTCTTCCAGAGCAAGTGTGAACTGCAGTAGGACGACTCAGCACGCAAAGGGTGTTCAAGCCGTGTCAAAAGGGAACAGAACCTGAATGCGTGATCTAACTTCGCAGGCGTCCAAAGCATTGCAAATTAGGGGGCCTAATCCATTTGGCACGAAATACGGCGTCAAAGGACCCGTACACGGATGATAGCATATCTGCTAAGTTGCACGAGGTCTGCACTTACTGCACTTGTAACTGTGTTCTGTGTACTTCTGATTCCGCTTGGAGCAGCGAAGGGCTAGGCTTGCGGAAATCAGCGTTGTTCGGCATGCGTATGCATGTGGCCTTTTATAGCCTCTCTTGTACGCAGCAGACGTTTCGGCTGAAGGCCGGTCTTCCGCATCTGAAAAGGACGTCATATAACACCTTTTCGATGCCTCTCTACGAGGCTATTTGAACACCTTTCGTGTCTGGTTGATTCCGCACTTGAAGTGGCTCTGCACCGACCTCGCTTTTCTCGGCCATCTTTCTTATTTTGTGCCCATAAATACAGAATAACAGGGCAAATCGTGGACCTAACTGTTTTCGCCCAGGGCAAAGAAGTGATAGCAATACCGATAGCTGTGTTATTAACCTCCTCACCCCTTCCCTCCTCCCCAAAGGACCTTCTCGATCTCAGGCTTCGCTTGGATGACGTTTCTTGTTTTGTTTTGCTGATGACTCCGTTCTTCTTCTGAAAATAACTGACAGTAACAAGCGCGCCATTCAAGCTGACCTTAGCGCCGTCTTCTCCTGCAGCATTGAAACTTGACATGTGACGTTGAACGTTGACATGTGCGAATTTATGCGCATTTCTTGTACTAGCAGACCTACCCTCTTATACTGTTGATTGCGTATTACTCCAGTCTGTTCCCACATATAAAAGATCTAGGCTTTCGCATAACCTCTGAGCTTGAACTGGAACGCGCACGTATACAGTATATGGGAAAAAAAGCTAATCGCACGCTCAAAAGTCTGGAACGTATACCTTTTACGCAGTCCCCGCTAAGATCAAAAGTATTTTTATACCACACTTGTGCGCTCATAGTTAGGGTACGGGTCATAATAAGGTATGCTGGTGTTAAAGTTCTTGTTAACCAATTAGAAATATTCCAGAAAGAATTGGCACGCTTTGCTACATTTTCCTGCATATCTGTTCTGCTACTCTTGACACTCAATTGATATTCTGCGGCGTCTGCATTCCGTTGTTCGTTTTATATCAGTTCTTCAGTTTTAAAGCTTGCCCACATTTAGAGACAAGTTCAAAGGCTGTAGCGCTGTTCTCGGTTGTGTGTGAGCTTTTCGGTTACGCCGGCGGGATGTCTCCGCCTTTCTCGTCGTTCAGGCCTGTCTCTTTGGCAGTGTGTATGCGTCTGTAAATATTATTTACTGCTATTTGTTTCTCGTAACCGGAACTGTACCTAATACGTGGTGCTACACTAGTTATACAATACTAGGAAGCTATGGAATCGCTCGTGTGGAGTTCGGCGTCGGCAGGCAAGCCACTCCACTGGGCGGCTACTAGCACGCAAAAACCGTGCAGATGCGCAGAGGTAGTACACTCGCGAGCGGGTGAACAACTTGCGCTTCACTGATTCGATGAGCCAGCCTTTATGGGCGATTGGCAGAGACAAAGCCTGCATCTTTCGCATTTCAGTGTGTATATGTAAAGGCGCACATGAAAGTGAAGTGCATGCGCTCTTTTCTTTTCTGAGAAGAGTCAGGGATAATGAATGCCACTGAGCGATATTTGTTGATTCTATAGTTTTTTCAAGCAAATAAGACGTGTGAAGCTTGAATTGTACCGATTCGAATTAGAGCTTTGTAATAACTAACGTAATTTATCCGTTCGATTTACTAGAGGGGACGAAGCTTTGAACTGCGTCTTGAGTGAGATAGAAGAAGGAAATTTATGCAGCCGCCGCGGTGGCTGAGTGGCTACGGCGCTCGGCTGCCGGGCCGAAAGACGCGGGTTCGATCCCGGCCGCGGCAGTCGAATTTCAATGGAGGCGAAATTCTAGTGGCCCGTGTACTGTGCGATGTCAGAGCAGATTAAAGAACCCCAGGTGGTCGAAATTTCCGGAGCCCTTCACTACGGCGTCTCTCATAGCCTGAGTCGCTTTGGGACGTTAAACCCCCATAAACCAAACCAAATTTATGCAATTCTGTTGGCGTTGGTAGTAACTTTCTTATTTATTTTTGCTTTCGCGAGCGCGTTTACCTGCCCTTCACCTGGTCGGGTGGCCTGTTATTCGATATGTATATCAGCGTAATTTATAACTTAAAAACGTTTGAGGTCACTGCGGACACCCGCGTTGCAATAATGCGAAGGCACTGGCGCCTCCTCGTTTCTCTTGGCCCCTCTTTGCTTCACTCGACGCCTCTCTTTGCTTCACTTGCGCCACCTCCTCACATTTACACCAAATTAAGCACTGATGTAAATTCATCCAATTTCCCAATTGCCGCAATCCATTGTCTTACTTAATGAAGTTACATCAATTGCCCATCTTGAGTTTTTTCAAACCTGGCGCCACGCTTCGCATGATATTTGGCGCCACGCGTTGACTCCGCTCATATTTCCGGTTTTTCAATTTTGGCGCCGCACCTTGCCCTGGCTACGCCCACTTTTTGGACATTTTTGGCTCTAATAAATGAACTACTCACTCTATCGATATAATTCTTTTTTCGACGCCAACCTCTTTCGATGACAACAGCCATTCGTTTGGCGCTACCTGTTCTAATTTCCTCACAACTGCTACGGACACGTTTTGCGGACGCGACCTTGTCGACATAGCCTGGTAATGCTTTCGCATTAATCAGCATGTAGGCTACCCAGCTGATATTGTTCTAGCGTCGTCGGGCAGTTACCCGCCCAAGCTGAAGCTTCGCTAGCGTGCTGAGCCTACCGCCTTCTCGGTGCGTTTTAGCGCTCTCCGAACGTCACGCGTTATTGGCCACACCTAAAAGAGCAGCTCTGGGAGCAAGAACAACGATTGCCCGTGCAAGTCCTCCAACTCGGCTCCCTTGCGGCATCTGCGTAATGTCTAAACGTGTGCAGCGAGCACAGTTCCGCCAACGCCGCAGTGGTGTATGTAAGTGGGGAACCAGCTGGCGCGGATTCGTCGAGCGGGAGAGCGCGCGCGCAGAATGGGGGAAAAAAAGGCGCGGAGGGAATATTCCAGATATGAAGCAAAGACAGGCTGTTCTGCTCAGCGGTAACCGAGTAAGTTGAAAACGAACGCCGAGCGGGCTAACTCTCTTTCTCTTTCCTCTGAGTGCATTACGCGGTTCTTCGCGCGTGGACGCGCGCCGCAGCTGTCGCCAAAATCCCAGGCCTGGCGAAGCGCTCTGGCACACCGCCGGGCTTCTCGCCTGAGCCACTTCCGTGATCCCTTCAGCAGCGAACGGAGTGGCACTGCGCTCTTGCTAGCTCCAGCGTGGTGTCCGTGTGAAGACGCGTGTGCTTTCGTTTTTCTGATTTAATACATTTCCCTCTCTTTCTTTTTTGTCACCGTCTTTCCGTTTATATCGGCTTACCCCTGCCTGGCGTTCAGTCCCGCTCTGCCATACTCTGAAACCAAGCTTCGGACGCAGGAGGAATGACGTGGATTGAGGGGTGAGCTAGAGGGGGAGAAAGGTTGAGCTACTGTACGCCGGAGCTCCGGTCAGAGGATCGCATTTATTTCTCATCGGATCAGTTGGGTCTCACTTACGTTCAAGCCGCCGCGGTGGCTGAGTGGTTATGGCGCTCGGCTGCCGGCCCGAAAGACGCGGGTTCGATCCCGACCGCGGCGGTCGAATTTCGATGGAAGCGAAATTCCGGAGGCCCGTGTGCTGTGCGATGTCAGTGCACGTAAAAGAACCCCAGGTGGCCGAAATTTCCGGAGCCCTTCACTACGGCGTCCCTCATAGCCTGAGTCGCTTTGGGACGTTAAATCCCCCATAAACCATAAACCAAATCACTTACGTTCAAAGGAACGAAAAGAATAAAAAAAACGCATTGTCTTGTTGCAGTCATCTTCCGTCCTTTCTTATGGCAGACTGCCAAATCTGAAACCGTCTAACGAAAGCACTGGTACTCTCTACTCAAACACACGGTAAAAAAAGAAGGAAACAGCCGAATCGAACGGAGTCACCTTGAAAAGCCGCTATTGATGATGCCTCTGTTTAGTTGGCCGTGCGCGCGTTCGGCGCTTTGGCCATCGAACGAGGCCATTCGATTCCTAGTGCACAATCACGGAGGACAGAAGATGAGCATTTTCGCCTTCCCAGGACCCATCTTCGATGCCATAGAGCGGTTACATGACGAGCGGGTTCAATTCAGGCGCGTCTAGCGTGTCGAATTGCGAAAAATGACCCCGATTCGACGAATGAGCGTTGATGTGGTCTCGATGCTATCGTGCCCAGCCAGTGGCGAGGAGCACAGAGGCAACGTACTGCAAGCGCGGCACCAAGATCGCGGCCCGCTGCCGCGGCCTCGTTGGGTGTGCAGCGACACTGGTACGTAATCGGTGAGTCGATTCGACAGCATTTAAATACACCTTGATCAGCGGCTCGACCTGATCGCTGAGCCGACGCACTTCGTGTGAGCGAGCGCTGGCGTTTCCATCAGACCCAAGGAGAAAACTCATGCCCACAATTTGTTCGGCTCGCTTATGTCTGGTGTGAACACTCTGAATGCCCGCGTGCTTTCATAGTGACGATGCCCATTGCCTGCTAACCGCGTTCACGCCGCCCTAACCGTTATCTGAATACGTTTCCCAGCGACGGAGCCGTTTCCGAACGTCATTCGGAACAGAACACATCAAAATATACGGCCTCCGAACGAGCGCCCAGTGCTGGCGATTTAGCGGCCAGTGACCGTCCAAACCTAGTGAAACGCGCATTCGAGCCGCTCCCCGGCGCCTGTTTGCTGTGGGCGTGTTAGGGCGTGATGTCTTCTGATCCATCGAAAATGCATGGGTGGGCATCTGCCGTTTCTCGCTTTTTCACCCGCCATCGTCTCCTCCTCCCCGCTTTTCGGCTCGTGTTCACTATTCTTCCCCGCACGCTTCCCGGAGGCCATTTGTGCCCGCTTGGGCGTCGAAAATATGCGGAATGTGGCAGATGGGCCAGGCCGCGAGTATACTCTGCGTTATAATAACAAAATGCGCTGCTCCGCGTGTTGTGTGGCACTCTGTCCGAGTTCAGTGCATTCCGAGTAAGCTGAGCGAAGTACGCCGAGGCATTAGACAGTTTTAGCTGTGCGTACGCAAAGCGCTACGGCGCTGCGCGCGTTACGCTGTCCGCTCCAAAGTATAGTTTGAGCTGGCCGTGCCGTAGCGTCCCTCTAGCGGCCGCGTAAACGGTAGCGCCATCTAGTGACAAGACCTCAAAGCACATCAACGCTCGGTTGAAGAAAATTTCATCCGTGATTGCTGATAACTAGGGTGAGTGCATTGCGAGCCTTTTTTTGTTCCAAGAAGAAAAACTATGCAAACCGAAGAAAATGTAAGAACTGACTAAAAGCTAGAAAACTGCTTCGCCAGGTGTCGTTGCTACGAGGAACACACACTGCATTTGGTTAGGCCTAGGAGCTTGACAATCGCCAAATCATCATAAAAACAGGGGCTAGTTACTGCTACGTGTGGGCAAGAGCAGGCGAAATAAAAGCGAACCGCTACCATTTGAGCGGGCCATTGCGTCGGAGAATCCAGCGGCGACATGTATTTATTGCGAAGCGGGCGAGCAGGGCGCCGCCATCTTGTCAACGTCAACGTACGCAAGCGCCGCAACGCAAAGTCCGCTGGCTAGCGTACGCACGCAAGACGCAGGGCTTGCGCTTGCGTTCTGCGCATGCGCAATACCGTCCCGGCAAACTCCTTGCGTACGCTAAGCCGTTGCGTACGCACAGCTAAAACTGTCTATTGTACTTTGTTCCCCTGGAAAGCGGGTTACTGGCGACCACCAGGGCGGCTGGGCCGCGAAGAAGCTACGAAATGGGAAAATGGGCGGTGTTGCGCAACACTCAGTGATATATAAGTATCATGATCCGTATGACAAAGCAGCGCACGCCTAATTATACAAGGGGAGACACTGGGTTTATCTGCGACACTAGATAGTGTCGCAATCGAGGCACCCAATAGCGGATGCCGCGAGCTGCCGGCATGACTGGCGAATGCTGCTCTATCTTCCACTCCCTCCCTTATCCCTTCCCTACGGCGCGGCTCAGGTGTCCAACGATATATGAGACAGATACTGCGCCATTTCCTTTCCCCCAAAACCAATTATTATTATTATTATTAAAGCGGCGCCTCACGAAGAAAGTTTGTTCACCAATTTCCCGTGGTATGTCGCTATTATGGGCTCCGTTCACTGCCCCAGTCTAGCACTCAGGAGGGCTAGGCACTGGGAGAGCGGGAAAAAAGGGTGGCGCGGAAGAACCAGCAGTTCTCGCTTTCTTTTAATACTGGTTTTGCCTGGAACCGCAGCTTTTGTGGAAGTGACCGCCGCACCCCTGGATGGTTGCATGGTTCAGTCGACAGGCAACAACTGCGTCGAGCATGCGTGGCGAAAGTTCGTTAAACTGACCAGAAATTGTGCTGAGCTAAAGACACTTGCATTAAAACGTTGGCTATTGAATTAACCTGCGGAAATCGAGTAAATTGTCTTGGAATTACTTTTCAGCTCGTAAAACATTAATTGGTGTCTCCCATTACTGACATATATTTGCTTGTTAGCGGCCCCTGTCCGATCTCTAAAAGAAGGGCACTACAAAACCTTATCACTTCTACAGCGCTTCATTGGATATTGAAGCAGTAATTGACAACTTAATTGGGGAATTATCGTTGGAAGATTTGGCTACTGGTAAGTGGTAACTTGTATCAGTAGTTTAATTTCCGCGACGTCGTTGCAGTATAGTGTCGTCACTGCTACGCCTGTCACAACATGCAGGCCGTCTCTGAGACGCCACGACGTCTGCACAGCCGACGGCGCCTGGCCGGCGAACGAGCGATCACGTGCACGACGGGAGCGACGGTCGTTCGGGCTGTTCCTTCAAGAGACGGGAGCAGCTCATAAAGCTCGCAAGTGAGAGGAAGGAAATAAAATAACCCGGCCATCGGGCGCAGCTGAGCCAGGACGGCGCGATCGAAGCAATGCCCGGCTTCGAAGCGGAATTTTGCGAATTTCGTCAGTACCATATAGTCAGCCGGCGTGGTATGGGAGTGAGTCGAGGCAAGCAGGGCCTCTATACCGCATGGAAGTAGCGTTTGCCTCGCGAGCGGAGCTTGCTTGTTGAATTTTGCACCCCGCGGTGCCGGCCGCTTCTTGCGCGAGGGAAAGTGACGCTCGCACAGATGGGCGCCCCATTGCGTCCCCAGCCCACGCGATGAGCGTGGCTGCAATTGCGTCGCGGACCTCGGGCGAAATAAGTCTGATACCCCATTTTTCGCATTCCGACGGTGCGGTGCGGTGCTAATACAAATGTTTAGCATAGCGTGTAAGGTTTTTAGAGCGAAAGCACTGTTGCCCTCCAAGCCTGGAAAATCCTGGCTTGTGGTGAAGCCTCTGAAGTTAGTCACGCGATGCTGCAAATGGCGGGAAATAACGAGACTTTGAATGAGGTGCACCTGGGCCAACCTGCAGAAACAGAGTAAATATTGTTACGACTAGGATTCCAACCCGCGGCGGCGCGAACAGATCAGCTTCGTTGGCCACTGCACGAGAGCGCTAGGCTATTGCCGCGGCCGGTCTCGCCTCGTGTTAAGCTGCAACGCACTCTCGCGCTGTGCGTCGCATGTCGTCGTCTTCATCAACTTCCATCTGTGCGCAAGTCATGAAAGGAAAGGGCTTTCAATCGCGATTTCAAATACTTGGCGTTGGTGTACACCTGCAAAAACCTCCTTTCGCACAGTATTCCATGGTTAGCAATGCTAAACAGCCAGCAGTTTTTTTGTTAAGCGCTCCCTGGGCCACGGCGTTTCAATGGAGGCGAAACGCAAAAGGCGCCCATGTGCCGTGCGATGTCAGTGCACGTTAAAGAACCCCAGGTGGTCGAAATTATTCCGGATCCCTCCACTACGGCGTCCCTCATAGCCTGAGCCGCTTTGGGACGTTAAACCCTCACAAATCAAATCACTTATTTCTTCCTTTCACCCCCTCCTTTGTTCCTTCCCAATGGTCGCGGTTCCGGTGTCCCCCGAGATATCTGAGACAGTTACTGCGTCTTTTCTCTTCCTCAAAAACCAATTTTCAATTTTTCCCTGGGTGTCACCATATTGCTGGCTGCAATGTTGTGTGCACCTGCACTAGCATGGTACAGGTGGTAGCGCCAACTCTTTGCACCTGTTCGCAACACAAAGAGTGTCGGCAACTAAGAAAAAGAAATGAAAATAATACTGCCTAGCCCGCACTGCCTAACAGTCCGAAGGGCAGGTATTTTGACATGCGTGGCTAACCGATGTGAAGCCCTCTACCGCCTACCGTCATCGCTTACGGCCAGCCGCCAGTGCGCATGCGCGTATGGCCACGAGGCGCCTAATGCACTCACTCCTGACCAGCGGCCCGTCGTTGGCCCACGTGCGCATGCTTACTGGCGGTCGCGCTAGGCAGTGACGGTAGGCGGTATTTGACAGTAGAGAATTATAAGAGCGGTATAGCATATCGTTACCGTGTTTACGTTACCGTTTACCGGGCCCGGCAAGCGACGTCTGCGCATGCGCCGCCACTTACGTGTCCGCAAACACTTTACGGAATCCCTTTGAGCGTTGCGGAGAGTTAGCGTTCGCTCGTAAACAAACATGGCGGCGCACTGCACGGCCTCTTCGGTCCAAATACAGCACCGCCGCCGCGTTCTTCGGCGCCATTTCTCGCAATACATGAAGGCATTCGCTTTTAATTTGTAAACTCTCACTCATACGTAGAGGCTTGAGTAACAACTAGGCCATGTTTTTGAGATTA
Organism: Amblyomma americanum; assembly: GCF_052857255.1. Classification (NCBI taxonomy): domain Eukaryota; kingdom Metazoa; phylum Arthropoda; class Arachnida; order Ixodida; family Ixodidae; genus Amblyomma; species Amblyomma americanum. Next base: position 423,035,132 of record NC_135497.1, on the reverse strand, counting down.
TTTGCCGATTTTTGAGCAGTTAAGCCTAGATATATGTCGTGTACATACCCAAATAGCAACGACTTCAATGCAGCTCTTCAGTTTTGTGCCCATTTAACATTTTTCTATATTTTTAAGATTCTTTTTTTCTTGAAAAAAGATTGGTAATTCCATTGCTGTATTCGTCAGTAATTGCAGAAAATAAAAGGTTTCTCCAGCCCGGAGTTGGAACCCGACCGCGGCGGCTGCGTTTTTATGGAGGAAAAACGCTAAGGCGCCCGTGTGCTGTGCGATGTCAGTGCACGTTAAAGATCCCCAGGTGGTCGAAATTATTCCGGAGCCCTCCACTACGGCACCTCTTCTTCCTTTCTTCTTTCACTCCCTCGTTTATCCCTTCCACCAATTATTATTATTATTTTTACGGCGCGGTTCAGGTGTCCAACGATATATGAGACAGATACTGCGCCATTTCCGTTCCCCAAAACCAATTATATATATAGCCCGGAATTGGCGCGCTTTAACTTACTGTCACTAGATGGCGCCACTGTGTTCACATCCAAAAACATAAAGATACAACGATGCGGCACTGCAAACAGCTGTCGTAGTTGTGCTTTTTACAGCGCTCTCAACGCAACGTGCGCTGTGTATGCAAGCTTACTGAGGTCTACGTAGTGAAATTGTCAACTGGCCAGAGTAGGCAAAGGTGTCTAGCTTCACGGGCACATTTGAAAAGCCGCTGAGTCGGCTGTTAGCTGAAGTGTAGTCGGTACGTCTTGAAAAAGATTATTAAAGTGCATGTAGCATCTCGCTTCAGAGAAATGATTGCAATGCATCAGTATTTTTGTTTGCAATAAAACCTGGGCATCTGCCATCATCATCACTCGTTTTAGCCTTACGGTAACTTGTTACGGGAGAGATGGTACGCTAAAACGTCTTCTGGCGTGCGCCGCGCTAACCGGAAAATCCGGCGTCCGGTAACACGGTAAACGGTAACGTAAACACGGTAACGATATGCTGTCTACTTTCTAGTTTTAGCTGTGCGTACGCAACGGCTTAGCGTACGCAAGGAGTTTGCGGGGACGGTAATGCGCAGAACGCAAGCGCTAGCCCTGCGTCTTAATTGCGTGCGTACGCTAGCCAGCGGACTTTGCGTTGCGGCGCTTGCGTACGTTGACGTTGATAAGATGGCGGCGCCCTGCTCGCCCGCTTCGGAATAAATACATGTCGCCGCTGGATTCTCCGACGCAATGGCCCGCTCAAATGGTAGCGGTTCGCTTTTATTTCGCCTACTCTTGCCCACACGTAGCAGTAACTAGCCCCTGTTTTTATGATAATTTGGCGATTGTCAAGCTCCTAGGCCTAACCAAATGCAGTGTGTGTTCCTCGTAGCAACGACACCTGGAGAAGCAGTTTTCTAGCTTTTAGTCAGTTCTTACATTTTCTACGGTTTGCATAGTTTTTCTTCTTGGATCAAAAAAGACTCCCAATGCACTCACCCTAGTTATCAGTAATCACGGATGAAATTTTTTTCAACCGAGCGTTGATGTGCTGAAAAAAAAAAAACTGGTACATTTAGCGGGCTTAAAACTTCAGCTGTATTGCTAAAGGACAAGCAGCGGTAGCTCTATTTCATACTTTTCTTAGTAATTAGATAAAATTACGAATGAGCTTTTAAGTGTTTAAGGTATAAAGCGAAGGGGTTTAACAGCATGTTTCCTCAGAAAGCAGCTCCTAATGGAGTGACTTGCATAACGGTGCGCTGCTACTGCGCAAACATACTTTCCGCGCTCGTGAGATGGCGCGCTAAATTTTTCGCTAAATTTGGGGGCGAAAATTTCCCGGCAGGCGTATAGGCGTTCAGCACATTCCACACCCACGGTAGCGTCCTCGCACTGGCCGAGTACGCGGCGCATCCGAGTCGGTGCCGGGGCACGGGGCCTCGTGCTCCGCCGGTGATTCCGGCGCTTCGTGTCGGCCGTGGTCGAAACGTTCAGAACATGAGGCCTAACTTTTCACGAACCACATCGTGTGTGCCGGTGTAGGCACCCCGTAATATGCAGATTGAACGTTTACGGAGGTCTAAAAGCTGGAGAGTGAACTTATGCAGTTAATGGAGTATACACACCTAAATTTTGGGTGCGCGTTTTTTTTTTTGTAGTGATGCGTAAGGCATTAATATAAATGGTTTACCACCTGGTATTCTTCTAGGACCGCTAAATAATTTATATTCGCATTTATTTCGCGTGCTGTTTCGGTTTTAACAGCCGAATGAGGACTGTGACGTCGACGTGTACTTACAGGTCACGTGTGACATGAAAAAAACCGCAATATAATCGCTGCTTCCTCGTTCCTTGTCATTTCAGCTCCTGAGGAAGGCTGGCTTCAGCACTGCAGTAAATTAAGTAGATGAAGCAGCGATTATATGAACGTTTTTTCATGCCTCACGTGACACAGAAGTACAGAGTCGATCACCCTTGTCTAGAGCGGTGTGCTGCGAAGCACATGAAGTTAAATGTCATCGCAGCTGATTCGCTTAGGGCAGGGCGCCGGTGCGTGTGCGTTTCACATGAATATTAGGCTTCTCTTCAGCGCTAGTATTATCAATGGATGTCAATACCTACTATATAATTTCGCTTTATTTCCACCGGACTGCACCGCTCGAGCGCTCTAGACAAGTGTGATCGACTCTGTACCCATTGACGCCACAGGCATCGTTCGGCTGCTTAAACCAAAACCGAAACATCAGGACAGAAAAAAAAATCGATTATAAATTATTTAGCGGTCGTAGGCAAATATCACATGGTGATTCATGCGTAGTAGTGTCTTCCGCATCATTATAGAGAGGAAAGCATGCCACCAAAATTAGGTGTCTATACTCCTTTACCTGGGTTAGCATGAAGTAGGCCATACCGTACCCTTGCTCGACCTCAGAGGCTACCTCAAGGGATATATCTCCCCATGTTAACCATTTTTAAGTGGCAGCAGTGGTGGTTGTGTCGCAGTAACCGCTACTGTTAGCCGCAGCTACATGTAATATTTTTCATATCATCGCCCATATGTTGGCAGCATTCGTACAGAAAGCGGGGCAGAGACGGAAGAAGTTGCCGGTATAGGCGAGCTGTGTTTCTTTGATCATGTAAGTGTTATTGTGTAAATGGTTATTCATGCCAAGGCACAACATGTGGCCTTGGGCATAGGGTGGCTATAGGGACAAATTTGTTCCGGACCACATCCCGTCTTGTGCTCAGCAAAATTCAGAATTACGGCCTGTGGGGTGTTATTCTGTATGCATGTTATTATTCTGTTTTTGTATGTTTTAGCGTCTATTTGGCGCCCAAAATAAACGGGAAAAGCCACCGCGCTAGTTTTCTCATTGTCCGATTTCTTATGTACCTTATGTGTTCCTTGCTTTGCTCAGCCCGCGCCCAGTTTCGGAATGAGGTGCGAAAAAGTGGGGAATTTACTGATGAATATCTCAAGACCTATTGCACTATGGCATGCTCTGTAAACTGCATTGGTTTCGAATCAATGCAGCTTTCAAGATTTTGATTGCAACATGCAGCGTAAAGTGAACAATTAAAAAGTTAAGTAACAAATTTTGACCTAATAATCTCATAGCTGTGACCTCTGTGTCGTTATCGTGTGGCCGCCGAGACCAACACACTTAGTGAAGGCAGCATACTCGTGGCCGTCAGCGTCATTTTTTGTTTTTGTCAAGCTGTAAACGTTAAAAAGAATCACCCGGTATAAAGCTTGTCCATTCTTATTTTTGTTTTCTATGTTTAAACTCTCAAGCCGTTCAGTCGCCGAAAGCAGCACATTAACAAGCGTGTGTGCGCGTTCTCGCCAGTCGAGTCCACGAAAGCGCCTGTCGTGTGTGCCTTCATCACGTGTCTTGTGTTTTCCGCGCTCTGCTGTCCATCAAAATGAACCAATACCAGCATGCTCAGCTTTATCGCCCTGATGTTGTTCAGGGATTCGCTCCTGTTTCTCCGGCTGTCGATTCATTTGCGCCCAGGCCTCTTTTGCGCACCTAAATCATGCGGAGAGAAAAACCTTGCGTCTAATATATTTTCGGCTAGAATATTAACTTCAGTGCGTTCTCCGCGTGTTTGTCCCGATATTTCCCGCTTCGGCTGTTACATGCGCAGATTTGCCTCCCATGTTTTGTCAGTGCAGTAGAGCATCCCACGTTATGCAAAGCATCCAAGCGTTGGGCACCCGTTTGCCACTTCTTTAGCCCTTCTTTTTTTTCGTACTCACAGTGCCAGTGCGACAATTTAAGCAAAACTACACCGCGCACTCGCAGCACCCAAACGACGTATGGGCGGTTTAACGTATCGCGTGAAAGCACTGGAAACTTCTCGAGCGCTTTCGCTGTTCGCAGGGAGTGCAGTCGTGTACACAGCGGGCCTGTCTGCGCGTTGCCATATATAGGGGCGCTTATTCGCGTGTTCTAAGCCCGTTGGCGATAGCACTAGCGTTAGTATAGCTGCGGAAGTGGTACGATTTCGGGCCGCTCAGCTCATGCATATTTAATTTTGGCCCACCAGGCGCGTGTTGTCTGTGCAAAAGAACACGGCTCCGCATTCTGAGCTACTCCGTGCACCCTCGAAACGCTGGTCCCTCTAATTTCCGTGTCGGAAACGTTATAGTTTGAGAAAGTAGTTGTGATGGTTGGGTCACGTTTGGCCAGGCGAGCAAAGAAAAAGAGAAGATAGCGGAAAAGGAAACGAAATGGCCGGGAGACCTGCGCATGCCCCGTCGGTTCCGGCGCGTAGTTTACTGCCCCCGTGCTGCAGGGTGCGTGGCTTCTGTGCTCGCGTTGAGTCTATTAGCGCCGGAAGAATGCAGATTGGAAGTGCGCACGCGCCACTCGGTCTGCGAGTTCGAAGCTGCGGCTGGGCTTGACGTCTCGACTGCGCCTGTTTTGAGTCGCGTTTCCCTGCGAGAACAAAGGCACAGCTGCATGGGGAGAAAAAGTGGCTAACCACTGACGAGCGTTGCCCGAAGGCGTTCGCTTCGGAAACCCTCTGTTCGAGGAGTGTGCGATGGTCTAATTGGTGGTACATGAATTTTAAAGAACAAAAACCGCGCAAAGCCGCGCTCGTCCCGTCTATTCGCCGCTGTTGTATGGCGGTGTCAGCACCGGCACCCTCATAACGTTTGTATTACTATTTCTATTCCATTCTACTTTTTTTTTCGAGATTGGTTGAAATGACGTCATGCCTCACGAGTTCGTTACTGGCTCAGGCTGGCCTCACGTTCGCCCTTCGTTACTGGCTCAAGCCCAGCGAGAGGAGATGCGTCGCTTCGGTTCAGCCAATGACAGAGAAGAATCTGATTTTGCCCACAGTGAATAGCACATTCATTGTGTTCAACCAGGGGCACTGCTGTGCTTTAGCGCCATAAGCACGTAATTGTAAATGGCAGGCTTCGGTCACAGATACTGACGAAAAAGTCCTTCTTTTCTTCTATTCGAACTTTGCCAGCGGGAAATAACCTAGCTAGACTATATGGTGATCTACACTTTATTGCACCACTGTAGCGTCCTAAATTCATGATTAGTGCAGAGAAATTATGCAACGCTAACAGAACACAAAACGACTAGACAACCGTATAGTCCTGTCGTTTCCTCTCTGCGGCTGCCATTTCGCTAGTAATAATGAATTTAGGCAGCCAGTACCAACTAGACAAACTAATTCTTTAATGTTCAGCGTAGCGAACTGGCATCGTTGCTTCAATGGCCTAATGATATCTTTGTTATCGTCCTCTGGGTTCAAATCTGCCGCCGACCTCTTCATATCCTGCGCAGTGGATCGTCAAGTGGCGCTGGAGAAGGAATAAATGAAACCACGCTCTAAACAGTCCGAGCTATGAGGCTCAAGCTGACAAAGGAGCTTCTCGTGAATGGATTTGACTCATTTTTATCCGTACATCCGCGTGCTCTGGATCATTTTTGGTTTGAAGTAGGACTCCCGCGCGGGTTTTGTGTGGGCGTTACGGGGCCACTTTCTTTATCCTAGTTTTTCCTATTTGGCTCATTTCGAAACACACCAAAAAACGTCCAATTTCTTGACCAAATTCATTGCCTACCTGCTGCCATCTTCGCTACAGCAGCTGTCTGCGCTCTGTGTGCCCAGATGGCAGTATATATGACGAGGTCGTCGCTTGGAGTATGTAATGAGCGCGCCGGGGCGCGTCGCGCAAGACTGCAACGTCGTTTTTGTTTTTTGTTTGTTTTAGCGCACAAACCTAAACCGCTAAACCTGGCCCCATGAAGGTTGACCAGAATGCTGGAGCATCTGCGTTCAACGGCAGTGCCCTTGCCATTATGGGCATCGTCAGACTCATGGGCACCTTTGCGCAGCTGACAATGAAACCCCTGACAGGGTGGGAAGCTGGGCGACTTGTTTACTGCTCATGTCCAAAAGCGTGTCTTCCTTAGCAACGCCCTCGCATGCCATCCAGCCAGGCTTCGGATCGGTGTGAGTGCTGGGCTATACATACTGCAGCAGACCCGTGCGGTTTGAAAACCGTTTCGGGCTCTCTCGAAGAATGCATACCACCTCGCACAGCCGGCGCGAAATCGAGTGCTGGTGCGAAATGGAGCCAGGTTGGCGCTCCACTTTCAGCTTCTTGTTTTTATCTTCCCCTCTTCCGAGGAAACACCCGCGGCTCCGGCATTGCTTTCAACTTTTACTTTCCGTGTTTGTTTTTTTATCAGCAGCGCGGCGCAAGACCAACATCCGTGGCACGGAAGCGAATGGCGCATTGTTTGGGAGTCTTTTTCGGCCTAAATGAGTTATGTTTTCCCCCGCACGCGGCGCTCGGCCTTTTCTGCGACAACACGATTAATATTTAGAGAGAAAACGTTTATACAGCAGAAGAAGGGAGCCGGAGAACTCATCTGTCACTCCTTTCGGGCGCCCGTTTTGCTCGATTATTTTTGAGCTTGGTTGATGTATTCGGCTGCATTTTTCGGCGCCCCTTATTTCGCGGAATAATAGTGTCCTCTTATTTGTTTTTTTTATTTTCGTCTCCTCAAGAACGGATATGTTACCTTAGGTGAGGCAGCAGCGCTTGCCCTCCGGGGACTATGGTTACGTGTGATTTCTTGGGTGGCTTTTATTTTCGGGCTGCCTTTGTGGCGGCGTCTGGTGAGAGTGCATTGTTTGCCGCAGGCCCGTGTATAAGCGTGCATGGCTCACAAGCGATGAGCGGTTCCTGTAGTCCCCTATTTTAGCGTCATAAAAGAAGCTTGCAAATAACGCCGGAATAAATGTCACGCGATCATAGCGTGTCTGGGATATCCAACAGTTCCTCAGGTGCTATCACCAGCAGGTACATTTCTGTGTTCCCCGCAGGGGGGCGTCTGCAGCTTGCAGGCATTGCTGATTGGCGACACCACGGGTTCCCGAGCATCCGCAGGGACATCCCCGCAAGGGGATGGTGGTGAACGGCGCATCACCACGGACCCGAGCACCCACGCTTCGCCGTGCGTGGCATCGCCGTGTCCGGGGAAAAGGGGTTCCTGGTGGTTGAGCCGATGCCGAGCGTTCGGACCCTTAAGGCCCCTCGGCGGAGGCAACACACCACTTTGGCCCCTGCTTCCTGTAGACGGCACCTCCGGCCTGGCTCGACCGGGGGAAATCGGCAGTCGCCTTTTCCTGTCCTCCTCTCCATATTTTACTTTGCTATCTTCATACATATTTCGTAGGCGGCTATGCTTAACCTTGTGTGGGTAACTACCCTGAGTTACTTCATACTGGGTTATAGTTGTGGTGTACAGCTGGCGTGGGCAGGGCTTGTTAGCAAGCTCCTGTCCTTTCCTCTTGTTGGCCTCCATGATGGGCGGCTGGCACTATAGCCGAAAGGCAAATAATTTTATGGCTTCCCTTTCGTCCACAAGTGATCGCCCTCAGAAACGAGTGCGGACCTAAGCAGCAGCTGAATTCTTCAGAAAAAAGAAAGAAACCTTCCCCAGATCCCACGTCGTTCGCAGCGAAGTCCAGGTAAAGCCGACAAGAATGTCATCACCATTTCTAGTCGCAAACGGTCTCACAGAATCCTTAGGTTCAGGATACAAGATAACAAAAATGACAGGGGGGTACCTCTTGATTGAACTCAAGGATAATGCTCAGCACGCAAAGCTCTCAGACATAGTGTCCATAGGGGACATTCCTGTCACAGTAACTGCTCATAGGTCACTGAACACCGTGCGTGGTGTGATCTCGGAAAACGATTTCATACGTCTGACAGAGAAGGAAATGTAAGGACTGAGTGACCAGGGTGTCATGGATGTCTACAGAATGAAAATCCGGAAGGACAATAAAGAAATCTGCACAAAGTACCTAGTCATCACGTTTAACTACACCACGCTTCCAGATTCAATAAAAGTAGAATATTGAAGATAAATGCTCGCCCTTACATTCCAAACCCGCGTCGGTGTTTTAATTGTCAGAAGTTTGGTCATGGCTCACAAACGTGCCGCGGCCACAAAACGTGTGCCAAATGCGCGTCAAAAGAACATCATTCTGAGAACTGTCAATCTCCACCGCACTGCGCAAACTGTGAAGGGGCACATCCTGCCTACTCGAGGTCATGCCGAACATGGAAAACTTAAAAAAAAAATCATCACTATCAAAACAAAGAAAAACATCTCCTTCAAAGACGCGCGTATGCGACTTTCACACCCCATTGGAGCATTCGCTTTCACTAGCAAGAGAAACTTCGCCGATGTGGTGCGTGGGCGCGGCACACCACACCAGGTTTCAATACCTGTGGCAGGACTATCCGCGACTATGGCTGGAGTAGCCAAGACTAATCCGCCAAGCCCAAAGAAGGTTCCGCAGATACCCGGATCGGCGGGCCTAAAGTCTTCCTCCCACAGGTCCAGGTCTTACTCGCACGTCCACGTTCCTGCTTCACGGTCGTCCAGCGCCTGTGCGGAAGCGATGAACACAACCCAAGGCAGCCCTGTGCCGTCCACATCAGATGGACGGCGCAGCTCTTTGGGTCGGTCAAGAAAAGACAGGCCCCGAGTCACGGGGCCAACACAAATCTAGTCTAGTTTTTCCACTTGATGCATACAAACTGAAATGGCTTTCATAATGCATTGCAACTGCAAGGGACTTTTAGGCAAGTTAAGCGACATAAAAGAAATCTTTTCTTCGCTGTCTCCGGTCGCCATTTGCACACAAGAAACGAACCTTGGTCGCCAGCACAGAAATGTTCTTAAGAAGTATACTGTTTTCCGCCGCTGCCGAGAGCAGGCGAGCAGGCTTTCGGGCGGAAGCGCCATTATTATACAAAGTGGAGTCGCAGCTCGTGAAGTACAACTTAAACTAGATTAGAGGCTGTAGCAGCCACGCTACTTACATACAAAACCATAAAAGTCTGCTCCGTATACATCGATCCACATATGAAACTAACTCACATTCATTTGGAAAACTTTGTTGAGCAACTTCCAGAGCCCTATCTGCTTGTTGGAGACTTCAACGCACATTCCTCTTTTGGGGGAAGTGAGGAAACAGGTACCAGAGGTCAGACAATAGAGGATTATATTCTCTGTAGTAATGTTTGCTTGCTGAACTCTGGTAAACCCACATAGTGCTCCCCAACCTGAGGAAAAATGAGCTGCTGAGATTTGTCTTTTACTTCACCATCAGTATTTAACGACTTTGGATGGGACATTTCAGACATTCCATATGGTAGTGATCATCTCCCTGTCATAATAAGCTTGTCATCCTCGCCAACTGTCATCCCGACGAAACTATAGGGCGTTGGAAGCTACATTTATCTGGCAGGGAATTGTCTAGAGAAAAGGCCTGTTTAGAGAATATTGCTTTAGAAAATCTCAGCATAGACGAAATAAATTAAACATTCACAGCATGCATCCTCACTGCCGCACACCTATCAATCACAAAATCCCCAGGAGTGGTCGGTCAGAACCACAAAGTGTGGCGAATGCAGGGAGGCAAAAGAAGCGACAAAATAAAATTTGAGGAGTGTTTAGCAGACACCCAACACAAGAGAACCTTATGCTTTTCAAAAAGGCGAGAGCACAAGCACGGTATATTCGGCGCAATGCCGGGAAAACATCCTGGAAAGTTTGTGTTTTCTATATACAGTTTAACATAAAAAAAAAATGTGGGAACAAGTACGAAAACTAAATGGCAGCTACTCACCTTTCACAGTTCCTCTTTTTAACACACCTTATACACAAACAAGGATAAGAGAACAGGCAGACATATTGGGGGACCACTTCCCTGCGGTTTCAAGTTCTTCGCACTATAGCCAGTCATTTTTAAAATACAAAAATACAGCCGAAAAACAAAGACTCCCAACAAGTGGAGGTGCAAATGAAAAATACAATAGTCTTCTTATACTTCATGAAACCAATACTATACTGTTTGCTTTCCAGAAAACTGCAGGCTCCAGGACCCGACCAAATACACTATGAAATGCTTGCCCATCTTTCCAAGCCTGCTGTAGAGGCACTTTTGAATTTTTTCAACAAAATATTCATACAAGGAAACATACCTCAATGCACGTTAGATCCCCAGGTGGTCGAAATTATTCCGGAGCCCTCCACTACGACACCTCTCTCTTCCTTTCTTCTTTCACTCCCTCCTTTACCCTTCCCTTAGGGCGCGGTTCAGGTGTCCAACGATATATGAGACAGATACTGCGCCATTTCCTTTCCCCCAAAACCAATTATTATTATTATTATTATTATTATTATTATTATTATTATTATTATTATTATTATTATTATTATTATTATTATTATTATTATTATTATTAAACATACCTGAGGAGTGGAAAAATGTCATTATAGTACCACTCCTGAAGCCTGGAAAACCGCCAAGTCCCCCAGTAGCAATAGGCCATTAGCCCTTACTAGTTGTCTCTCTAAATCATTTGAAAGTGTTGTGAACATTAGGCTGATGTTTGTTCTGCAATCGCTTGAACTTCTCGACGTCCACCAGTGTGGATTTAAAAAGTGTTGTTTGACAACTGACAATCTCGTCCGCCTCGAAAATACAATTAGAGAATCATTCATACATAAACAACACTGTCTAGCAGTATTCTTTGATATGGAAAAGGCTTATGATACCAGCTGCAGGTTTGGGATTCTTCGCGACCTAGCGGACATCTGGATCCGTGGAGGGATGATAATAATTGGTTTTTGGGGAAAGGAAATGGCGCAGTATCTGTCTCATATATCATTGGACGCCTGAACCGCGCCGTAAGGGAAGGGATAAAGGAGGGAGTGAAAGAAGAAAGGAAGAAGGAGGTGCCGTAGTGGAGGGCTCCGGAATAATTTCGACCGCCTGGGGATCTTTAACGTGCACTGACATCGCACAGCACACGGGCGCCTTAGCGTTTTTCCTCCATAAAAACGCAGCCACCGCGGTCGGGTTTGAACCCGGGAACTTCGGATCAGTAGTCGAGCGCCCTAACCACTGAGCCACCGCGGCGGGTATAGCTCGTCTCTGGTTGTAGCTTCGGTGATGTTTGCAACTGTATTATTGCTCGTTGTATGCGGGGATATGGAACCAATCCGGTTTCAAACGGCGCGCAACCTGCAGATAACTTCAGAATGCCAAATTGAGAAAGAAATTGGTTTGGAAAGGAAATTGCGCAATGTGAGACAGGCGTAATTTCCTTTCCTTAAAACCGACTTTCATTTCACTTTCTATCACTTACGCGCGGTTCGGGTGTCCACTGAGATATGTGAGACTAGCGTAATTTCCTTCCCTTAAATTGTCCAACGGGCAAGGCGTCGCGCCGAACGGGCGATGGGATTCCGCGGACCCCTTGGTAACGCCTCAACGCATGGGACTTATAGAAGGGGCACCTTCATTGCAGACCTTGTATAATTTACTACGCATTGTTGCAGTTCTGTTAGTTCGACAACCACGACTACTACGCACAGGCAGTTATTTCTGATTTTTGCATTTCATCACGGGGGCCACACAGGCGCGCAGCCCCCACTACCAAAAATTTAGTGCTCCACTTGCCTCAATCGAAGCGTGGCAGGGGTCAACGCAGGCGCAGTGCAATGCCCGCGCCTCGCCCTGGAGGGTCCCCCTTCCTGACCGGGGACGCCTCCGCACGTGTTAGTGTGCCGGAAATCTGGAAGGTCTGGCGAAGCCATTCTATGCGACAGCATACAGTGGACAGGAATTATTGTGTTTTGAGTAAATTATAAATCGAACAACATTGATGCAAAACGCTAATTTCGAGCATTTCAGCTTTTATTAGTTACTTCGCGCGAGACCTTTAGTTGAGTTATTGTGCTGCTTAATTGAGAACGAAGTTGTTTAAACTTGAAACGCTAAAGCGCCCGTGTGCTGTGCGATGTCAGTGCACGTTAAAGATTCCCAGGTGGTCGAAATTATTCCGGAGCCCTCCATTACGGTACCTCTCTCTTCCTTTCTTCTTTCACTCCCTGCTTTTGCCCTTCCCTTACGGCGCAATGCAGGTGTCCGCCGATATGTGAGACAGATACTGCGCCATTTCCTTTCCTCAAAAACCAATTTCACAAACATGCACTGTACTGAAGGAAACACGTAGCGCGCTCTAGGGTGGCTCATAGTGATATGGGGGGGGGGGGGGGGGAAGTCGCGCACTGGCATTAATCGATATTAGCCATACGTTTGGATAATGTGTGGTAGGTGATCCACAGTTATTGGATGTCCCGGTAGCCACGGATTGTGAGCAGGTGGAGCGGGCTGTCGGCGTTGCTGGCCAGGCCGGTTGCCGAAAACTTTCCATTGTTGTTGTTGTCCTCATACTATGGCACATGCCCACATAGTGGGATTGGTCAAGAATTGGGGGGGGGGGGGGCACAGAGAGTTTTTGAGGTAAATAATTCCTGCACAGTTGGGCGCGCGAGCGCCCAACTGCAGGCACAAATAAAGTTTGCTCGAATCCAATCCAATGCACGAAATTAAAATGAATGGTGAGGACGGAAGAAGTAAACAAAAAGGAACAACGAAATGAAACGGGAAATGCATAACGCACGCAGGAGATCGCGACTGATGTTTATAGCTGAGTAGTTAAATGATAATGATAATTGTGAGAATAAAAATAATACTGAAAAAAAAATAACAAGGTAGCCGTCTTGATTCTATTAAAAAATTTTGCACGGCAGTAAAAACAGACTTGTGGCTGTACCCAAGTATGGTGGCTCCAAACGACAAGAAGACTGGGCTGCTCAAAGAAAGGCCAAGCTGTTGTAGAGGTTTCTCTAAAAACCGTCTCCGCATCACGGTGTACCGGCGACAAAACAACAAAAAATGGTCTATGGTTTCGTGCTCACCACAAAATACGCAGATGGGATTAAGCTCCAACCCATACCTGTGCAAATAAAAATTTAAAGGTCGGATGCGGCAGCGGAGCCTTGGTAGAGATATCTTGTAGGCTTAACGCCTCAGGAGCGAAGGAAACGAGACCACTGCTACGAGCCGACACCAGAACAGAACAGTCAGCCGTGGCTGCACAAGCCACGACCAGGTGCCATCTCTATTTTCTTCGCAGGGTGGCGCGCGCTAGCCGGGTTGTCGGCGCCGCCCAAGAGAGAGGGTGCTACAGGGCCCCCCGCCTAGACTGGAAGTCGAAACGGACGGTGGACCGGCGATGGCAGTCGAGCACTATGTCAGGCGGCGCTGGGAGTCGTTCCAGGGCAGTCTCCATGTAAGCCGGTTTAAGGCGGTCTAGACTAACGGTCTCTTCGCGGCCGTTTTGGAGGATGGTGGCGGTTTTCGGGGTGCGGCGGAGAACGCGGAAAGGTCCGTCGTAAGCCGGTGTGAGTGGAGCTCGGACAGCGTCGCGGCGCACAAAAACGTGGGTTGAAGTGGTCAGGTCGGGGTGTACGAAAATGGTATGGTGGCGGGACGGACGTGGGGGAGTAGGCGGAGGTCTTTAACGCAGTCCAGCAGGCGTTGGAGGAATTCTTGGGGCTGGGCTGGAAGCTGCTGGGATGTAAAGAAGTCGCCTGGAAGACGCAAAGCACTTCCATACACGAGCTCTGCAGCTGAGCACTGTAAGTCTTCTCGGATGACGGCCCTTAGACAAGCAGCACAAGGGGCAAGGAGTCGACCCAGGAGGCGCAATTGAGGCGGGCAGCGAGGGCGGCCTTCAATTGGCGGTGAAGGCGTTCCACCATCCCGTTAGCACACGGGTGATATGCAGTGGTACGGCAATGCCTCGCGCCGAGAATATTATTAAGGGAAGCAAACAGGGAGGACTCGAACTGGCGTCCACGGTCGGTTGTCACAGTGCCAGGACAACCAAATCGAGATACCCACGCAGAAATGAAGGCGCGCGAAACAGTCTCTGCGGTGATGTCAGGAATGGGGACTGCCTCCGGCCAGCGAGTGAAGCGGTCGACTATGGTCAAGATATAGCGGTAGCCTCGAGAGATGGGTAGAGGGCCCACAATGTCGAGATGAACATGGTCGAAACGATGGCCAGTGGGTAGAAAGGCTTGGGAAGGTGTCTTGGTATGCCGACAGATCTTGGTCGACTGACAGGGTAGGCACCGGCGCGTCCAAGCACGCACATCAGCGTTGATTCCGGGCCAAACATAGCGCTGGGTGAGAAGGCGCTGAGTAGCCCGAATGCCTGGATGGCATATGTCATGGAGAGAATGGAAGATAGGGCGACGTAGTGAAGCCGGAACAAAAGGGCGAGGAAAGTCCGTTGAAACATCGCACCACAAGGGCTCAAGCGAGCAAGGATGGGGCACAAGCCGTAATCGGAGAGAACGAGGGTTCGCTCGAAAAGCGGCGAGCTCATCGTCATTCTGCTGGGCAGAAGAGAATGCGGCCCAGTCGACGGTTGAAGATGGAGCGTCTACCGCGACTATACGAGAGAGGGCGTCAGCGGCGGTGTTGGCTGCACCTTTCACATGTCGGATGTCGGTAGTAAACTCCGAGATATAAGCGAGCTGACGGAGTTCACGTGACACGTACTTCGATGAGTTGGTCCGGAACACATATGCCAGCGGTTTATGATCGGTTAGCACGTTAAACTTGCATCCTTCTACAAAATGCCGAAAGTGCTGGATAGCGGAGTAGATGGCTAGGAGCTCTCGACTGAAGACGCTGTAGCGGGTCTCAGCAGGAAGTAGCTTCCGAGAGTAAAAAGACAATGGTCTCCACTCGGAGTTAATGTACTGCTGCAAGACGGCTCCGATGGCCACGCTGGAGGCATCCACCATCAATCTCGTAGGGACGTCTTTGCGCGGATGGACTAGAAGCACGGCGTTAGCGACTGCTTGCTTCGCAGCAGTAAAGGCGGCCTGGGCTTCTGATGACCAAGAGAATGCGGAGGACGGGCCAGCGGTTGACCGGAGGAGGTCGGTGAGCGGGCGAAGTAGCTCTGCACAGTGCGGGATAAAGCGGCGGGAGAAATTCACCAGCCCCAGGAATTGTCGCAATAGGCGCAGGGTTGTGGGCAGGGGAAAATTCTCGATGATCTGGACGTGGGACGCGAGAGGGCGGATACCCACTGAGGATATGTGATGACCCAAAAACTCGAGCTCAGAAGCACCGAAAACACACTTGGAGGCATTCACAACCAGGCCGTAGTGCTGTAGACGCTTGAACAAAGCACGTAGGTCTTGCTCATGATCATGAGGTGTAGGGCTGGCGATGAGGACATCGTCAAGGTACGCGAATACACTCGGTAGGCCCCGCGTGACCTCAGCCATGAACCGCTGGAAGGTTTGAGCCGAATTGCGTAGTCCAAAAGGCATCCGGACGTACTCAAACAAACCAAAGGGCGTCGTGATGGCGGTCTTAGGTATGTCGGCGGGTTTAGTGGGAATTTGGTGCTACGCCTTAACCAGGTCAACTTTGATAAAAATGGCGCAGCCGGCGAGGCGCGATGTAAAGTCCTGGATGTGGGGCAGCGGATAGCTGTCGTGGACAGTGTTGGCATTCAACGCCCGATAGTCGCCGCAGGGACGCCAGTCACCGGGATCACGCTTGGGCACTAGATGCAGCGGAGACGCCCACGCGCTCGACGACGGGCGTATAATGCCGAGCTCCAGCATGTGGTCAAACTCACGTTTGGCGATAGCTAGACGGTCTCCAAACAAGCGGCGCGGTCGAGCAGCTGCGGTTGGACCCCGGGTGACAATGTGGTGTGTCACAATATGTTTAGGCGCCTGAGTGAGGTTGCATGGCTTAGTGAGCTCCGGGAAATCCGCCAACACTTTTTCGAACGGAGAGGAAGGTATCGGCGTGCGAATGCCCATGGGAGCAAGGTCGGACGAGACTCCCGAGATGGAGAGATGAGTCAGACCGTCGGTAAGGCGACGATGCCGCACGCTGACGTCTAAGTCGAAGTAGGAGAGGAAGTCTGAGCCGATGATCGGGCGAACCACGTCTGCGATGACGAAGACCCATCGAAAAGTGCGGCGTAGGCCGAAGTCGAGGGTGAGAGATCGTAGCCCATACGTGGGTATAGACGAGGCGTTGGCAGCACGGAGCGACAGTCCTGATGGCTTGGAACGATCTGCCTTAGTCGGTGGAACCACGCTGATTTCCGCGCCCGTGTCGATAAGAAACCTGGTGCCGGAGAACTTGTCAGTGACCATGAACAGGCGGCTCGAATGACTGGGGGAACCACACGCCGCCGTTAGTGATCCCGGCGGGCGTTTCCCGGCCACGAACAGGGCGGTGTACACTTCGTGGCCCGGTGGCGAAAACGGTGGTACCAGCAGAGAGATTTATGGCTGGGACTCCGAGCTTGACGTGAGCGCGAAAGAGCGCGATGATCAAGACGAGACGGACGGGTCTCTAGAGGTCGGCTCCGGAGTGCGGCGACTGAGGCGGCAAGCTCCTCGAGACGGGCCTCAAGGCGCGAAATCGCTGGGTCTCTTGGCGGCAAAACAGCAGTGACGGACGGGGAGGTGGCCTCATGAACGTTATCTGCGAGCTCAGCCAGGCGGTAGAGGGTGACGTCACCGGCCGCCGCAAGGACGAGGCGGATGGGCTGGGGAAGGCGTTGGAGGAAAAGCTCTCGAAGCAACGCTGAGTGGTTGGGGATGTCGCGCTCCCCGAGAAGCTGTTGCATGCGGCGCAGAAGCTGGGTGGGGCGCCGGTCGCCAAGGTCTTCCCCGGTAAGGAGCTGCTGGAGGCGGGTGCGGTCCGACGGCATAAATCTCTCCAGCACCTTGGTTTTCAGGTGCTGATATGGTGTAGCACCCATGGGGGCGGAGAGAACGTCGGAGAGCTCACCGGCAACGTCAGGAGGCAGGGTTGAGGCAACATGGTAGTAGCGCGTCGTCTCCGACGTGATGTGGGCTAGGCAAAATTGCGCCTCAACCTGGTGGAACCAAACTTGCGGGTTCTGGGGCCAGAAAGGTGGAAGGCGAACCTGCAGCGACGAGACGTCCTACGGACGCGAATCCTGCTGCGTGGATGTTGCGGGATCGGTCATGGCTCGTCCTAGGTCACCAATGTAGGCTTAACGCCTCAGGAGCGAAGGAAACGAGACCACTGCTACGAGCCGACACCAGAACAGAACAGCCAGCCGTGGCTGCACGAGCCACGACCAGGTGCCGTCTTTATTCTTTTCGCAGGGTGGCGCGCGCTAGCCGGGTTGTCGGCGCCGCCCAAGAAAGGGTGCTATAATCTCAACCTGCCGTGAATGGCATGATTGCCTGCTCCACGAATACCTCAGGTGCAGGAAATCATCGGATCTTAAAAGAAATCCAGCTGTCATTCTTAACAAATTTTGTCGCCGGCACCTCGCTGCTGTAATGTGCGCTGTAGCCGGAACGATAGTTAGCACGGGGCCATTGAGGGACGCCTTTGCCAGGCAGTCCGCAACATCATTGGCTGTCACACCGCTATGACCTGGCACCCATATCATGTGAACAAGTGCGGAGGGAGTAATGAATTGAAGGTGTTTAGGATTGGCGAATCTACAGCCGAAGGAAGGGACGAACACAAAGAAATAGTTTGTAATGACAGCCACTGAAGAGAAAGCTGGCTCTAGCTTGCGAAGAGCAAGCACCACCGCCAGAAACTCCGCTTGGAAAAATGGGGTGTAGCCGGGAAGGCGAACAGAAAAAGACCAGTCTAGAAACGGGCAATATAATCCCGCCCCTGCATTTTCATCGCATTGGGAGGCGTCTGTAGCTATCGTTAAGGTAATAGGTAGGCTTTATAAATGGTCTTCTAATAATCCATTTAAAATTTGGTGTGGTAAATGCTTAGCGTTTTTCGGGGAAATGTCATCACAGACAATTTCTATAGAGCACCCACTGTTTTTCGTCGGAAGGATGGTATACAAAAGAACATTTAAAGGTTCAAGCAAATTCTGTACCATAACTACCTGCGGGGGTATGCAATCTAGGCCAGTGGACTCCGAAAAAGGAAGTCGGCTGGCAACTAAAAACAGACAGGGAGCGGTGTAAATCTGAATAATGTATACTTAGGTACGTCTGAATAGTTAGGAGTTGAAATGTAGATGATAAAGGAGGACTACGGCCTTAAAGATAAAGCACGTTATTGGCCACACATATGGGGAGGCCAAGGCACAACCGAAGCGCTTCCCGCTCCAAAAGAACGAGCGGGCGAATTTTGTAAGCAGCCGTACCAGAAAAGAGCACAGATCCAAATTCTAAAATTGGTCGGACATACAAAACATAAAGCAGCAAAACTGCATCTCTCCGCATTCCAGACCGGGGATTACTTAATCTACGCAACATGCCCACAGCGCGAGCCCCTTTCGCTGCGACATGGCCAATGTCGGAGCGCCATGTGAGGCTGTCATCACAAATGACACGAAGATATTTTAATGACTTAACTTGAATATTTTGTCGCTGGTAGCTGAGAGACAGATGAACAGGATCTTTCATTTGAAAAACAAGTACAGCGCACTTGTTTACATTTAAGGTGAGACGTAAGTCACACAACCAACCTTCAAGCAAATTCAGGTACGATTGCAGGCGCACATAGAGAGATTGAATGTCAGCTGCAGCAGTGAAAAATGCAATGTCGTCCGCATAGACGAACGTGCGAATGTTTTGATGGCTGGGAATAGAGCTCATTAGAATATTAAAGAGCACAGGCGGCAAGACTGCCCTTGTGGAACAGCTCTGGGTTGTTTATATCTTCCGGAGTTCACACCATTTAGGATACAAAAAAAAACTGTCTGTTTCCAAGGAACGCAGATATTCACGCAAGTAAGTAATTCGGAAACTGCAGAGTAGATAATCTTTGCAATAATATGTAGTGTTCTACGCTGTCATAAGCTGTGGCTACATCTAATGTCACCAACGCAGCTTGCTTTTTTTGGTGTCGTGCAAGACGAATGTGACTCTCAAGATCGGTGTGAGCATTCCATATGGAACATTTTTGACGGAAACCAATTTGACAGAGACTAAGGATATTATTACGGTCCACAAAGTCCGAAACATGTAGGAGCATGACTCTTTCAATTAACTCAACCACGTTTGATGTCAATGAAATGGGTCTAATATTATCCAGAGAATAGCCACCACCATTGTTTTTAGGTAAAGGGATCACTTTTGCGACTTTCCACTCAGGAGGAATCCATACATGTTTGATTGAAAAATTAACCAGCTGCAATAAGGATGTAGGGGACTCCTCAAAGAGGATCCTTAACATTTTTGATGTTACTCTATAAGGGCCAGGAGCAGCAGTTGGTAACCTCAACACTATCGGGGAAAGCTCGGGAAGGGTAATGGGGGGGACATGCTGAAACTGGTCCACTGACGCCACAAACGCGGAGCGCAAACGAAGTACAGAGGCGAAACGCTGCTCTAATCCTTTGGCAATTGTTTCAACTGTTTCTATTGCTTCTTGCGGGGTCAAAACACATGAGGGTGCATTTTCTGAAACAGGGAACTCTTCCCGCGATCTTAAGAATCCGAAAAGTGCGCGACGATTTCCTGATTTTGATAGGAAATCAAAATGCTCGGATTCATGATTTTCTTTCGCTTGTGAGACTGTGCGTTTAAAAGTAGCCGCAATGAACTTATAATCATGCCAATTTTTTTTTTGGCACTGATTTTGTAGGAGCTTCTTCCATGCAGCCTTTCTGGGTCTGTAATCCCGCGAGCAATCTGCATTCCACCATCTATCTAGATGAAGTGTTTCCTCTTGATGTACGTACCAAAAATTCGGACATCTTTCGGCATTCCTCAGTGGCCAAGCATATGCCTTTTGCTGTATGTTCTTCATCAGAATTAACCGCTGAAGCAAGAGTGGAGCGCGAAGAGGACAGAAACTCGTCATAGTTTATATATGACTTCAGCTGAGAGCACGCCGGAGTTAAGCGGCAATTAACACCATAAACGATAGGTATGTGATCACTAGATGTTCCACAATCCACAGTCGACCAATTGAGTACAGGAACACTAGGGCTGGTGAAAGTTAAATCTAACACAGATCGAATTTGTGCGCGGAGAATTGTGGCCGAACCTGAATTCATAAACGAAAGGTTGTTATCAGTAAACCAATCCCAACGGCGCTTACCACAGAAATCTGTCCTAAAGCCCCACGACACATGATGAGAATTAAAGTCACCGGCCAAGAGAATTAACTTCTGACAATTAAGGAGCAGGAGATGTAGCAGCCTGGTATCGAGCAGGAGATCTAGCAGCCTGGTATCGCGCAGGAGATCTAGCAGCCTGGTTTCCTGCTGTGACTCTCCCGTTCTTTATGACTTTGGAGTGACCGGATGAATAATCAAGCAACGCTTTTTTGGCCCTAGGGTGGTATGCCCAACAAACATGTTTGGGGCGAAAATGCAGACAGATCTAGGAACTGGAGCCTTCCATCTCTTGGTACTTCTACTGTGAAATTGAGACCAGGGCCGCACTCCTTAAAAAGTTTTAGCACATTGACATTGACATTTTAGCACATTGACATAGCACATTGTTCCTAACCAAATCATTGGGATTCACGGGGTAACTTGTGGTGTTCATGACGTTTGTTTGTTTTTTGTTCTTGTTGGTTTCACTATTTATTCGAGCATTGTCTGGAATAAACCTTCAGTTGTGAGTAGCGCTCGTCTTTGTTTGTCTCGCTTGTCCTCGTTTTTCCGCGCCAACTTCTTAGCTGGGCAGCGCGCTCGGTTTTCTTCGCTGCTTTTGGCAGTTTACGCGCCGTCGAGTACAGCCGCTTCTTTTTGAAGCGAAAAGCTCCACTACGCCAGCTTTTCGAGCCGTCAGCGGGACTGCAAATCTGACCTTGAATTTAGCTAGAGGTCAGCAGGGCCGCAAGTTTGTCCTTGAATGCAGCTAGAGGTGAAACCATGAGCATAACTGGTGGTAGTCAGGTTCGATGCATGACGTCAGCTACAGCAGCGACACCAGCGGCTGTTACACCAACTATCTCGACTTTGGCATCGCTTGCGCAGGTCATGAAAGCGGGTTTTGCATAAAACGCTGGACCCGCAGCGGTTGCTTAGTGGTTATTGCGCTCGGCTACTGATCCGGAGTTTCCGGGTTCGAACCCGACCGCGGTGGCTGCGTTTTTACGGAGGAAAAACGCTAAGGCGCCCGTGTAATAATAATTGTTTTTTGGGGGGAAAGGAAATGGCGCAGTATCTGTCTCATATATCTTTGGACACCTGAACCACGCCGTGAGGGAAGGGATAAAGGAGGGAGTGAAAGAAGAAAGGAAGAATAGGTGCCGTAGTGGAGGGCTCCGGAATAATTTCGACCACCTGGGGATCTTTAACGTGCACTGACATCGCACAGCACACGGGCGCCTTAGCGTTTTTCCTCCATAAAAACGCAGCCGCCGCGGTCGGGTTCGAACCCGGGAACTCCGGATCAGTAGTCGAGCGCCCTAACCACTGAGCCACCGCGGCGGGGGGGCCGTGTGCTGTGTGGTTTCAGCGCACGTTAAGGATCCCCAGGGGGTCGAAACTATTCCGGAGCCCTCCATTACGGCACCTCTTTCTTCCTTTCTTCTTTCACTCCCTCCTTCTTCCCTTCCCTTACGGTGCAATTCAGGTGTCCGACGATATGTGAGACAGATACTGCGCCATTTCCTTTTCCCAAAAAGCAACTATTATTATTATTATTATTATTAAAACACTGGTGCACTTTGATGCGTTCAGTGGGACGCTAGGTGTGATCGATGCGACGCCTGCCGTGGAGAGCGGCAGATGTGCTCTCCGTCACCGCGTCGCGGAGATCAGGAAAGGAGGCATCCCAGGTGTGCTGCCTACTCCCTCCGTGACGTCACACACCTTGACCGAGCGGAGCGGGAAGGCGTCTGCTGGAATCGCATGCGCAGGGCATCAGAGTGGGTTTTGCATAAAACGCCGGTGCACTTTGATGCGTTCAGCCTAACACTAGGTGTGTTCGATGCGACGCCTGCCTTGGAGGTCGCCAGTCGCTCGACCCCAAACGTAGCCAGGGAGATGCAGCTTTTCGCTTTCGGCCAGGGTTAACCAGAGCTTCACTACCAGCAATTTTTACGCGTATGCTGGACAAAACGCTCGGCGTCTTTCGCTGCTTTCGCTGTTTGGCGCCCCATAGCCATTGCCCTCTGTTCATTGGCCTCGCACAACACTTCACCGGTATGAACGATGACGAAGACGGCAGTGGCGAACACATTGAGTGATAGGCTTCAGCGATGGCAGTGGTCTACGGCTTTTGGGGACGAAGCTGCTCTGTTTCCGCGGGAGCTGGTTCGAATCCATTTCTAGGGGCTTTAGTACAGCGAAGTTTCTGTTCTGGTCGACGCCTTTCGCATGGAAAACTTAGGAATGTTTCGGATTAGGTCTGTGACATGTAAACTTTCATGTCCGGTTTCAGGTTCGGCGAGGCATCATTACAATGTTCACCTTAGCTTGCCAAGAATGATAGCTAAAAGCATTTCGAGCTTGTTGTCGAGCTTGCATTTCGAGCAATTGTCCCCGTTTACAAAAAAGGAAATCGTCTTTTGTTGCAAAACTATCGTCCCATATCATTGACTTCACCGTGCTGTAAACTAGTAGAGCATATAGTTGCACACTGTGTGAATGAATTTCTAGAAAAAAATTTGGTCATAAACGAATTCCAACACGGGTTCAGAAGGGGTTTCTCGACAGTAACACAACTGATTACGGTAATTAACTCATTCGCATCCTGTATAGATAGTAAGGGCCAAATTGATGCAATTTTTTTAGATTTCAGCAAGGCGTTCGACAAAGTTCCTCATGATAAATTAATTCTAAAAATGAAACATATTGGCATTCCTGAGATTTTCATAACTTGGATAACCGCATACTTAAAGGACCGCAGGCAGTTTGTTGAAGTTGGTGGACAATGTTCGGGCTCTCTTCCAGTTTCATCCGGTGTACCACACGGAAGTGTCTTGGGCCGTCTGCTTTTTCTTTTATATATTAATGACATTGTTCAAGTAATTAGCCCATCAGTGCATATTCGATTGTTCGGAGACGATTGTATATTATTTAAAGAAATTACTAGTAGGGATGACCAGAATGTTTTGAACAATGCTGTGAACAATGTTTTGAAATGGTGCGACCAATGGGGCATGGTTCCCAATGCTGACAAAAGTGTGTATCTTCCGATAACAAGAAAAAGCATACCACATAGTTACACATACAAATTAATTTCGTCCCCTCTTGAACAAGTATCTAACTACAAATACTTAGGCATAACTATAACTAGCAAATTAACGTGGAACTTGCATATCAATAACATTTGCTCTTCCGCATTTCGCAAATTGTGCTGCTTAAGACATAAACTGAAGAACGCGCCTCCTAACATCAAGCTACTTTGTTATTCTTCTATAATCAGACCAAAACTCGAATACGCATGCGTAGTGTGGGACCCGTATACTAAATCTAACATAGCCAATTTGGAACGAATACAGAGAAAGGCTGTTAGATTCATCTTTAATAAATATGCAAAGACTGACTCCGCCACCACATTGATGGAAATTAACCAAATTGAACGACTTGAACTCCGAAGAAAAAAGTTCAGGTTAGAGTTTCTTGCGCTTTTATTAGAGAACAAATTTGGTCTGGACCCCTCATTATACTTAAAGCCGTTATCTGCCAGACAAACTCGACATTACCACCCTAGTTTTCTAACCCCTATATTCGCCAAAACAGACACCTACAAGTTTTCATTTTTCCCACGAACCATAATAGATTGGAATCAAATAAACCAACCATTGCCCCATGAGGTCTAACCAATTAGTGCGATTTCTGTCTATTTTCCAGTGTTATTTCTTTCTTATTTCGCTCACTTGTACGCCCACCCTGCTTGGACTTAGTGTCCGCAGTATTTCATAAATGAAAATAAATAAAAGAACGTAAAAGCATGTAGAGTCGGGGTCAAAAGTCTCTGACCCCCTCCCCCTCCAAGTTCCGAACCGAGCCGCGCTGCATGCGGGCACTACCTGACGACCAGGACTGGGCACGATATGTCAAAAAAAGTATCTTCGATACCGATACTCGATACCCTTAAAAATTGTATTTCCGATGCCGATACACACACCGAAGCAAAACTGATTTCCGTAACAGATACTCGATATTGTTACTTCTGTCGCCGCGGTGGCTCAGTGGTTATGAGTTATGACGCTGGGTTGATGATCTGAAAGACGCGGGTTCGATCCCAGTCGTGGTGGTCGAATTTCGATGGAGGCGAAATTCTAGAGGCCCATGTACTGTGCGATGTCAGTGCACGTTAAAGAACCCCAAATGGCCGAAATTTCCCGAGCCCTTCGCTACGGCGTCCTTCATAGCCTGAGTCGCTTTGGAACGTTCAACCCCATAAAACTATATTGTACCTTCGATACTCGCGACATTTGCGAGTATCGAAATTCGATATTCGCGGTTTCGAAACCCAGTCGCGTCAATATTTATTTTATTTCTACATGGGCTGTTGCTATATTCTAGGTTTTGCAAAGTTCACCTTCAAGATCAAGGTTAGCACAATTTCGGTGAGCCGGTTAGACATCTTGAGATAGTTCTTTCGCGCTAAAAGCGACGCTACTACGCTTTGCCTCATTGTGAACAAGGCTCCCGTGGGGTAGTCGAAACGTCTTATCATCGCCTTTCTTTTGGTCGGCGCCATCTGCTATCGTCATGTGCCATCCCGACCAGACGGGATTCCGTCAGACCCTTGACTTGAAACATTTTCGGGACGTGAGGTTTGACGTCAAGAGCTCGGCCAGTGTCCAGCGAAATACGACTTTGTTGGTTCGACAGCGAGTTTCTTAACTAAGCAAACGGCTTCCGTGCCACGGAAAAGGGGAAGTGCAGCCGGCCCCACTACTCGACTGATGCACTAAATGCGCACGCCCTACTACGAGCCAGTCTCTGTATCGTGTCCGCCTGAAAACTGCTTTCTCCTCTCGCTATAGACTGCGTGTTACGGCGCCGCGATAGAGATGGCAACAAGCCACTTGTCCTGAACTGGCGCATGCATAGCTGCTCCCCACCGTCTCCCTTTTCTGCGCTGTACCCGCCGTGTTTACTGTGTGCCTATGGCGTGCAGCTTCCGAGCCCGAGACGGCGGACTCAAATCCCTGGCGCAGTGACCGCGCCTCAGTAGGACCCCGCATGGGGGCGTCTGCAGCTTGCAGGCGTTGGTGAGTGGCGACACCATGGGTTCCCGAGCATCCGCAGGGACATCCCCGCAAGGGGATGGTGGTGAACAGCGCATCACCACGGACCCGAGCAGCCGCGCCTAGCCGTGCGTGGCATCGCCGTGTCCGGTTAAAAGGGGTCCCTGGTGGTTGAGCCGATGCCGAGCGTTTGGACCTTTAAGGCCCCTCGGCGGAGGCAACACACCACTTTGGCCCCTGCTTCCTGTAGACGGCACCTCCGGCCTGGCCCGACCTGGGGAAATCGGCAGTCGCCCTTTCCTTTCCTCCTCTCCATCTTTTACTTTCCTTACAGATTTCATAGGCGGCTATGCTTAGCCTTGTGTGGGTAACTACCCTGAGTTACTTCATACTGGGTTATAGTTGTGGTGTACAGCTCGCGCGGGCAGGGCTTGTTAGCAAGTTCCTGTCCTGCCCCCTATTTGGGCTCCATGGTTGGTGGCTAGCATCGCGAACGAACTGGAAGTATGTTTGATGGCTCATTTTTTCCTTTCCGCTGATTGTCCTCTAGAAAGAGGGCGCACCGAAGTGGCTGCTGAATGCTTTGGCAGGAAAACAAATTTCCCGCGCTACCATGTAGTACATATTAAGACTGAAAAAACTGCTCGGCTTGTGTCACCTTCGCTCGTTTCAAGAACCCTATCTGACGGCATAGGGCAATGTTACAAAATCAAAAAGTTAGCTAGTGGAGACCTGCTTCTGGAAATTCTGTACAAGCATCAACGTGAGAAACCCTCAGATATTACGTCCCTTGGAGAATTTCCTTTAACAATCAGCCCACACCGATCACTCAACACTGTTCGTGGAGTAATTTCTGATGACCTAAAGTACCCAACTGAGACTGAACTACTGGAAGGATTGAAAAACCAATAAAACCAAAATGTTACTAATGTCTATAGGATCAAAATAAGACGTGACAACACGGAAACACCAACGAATTATATTGTCCTCGCCTTTGCCTCTAATACTTCCCGATTCAGTGGAAGTAGTCTATACAAAGCTCAAACTAAGACCATACATCCCCAATCCACGCCGATGCTACAAATGCCAGAGATACGGCCATGGTTCGCAGAGCTACCGAGGCAAACTGACCTGCGCTAAATGCGCTTCTCATGAGCATTCCGCTGAAAACTGATGTTGAACCTCACCTTTGCGTAAACTGTGAGGGTAGCCATCCGCCTTACTCACGGTCATGCCTAGCCTGGAAAAAAAGAAAAAGGAATAGTAACACTAAAAATCAAAGAAAACATATCATTCAGAGAAGCGCGGAAACGACTCTCATTGGGACGAAACCTAACCTACTCTGCTGTGGTGCAACAGGGCACAGCATCACAGCGGCCTTCGGCACCTGCACAGCTCACACACAGTGAGGCTGCAGCAGTGCCATCCGTGCCCCCAGTGGCCGCAGCTAGTTCTGCGCCCTGCCCAGACCAAGTACATTACCAAATGCTAGCCCATCTTTCTGAACCTGCCGTAGAAGCACTTCTAATTTTTTTAACAAAGTTTGGGTATCAGGAAAAATACCCAAAGCTTGGAAAGAAGCTATTATTGTACCGTTTCTTAAACCCGGGAAGCCATCAACCTCTCCTAGCAGTTATAGACCCATAGCCCTTACCAGTTGCCTCGCTAAGTCCTTTGAAAGTGTCCTAAATATAAGATTAAATTTTGTCCTTCAATCCTGTGAACTTCTCGACAGCCATCAGTGCGGTTTTAAAAAAAGGATGCTGCACTACAGATCACCTAGTCCGCCTTGAAAATACTGTCAGAGATGCGTTTATACACAAACAACACTGTATTACAGTCTTTTTTTACTTAGAAAAGGCATATGACACAACCTGGAGGTTTGGCATTCTTCAAAACTTTGCCGAGCTTGGCATCCGCGGCAGGATGTTAAATTGCGTAAAAAGACTTCTTCTCCCACCGCTTGTTTAATGTACGCCTATGGTCAGCCATTTCAAAGAATTTTATTCAGGAGAATGGAGTACCTCAAGGATGTATTTGAAGTACAACTCTCTTTGTCGTAAAAATGAATTAGGAAAATAATCCCAAGGTCCATTATGTATTCTGTCTATGTTGACGATCTTCAGATAGCAAGTTCATCCTCCAACGTATCCACATTCGAAAGACAAATACAGCTAACAGTAAATAAACTGGCAACATGGGCAGACAGGAATGGTTTCCAGTTCTCTCCACAGAAAACAGTGGCCTTACTTTCTTCACTGAAACGGGTCCTACAGAATGATGCCACACTACACCTAAACGAAACCCAGTTGTCTTTAAAAATTGAACTCAAATTCTTAGGCATAACATTTGACCGAAAACTAACTTTCCTGCCCCACATCAACGCTTTGAAAAAGAAAGCATCGCAGTCTTTGAACATACTGAAAGTTCTTTCACGTAAACACTGGGGTTCTGACAGGGCAAGCCTTCTACAGATTTATCGCTCTGTGGTACGATCGAGCTTAGACTATGGTTGCATAGTGTATGGTTCAGCAAGGCCATCCTACTTGAAACGACTAGATCCAGTGCATAATTTGGGTTTGCGTCTTTCCACTGGCGCATACAGGACGTCGCCCATAAACAGTCTTTATGTTGAAGCAAACGAACCATCACTTACAGATAGAAGAAGCATGCTTACATGCTCATACGTTCTAAAAATCCGTTCCCTACCAAAACATATCTGTTACGAATAGTTACAAAGTGTCCTTCTAGAGCACTATAACAACAAATCGCAAACCACCAGGCCACTCCTTCTGCGTTTTGAAGAGATCTGCCAGAATCTCGGCGTACTGAACACATTACCCAGCATTGCGCAAAGACGAGGTCCACTGCCTCCATGGTACGATTTTCCTGCATTGTTCGATTTCACTCTTACACAGTTCCGCAAGAAGCAAACTCCACAACAACATATAGTACAAGGATTTCTTGCACACGAGGAAAAATACAATGGTTTCACGAACTTTTATACTGACGGTTCAAAAACGGGTGCCTACGTAGGAAGCGCAGTAGTGCGAGGGATTTCGGAGAAAACTATACGACTTCCACAGTGCGCATCCATCTTCACTGCAGAATGTTACGCAGTATGTGTGGCCATAGAAAAAATACTAAGCGAGATCCTCAAAAACGCTATTATTAATGCAGACTCTTGAAGTGTACTTACAGCCCTCCACTCTAGAAACGCAATCACTCCTATACTTGCTGACATCATACGCAGCATAGTAACAGCCGCAGCTCGAGGACAAAACATTAAACTCTGCTGGGCCCCGAGTCATTTCGGAATAAAAGGCAATGAGAGAGAAGATTTCCGTGCTGCTCAAGCTTGCGGTAAGGAAATAAAAAAAGTAAATGTAACCTTTAATAAAGCTTTGTAGGGGGCTACTTGATCGTACATACTGAGACTGGGGAGCGCTAAAATCAAGACAAGGGGACAACACCACATAAGAACACCACGCTCGTGTCTCGTGGTGTTCTTATGTGGTGTTGTCCCCTTGCCTTGATTGTAGCGCTCCCCAGTCTCAGTATGTACCCTTTAATGACTGCATGAAATTAGTACACCAGAAATTGAGGCAGAAATGCTAGTCGGCTTGGAACAGCGAAGTGAATAATAAACTATTAAAGCTGGTTTTGGGCTAATTTAAGTCATGTGTGCACCAGGAACGTTTTAAGGAAGTGATTTTATGCCGTCTCCGAATAGGCCACACGCACCTTAAGCGCAACTACCTGCTAACAAAACAAGATAAACCTGTTTGCAAGAATGCGGAGATGAACTTACGGTTAACCACATTTTATTTTCATATTTGAAACTGTAAAAACTAAGAAAGAAGTACTTCACTCAATTTTATCGTGAATGCATTCCTTTCCACCCAACATTGCTCTTAGCTGATATGTCATTGTTAACATACCTTCCATTTTTAGCTTTTTAAAAGGAGCGGCCGGCGTACTTGAAAAACTAATTTTTGAACCACTGGTTCCCTTTATTACATGATACACCTCAGCCACTTTCTCATTCCCGAGAAGTAGGCTGAGGCTTTTTATTTGATTGGTTGGGAGCTTCAGGATCCTTGCCTAGCCAAGGATAGCCGCTAAGGCTGCCCGACCTTCTTTAAGGCTTTTACCATCAGCCATTTCCAAACTTCTCCTCTGTTATTACTAGGCAGTACAATCCTTTTAGGTCATCTACACCATCGACGATTTTTCATATTCCTAAACACTCTACAGAAAATGAATTCTATACCTTGAGCTTGGCGCATGATGGCCTTAGCTGCCTATGTGCCTTAAAATTCAACACAACTCCACATTTCTGTGTCGTGTTACGTGTGCGTGTGCGGATAGACAGCGTAATGCAGTGTAGCGTATAGCGCGCCGTGCCGTATACTGTAGTGTCGTGTAGTGGTAGTGTAGGGCAGTCTAAGCATCTCACAAATGATGTGCTGTACGTACAGCCAGCAGCAAAAGTTTACGGGATGCGTTTGCTCGAGAACAGGAGGATTATCGCGGTGCCTCGCAATCATATTGGTATTGATACCAGCGAATGGAGAATACACGTCGCCGCATACTTACCGGTATTTCAGGGGATTGGCTCGCTTGATGCCGCCGAAATAACTTCCTTTCGCGCAGCTGTAAACTTTCTATCTGCGGAGTGCACGCGCATAAATATTAGCCTCGTGCAGCTGAAAGCAAAGGAGCTTTACGAGCTCTCGCGTAAGCTGCGTGACAGCGGACACTTTCATTTTGGCCATAATAGCTTGTGTAATAATCATCGCACTCTCGCTTTTTGAATACACCCGTGCAGGTTGCCCACAGTGCGGACTCAGGACGCGCGTTCAAATTTCATTTCCACTACGCCACACATACTGCAAAGGTTCAGGAGTAAGAAGAGATCCGGGGGGATCACCAAGCTCCAGAAATCTCTTTGTGGATCCCTTTCCGGAGTTCCTTTTAGCACACTCTCAGAACAGACTGAGCATCCCAGTAGTCGGGGAACGTATCATTTAACCACTCCCCGGCCGCGGCGGTCGAATTTCGATGGAGGCGAAATTGCAGAGGCCCGCGTACTGTGCCCTGTCAAGTGCGGGTTAACGAACCCCAGGTGGTCGAAGTTATCCGCAGCCCTTCACTACGGCGTCCCGCATAGCCTGAGTCACTTTGGGACGTTAAACCCCGTAAACAGTAGACAGTGATCTAACCACTCATGTTTCCTTTCTCGAAGGGACAGTCCGAAATGGCCTTTGTTGTTTCGTCGAGGTTTCAGCGGGTAACAAATTTCCCGTGTGTTGTTTACACTAAAAGAGAGCGCCCAGTTAACAGTAGTTAAGCAAGGTTTCTGTCGGCTCTTTATAAATCATTTTCTGCGCAAACAGCGGCACCCTTTCTCTTCGATGCCACAGCAGAATAGCTCAAATATTCTGGGCATAATTCCGGCCCGCCACTTTCCTGACCACTGCCCAGCATCAGCGTAAGTATGAAGGAACGGCCTGAGTGGCCTCCGAGCCAGCTGCTGCCGCTCATTCAGAGGCCGGCGGCTGACGTGCGCATTAACGCTGCTCAATACTCTGGCGTACAGGAGAGGTTCCTTCACAGACTTCGCTGTTTATGAATCTTATCTTTTTATTTCTGTCATTTTCTTTCGTCTCGCTGTAGCTGTCGCCGCACTGCCATCCGGGGCGGGATATGGGTGGTTCTCTGCCACGCAGAGACAAAAAGATGGTCGCACTCGG
The DNA here is from genome assembly GCF_052857255.1 of Amblyomma americanum. Taxonomy (NCBI): domain Eukaryota; kingdom Metazoa; phylum Arthropoda; class Arachnida; order Ixodida; family Ixodidae; genus Amblyomma; species Amblyomma americanum. The sequence continues at coordinate 423,003,805 of NC_135497.1, read as the reverse complement.
TGTGTCGCAGAAAGGGGAGAAGCGAGCGGGAACCGCGGCTTCCACCCTCCCCGTTCCCCGGTGCTGAGGATAGGCTGTGCCGGGGCGCAGTTGGGTGGCGGCAAGAAAAGCGTCCCGGGGGCCCCCAACAGCTGCCCGGAAGCGATTGCGCGGCACCACCTCTGCATGCTTTTGCCCTTTATTGCCTTTTTTTTCTAAAATTTTCTCGAAATAACGTTTCCTTGTGTGCGCTACCTTCATGGTCGAAAAATAGAAGAAAAAACTTCAAAAAGGATATGCGCCATTTTCTGCTGTGGCAGGTTATGCTATCACTGCCGAGCAGTCCTTCGGGAAGTCGTGAGAGGACTGCTCATACCAAGCACTCGAACCAAGGACTGGAGAAGCGTGTTGTGAAGCGTTGCGGTGGCTTCAAGTTTCTTTTCGCGCACCGATGTGGGACTACGTAAGCACTTGCCACCCTCGTCCTTAAACAAGTATTGACTCCGAATTTTTGCTTGCGTATTGTCTTCTTTTAAAAGATAATTTTAAACGTTACTATACATGGATCACCCCGTGGTATTCGCCTACGGCCGCTAAATAATTTATAATTGAATTTCTTCTCGACGCTGTTTCGGTTTCATCGGGCGAACGATAGTAGATGGTGTTTAGATCACGTGTGAGGCACTAAAAAACTGCAATAAACCGGCTGATACGTCGTTCGCTGTCATTCCAGCTTCTAAAGCAGGCTGGCCTCAGCGTTGCAGCGAATGAAAACTACGTATCAGCGATTATATTGCAGGTTATATTGCACCGATTATATCGACATACTGCTGGCCTCTGTCTGTGTGCGCCTGTGCGTTAACAATTAACGTATTTTTACAGCGACAGTTTGAGCTAAAACCAGCGCTGTTTCTTAAAGGGCGCCGGGTTAGTTTGTGCAGTCTTTAACTCTTTCCTTACAGCGCCTATTCAAATCGTTCAATCTCAGCGATGGCGCTAAACGGCCCATTCTGCACGATCCGCGCCACTTTTGAACAAGTAACGCTACCCAGTACGTTGCAAAAGGACTGTGCTTAATATGAGATTTGGTTTTTTTCGTCACCCCTAAGAGGAAGTATTTACCTTCCCGCGAAAGCTGTAAACGCGGAGCTGTCACGGCGAGCAAGGCGTCCTAGGTGGCGTCCTCGTCTCACGCCGGCACCCCTCAGCAACAGCGATGTTTTCGCGATTCCGCAGCATCGACACTCGACTTGCATGCGACATATTTGTGTGAAAATATGACTTCCATTCGCTCGTTTTTACGTCGGACAGAAATGACTGATCCACCCAGCCTGGACTGTCGACAGGTACCCGCCTGTAACTTTTGTTAGAGACGGGATTCGCTGGTTTCCGAGCCTCTCTGAAAGTACCGGACGTGTTCTGCAATATTCCTTGCCATCAGCAGTGTAGCAGATCGAGTTTTCCCCTAGACGGCCAGGGGTACACCTTTGCATTGCGCTGCGAAGTAGCCCGAAGTGCTTCGCTAAAGCAATTTGTCTTCTTTACTGATAGGAAAGATTAGCATGAGGAGCTCTGTAACTTTTTAATACTCGTTTCTGACACAGCTGCGCGTAAAATGTGCTGGTGATGAAATTGTTTAATTATTGACATTTTTAGAGAGGGATTGATGTGGTTGGTGATTCTAGTCCGGCTCTAGGACCCGGACCCATCTGCTATCGCTTCTGCCCTGCTGCTCATGCTCTCTCGAGGTTGCTCCTGGTTCCTTAGGTTCCAGCAGGATAGAGCCGCCTCCCGCCTTTCACTCGATGGCTTAGCTGTTAATTTGATTTCCGGATTTTCTTTGGCAAACCCACGCCATCTGATACCTATAGGTCCCCGCAGGGGGGCGCCTGCAGCTTGCAGGCGTCGCGACGGTGAGTGGCGACACAGCGGGTTCCCGAGCATCCGCAGGGACATCCCCGCAAGGGATGATGGTGAACCGTGCATCACCACGGACCCGAGAACCCGCGCCTCGCCGTGCGTGGCATCGCCGTGTCCGGGGAAAAGGGGATCCTGGTGGTTGAGCCGATGCCGAGCCTTTGGACCCTTAAGGCCCCTCGGCGGAGGCAACACACCACTTTGGCCCCTGCTTCCTGCAGACGGCACCTCCGGCCTGATCCGACCGGGGGGAATCGGCAGTCGCCTTTTCCTATCCTCCTCTCCATCTTTCACTTTCCTATCTCTGTCTCACAACTCTCCTATGTCCTACTCACTCCTTGGTTTTTCCTGTTTTCCTGGCGGCGAGGGTTAACCTTGTGTGACCAACTACCCTGAGTTGCGTCATATTTGGTTATAGTTGAGGTGTACAGCTGGCGTGGGCAGGACTTGCTATCAAGTTCCTGTCCCGTCCCCTTGTTGGACTCAGTGGTGGGTGGCTGGCACCATGACCGAAAAACAAAATTTTTTTATGGCTCCCCAACTTTCAAAACCTGATCGCTCTCTCAAAAGAGGGCGGAACGAGGCAGACAATTCTTTCAAAAAAGAAAAGTAACTTTCCCCAAATATCATGTGATCCACAGTGAACAACAAGATAAACAGGCAAGAATAATATCCCCCTTCCTTGTGTCAAAGTGCTTGACTGAAACCTTAGGCATTGGCTATAAGATGTCAAAAATGGCCAGCGGCGACTTATTGCTCGAACTGTGTGACAATGTCCAACAATCTAATCTCTCCAACCTAACGTCCATAGGGGAAATCCCTGTCTCCGTGACTCCTCATCGCTCACTTAACACTGTCCGAGGCGTAATATCGGAAAATGATTTTCTTCACATAACTGAAAAAGAAATGCTCGAAGGGCTCATCGACCAAGACGTCATAGATGTCCACCGAATCAAAATCCGGAAGGACAACAAGGAAATAGACACAAAACACATGATCCTGACGTTCAACACCAGCACCCTGCCCGACACAATCGACGTGGGATGTTTGAAAATCAATGTAAGACCATACATACCAAACCCTCGCAGATGTTTCAACTGCCAAAGGTTCGGCCACGGCTCACAGAGCTGCCGCGGTCGCAAAACGTGCGCAAAATGTGCCTCGAACGATCACCAGTTTGATGTATGTGACGCAGCCCTGTGCTGTGCAAACTGTGAAGGAGAACATGCTGCATATTCCAGGGCGTGTCCGTCCTGGAAGAAAGAAAAAGAGATAATCACCATAAACACAAAAAAAAACATTTCTTTTAAAGAAGCGAGAAGGCGTTTTGCGCTTACAAACACATTCTTCTTCACAGCAAAACAAAACTTCGCTGATGTGGTGCGCAGGGGCGTAGCACCACACAGCACTCCGGCACCTGCCAAGGCCGCTCCCACCGAGCCGATGGCAGGGCCATCCACGCCCCAGGCAGGGTCAGCGAAAGCTGCCCTGTCATTGCCAAAGCAGGGACCGGCGGTCCAAGGGTCGGCATCCCGCAGGACCTCCCCTCGTCGGGAGAAACCTGAAACTAACACAACCGCGACTGCGCGGTCCTCCAGCACCTCTGTTGAGGTGATGGATACAACACCCACTCCGCCTCCATTACAGCGGCGGAACAGCTCTCTTGAGCGAAAAAAAGACAGGCCCCTCATAACGAGCCCACCACATAAGTAAATCCCCTTTCATTTTCTCTCAAAAACACGAGCATGGCTTTTTTAATTCAATGGAATTGCAGAGGACTTATGCGGAATTATAGTGACATAACACATATGTTAGGGTCAATGTTACCCATAGTTTTATGTCTTCAGGAGACCAATCTTGGTCCACAACATGTGCATATCCTGAAACATTATCAAACTTTTAGACGCGATCGCGAGCAGGCAAATCGACTCTCAGGAGGCGTCGCAATTGTCGTCCAAAGCGGCGTCAGCATCGTCAGCTATAAAACACTAACAATCTGTTCCGTATACATCCCTCCACATTTTACATTAACAGTCCATGATCTAGAAGAATTGATAGATGAACTTCCAGAGCCATATCTGGTAGTTGGGGATTTTAACGCTCACTCCCCTTTTTGGGGAAGCGAGCGCTGCGACTCTAGGGGGCAAACAATCGAAGATTTTATCCTCTCAAATAACATCTGTCTTTTAAATACAGGAAAAGCAACTTATTGTTGCCCAAGCTCGGCAAAAATGAGCTTTCTCGATTTAGCTTTCGCATCAGCACCGCTTTTTAACGATTTTAAATGGGATGTTTTAAATGACCCTCTGGGAAGTGATCACCTACCTATTATCATCAGCCTCTCATCGTCTACTGCAGTCATCCCCACAAGACCACGGGTCTGGAAACTTCACCTCGCGACTGGTCAGTTTTTACAGCAAGTGCCACACTAGAAAGAGAATTTTGTGAAGATCTCAGCATAGACGAAATTAATGGAAAGTTTACTACATGCATAATATCGGCCGCTACACTAGCCATACCACAAACAACAGGACTCGTACACAAAAAACAAAGTATGGTGGAGACAAGAATGCACATTGGCAAAAAAAAACAACAAAATAAAGCTTGGGGCTCTCTGCGTCGGTATCCCACAGCGGAGAACTTGATTGCCTTTAAGAGGGCCAAGGCCAGAGCGCGATTCGTTCGGAGAAATGCCGAGAAATCCTCGTGGCAGAAATATGTGTCCTCAATAAACAGCTCAATAACCTCAAAAAAAAAAGTGGGAAAAGGTTCGTAGATTCAGTAGTGACCATACCCTTTTCACACTTCCTCTATTGACTACACCCGGGACACAAACATCATTAGAAGAACAGGCCAACACACTGGGTGAGCATTTTGCTGAAGTTTCCACTTCGTCCAATTACACGAACACGTTCCAGAAGTACAAAGCAATAGCAGAAAAACAAAAACTTACATTTGCAGCAGGTATGCACGAGGACTACAATCAACCCATCACACTCCAGGAATTGATTAGGGTACTATCTTCTGGTAAAAAGACAGCAACCCAGATAATGTGCATTACGCTATGCTTGCCCATCTCTCTGAGGCTGCCGTGCAGGCATTGTTGAAATTCTTTAACAAAATATGGACAACTGGGAATATACCTGAGGAGTGGAGGAAAGCAATAATAGTACCTTTTCTGAAACCCGGAAAACAACCAACAAAGTCCTAACAATTACAGACCGATAGCCCTCACCAGCTGCATCGCTAAACCTTTCGAAAGCATAATAAACATTAGACTGACCTTCACACTTGAATCTCGTAGACTCTTAGATTTACATAAATGTGGATTTAAGAAAGCATGCTCGACCACTGATCACCTTGTCCGCCTAGAAAACACCATCCGGGAGGCGTTCATCCACAAACAGCACTGTATCGGGCTCTTCTTCGATTTGGAGAAGGCCTATGGTACCGCGTGGAAGTTCGGCATCCTCCATGACCTAGCAGAGCTAGGGATCCGCGGAAGGATGCTGAACTGCTTGAACGACTTCTTGACTAACCGCACGTTCAGAGTCCGTCTAGGAGCAATTCTGTCAATGTCATTCACCCAAGAGAATGGCGTACCCCAGGGATGCATTTTAAGTACGACACTCTTTATAGTAAAAATGAATTCTTTGGCCAAAGTAATACCTAAGTCCGTAATGTATTCAGTTTATGTAGATGACATACAGATAGCATACACTTCTTCCAACATACTGTCCTGCGAGAGACAAATACAAATCACACTAAATAAACTGGCTGCTTGGGCAGAGAAAAATGGATTCATGTTCTCCCCTCAAAAAACAGTAGCTGTTTTGTTCTCATTACGACGAGGCCTACAGGTCGATCCCAATCTGTGCTTGAATCAAACCACACTGCCAGTCAAACAGGAACATAAATTTTTAGGCGTCACTTTTGACAAGAAACTTACATTTCTGTCACACATTAACAACCTGAAAAAGAAAGCATCCCAAGCCATCAATGTATTAAAGGTACTCTCGCGAAAACGGTGGGGGTCCGATAGAGCATGCCTATTGCAAATATATCGCTCTTTGGTGCGCTCCAAGCTGGACTACGGGTGTGTGGTATATGGTTCGGCAAGAGCATCCTACTTGAAACGACTGGACCCTGTTCATAATCTTGGTTTGCGCCTATCAACTGGAGCATATAGAACATCCCCGGTAAATAGTCTTTACGTTGAAGCTAATGAGCCCACACTAGCGGATAGAAGAGTCACACTAACATGCACGTACATCCTAAAAACCCGTTCTCTCCATAAACATCTCTGCTATCTCATTGTTACCAAGTGCCCATCTAGGAGATTATTCAATAATAAACCACATTTCATCAGGCCACTCATAATGCGCTTTGAAGATAAATGTGAAGACTTAGCAGTGCTGGACGCCCTACCTAATATTGCACAAAGACATGAATATCTACCACCATGGTATACAGCCTTCCTTCGGTGTGTGACTTCACACTGACACACGTAAACAAAGAGAAAATACCACATGAGCACATACTGCAAGAGTTCTTTGCACTACAAGAAAAATATGACACTTACACTGAATTTTACACTGATGGCTCAAAAACAGAAAGTCATGTCGGAAGTGCAGTAATTCAAGGAACAAATGAAAAAATGATACGATTGCCACAGTATGCATCGGTATTTACTGCGGAGTGTTATGCCATCTTTGTAGCTGTAGAACAAATAGTAAAACAAAACATAAAAAATAGCATCATTTACACCGATTCACTGAGTATGCTAAAAGCGCTGCATTCTACAAACGCTGCTGAACCTATAATAGGAAAATCATAAATAACATAGTTAAAATTACAAAGCAAAAACATAACATTATATTCTGCTGGGTCCCTAGTTGGAATTTGAGGTAATGCGAGAGTAGATGCTTGCGCAGCACAAGCTAGAATTGGCCATATAAAACAAGTTAACATACCACAGAGGGATTTTTCTAAATTACTGCACAGTAAACTCAGGAATAAGTGGAAGATTGCATGGGACGAACAAACAAACAACAAACTACATTCTATAAAACCTGTTTTGGAAGAATGGAGATCATGTACACATCAGGAGCGTTTCATAGAAATTATTTTGTGTCGACTACGCATTGGACACACACACCTTACTCGCAACTTCTTATTGACAAAAAAAGGCAAACCTCTCTGCGAAATGTGTGGCGATGAACTCACGGTAAACCACATTTTAATTGTATGCAAAAAACTGGAACAACTGAGGAAAAAGTATTTCACAACATTGTACAATGAATACATCCCACTACACCCCATGTTAGTTTTAGGAGATCAAGCACTGGTTGATTTTTCAAGCATTTTTAAATTTCTCAGAGAAGCCAATGTTTTATACAAACTTTAGATATAAAAAGCGTAACCTTTAACAAAAGCTCTAACCGTGTGTTTGGCGCATCATAGCCTCAGTTGCTTTTGCGCCATTAAAATCAATATAACTAACTAACTGATACCTATAGGTCCGCCTTCCCCCCGCAGAACTGGCATTCTTTACTGATTGATGCTGGGTCCGTGGCGTGTAATCTGGATGGGTGATTAAAGGTCTGCGTTTATAGTCGTCTCAGGTGAATGTCCTGTTTTTTGCTGAGGCCCTTAGCCGGAGGGGATATACCTTCTACGTTTGAGTCTGTGGTGCTGCGGTATGTCTGCATATGTAATGAGCATGTTTGAGTATTCTAGCCTATTGGCGGAAAGTGAGGAACCTGGGGAAAATGCTTGTGTGCACACTCACTCTCCACCACCTCTGGTGGCCACGTTTATGCTGTGTACTTGGAGTTTTCGAGGGCATTAATACTCCCTTTAGAGAAGTTTCGGAATGCCGCTTGAGAATGGGTTATTATTTGTTGTGAGGTTGTGTGGGTCGCCGCTAAGGCGATACCAACCTCCTCTGCATCGGGGAGGGGGGGGGGGGGGGAGGTGCCGACCGTGGCTCCGTCTACAGTGACCATGTGTTCGTCTGCTACTGATGCTGTGGCAGGTCCGTCCATTGGGCCCGCAGCGTACACGTAGCAGGAACCCTCTTGGTGGGCATAGGCTTGATTGGCCGTGGCCCTGGCCTTTCGACGTTCATATCGTGATATGCCGGGTGCATGTGCCTCGGGAGTTGGGTGGCCCTGAGTTTGCCTCTCCATGCTTTGGGGAGGTGGACCCTGTCCTCGGTGGTGCACGCACAAATGGGATGCGGAGATCCTCGAGCACCCGTCCTCCTGTTCTTGTGGTCCAGTAAATGAGCGTCAACAAGCCCTCTAATTGTGTTGTGGACCTCTAGTCGGAGAAGTCACTCCGTCGATGTAGACCGTGGGAGGCCGAGGGCCTGCTTGTAAGCTTTGCGGATGATGTCTAGATTTTTTACGTGGTTTTTTTTTTTAGCTTGAGATACGGGACTGCATAGACGATCGTGCTGATCATGCAGGTCTCTACTGGGCGGAAAGTTTTCTCTAGCATTCCGATTCTCTTGCGGGTGACGCGCTCGATATTCGACCCCCTTGGTTTCCAGAGGTTTTTAATATATATTCTAGATTTTTATTCTCCTATTTTCTTACCGAATATATTTGATATTCCTGTCGATTCTCGTGCGAGTGTCTCAAATTTTGCCATTCAAAGATATTTATTCTCGGTAAGCAGTACATGTCCTGTTTACTTCTTATGTCATTAGTACACTATGATGTGCTGCAGTACACAAAAATTTGTAAATTCATGAGTGAATAAATTTTTTACGCATACACACCACTCTGAAATTGCCTGTTTTCCGCCGTAAGGAAAGAATTAACGCGCACAGGCGAGTTTTCTGCATTTCGCCGCATTTCACCGCATTTCGTTGCATTTGAAATACAGCGTTCGTGGCCGAGAATTTACGGCGCGAACCATCGCGCCGAGCTGGGAATTTTCCGTAGCCGCTGATCGCGTGCGACGGGTCTTTTCTGAGCGTGTATTCCTGCTGAAAACCTACACATATTCTGCCCATGCAGCTTGTTCGAAGCTGTGATGGGATGTCCTCGCGCGGTTCATTTCTACGCGCGGGACGATGAGGTATACGGGCCACTCATCCGCGCATTTTGCGGCTTGGGAGGCTGTAGGAGGCTTTTTCCCAGTATGCCCGCGTCCTTGCTGTGTAGTGTGCAGCATGGGAAGCCTTGCTCAGAGAGTGTAAGCACCTGTCGTTACCCTTTCGGGGGTATCACGGGGACAGCAGAGGGCGCCCGAAACGAACATTCTTTCGAATTTCGCTACCGGAGTGAGTGAATAAACTTTATTGCTCTAATAAAGGAGTCTTGCTGCTTGCCCGAAGATTGCCGATGTCTTCCGGGCTGAGCGTGGTTGGCGCCCCTAGTCCAAGGCACCACTGTCCCTGGCCATCCGGCATGCGTGGCTCACTAGGTCTCTTTGGACCTTGAGCTGGCTGCTGGTTAGCCGGTCCTCCCACTGCTCCGCATTTGGCTCTTTGTTACCTCGGAAAGCTACATTGTGTATGCATTCTCATGTGATATGATACAGCGTGGGGGTTGCCTCGCACCACGGACATGTATCCCTATACTGCTCCGGATACATAATATGTAGAATGTGAAGGTTGTGGAAGGCTCCTGTTTGGAGTCTTCTCCAACATGTCGCTTCGTATTGTGTTAGCAGAGGATGTGGCTGGGGATATTTGCGTCATCTTCCTTTGATGAGGTTGAGGATAGCTGCATACGTGAGCTCTACCGTTATCTCCGGGCCGTTCGAGGCATTTGACGCACCAGCTCGGATAGTAAGCTCGCGAGCTAGCTTGTCCGCCTTCAGATTGCCTTCGACTCCGGCGTGTCCCGGTACCCAGTAGATCCTATGTTGGATCTTTTCGTTGGTTCGCTGCGTTTTCAAGAGAATCCTTAGTGCTTTCTTGTTGATTCTTCCTACCGTGTAGCGTCTGCGCGCTTCTTGGGAATCTGTTATGATTGTGAGAGATTTGTTGGTGCGATAACCCTCGGCTGCCGCTAGAGCTACGGCGATCTCCTCTGCCTCAGTTATCGTCCCATCTCTCGTGAATGCGCCGCTAATGAGGCCACCCTCCTTCGTTGTGACAACCGATACCGTTTCCTTGATGCTTTGGCTTCGAGTCCACGAGTACAGAGTGGCGTCAGTGTAGACTACCTGATCTCGTGTGGCTATCTTCGCCTCTACATATTCAGCCCTTGCCTGTCTTCTGGCTGCGTGTAGATTTGGATCCATATTCCTGGGTATAGGGCTAACCTGGTAGGTTCGACGTATTTTGTCTGGGATGTTTGCCGATATATCCTCTATGTCCAGGACACCCTTATAGTTCAGCCTTCTTAGGAGGGCCCTCCCTGTTGCCGAGTTCCTTAGCCTTTGTATCTGTGACATGACTTGTGCCCTGCTTAACTCGTCGAACGTGTTGTGCAGCCCCAGTTCTGCCAGCTTGTCGTTCGACGTGTTTCTGGGTAAGCCCAAAGCTGTCTTGTAGGCTCCTTTGATTAGGACCTCGGCCTGATTTTCTTCACTTTACCGGAGCTTCTATCTGAGATCCTATTTCGTCGCAGGAGTAATCGCAGCGCTCAAAACATGCAGGTAAACGCGCAGAGAAGGCAGGGCGATTTGTGAACTCGCCCGGACTTGCGTGCGCACTCGGTATTTACTCGTATGACTAAATATATCAGCACTCATTGTTCTTTCCTTTTTTTTCTTAAAATTATGAAATTCCAGCTGAAATGCATTCAACGTAGTACGCTATATGCCGTTTACAAACTCACCTCGCCGCGGTCGCACGCGTCACCGCGCAGTCCGTGCACCGCTGGCGTCAGGCGAGCGTGTGCGACCGGCAGCTTAACTTCTCGCGTTCTTCTTTGCTGTCATGTGTTGCGTTTTCTCGGGTGCGTTCCAGAACAGTGCAGTGCGGATAGTCCGCATACTTTGCGCATGTGGTTGTACCCTATTTTGTCCTTGAGAGTAGTTTCCTGACCATTTCGCCTCCGCGGTGGCTGACTTGTTATGGTGCTCAGCTGCTGACCCGAAAGACGCGGGTTCGATCCCGCCGGCGGCGGTCGCATTTTTGTGGAGGCGAAATGCCAGAGGGCCGTGTACTGTGCGATGTCAGGGCGCGTTAAAGAACCCCTGGTGGTAAAAATTACCCGGATCCCTCCGCTACGGCGTCCCTCGCAGCCCGAGTCGCTTTGGGACGTTGGACCCCCATAAAGCCATAAGCCGGTTGGTTACTTTTGTCCATCGTGCCTCCAGCTGCTTGCTTCCTCTGAGCGTGCGAACGACCTCAGTCGCCACAAACCTCATCGCTGCTCCTTCGTCAGCGCGACGTTTATAGCAGTGATGCGATGTTCAAGGTGTGCACAGCGCTCACGTCGTCGATATATCCAAGAACCCGAGCACGCTCATCTCGCCAGGTGTCTCAGGGAAGACCTTAAGTATCTTTCAAAAATTGGCTTTTTGAGTAAAAATGTGGGATTTGCGGCATAGTACTACCAGTGTTGGCGGACACCGGAAATACTGTGAATTGTCTTAAATAGTAAGCTGGTTATCTAATATCTGATAATTAACTTTAACTATCACAGCTAGGCAACTGGTTCCAATTAGAGATTCGTAGCCGGTCATTAGTAATAACCATATCAGTTTTTAGAACTTACAAAACGCAAATACCCTCGGCGCTGAGGCTCGACAAAATTTGGCTACATCGTGGCAGAATACATGCGCTTACGAAAAGCATGCAGGCAAAGCAACCTCTCCGGTGCACGTAACTAGGCAGAAAAGCCAAATTTTGTCGAGCCACAGCGCCAAGGATAATCGCGTCTTGGAAATTCCAAAACTGATATCGGTATTACTAACGATCGGCTACAAATCTCTAATTGCAACTAGGCGCCTGACTCTAATAGTTAAAGTTAATTATTAAAAATTGGTTAACCAGCTTACTACTTAAGACGATTAACCCGTTTCCTGGTGCCCGCCAACACTGGCAATACTACGCTGAAAAATGCTAATTTTTATCCCAGTAAACCTATTAAAAATAATTACTTAGTCTTCCTGAAACACCTGGTCGAAGAGCTTCAAGGCAGATTGTGGGCGTACGGTGCGAGATTGAGCGGTCCGACAAAATGCAGTATACAGAGTTTAACCGAGGTTTTAGCCGTGTTGTCATCATTAGTGGTTATCCTTAATCCTATACTCTGTGAAAGACATGAGGTTTCGGAGATGGAACTGTAAAAAGAAAGCGGAGGGACGGGTCCACTTTTCTGCAGGACGACGAAGGAAATGTATATGTTTCAGTGTTAGTTTGCTTTGTTTAAACAGCAAGGACTGTATTACGAGGGGCGCGATGAGTATAATACTAACCGAAGAGTCGTGTTTGCTGCAGTGAACACCAAATGATTAGCTATGCAACTTTTTCCGTGACAGGAACTGTAGGTAAAGGCGCGTGTCCCGCACAGATGTCGGCGCTGCCGGTGGGACAGGCTGCTTGGAATTCCAGAAGCATACGGCTGGGTTGGTAAAAGCGTTAGAGAGACGGGAGGCGAAATGTACGCGTGGTCAACATTATAGCATCTCTATAGCTGCGCCCTGCTGGGACATCAGCTGGCCCCTCACGCAGACGACATGTGCTCTATGAAGACGAGCTGGGGACTGTGTAGTGTGCGTGACATTACGCTCTTACGCCGACCCTCGACTCCGAGACGTGCCGCCATTTGTTTTTACTTGGCTGCTGTCCCGCCGTGCAGCGCTCATGTCTGCGGATTTTGTGCTATGCCCCCGGGTCAGACGGCTTCGCTGTGGACGAGCCTCCGTTCTCTACGCAGCTCCATTCCGCTCGGTTCTTTTGTTTACTGCGACTTTCTGAAACGATGAAGCACGTTGCCGTTGCAACTTTTCCCCGTTCTTCCCTCTTCTTGTTTTTTTGAGTCGCTGCCGGTTTTCGTGTGTGCAGTAAGCGTTTGCGCAGAAACAGTGGAGCTAGTATGACGAGATCCTGCTCGGCAATTTAGGGAATTAGAGTATGTGATTTTAGTCAGCGAGGTTTACTCCCCCCCCCCTCCCCCCTCTTTCCTTTCTTTTTATATTTGTCTAGCCTGAATTAGGCTGTTTCGAAAGGGGCCTACATGATGCTAATTTTTCTTTTCGCATTCATAGTGGCGCCCACTTCAATGCTCCCCCAAAAAAAGAAAAAGAAATAGAGAGAGGTTGGTCGAATTTATGGTTACGGCGACGATAGTTCGTGTATCGGCAGTACAGTTGCTGCTCATAGCTTGCAATCCCTTCGAAACTGCAGTATTTCGCACCTACAAGGACGAAGTAAGTTTTAATGCCGGCCCGAGGAATGAATGAGGCCCGTCGTGGTGGTTACGACTCAAGCTTTTCGCGGGCGTTAAACTTTCGCCGTTACTCGCTTTTCGTGTCGAAGTTGGCGACATGCTTCGCGCGATATGCCGAACCATGTGCGTGAATAATGCATGCAGCCTACACACACTTGCGCACAGGCGCTGACGCGAATAGGAGGGTAAGCTGTAGTTGGGCGTCATATCTCGGTCGTCACTGTTTATCCCTCGCGTACCACTGGGCGGACGCCACGGATGCCCGAGAGCGCGGCGCGCTTATAAATAATGCATGAACTCTGCGGCTACATACATGGGCGCGCTTTGAAGAGGCTTATTGAATGCTTTCTGGCAATCTGGCGCTAACGACGCCCGTGGGAATGGAGCGCGTCTTGGCCAGAGTGAAATGCTCTAATGGTTCTTTATGATAGTTAACACCTGTAGCTGTATTAAAGAAATGGTCTAAATGGGCCCTCCCGCCACCGCCTTGCTCTTCTGGCGAAAAAAGGAAAAACAAAAAAGAAACGACGGCCGTGCTGGCAAGCGAGCCGAAATAATTGAAAGGAGAAAAAATGGTTGGATGTACGCTTACCGGCTTAGCGCATTAATCAGCGAAAGCTGATCGGCATAACAGCGGCCGAGAGGTCTGGGGCGGCAGACCCATTTTTACTTCTACACGTTCACGTGCATACTCCGCCTTCTGCTTGCAGTCTTCGGCTTCGTTTGCGTTTCCGGCACACTTCACGGACTTGAGGGCCCGCTGGCACGAAGCAAATAGTCTAGTAGCTTTCAGTGTTGTCTTATTCGCAGTCTAAACCCCTCCGTTGGTTTTGGGGAAAGGAAACGCGCATAACTGGCTCACAGGGACACCTCAATCGCGCTGTGAGGTGGCGGTGGTGTCCACTTAGAAATTGAGGTAATAACGCGCCTTTCCTTTCTCAGAACCAACGGAGGGTCTAGGTTGAACTGTTTCTGAGGGCAGGAAAGGCGCATAACTGGCTCCTGGGTCAGTGGTAATATCTGTCGCGCTTTGAGGTACGTGGCGGTGGTGTCTACCCAGCGTGTTACACGTAACGCGCTACGGCTGCCTTTGTACCCTCTAGATTGCTTCCACTAAATGGTTTGAACAAAGCTATTACAGCTTTCTCTATAAAAGGTTTCTTGGCCACAGCATTGGCAGTAACGTGTCCTGATTATCGACTCCGTTATTATCGATTTAACACCCTCTTACTAGAAATGGGCTGTGAATCCAGTATTCTCTGCCGGTGCACCCAGTCCCATGCACAGAGAAACAACATTTGCGCTTTAATTTCATTGTGCTTGCTTGCGTGAGCATTGTTTCCAGCATGCGTGTTACATTGCAAGAGCAACTCTTATTTGAGCGGCGTCCTTTGGCCAGAAAGGCGTTGGCCGACTTCGAAAGGTCTTGAGTGTGCTTCGGTGAAGCTGGCGCCGAGGATGCGCGGAGGGTGGTATAGAGGCTGAAAAAAAAAGTTTGTCCTGTGCTTTGTCGTGCACTAGTTATGTACGTACAGTTTCTTCGTTGTACGCTCTCGAGATAACAGAGAGAAAAAAAAACTTGGTGAAAAGGAGAAAACAAAAGGGGCTCTTTTTCCTTTAAAAGATCTGAACGCCGTCGTATGCCGCATCGTCGTATTCCATAAAGTAGCACCGTGATGGCTTCCCAGATACGCGCACCGGCGCGCGCCTTTCCGATATCAGGCCTCTTGCTTATTTTCGCGCGCACGGCAGGCTTCCCGGTTAAAATACAGTCTATGGTGTGGGGACCTGCCCTGCAGCCCCCTGAGTTTGCTTTCCCGCGAGGCACCGTGCAGCGGCGGTCTCACCTCGAGGCTGAGCGGATTCCCTTGTCAGTTACATTAACTGGTAAGAGAGGGCGCGGGAGACTGCTGAAGCCTGCCCGCGGGAGATGGGGTCTCTTGGGCTGGGATAAGCGCCGCGATCGGACGCGTCGCTCGCGGCTCCGCTCTTCGCCGGCGGGGCGAAGAAGCGACGGGGAGACAGGCTCCCGTACTCGTCCCGTCCGGCCTGCGGAGTTTATATCCCTTGCCCTAGCGCGGGCGAACATTCGCTCGGAACCTTGCTGGTGAGTCGGACGACCTTGATTCATTAGCGTACCTTGTTGCTAGCTGGCGTTATTGTTTCTGTAGCAATAAATGCCTGTTTGTGTCAGCCAATGTGTCGTTCCTTTGTTCCCCCAGAGCAAGGCCCGCCGTGGTCGGCGAGCGCTCGGTAGCGTACGCGATCACGGGGTGGGGTCCGGGCGGCTTTGAACCGTGTCAGCCGCGACTGAGTGGGGAGAACGTACTTATCTCCCCAATTCAACCCCACTTCTGGCAGCCCAACGTGGGGCCTGCTCTTGGAACATTGGACGACTGTCGGTTCGGTTCGAGGAACGCTCTTTGTCCGGACTTGACAAGTGCTAGGCCTAGAGTGAATTTTGATCGCTAGGACCTGCGGCATGCTTTCTTGAGTGCGAGGTGTATTGCGCTGCAGCATGTTTGAACTTTTCGACATGCTCAGCACATTTTTTTTCCCTGGAGTTTCTTCGTGAGAATGACTTGGTCCGCATCGAGGGAGTTCGAGGCCTAGCGCCCGCGGAGTCGCCGAGCCCGAAGCGAGTGAGTACGGAAGCCGCGTGGGTGGTCCGAGTTTCTGTATATATTTTCTCTACTATCTCTTTTTCGACTCTGGGAGTCGCGGCTCCGGGAGCCAGGTGGCCTGGGGCCACGGGTGCCGCTACGAGCTCGCTGGTATTGCAGCTCGGCACCGGGCGCTCCGACACCGTCCGATACGGTGGGCGCCGACCGCTCAGAAGCTGCTTTGTGCAGTGAGCGGGGTAGGACCACCCCACAAAGCTGATGTCTCCTCGCGGCTGCGCGCACAAAACCCGTTTCGGGTCTTTGTTGTGGTCACGGTCGTTGTAGGAGTGGTCGTTAGGCCTGAGGCTTTTCGGAGCTGCCTGCACCACATTAAAAGAGACATGACCACCGGACCGTGACGCTGAGAGGGGGCGCACTTTGCTGCCCGTCCGTTTTTTTTGCAACCTCGCACGAACTGAGCAGTCTCGTTCAACTCAAGAAAGGGCTTTGTTCACTCGAACTTTGCGTTTGCACAGCCGCCGACACGTTTTGCTAGCAAGTTAGGCATTGTGCCACGAGGCCCTTGCGGATGCCGTTTCCCCTCCCGTGACCTACGTTAAAGGCACGCCGAGAGCGTTTCGACAATTTTGCAGATCCGGTGGAGCCACCCAGGCTTGTTGACCGGTGCACATCGTCTCGCTGCCACCTGCTGCGACGGAGCGGCCTGTATCCTGTTCGCCGCATCCATCCGGGGCAGCTGTGGCGAGACCAGTCAGCAGTCACCTCCGGCTGCTGCTGCCCTGGCGACTACTGCAGGATCCTGGCCTGCAGTTTTCCCACCGGCCTTCGATTCGCGGGCCTGCGGACACGGTAGTCCGCGGGCCATACGAGTCGTCCCAGCGGAGACCTTCACGCCGCCTTCGGAATACCGCGGAAGTCTGCGTGGACGCTGTCGGCGTGACCTCCGCTGCAAGACGTGCCTCAAAGACATGAAGACCAGGAGACTCCTCCATAGCATGTACTTTCAGGCGCGTGGGTCTATTTAAGGTTGGGGGGATGTGGGGACCTGCCCTGCAGCCCCCTGAGTTTGCTTTCCCGCGAGGCACCGTGCAGCGGCGGTCTCACCTCGAGGCTGAGCGGATTCCCTTGTCAGTTACATTAACTGGCAAGAGAGGGCGCGGGAGACTGCTGAAGCCTGCCCGCGGGAGATGGGGTCTCTTGGGCTGGGATAAGCGCCGCGATCGGACGCGTCGCTCGCGGCTCCGCTCTTCGCCGGCGGGGCGAAGAAGCGACGGGGAGACAGGCTCCCGTACTCGTCCCGTCCGGCCTGCGGAGTTTATATCCCTTGCCCTAGCGCGGGCGAACATTCGCTCGGAACCTTGCTGGTGAGTCGGACGACCTTGATTCATTAGCGTACCTTGTTGCTAGCTGGCGTTATTGTTTCTGTAGCAATAAATGCCTGTTTGTGTCAGCCAATGTGTCGTTCCTTTGTTCCCCCAGAGCAAGGCCCGCCGTGGTCGGCGAGCGCTCGGTAGCGTACGCGATCACGGGGTGGGGTCCGGGCGGCTTTGAACCGTGTCAGCCGCGACTGAGTGGGGAGAACGTACTTATCTCCCCAATTCAACCCCACAATGGCGAAGTGTGGAAACATTACCGTGACTGCATGGTTCCGTGCTCGGCTCTTTCACCCCCCCCCCTCTCCTTCACCTCCTTCACTTTTAAAGCTAGAGGTTGCGCCTATCTTCGCTTTCCGCGCCTTACTTCGCATCATTAAAAGTTCTGCCGCCCTCGTCGCCGCTGCATCCCGGCCATAGAACGCGCGGTTCTTTCCAATCATTGCAGTTCTCCTCCCGACATGAATCCTATAGATGCATGTGGCGACTTGCTGAGCTAGTTCGCACTGCTTCGGAAGTGAGGCGAGTGTTTAAAGATGTAGGCGGAATAATTTCGAAAACGAACGCAGTGTCACCGCTTCAATGAGCCTTTTTCCTTTCGGATGAACGCCCCTTACGGGATCCCCGTTCCGTCGCTGGCAAGCGTGCTGTTATCGATTGCGCGCTTTCTATTCAGAAAGTGTTCTCCGCGCTGTTGTTGCTGCGCTTTTCTTTGTTCCTCCGGCCAGTCACCTGCCTGGTGCGCACTCTTTAACTCGCGAAAACTGTATAATTTCGACTTCTTACGCGAGCTAGTCGGTTCGTGGGCCTCGGAAATATGAACTGCGCTTACAATACACGGACAAACTGACAAGACGAGCACCCGTGTCCTTTCTGTATGTTTGGTTTAGCTGTCGGTGTTTACCGTCCCAAAGCGACTCGAGCTATGAGGGACGCCGCAGGGAAGGGCCCCGGAAATTTCGACCACCTGGGGTTCTGGAATTTCGCCTCCATCGAAATTCTGCCGGGATCGAACCCGCGTCTTTCGGGCCAGCAGCCGAGCCCCATCATAACCACTGAGCCATCGCGGCGGCACCCATTTCGGTATGTGTTCGTCGTCATATTTTCGTTGTTGGTATAACCGTAGTTCATATTCTTCGCCATCTATTCCAAAGTAAGCGCCACAGTGGCGGAGCAGACCGCGCCCTGTACTGACTGCCGCCAGTGCACGTCGTTGGCTGCAGGACCGTCATTGGCTGCTCCAGCGGCTTCCTCATCGCCAGGTTGGGTGTCAATCATGTCTCGCCGAATCCTCGCTCATCCCAGCCGGCGCTCTGCGTAGTGTCGTTCATCGCTGGCTGGGTGCCAAAACATTACTGCTTCGGAAATTGGTAGATTGTCTGTGCTGTCCACGGATGCTTGAGCAACAAGCCGGAGAAAAATGCCCGGGGCAAGCCAGCAACACTGTTCGAAAAGGAAAACGCCGAATAAAGGTGCATGTTCAGAGTGGGCCACTTTTAGCGGGAACATTTGAATACGTGGGTGAGCGGCCTGCCCAGCGCCAGCTGCCGGCGCATCGCGCAACCGGTCCACTGCCATCAGTGTCTGGGCCCTGTCGTACAGTGTATGTCGCTCATTCTCCAAATCGACACGCTGAAACGTTCTTGCTCTGTGTGTTTCACGCCGTACGCGCTGTCGAATTTGCGCCGAATGACATAACCATTGGCACTAGAAATGTATTATATAGATGAACGCTTTTTGGGTTTTATTCAAACTCAGACATTAACTTAATTTAGTCGCGTTCTCGCCTGAAGAGAACTCAGAGTTCATTGTCAGGTGTGATTTCACAAATTGCTGGTCACGCACACAACCCCGGAACTCAAATAGCAGTGAATGGGGTTCGTGTTATTCGTACAGTTGTTAAGTAGTAAGTGGTTTTTATTGAAATAATAATAAAAAGGAAGGAAAACATTTTTGCTAGCCCCGGCATCTGCCATCGATACTGAAGCACCTGAGCTGGGGCAGCGGAAATAAAGGATAACAGGCAGAATGGAGAAATGAAATGAAAGAGGTGAGGGGACAGGAAGAGAGGATAGGGGAAGAGGTAATATACGCAAACTATTTACGTAACAAGAGTGCACAATCGACAGAACGCTTTCTAGGAAAAGAGGAAAAAAATGTTCAGTTATAGAGGTAGGTTGCATCAAAATACATTATACGCAGACATACATGTCCTACAAAATGTACAGACTATACAAAGCAGATGAATAATGTCATTTACAAGAAGAAAGGGCGAACTGAAAATAGAATTTAAATTCACTCATGAAACATGACTTCATAAAACGACGATATGTCTTCTTGCGGTGGTTATGTTTACAGGAAGTGAATTGCCGGAGCTCATGCAGCGGTGTACACGAATGAAAATGCTCCGTAATCATTTCTGATAGCCGGTATCTGAAGTTGTTTTTCAGGATGATCCAGTGATGCCAGGATTTTGCAGTGCACAGATTTGGTTGCAGGGTGCTGCTGTCATCACTTCGCGCACTATTGCGTGCGCTCCCAGACACCCTTAGAGCGTGTGGGGGTAGCAGTCTCGGTCACAGAGGAGATGCCCTCGACTCAGCGTGGGAAGCTCAGCCGGAGACCAGCTACCAAATGACAAGGGGTTGGTCGTTTGGTGCTGCTAGATGCGGGCCCCTGGTTCGCCTGTGCCGTCTCTCGCCAAGGTCGGTGTCCCTGGGTTCCGGATCGGGAGACTGCTGTAGTGGGGGTGACGAAGTGATGAGAGGGTCTTCGAGGTAAAGAAGAGACTGAAGGGTTTATTTACATTTATACAAAGATTGAAAGAGTGAATCGGGAGCTGGCTGATCACACGCCAGATCGGTGCTTAAATAGGGTCCGCTGCCCCCAGGTCCCTAGTTGGGGAATCTAGTTCATTAAAAATGCGTCGAATCACTGTGATGTAGATCACGTGTCCAGTCTTCCGGGTCCGCCCCCAGCCACACACTCTTGCCACTTCTGGCAGATTAGGGTCCGCGCTGTCCAGGCTTCAGTGATGACGAAGGGGGTCCCATGGCCGCGTCGAAGGTCAGTCACCTGCACTTCACAGCGGTAGCGTGGGAACGACAGGATGCCACCGCAGTTTGCAGAAGCTTTCACGTGGAGCGTGGGACCGAAAGGCTACCACTGCAGTTTGCAGAAGGTTCCACGTATAAGGAAAAGCACAGTCTAAGACGAAGTTGTTTTCGAAGCACGAGGATTCCGGCGACGTTGGCTTAGTCAAACCCGGCCGCATTTGTCACGGCTCATTTGCAGTCCCGCCGCTCGCCGGCTCCCCCGTCGTCCCCTCCGGGAGAAACATGTCCCGGGTGGGTCCGGCGTTGAGAACAAAAGACAGGTTCACCAAAGCCGTTCTCAGACAGCGGAGGGCCGTTTCACCCCGTAAACAGCAGGGGGGGGGGGGGGGGGTGGAAGGACCCTTGTAGACGCCACCACCTGCACTCGTGGCGCTGCAACCACATCGACGGCCCTTTGAAGCCTCTGTCGATTGATGATTCCCAGTGGCTTGAATATTCTTGGCATGTTGGCGCCTCCAAACGTAACAGTGCCCAGCTTTCGCCGGTCGCAAGTCAGATAATGGGCCGGAGCCAAAGGTTCACAAAACAAAACAGTTTATACAGCTAAGAGACGATACAAAGAAATTTACAATCGCTCATACGAGCACATACAAAGTGATTAACAAATAAAATGCGACTCGTGCAAAGTGTCAATACAGAGAGATTACAATACAACAGAATCTTTGCACCTAAAGTGCACTAACACAGAGAGAGACAAACAAACAAAACACGATTTCTTCAACGGGCACTGCGACAGTCCGACGACCTGAGGAGCACGACGGGTCCGATCCGCAGACTGGCACACGTTGCCTCGCTGGTCCGTGGCTCGGCGAGTGGTGTTCTCCCGGGAGTCAAGCGGACGCGCTTCCCTGAAGCTTGAACGGCGGCTGGGGCTAACAGGCAGTGGTTGCAGCCCCTCATTTATAGGCGCAGTCCGCGTCTGTTTGTTCTTCGCGCCGCGGCAGGCGCGCACATACACGAAGCTTCAACTACACAAACTCCTCCTTCTAGCGCCGGGCGCGCGACCCCATTTCTCGAGCGCGGAAATCACCTTCGAGAAAAATCTAGGTCATTCTCGGCACGCTGAGTCATCGGCGCCAGAGCGAAGGGGGGGGGGGGGGTATCACTTAGGCGCGGACAAGGTTACCCCTTTCCGTCGACAACAAGCAAAAAAACGAGAAAAATCGACGTCGCGCGCGGTCATGCCCCCCGCGGCGCCGCGCCGGCGCGAGCTGAGTTGCAGCAGTACGCAAAGCTACGCACTCTCCGGGGGGGGGGGGGGGGGGGGGGGGGGGGGGGGTTTCCCGCTGTTTTTGTTTAATTTACCGCGCGCGGGCGCAATTGCTTAGGCGCAAGGCCGTTTTTTTTTTTCGAAAATGTGCCGAATTTTGCCGACAGCTGCGCCAACGCACCCTTCTCACGAGTAATTTAAATGTAACTGCGATGTTTCGTTGTTTGGAAGCTGGTTTTGCTGGCGGTATACGTTTAGTAGTGAATGAACGAAAAGGGCGCAATCGTGCCTGCAGAGGAAGAAATAATGCCTGCTGGGCGTTGTTTTGAGCGGCTTGCAGTGGAAGAAAATGTGGAACAGCGACAGCGTACGTTATGGCGAAATGAACGAAGGGATTATAAAGCGTCCGCGTATGGAACGAAAGGATGTGGCACAGTTATTACGGTAGTAGCGTGTTCTTGTAAATGGACAAGCTTGTTCATGTGGTAATGTCACGCCAGATTACTGTCCTATGTTACGCCAATAATTTTCGTCATTTTAGCACGCTTTAGGGGTTCGTAGTTTAAAGTTATTTGATGGTGATGTCCAGTACGCGTGTTGTTCGTATAAGATATCACGTAAATAACTTTTCATGCTTTTTTGTTCGTTCTTTGATGGATATAAGTTATGAGGGCTAAAAAAGGTAGAAAAATGAAGATGCCGTGCCTGGAACGCCTATTTGCACGACGAGCTTTTAATGACGAACATATACTGGGCTGGCTGGGACGGATAAAAGTGTGGGCCAGCCCGTGCCGTTATTATTTTGCTGTCATGAAGATGTGTCGATCGCATATAGTATATATACTATCCCGAGAGAGGCATGGCGGCGAATCGTTAACAAACATTCACAAGGACACCTAACTACATTATGCGTTGCCGATGCGGTGGCATTAGAAGCTGGAAGTGACGTGTGACGTGAAGTGCGTCAGGTGTGATAGCGTCACTTTCCTTCTGCCAATGGGAATTATCCGGTCTGGTGACGTCACTTCTCTCCAGCCAATAGGCGAATTTTATAGCGAACGTCGCATTTTTTTTCCCGATGAAACTTTTAATTATATCCCATTAAAATTATCACTAGCAGTAGTCCTATGTTGAATACTTTGAGAACACCACTATTGATCACCACCGTACTACAGTATTCTTCAAGAACACTGTAACCGTTCCTCACTTTTGAATGTTAGCGACTACTCACTGGCACTAGTACTGTTGCTGGCTTGCTAAATAACTTCGACTCAAATCGAGCGCAATGCCCGTACATCAAGGCTCAAGCTAATAGGGTGCGGTCATTTAAGTAGAATGGTTCGGCTAGGTCTGTAATTATTCCCATTGTTGATAGTTTCTTTTCTATATTATTCGGCGGTTCCTCTAAGTTTATTGGTGCCTGCTCAGCAGACCTTCCTTTACCATAGCCGTACTGTAAATTGACGAGAACGCTACGTTTCAGGATGAAGGAATTTAGTCGTTTAGGAGATATTTTCATGACTGAAAATAGGAGTGATAAGAATGAGATGGGTCGGCAGTTTTAAATCTTTCACTTGTCTGCTTTCTTGAAGACCGGGATATTTTTATGATTTGAAATCTAAAGCCCTTCAATTCCCTTCAACGTCCTGAGTTCCCCTTTCTGCCTCCAGAGAAAGACAAAAAGCAGGATTCCGTGCTTTTTCTATTTATTTCTTTTCACTTTTGTGCGGGCAATATTCTGGGCTCCTTTATTACTACACTTAGTTTTTTTCCGTTTCTACTTCTTTCCGTTTTTCTTGCGCGTGGTGTGTCGTTATTCTTATTTTTCTAGTGTCGCATCTATGCTTCTTAAGCCCTTGGAACTCCGTACGAGTGCGGGTACGTACACATTAGCGCATGTCGAGCAAACATCAAGCTCGACAGTCGGGATCCAGAGGTGTGCGCGTGAACAGGCGGGGGTGGTTGTTAAACCTCTCTCCCCCGTGCGGCTGCTGCGGTCGTCGTCGGCGAGCCACTCATCATGCGGGTACGCTTCCAAGGCTCGAGCGTCTGCTGATGCCAGCCGTAATGCTCGCTCTAAGTTGTCACCCCTATTATACGCGAACGTCGTCGCCCTTTCCTTTGCACGGTTTTGTTTTTCGCTCCATTCTCCTTTGTTTGTAGGCCGAATTAGAGAGACACGGGGTGGCGGCGACGACGAGGCGGAGACGAAACCTGATTGGACGGACGTGTTTTTCATGAAGGGATGGACTTGGTCTTTTTCGGTTCTTGGTGCCTTATCAATTAGGTTGCGTTCATTCTGAACAAACTGCGTAAAAAAGAGCAGCTTCGGCTTTCTCAATTCCCGTCCCTATAGTGAAACGTGGATGGGCGTTCCAAGTGGTACTCGGCGCTGGGAACGGAATGCCCCGACTTCCGCCATTCGCATCCCCATCGGAGCAGGAAATAATGCCCCATAATGAGCCGGTGACACGTAAACGAAAAGTGACAGATTCTGCGCTGCACCTTATTTTCTGTTTCGTTGCTCTCATTCTCGCGTGCTTTGCCGGCACAGATGAGAAAGGCTGTACGTAGTGGGGCCACTTGGTGCAGTTTGGGCAACGCAATAAGAAAACAGCTCTGTGGATCGGGACTTAAGAAGACGCTTGGTGTTTACTTCTCCACGTCCTATGCTCCGATGTGTGTTCCCTTTCTCAGTGCGCGCTTTCCGTCATGCGAAGGGGTAGCAGGCGGCCTCGACATTTCTCCCAATACTCACTCAGTCGAACGTTTTATTATGCATCACTGGACGCCAGAGTAGCCATGTGTTCTCTACCCAGCTTTGTGCACTTTTCCCCCTCCCTCGTTGTTGTTGTGGCGACTATTGCAGCGCAACCCACAAAGACGCGAATGAGCTGGCCGATGCGGTGAGTCCTCGTCCCAGGGCGTCCGTGTCAGCCGATGCAAACAAAGCTTTGCGGCAGGCGTCCAGCTGCCTGCCGCGGCCCACGTACGATGTGTCCGAGTGGCTGCTCAGCCGCAGCGAAAACAGCTCGGTCCGCGCAGCGTCGTGGCTGGGGCGGGGTTCGTGGTCACCGGGCGAGTTGGGCGGCAGCAGCAGCGGTCTCATAGAGGCCGCACGCCATGTCACCCCGTTGTGTTTGCGCTCGCTGGGCAGCATCTGTGGGCTCTTGTATCCTCCTCTCTGGGCGCTTCAGCTGGCTGCCGACTCGGGAGAAAAAGCAAGCTCCCCATAAAGGCTGTCAGCTGCCGTCCCCTCTCTTCCCGGAGCTCTCGGCCGCCTCTGCGCTTCGTGTCGCGTTCATGACCTGCCAGCCTAATATCGCCGACGTCCGTCGATATCTGGCGGCTGTCTCATCAGGCGCGCGCCTTGAACGCTGCTGCGTGACAGCCGCGTATATACGAAAGGCAGCCGGAGAATTCGCTCGTTAAAGAAAGTGCGGAAGGGCCGCGTCTGCTCTTTCTTCCTCCCTTGATTGTCATATCGCGCGCCTTTTCATTCCTTTTTTTCCTCCTCCTTTCGCCGTCACATCGTACGCGTCTTGACCGTTCCTATTACACAGCTGAGCATCGATCTTATGCCGCGGAAATATTACCAGTGCACGTCCGGGATACAGCTTTTTGTTCTCCGTTGCGGTGTTCTCTTGTTACTATGCAGAGTACCTATACCAACGCGTCGCTCCGACTTTTTACACTGAGACGGCGGAAATGGCTGGGGCAGTAGTTGAATGGCTGGACGCGTCAAAATGCTTAGTCGTGGGCTGGGGCTCCTCCCACTCGCAAAGAGTGCAGCGCACCAAGGGTGGCGCGTACGCCAGAGCTCGCTATGTAGTACGTGGGAGGGGCCCCCATTCCTCTCCCCGGCATTGGCCTGGCCCCATTTGCTCTCGCGTCGATCCCGATCGGCAGCCGATGTTATCGTATTGGCTGTTATCTGCCGAGATTGCGTTGGATGTTGGGTTTTGCTTCTCTGCTGTGCGAGGGGGGAAGGGGGGGGGGCAAAGTTCTTGTGGAAGCGGGAGTTTACCAGCTTGCGAGTATACGTTGCACATGCGCGTTCTCGGGTTCGATCCCGCGTCTCGTGGTGACTGCATTTCGATGGAGGCGAAGTGCAGAAAATGCTCATGTGCTGAGACTTCGGTGCGCGTTGAAGAACGCTGCAGATGGTGGGAATTCATCCGGAGCCCTCCGCTACGAAGTGCGTAATTGCCCACAGTGTTGCTCTGACGCGTGCTGAGGAAGCTTCGGTTGAATGCCGAATTAGGTGCATGGGGGCTCTGTGACATGCATCTATAGCGCGGCGCGCTGTCTGTATCGCCTATTCATGCTTTTCACACCTTGCTGTCTTATGACCTCCTTTCTCGGTCCTTTATCCACTGTGGCGTGGACGGGAAACTGCGTGTTCGTCACCGCATTTGTCGCCCAATCCATCTCATCCTGCGCAACGCCGGGCAAAGCACATTTACATTTTTTTTTTACCATAGGTTTACCTAGCGGGTTGGTGGAACGTGGCGTTAGATTTACTTGCACACATTAACTCCGCGCAACGAGTTGGCTATTGACACGGCAGGGATGGTTTCCTTTTTATTTTATTTTTTCATTCTTTGACTCGGCTAGTGTAACGAATCTGTTCCGCCCCTTGTTATTCTCCGCTTCCTTTTTTACCTTAGTCGCAGCTGGATGGCACGCCACTGCGCTAGTCTCCTCGCCGCTATCACAAAGTGCTTAAAGAAGAAGCACGAGTTTATTTTACGCGTTGTTTTTATTTCTTCATCATAGCTACAATACAAACAGAACAACAAACGAACGAGATCAGATATAGCTCCTTTGTACGCTGCAATGTTTCTTGTCAGAATTGTTCATAGGCTCGAAACTCGTCTTGCCTGGATAAGCCGCCTGTGGTGGCTCGGTGGTTATGGTGCTCTGATGCTGACCCGAAAGACGTCGTTTCGAGCCTGGCTGCCGGGCTCTCATTTCGATGGATGCGAAATCTTAGACGCCCATGTACTGTGCGATGTCAGTGCACGTTGAAGAACCCCAGGTGGTTGATATTATCCGGAGCCCTCCACTACGGCGTTCCTCATAGCCTTGATCGCTTCGGGACGTTAAACCCCCATAAAACCAAAACCAATTTCCCTGGCTGGTTTTGGCTGTTTTTTAATAAGATAAAAACTTTATTTCTTGTTCAATGCAAAAAAAAAAAATACTTAGGCTTCCTTTTATCTGCGCTAACGCGCCAGACAATCAATGTTCAGATGATTTTGTTTCCTCGCCTACTTTTTTAAAAAATCCCTATACGTCACTACTCTATATACTGTCACTATGCTGCCACTATACGAGTGACACCCTCTTTCCCCCAGTTTAGCATCGCGTAGCCTAAAGTGCCACTTGAGATTCTGACCGAAGCGCACTCCCCAAATGTTTACCAAACTTCCGTGGTTGACAGGCGTATAAGAGTGGGCTTGGTTTGAGTGCACTTGGCAGGAACACTTCAGCAGCTTCCTGATATCGCCGTGAAGAAAATTTTTTTAACGTTTGCATATTTCTATTTTGAAAACCATGACAGATACGTTGGTGCGGCCAATGCTGGTGGATTGTGTACCAAGACGCACATTATGCACGTGATAGTGTTGAATAATTAGACGACTAATTAGCTGCAATTAACTAAACAAGTTTTGCAGTTTTGATTTTAAGCTGCAAGGTTGTATTGAGAAATCGAAGGTCGTCAACATCGAAGGTGAGAAGAGTTTGTAAATTCTTTTTGTCGGCAATGTAGTTCGATATATCGAATTTCAAAAATACTGAGACTGGGGAGTGCTAGATTCTAGACAAGGGAACACCACCACATAGGAACACCACGAGACACGAGCGCAAACTTTCAACTGAGTTTATTTTCGACATGGCGCATATTTATACGCATCCACCATGGGACACACAAATATAAAAGCATTACAACCAACCGAGATAGCCAAGCAATCGTAAACCGTGCGAGATACGAACTATCCTCGCGAGTCATGAATTTTACAACTGACCGGCTAAAAACAAGTGCGAACCTCTTCTGTACAGAACGAAGGTTCTTAAATCGAAGGACAAGACCACTAGGGAATTGTGGGAAGCATTTGGCATGACTTCAGTAAAGGACGGTGGCGGGCACGTTAGCGACGCGTCTGTGGTTTTAACAAAAAAAGAAAAGAAAAACTGTCTTTAGCCGGCCAGTTGTAAAATTCATGACTTACGAGGATAGTTTGTATATCGCATGGTTTACGATTGCTTGGCTATCTCGGCTGGCGCTAACGCTTTTATGTTTGTGTGTCCCATGATTAGATGCGTATAAATATGCGCCATGTCGAAAATAAACTCAGTTAAAAGTTTGCGCTCGTGTTTTGTGATGTTCCTATGAGGTGTTGCTCCCTTGTCTAGAATGTAGCGCTACCCAGTCTCATGAATGCACGACCAACTAGCCCCCTACAAACCTTTACTGTCCAAAATACGCATTTGGAAGCTCGTTCAGCTTGCTTGCCCGCGTTGCATTTTTATAGGATGGTGTAGCTCGCATTTCTAATGCGGCAAATGCAGACGCGCAGACGCCGTTAGATTTTATGACGTACAAGTAGATAACTTGCTTTCGGCGACGATACTACGCGCAGCGACACGATCTTACAAATATGCAACTCGGTAAAGTCCACTCAACGAGCCTTTAAATCCGTAATTTCGGCATTCGATATTTCGAACCGCATTGCCGATAAAGAACATTCGCATTGCCGACAAAGAACATTTAAAAACTGGGCTCGCGTTCAGTGTTGACGGCCCTCAATTTCGCTTTATAATCTTGCACCCTAAAATGATAAAAATCAGAAAGTTAGGTAATTTTACCTCATTTTTCGTCTAATTATTAAGGTCTATCACGTACGTAATGTCTGCCTTGCTGTAAAATCCGCCTGCAAAGACTGAGCTAACGTATCTTTCACAGTTCTAGAAAAAAAAATATGTAAACGCTTACAAAAATCACCCTGTATAAGAGCTGTGTGTCGATGTGAAGTATTCACCAGAGGAAACGAAATCTGAAGGCTAACGAAAAAGCATGAATAGAGGCAGCGTGGTGAAGCGTGGGACGGAAAATGAAGGGGACAACATTATGAACTCCAGTTAGTAGACAGTTTTAGCTGTGCGTACGCAAAGAGTTAGCGTACGCGAGGAGTTTGCGGGGACGGTAGTGCGCATGCGCAGAACGCAAGCGCAAGCCTTGCGTCTTGCGTACGGTAGCCTTGCGTACGGTAGCCAGCGGAGTTTGCGTTGCGGCGCTTGCGTGGCTTGCGTACGCTAACTTTGACAAGATGGCGGCGCCCTGCTCGACCGCTTCGGAATAAATACATGTCGCCGCTGGATTCTTCGACGCCACAGCTCGCTCAAATGGTAGCGGTTCGCTTTTATTTCGCCTAATCTTGCCCACACGTAGCGGTATAAGCGATAACTAGCCCCTGTTTTTCAGATAATTTGGCGATCTTCAAGCTCCTAGGCCTAACTATATTCAGTGTGTTTTCCTCGTAGCAACGACACCTGGCGAAGCAGTTTTCTAACTTTTAGCCAGATCTTGCATTTTCTTCGGTTTGCATAGTTTTTCTTCTTGGAACAAAAAAGGCTCCCAATGCACTCACACTAGTTATCAGTAATCACGGATGAAATTTTCTTCAACCGAGCGTTGATGTGGTTTGACTTCTTGTCACTAGATGGCGCCACGTGCGACTGAAGGACGCTACGGCACGGTCAGCTAAAACTATACTTCGGAGCAGACAGCGTAACGCACGCAGCGCCGTAGCTCTTTGCGTACGCAAGCACTTGCGTACGGACAGCTAAAACTGTCTAGTGATATTGTAGATCAATGAGGAGGAAACCATGATATTCATCTCATTTAGCGCAAAACACACACTAGACGAAAGAAAGGAACACACCGCCCGTGTTTCGTCTCGTGTGTTCCTTTCGTTTGTTTTGTGTGTGTTTTGCGCTAAACGAGATTAATACAATGGCTGAAAACTAACTAGCCCATCAGTGAAGCCTCCTGAAGGGGGAAGTGCACTTGATAGGAGAGTGTACGTAATTTTCGGGCAACAAATTATAAGCTCTAGCCTAAGGAACGCATAGTTGAGGGATGCCGGGGGTCATGTGGTGCTACGAGGTCGGGACAAATTGACTGGGGCTGATTGAAGATCAGTGGGAGGTATGTGCATTTGAGGCCAAATTATTGCGGAGCACGCTTTCGCGTTTGAAAATTTCTCACGAATTCCGTGCATAAGATGTGATGGGTGCTTGGGTTCGCACGGGAGCGCATCAGCGGCATTTGGTGACATGTGTCTTAAGTACTTCAATTTTTGTTATGTTAGGCGTGACGAGAGTTTAGTTGCCCAAGCGTGCTCCGTAATGTTATCCCCGGGTCTGTACATTTTTCCTGCAGCGCACATGGTCCGTGGCTGATGGCGATGAATAAACTGAACTTCCATTCTCATTATTGTGCTTTTCTGAATGGCTGCTCCGCGGTCGACTCTCATACGGCTGCAATGTTTTGTGGGCGGCCAGTGCAACGTACTGGGACCGTATGTTATATTGGAATGTGCGTGTGGTCATGCAAAATTGTGCGTAGGCTTCCTCGAGTCGAGAGTATTTCTTTCCGAAATAGGGCATCCAGACATGCCGCGCTGAGGTGCAGTGCACGGATGTTTTTCTTTTTGCCACGGCTTCAGTCGGCAAGTCACCTTCCGTAATTGGTCCGGAGCCATCATTCGCGAGGAATGCCAAAACTCGGCATCTCCGAACGGCTGCATGTACGTGTGCGAACTGTGTTGTCAGGCTGCGGCGGTGGGGAAATCTGGCGAGCCAGGATTTTTCTTTTCTTTTTTTGCCCTAGCCTTTTCCCCCGAGGCGTCTGCGTATTGAAGCGTAGTCGTGCGCCTTGAGTAGCTTGGCAGCGTCGCCTGCCTCCTCGCCACATGGTTGCGCGGCGCTCACCAACACCCTCTAAATACTTTCTTCAGGCCTCTCCAGGCCCTCCTTTCCACACGCGCTACGTCACGCCAAGTGTCCGGTCAGGCTGCTCACCAAGCGCGGCTCCGCTCCGCTCGGTTGTCTCCCTCGATGTGCTCGCGCTTGCCCGGGCAAGCACAGACACGAACGCAGTCTTGCAGTGAGCGTCTAGCTGCTGCTTGAGTCTTTCAGCCTGGCGTTGGGTGCATTTCCGTTCGCTCCTCGCACGGCTGTGTCTGTTTCGTGTGGCCGTTTCTTGTGTGGCGTGCGTACCTGTGCTAGCGCACGAATGGGAAACTGATTGCCTGCCGTGTAGCGAGTGCAACTTCGTGAAACATGGGCCGGTGCTGTGTTCCCGGGTGCCGCGGGAACTACCAGAATGGTCCCAAAGTACGTGTTTATTGCTTCCCAAGAGACGAAGTACGAAGAAAAGCCTGGTTGCGAGCCATTCCACGGAAGGATTTCACACCTACAGAGCATTCGAGGGTAAGACTCTGAAATATTGCTTAATAGGCGCTGGTAATTATCTTAGTTGTGAGCTGTCGCTCCCGGAAAGGCATGCTGTCTTTGTAGGCAATGATATCACTTCTTACACTTATGTATGAATTGTCCAGGAAGCATTTAGTTCTGTGGATGTGCATAAGGCTTGTGTAAAAGCTGTGTAAATATGTAAAAGCTGTTCACTATTCAGACTCTTTTTACTTAGTGTTTTAGGCAATGGAGAGTCATGGCGAATGGCCTTGCTTCATTTTCTCGTGCAGGTGTGTGAACTGCACTTCCACGCAGGCGACTTCATTACGACGTTGTCACACCAAGATGAACTGACAGGGAAAATAATAGAGGTGAAGCGTGACAGGCTACAGTTGAAGATTGATGCTGCGCCTTCTGTTTTTCCAAACTGCCCAAAATACTTGTCCTCAACGCCTGGACGGAGTGAATCGCCAGAGACGAAAAAAGCAAGAAGGGAAAACGCTGCTTTGCAGGAGGCTATGAGGAAGTCACTTCAGTCTAATGAGCTTGAACAGAAAAGAAACAAAGTTTCATCTTACGAGGAGTTCAAATCTAAGTTGCCTGGAATCTGCAACACGAAATTCTGGACCGTTTCTGTCGATGAGCAGTGCGTTAGGTTCCTTCTCATCGAGAATGATCCTTCACCTAATGTGAAATGCGCCTTGGTAGTTCTCCCTGATCTGTCACTTTCTGTTTTCTTGAATGGAGTGAAGCTTCTGTCGCTTCCTTCAGGCAGGATTCTGCCAGCTCAAGTATGCGACACCTCCAGCCTGTCCTTGCTGCTAGAAGAACTCGAGATAGGCTTGCATAATATACCTGAGGTGACGAAAGAGTCGAAACATACTAAAGTATTGCAGTTTGTCGGTTCACTGCTTGCAGACCTCATTGAGGACAGTGATACGACGAAAGAACAGTCTTCTTTGCTGAAATTTCTGGTTGAGCAGATAGAGCTTCTCCTCGCGAAACAGCATGTGTATAGCGCAGAGCTGCTGGTATTCGCCAGTATTTTGAATTCAATTTCTCCTCACGCATATCACTTCACAAGAGCTGCATCAAGAATCATTCTGCCCCATCCTTCCACACTGCGCCGTGTTTGCTCAAATTACAAAGCTGACCCTCTTGTGGAGCAAAATCAACCGCACTGTCTCTCCTACATCCGAGAACGAGTCAAATCAATGAAAGACCACGAGAAGACAGTGACCCTGATGATCGATGAGATCCACATAAAACCATACTTCGACTACAAAGGGGGCACAATAGTAGGATCGTCGGTTCATTCAACGGAACCAGCAACAACAGCCCATGTGTTCATGGTACAATCACTCCTTTCTGCAAACAAGGACGTCATTCACATATTACCTGTGAGCAAACTGAGCGCAGAAATTTTGCACGAGCATGCTAAGAACATAATCATTAATGTTGAGAAAATGGGGCTCAAAATTATCGCTGTGATAACGGACAACAATGCTCTGAACCGCAAGATGATGTCGTTATTTGCTACAAGTCCTCAGGTGAGCATTGTCTATCCCCATCCAGCCGATAACGCTCGCCCTCTTTTCTACGTGGTCGATCCTGTGCATCTCTTGAAGTGCATTAGGAACAATTGGATTAACCAGAAAAACCCTGGAACATGCCTCTATTTCCCTGAAATGGACTTGAGTGGAGCAATGCCCGAAGGGCCTCCTCGTATGAAAGCTGCTTCTTTCGCAGCTGTGCGGCAGCTTTATTCTTCAGAGAAGACGTCGCTTGTGAAGGCTGCTTACAGACTGAACGCAAAAGCCGTGAATCCAACCTCAATGGAGCGGCAAAATGTAAAGCTCGCTCTCGACGTCATTAATCAGTTTGTTTCAAATGCCCTCAGGACACATGGTTCCGCGTTCAAGATTCCTCAAGCTGAGTCGACTGCTCTTTTCATTGACGTTATCCTCACATGGTGGCAAATAGTCAATGTTAAGACCCCTTGCAAAGGCCAGAGGCTAAGGGACAGCATGCAAGACCCTGTAAGGTCTGTTGATGACACACAGTTAGCTTTCCTGAGCGGCGTTGTGGACTGGTTGGACGCTTGGGCAAGAATAAACATCACCAGTGGCTCGCTGACGAAAGAGACTCACAGTGCTTTGCGACTGACATGCTATTCTCTGGTAGAACTCTCGCGCTACTGCTTAGAAGAACTTCACTTCAAGTACGTACTGCTGGGCAAATTTCAGACGGATGCGCTAGAAGACCGGTTCGGCCGTTACCGCCAGCTGGCAGGATCACAGTACCACATTTCCGTGCGTCAGCTCTACGAATGTGAGAAGAAGCTTCGTCTTCAAAAACTTTTGACATTTCCACGCGAGGAAACAGAGTTTGAAGACGTAAGTGAGGATCTTGTCCCATGCAACTTTTCTGTGGCTGTCAGCGACGACGATATTACACACGCCCACTCTGACATGGATGCTATTGTCTACATTGCAGGATACGCTGCTCATGCTGCTTTAAAGAAGCTTTCATGTTCTGCTTGCTTCAGCACATTGGTGATTGAAAATCGAGAGATCGAAGCGGAAAATACTGCCATGATAGCTAACCTGTCGAGAGGAGGGCTGAAGTTTCCCCAGCCATGCACAGTTCACATGGTACTGATGACTAAACTAGTTGCAGAGAAGTTGTCTTTTGGAGCAACCGCGGAAGATTTTCTCTCCTGTAGAAATCAACGTGGTGTCGTGATTTCACAGACGATTTCCCTCCTGGACGAACACGACATTGAGACATGTGAAAATGGCCACACTGCACAAACTCTCCTGCGCTTGGTAGTACGCGTTGCAACCAACGTTGTTCTAAACAACTTTTGCAAACTAAGAAATGATGCCATACAAGACAATGCGCAGCAGAAGGCCGCAGCCCGGAAAGCAGCAACGCTTAAGAAGAAGTAAGTTTTATTCCCAAGCAATAAAAATGCTTTGCGCACACTTCATTGCTGGTGTCTCGTCGTTTTTTATTGTAAGGGTCAGATTAGCTGTACAAATACTCAACAGCGCAACATTATTGTGAGTGTCATTATTGCTGTGTGTGAAAGCTTTAAGCAAAACACAATACAGAATAAAACTAACACAATGCGCAGTAGACGGTGTTTTTTTTTTCAATGTTCACGAACTTCTACTTTAACAACTAGATATACGCATGTGCGGTCTGTGCGGATGGATTTTACCGCACGGCAGACATCATGTACGTGATAGAACCTAATAATTAGATGATTAATTGAAATTAACTAATCAATTTTTTATTATAATGACCAATAATGCGAAATTGGCGGCCGTATGCTAAATTGTTTATTATAAAAAACTGTATTAGCAGCTCGAACTTTCTTGACAATAAGGTGTTCTGCAATAAAAAAAATATATAAAGCAGATAAAATGATAGCCTAAGGCGCGCACAAACTAGCGAATTTCTTTTCTGCAGCAACGACAAAAATGAAAATGAAGGAATCACTTATAAGGCAGCTACGTACGGCAGTACCCGAATAGTGCAGACGGGCGCGGCGCGCTGAAATCGCGGAGCGCGGGGCCTGCACGGTCCCTTGGCGTGACGTCACGCGGCCGGTGGAGAGGCCTTAGCATTGAGAGGGTGTTGCGCTCACCCGCCGTAGGCGACAACCAACGGTGCATGATGAGCCCACGGAAGGACCTGTGTTCCTTGCGCGGTGCTCTTTTGTACACGAAAGTGCGTCGTCGTATCCAACGCTGGTCTGAATCACTTACAACGACTCCTCAGATGCCTGCATAGTTCTCTTGGAGCTGTTCCTGTGTACCGTTACCTTCCCACAGTTTCCGTGCAGTCTGCAGATAGTGGCAGGTCCCTTCGGCGCAAACTCTGATACGTAGGCCGCGAGGAAGTCATCACAGTTTTTGTGTGTGTGTGTGTGTGTGTGTGTGTGTGTGTGTGTGTGTGTGTGTGTGTGTGTGTGTGTGTGTGTGTGTGTGTGTGTGTGTGTGTGTGTGTGTGTGTGTGTGTGTGTGTGTGTGTGTGTGTGTGTGTGTGTGTGTGAGAGAGAGGTTCCTACTATGTAAAACTCGCTCCTAGTTTCTAGGGGATTTCTCAGAACCCATCAAATGATGGAGCACAACATGCGATGGATCCCGAGATTCAGTGCGGGCCCTTACGACTACGCAAAGCCGCTTCGAGAAATGCTGCGCAACGCACTCAGGTGTAGCCTGCAGCGACTCGCCCTGTGCGCCTTGAACGCTGGCGAACAATGAGCACTAGTCCCGGGGGGCGAAGCACGCTGTGCCAGGACAAACACGACCGCCCATTGCACGAGGCCGAATGGCGCCGACGCGGCGGTTCTCCGAGGACGTGGCTTACTACGAGTATACGGCGGCCTTCCGCAGCCCACGCCTCCTCTTTAGTCGCGCGAGAGAGGGGACGCAGGAAGCGCTGGTATTCGTGCACCTCCTTTTTCTGTTGACGCTTGCCAGCTGCTGCGCCATACACGCACCGGTAATTCAAGCGAGCTTGTGTGCCGTATTCTTTTTAATCTATACACATTTCTCTTTAAAAAGCCGTAAAGGATACGACAGTCCGGTCTCTGCAGGTGGGTTGTACTGCTTGGCGAACATTATTATGTCCGTGGTAGGGGGTAGTTGTAATACGATTAGTTTGTTATTATTAACTTATACAATATTTCATTTTCAGTTTTAGGGCGTCATATTGTATGGCGGAATCCGATGCATTCAAGATCGTGGGAGAACCTGCAGTTTTCAAATTTCCTCAATCGGCGTAGTAATTCGGGATATCGGATGTGGAATTATGCGTGCAAAATGGGCTCGTACCGCAACCAACGCGCGAGTTTCGCCAGAAGTAGTATAGCCGCACTTAACGCCGCGGAGACGCGTTTGAAGGACAGTAAAATAAAAATACGGGAAGGTTAAGGTATGCTTAACCTGCAGCGAAAGCACGGCCGGCAACACGAACTAGCAGGTGATCACATTTCGTTTTAAAACGCGGCTGGCGCGGCTGGGACATGTCTCAGGTGGGTGGAGTGTATAGGACGCGACTAGAAAGCGCTGTGCGCGACGAGAGACGCACACCTGATTCTTAGCGCTATTCAGCATCATGACCCTTTCAATCCTTCCTTCCCGGCATAGTCCAGGGCCCGCTTGCTTGAAGCAAATTAGACAGTATACAACTAGTTCCGAGCACAGACTTATTCGCAGTTTAGTCCACAGGGCCGAGTGCGGTCCAGACCCTCCGCTGGATCTGAGGAAAGGAAAGACGCGTAACCTGCTCCCGGTGTCGGTTGACCCCGCAACCTCGCCGTGAGAGAAAAACACGAACTCTAGCTGGAAACAAGCTTTTAGTCGGCTCTCTTGGTTTTGAACAGAGTAAAAGCGCATAACTGGCTCGCTTTGTACGTGGACAGTCTCCGCTGCCGGCGCGCCCAGCAGCTTCCTCCCGCCTTCATCCCGTCCCCCGAGGCGTGGTTGAGGTGTCCAGCGAGTAGTGAGTCAGTTACTGCGTCTTTCGTTTAATCAAAAAATTATCCTCTGTCACATTGACCGCGGCGTTGTATACCCCCATGCTCGGTTCTTTTGGCTAAGTTATTATAGCTTTCGCTGCAAAAACGAAAGAGCATTCCATGGGGGTCGGGCCGATCACCGCCGTTCCCCTCTGCTTCACCGGAGACAAATCGTCCACCTAGAGAGGGAGGCTCGACGCCAGAGACACGCTGCCGTGTTGGGTAGTGAATTACGAGACTGACGCACTGTTCAGCGTGGCAGCGGAAATGCATCGGCGCGGCTGACTATGGGTGAAGCGACAAGCGACAGCTGTTACTGCCTTCTCCGCTATGGTAGCAGCAAGACTGGAGTGGAAGACCCATGTCGCATGCGCCTGCATGGCAACGCCGTGTCAAGTGGCCTTCCTAACCAGGAAGGCTACGAGTCAGCTGGGTGCGCGTCTCATGATGTAAAATGCGGGGATGCTTTTTTCGTGACTGAGAATCTCCTTGGCTTGTAGTGGCGTCCGTGGTATCGGGTCGTTTTGAGCGCATAATTCCACGTTCGATATCTAGAACCACAACGCCGATTCGACAATTTCATAAACAGTGTTCGCCTAGGGTGTTAAAGGCGTCCTATTTTGGGATGTAATATTGTGCTCTGAAACCTATGATTTGAAATTTAATTAGTTACTAATGGTTAACTAACAACCTTTTAACTACCTATTACCATGGACATAATGTCCGCCATGCCGCACAATCCACCTGCACAGACCGCATTTCCGTACCTTCCACGGCTTTCTAAATAAAATTTCTACAGATTAAAAAAACACCCGGCATAGCGAGCAAGGACTTCGTTGTTCAGTTGAGTCTGTTCTCGGCCCCGAACTAACGAGTACTCAATTTGGATACTCCAGCCTGTAGTTAATGACGCAGTTTCGATACTTCTTACCCACGAAAGGTTCAGCCTTATTCACGTTCAGTTCACGTCAGTTGGGACTAACCATCGAGCCATGAAGGTATCTCTTTAAAGACACTGCGAGTCACCCGGCTCCCATGTGTAACCGCTGCATTTCTGATAGCGCGTAGGAGTATGATTACAAGACGACCATTCGTGGAAGACACGCTTACTAGCGCAGACGAAAAAAAAAAAAAAACACGGTCTCGTTTTTTCTTGTTTTTTTTTTCTCTTTTACAACCTGGCACGCGAACAAGTCGTTATGTAGCTCTGTGACTGGAGGTATATTAGCGGCTAGTAAAGCTTACTGTTGGTACAACCTTTGTTCGTAAAGTTACGACACTGAGCCCATTAAAAAAAATGTGTTTAGCATCGAAATCATTTGTGCAGCTCCCCTTCGAAATAGTCTCCCTTGCAGTCTATACACAGCTTCCAACGCTTCTTGAGGTCTTGGAAACAGTTGGAAAACGTTTCTTTTGGCAGAGCTTTCAGCTCCTTTGTCGTGGCGTCTTGAATAGCATCCACGCTCCCCATCAAGATACCTTTTAGGGCTCTCTTCACACGAGGAAACAGAAAAAAAATCGCATGGGGAGAGGTCAGGCGAGTATGGCGGATGGGGAAGTACAGTAATCCTGTGCTTGGCGAGAAATTTTGTCACGCTGAGAGCAGTGTGCGGCCTTGCGTTACCGTGGAGAAGGCTCCAATGTCCAGATGCCCACAAGTCAGGGCGACGGCGTCGCAGTGCATCACGCATGTGTTGGAGCACGCGGATATAAAATTCCTGGTTCACCGTCTGCCCTTGCGGGACGAACTCGTGGTGTATGACAACTCGGGCATCGAAAAAAAGCTATCAGCATCGTATTTGTTTTGGTCTTCTTTCGCCGCACCTTTTTCGACGCCGGAGAGCTTGTGGACCGCCATTCGGCGCTCTGCCTGTTTGTTGTTGTTGTGTTGGGTTTAATGGCGCATAAGCAACCAAGGCTATCATGCGCCAAGCTCAAGGTATCACCTGCCTGTTTGTTTGAGGATCGTATTGAAAACACCATGTTTCGTCTTCAGCAATGATGCTGTCGACGAAATCAGCATCCTTCTCTGCCTCGGAGAGCAAATCAGCGCTCACTGATGCCCGCGTGTCCTTCTGGTCCTGTGTGAGGGAGTGCGGCACAAGTCTGACATTCAGCTTTCGTTTACCCAAGTTGTCATGCAAAATTTGGTGGCATTTTGTCTTACTAATGTCGAGAACATCTGATAGCATGCGGTCTGTAATGGGGCGGTCTTGCTGTATGATTTCCCTGATCCGAGCCACGTTGTTTTCATGCCGTGAGGTTGAAGGGCGCCCCTGCCTTGTATCGGCTTCCACCGGCGTTCTCCCCGAAACGAACCTCTTGTGCCACTCAAAAACTCGCGCCCCCGATAATGTCTCGTTGCCGTAAGCGTCACGAAGGAGCTCATATGTCTATGTAGCTGTCTTGCCAAGCTTCACACAGAATTTTATGTTTACACGTTGCCCGAGGTGTACATCCATCTTTCCACATTCACTCACAGTAGAATGCGCAACCGACTAGTAGCAACGTATTTTTCTACATGTAGTACCATCTAGCGGCTGACACAGCAATTAACATAAATAGCTCAGGTTAGCCCGAAAACAGGGCGCTACACATACGCACCAACATTTGTTTTAGGCAATCATTTCTAGAGAAGAAAATAAATCAGTCTCGAAGCTTTACGGACAAAGGTTGTATATTTCTGAATCGCTCTTTTTCTTCGGCATCCCGAGGTCGTAAGGGTCGAAGGTTGTACAGCTGCAGAATCGATGCCTCACGCTGAATCTTTGCGCGAAACGTCTGATGACTCGACCCGCTGCTTTAAGCTTACCCTAGCGCGCGTCCTAACAAGTCCTGACAACATATTTTGGAAAAGACAACTGGCTGCATTTTGCGCCTGTTTTGTTGAAGGAAAGAAAATTCCCGAGTGGCACAAAGGTGCCTCTGCTCAAAGTCGAGAACTGAGTATTCGAACCGATGACATGCGCACCTTCAATTGTATGTCTTCTCAGACTCTCGACCTCTTCCCTTAAGGTGCGGTTGAGGTCTCCACCGAGATGTCAGACAGTTACTGTGCCATTTCCTTTTCTCAAAAGCCAGTTTTCGTTTCAAAATTGTGATGCAACCGTTCGTCGTACAGCACTTCAGGTGGTGTCATGTGTGTGTGTGTGTGTGGGGTGGGTGAGGGGGGGGGGGGTGCGTGCGTGTGCGCGCGCGCGCGTGCGTGTGTATGTGTATGTGGGTTGGGGGAGGGGGTGAGTGGGCGGGTGAGTGTCAATGCACCCATGTACAGTAATGGTTTCACATTCCCACACGCAAGCAGTCCTAAGTGTGTCGGTTGAATTTTTTCAATATAGTATAGTTGATCTCAGAGTACTATTGCTAGGTGGGCTGTAAAGCACCGCCAGCTGATAATCTTGGTTCGTGTCCCACAAGGTGCGTGTTAGATTCCACTGAGCATTCATAAACTCCGAGCGCCCCAATTATTCGCCGGTGTCCCGGTTGTGCGATTCGTTCTTTCGTTCTTTCTTTCTTTCTTTCTTTCTTTCTTTCTTTCTTTCTTTCTTCCTTCCTTCCTTTCTTCCTTTCTTTCTTTCTTCCTTCCTTCCTTTCTTCCTTTCTTTCTTTCTACCTTCCTTTCTTTCCTTCCTTCTTTCTTTCTTTCTTTCTTCCTTTCTTCCTTCCTTTCTTTCTTTCTTCCTTCCTTCCTTTCTTTCTACCTTCCTTTCTTTCCTTCTTTCTTTCTTTCTTCCTTTCTTTCCTTCTTTCTTCCTTCCTTTCTTTCTTTCTTTCTTTCTACCTTACTTTCTTTCCTTCTTTCTTTCTACCTTCCTTTCTTTCTTTCTTTTTTCCTTTCTTTCTTTCTTTCTTTCTTTCTACCTTCCTTTCTTTCCTTCTTTCTTTCTATTTTCCTTTCTTTCCTTCTTTCTTCCTTTCTTTCTTTCTTCCTTCCTTCCTTCCTTGCTTCCTTTCTTTCTTTCTACCTTCCTTTCTTTCCTTCTTTCTTCCTTTCTTCCTTTGTTTCTTCCTTCCTTTCTTCCTTTCTTCCTTCCTTCCTTTCTTTCTTTCTTTCTACCTTCCTTTCTTTCTTTCTTTCTTTCTTTGTTTCTTTCCTTCTTTCTTTCTTTCTTCCTTCATTCCTTCCTTTCTTTCTTTCTACCTTCCTTCTTTTCTTTCTTTCTTTCTACCTTTCTTTCTTTCTTTCTTCCTTCCTTTCTTTCTTTCTTTCTTTCTACCTTCCTTCCTTTCTTTCTACCTTCCTTTCTTTCCTTCTTTCTTCCTTTCTTCCTTTGTTTCTTCCTTCCTTTCTTCCTTTCTTCCTTCCTTCCTTTCTTTCTTTCTTTCTACCTTCCTTTCTTTCCTTCTTTCTTTCTTCCTTTGTTTCTTCCTTCCTTTCTTCCTTTCTTCCTTCCTTCCTTTCTTTCTTTCTTTCTACCTTCCTTTCTTTCCTTCTTTCTTTCTTCCTTTCTTTCTTCCTTCCTTCCTTTCTTTCCTTCTTTCTTTCTTTTTTCCTTTCTTCCTTTCTTTCTTCCTTCCTTCCTTTCTTCCTTTCTTTCTTCCTTCCTTTCTTCCTTTCTTTTCCTTCCTTCCTTCCTTTCTTTCTTTCTTTCTACCTTCCTTTCTTTCCTTCCTTCTTTCTTTCTTTCTTTCTTCCTTTCTTCCTTCCTTTCTTTCTTTCTTCCTTCCTTCCTTTCTTTCTTTCTACCTTCCTTTCTTTCCTTCTTTCTTTCTTTCTTCCTTTCTTTCCTTCTTCCTTTCTTTCTTTCTTTTTTCCTTTCTTTCTTTCTTTCTTTCTTTCTTTCTACCTTACTTTCTTTCCTTCTTTCTTTCTACCTTCCTTTCTTTCTTTCTTTTTTCCTTTCTTCCTTTCTTTCTTTCTACCTTCCTTTCTTTCCTTCTTTCTTTCTATTTTCCTTTCTTTCCTTCTTTCTTCCTTTCTTTCTTCCTTCCTTCCTTCCTTCCT
The DNA here is from genome assembly GCF_052857255.1 of Amblyomma americanum. Classification (NCBI taxonomy): domain Eukaryota; kingdom Metazoa; phylum Arthropoda; class Arachnida; order Ixodida; family Ixodidae; genus Amblyomma; species Amblyomma americanum. The sequence goes on along the minus strand of NC_135497.1, from coordinate 422,962,259 downwards.
TCCTTGCTTCCTTTCTTTCTTTCTACCTTCCTTTCTTTCCTTCTTTCTTCCTTTCTTCCTTTGTTTCTTCCTTCCTTTCTTCCTTTCTTTCTTCCTTCCTTCCTTCCTTCCTTCCTTCCTTCCTTTCTTTCTTTCTTTCTACCTTCCTTTCTTTCTTTCTTTCTTTCTTTGTTTCTTTCCTTCTTTCTTTCTTTCTTTCTTTCCTTCTTTCTTTCTTTCTTGCTTAAGCTCTAATAAGTGGTGGAGGAAACAGTGCCGCAGAAAGTGACGAGCTGCACTGTGTCTGTGCAGGAATGGAGCCTGCAGCCCTGGCACTGCCTACCAGCGTGTGGCATCCACAGTTCGAGCCTACCCGCTCCCATCACCGGAGGTGAGCGACTCGAAGCTCCTTTTGCGCGGTGCATCAGACGCCACCGCACATCGCCGACAAATTATCTTCTGCCGTGCCTTCGCGCGTTGGTTTCATCTATACGGGCGCTAATTTAAATGTTGACACATACACACCTAGGGGCTGGACTTGTCGGTTTTATTGTTTGGAATTTGGGGAATTTTTTTCGGTGTTTATTCCAGAATGCAGTTTCAGGCATTTTGCAGTTCCAGTGCCAGTGTTAGCAAGCTCGTCAGAATGGCCTGGAGTAACATTTAATAACTGGAGCTCTGCTCCGAATCCCGGCTTTTGCTCGTGGCCACATGGAGGAGGATAGCGGATGGACACGGCAAATGGGTGTGGAGAGTAAAACATGTAGCCTTTCGTCGTCATTAACATTCGAAGCACTGAAATGCATTGCTTCTTTTAGCTCTTAGTTTTCCTGTCCGGTGGCTATATCTATGGGTTGGACTTGGACAGATTTTTTTTCGGCGTTTATTTCACAATAAAAGTCTTGTTTGTTTGTTTGTTTGTTTGTTTTGCGCGTATTATTTTCGACGAATGAATTACTGATTTTTCGGTGAGTTGATGTGTCAATCCTGAGCAGTCAAAAGTCACTCTTTGTGTCAGCATGAACTTTTTATGTGCTAGTAATTGGTGCGCAAATGGTGTAGTGCTTGCAGCTGTGCTTATGAAAGGAATTGCTGTCATCATTAAAAAGGTAACACTATTTAAATGAGATAGCCGGCAGACAAAAACGCAAGTGGAAGCTTACTGGAACTAGTTTGACATGTTATGGTTAGGTCGTCGTGCTGGGTTGAGCGAGAGGACGAGGCATCACGTGGTCTGCGTGTTGATGGCAGCGATGGAACTCTCGCTGAACCGTCGTGGTAGTCAGAACGTGATACTTTTTCGGTACGCCCATACACAGTTTCGTCTCAGTGACCTACATGCAGTTGATAAACCTGCTTAACTACTCTAAGCGGACGCTGATTGTGAACAAACAGTGCTTGGCCAGCAGGTGGCGAGGAGGTCTGCTTGCAGTCTCCATGCAGAGGAGGCGTGTAGCTAGCGGAGCATGCAGTACCTCACATCGCACGGCTGAAGACTGCTTATCCAATAATGCCATAGTTGCATCACGCCCCTCCCTTCCCTACTTGGTTGGTTTCAACTCTGACTGGGTGTAACACGCACTGGACAGCCGGCTAAGTATGCCAACTAGCTATGAATACTGAGCTTTTCCGGTTAAAACGGAATATAAAAAAACTGAGTTCGGCGTACTTTTATCGGTATTTTTTTTCTCGGTTTAAACCGAAAAGTCCAACCTCTAGTTATGTCTCGTTTTCACTGCATCTGTTCCGCTGATTTTGCTGCTGGGTGCCACCGCGTTGCGTCCATTCTCTCTCGTTGCCCACACCCGTTTAGCTTTCCTCTCTCTTCAAAGGAGCGGGTGGGAGGATAGAGCGAACTTCCGGCGGGAGAGACTGCATGGCCACGCAGGAGGGTTAACTGGTTGTGCGATGAGACCGTGCTCAGCAGCCCCTGTGCGCAGAGGTAACGGTGGTGTACAAGGACGGCCTCCCGGAGATCACGGTTCCGCTGCCTTCCCGGCGCGACCGGTGTCGCTTCACGCTCCGGCCGCTGGGCAGCACGGTGGGCGACCTTATGCGGAGCATCTGCGTCGAGGACCGGGGCGTCGACCACGTTAGCGTCACCTCCGCCGGTGAGTGCCTCCTCCTGGCGTCCACTGCAGCAGGTACAGTATCGGTGCACGCTGGAAGCGCCACGAATCGACGCTTCGTTCGCGCTCATCGGCTGTCATCGGCGCGGTTTTCAGTCATACCTTTTCGGAGGCTGCTTTTAAAGGTGCACTAAAGAGGAATCTTAACTCGTCTTTTTACCGCGGGGACTCCATCTACACGTTCTGCGCATTCTTAGAAACGTCGAATTATTACCGTCTGCGGCCTATTTCCCTAATTTAAATAGGATTAAACGTCCCGGCTCCCGCCTTTTTTTTTTTTAACTCAACGCTGAAGTTAGGAGGAGTCAACCAACGCGTGGACTGCCTTTCAGCCAGTCTCGTGGCGGCTTCTCTTTCGCTTTTATTTTGTTCTTTAGGTTTCTGTGTATAAATAGATTCAGTCGCAGACAACGTAGCCACAAATTAGGCTGACGGAAATAAAAATACGCGTGGGCTCTTTGATTTACCTATTACTCCGCCGATGGCAGAGCGGTAAGCCGCCACGGGACTCGCTGAAAGGCGCTCCCCGCGTCGTTGACTCCTCCTATCTTCAGCGTTGAGTTAAAAAGAGAAAAAGAGGGAGCCGGGACGTTTAATCCGATTTAAATTAGGAAAATCGGCCGCACAGAACTATAATTCGAAGTTTCTATGAATGCTCGGAACGTGTAGATAGAGTTCCCGCGGTAAAAAGAGAGTTCAGATTCCTCTTTAGTGCACCTTTAAGGGACCAGTGTGCGCTCCCCGGGCAGGTGCCCTGGCACACGGGCTGAGCTTTAGGCTCGGCCCGGGTTCGCTGAGTCCTCTGGTGAAGTAATGGGGACCGGATTGGAATTTTTTTGCGGCATAAATCGTCCCTGTATGGGTGGATTGTCACCTTTGAAAAGTGGTATCGGCAGATGCCTCCATTTCTTTTTCTTTATAATTCTCTAACCAGTGTGTATAACTTAAGGGTATTATCTACAAATTCGCCATTTTTCTTTAAATACAAATTCTATTGACTTTTCGTTTCACCAATTTTTAATCCCGAACTTGTGCCCTTACGGTATACTGCCCTGCTTTTGAGCCACCGCTCTTCTAATCGCTCTTTGCTGACGTCTACCGCACTGTCATTCACATTACCTTCTTTATATCTAAACCTTAGGGCTTCATGGAGAATGACTGTGCCTGTACGTTCGTCTGGATGTATACTGCCGCATTCTAATAAAATATGTTCGATTGCTTCTGCGCAATTACCACACTCTGTACATTGTAATCACCTTCGATAAATTTCTTTTTCTAGCTGAAAGAGTAGGGCGCTGCCTCGTGCATTATAATAGAACGATTCCTTCCATATTTGCTTTGTCCATTTTTCTAGACAGAGTCTGCTTTTTTTTTTCATTGAATCTATCCAATTTTTACCTTCCGCGTTTTTAATTTGTCGTTTAATGCTCTTTCTCTCTCATTCCTCGTGTCTGGCATACTTACTGGTTAGCTTCCTGATTCTTATCCGCCAGTGTGTGTCAACGCTCTCTCCGTATAGGTATTTAATTACATTAGCTGCCCACCTGTTATCGTCCAATTTCGTCAGGCGTTCTTCGTATATAGTATTTTACTCTGAGCTTCCCGTGCTTCGAACGATGCCCGGCCCGTATCCCCCTGTACTGCCTCGTTGGTGGTTTTCCCGCGGGCACCTAGTGCTAATCTTCCAGCAGCTGTCTGATTTTTCCAGCCCGGACTGAATTTCTGCCCCTAGGCATATAACTGCATTCCGAAAAGTAAGCTATTGTTCCTTTACAAGTACTTCCCAGTACTTCACCCCCATAATGCTGTATGCTTCATTATCGCGATATCTCCTCGCCCTTTCACGCTAGTAGTATTTTAGTGTTTTTTCATGCATATCTGTCGTTCGTTCACCCATATATACCCGGAGATATTTGTATCCTGCCGCCCTGAGTGCCGCATGGCCTTTGTATTCTAAGCAGCTGATCAGCGGAATCGTTGAATATCATCCGCCCTGATTTAACTGCGCTAAAAGTAAAGCCTACAGCATATACTCGTCTCCACAGGTATTAAACGGTGTAAATCCTCGTAGCTATCAGCAAATAGTGCAATATCGTCAGCGTGCACTAGAACCGGGAGCCACTGCTTCACGACCGTTCCGCCACATCTGTACGGGAGATTATAACCTAGATTACTTTCTTGTAATCATCTTTCCATATTTATCATATAAATTATGAACATTAGCGGTGATAGAGGACAACCCTGCCGTAATCGTTTCTGCACATCAACTGTTGTCGCACTCTCTTATCCCTTCACGTGCAACTTCAACTTCATTATCTCGATATATTTCCTTCAGCAATTCTATTATATCACGACCGATTTCTTCATCTTTGAGTATGCTCAATAGGAGCTCCCTATTTACGTCGTTGTACGCACCGCGTATGTCCAGGAAGTCCACATGGTACTAGGAATGTGTGAATAGTACTTTTTACAAACCGAATTGAAGACGGTTAGCGTAGCATCGCTACCGAATCGCATACGAATAGTGTAGCCAAAAGACGAATCCAATAGGAATCGAACAGTGATAGAACCGAAGCGAATACGAATCGAATTTTTTTATTGATATTCTCTGCGCGAATACTCGTACAAAATGAGCAATCGTACGAAACATTTAAGTGCCAGCGGCAGCGCTACGGCACGATGCTGTAAGTTATGGAGCTGAATCGATAGCTGTTAAAAGACGCAGCACTAATCTCCACTAAGGGCTGGCAACACGAGATCAGTATGTTAACTCTATGACCGTCAAGTTATACGCATATGAATATTGCCTTTTGATACTGATGGCGAAAGAAAACAAACTAGAGCCACACCTCAGGACATCAGACGGGCGACAGCTTACGTATGAGCTGTCATGACCCCCATAATGCGCAGGTCCACACGGGACGGAGAGGCAAAGAGACACCGTATGGCTCAGTTTAAACAAACAGGTATATTCAATAATTACACATGATTAAGATTATACATCAGAGGCTGGGGCGTCCGAGCTTACGTGCCGACGACTTCATGGGGGCGATGGAGTGGCTCCGGAGTTGGGCTCGAGCGGTTGCTGGCAGAAGCTGCACGCCGTCGGGCTTCGGCGCTGAAGGCCCTCTTGGCGAACGATGTCGTCCTGAGCGTGTATGCAGTAGAATTTCAATAGTCGTCCGTTTCTTCGAGGATGGTTCACAAACCCTTCCTCTAGTGTCGTTCGGCTTGGAAGATGAACAGGAGGCGAGCTTGTAGATGATGACAGCCGAGCATAATTTTACAACATACATATACAGAGAGTTAAACTGGAAAAAGCAGAACTGAATTTACAAAAGAACAAACCTTGCACTACTTTACTCATCGACCGGGCAGGTTAGTGCCTAAGTAGCATCACATTACATGCTAAGCATGGAGCCCCAGCTCAGACTGGACTGCATCCGTTTACATGTGCTTTTAAGCACTTGATTAACAAAGGACTAAGGGCGGTCATTTCCAGTGGCCCGCCCAAAGCATCAATTCTCCAATCCAAAATAACATGCGAGATGGGGACAACCCCCTTGGGTTGGGCTTAGCCTCGAACCCAGAGTCTGTTAACAATACAAACTAAATAAACAACAAAAACGCCACCACTCTCTCTCAAGTGAGAGTATACACAGGCTCTCTCTTCGGAGCTAATTCACTAGCGCCTGTCTTTCCACATTCTTGGCGAGTACTGCCTGTCCGCCATGACAGGTGTCCGTCACGGCCCTTCTGGGAAGCTGTGGGTGCCTTCCCGGCGATAGCCCACGACAAAGGGGGGGGGGGGGGAGGGAAAGAATGTTGTCTTCGCGGTAGCGCATAGCGTCGGCTGTGGTACGGCGCGCTCTGGCCCGCTGACAGCTCCCTTGTCCTGGAATGTGCCCGGAAATTGGGGAGGATAAAGCCTGTTTCCCCGGGGCGGCGGCGGGTCCGGTTGTTCTGGTCGTCACTCAAAGAGCATGGCTGGGTAATTGATGATGCCGTTGTCACGGGTCTCCGTCTACGCCGCGCCGTCGAACGTGGATCCTCGTAGCACACACGGAATGTCACAGAGCCATTGCCTCCGAGATCGGGCATCAAAGCAGTGTCTGCCGAACTTGTCCGAGCCTCCCGCGTCGTCCAGTCTTGGAGGTCATGTATGAACGCCGCCCACACGAATGGACCGCATCGTGGCGCTGAGCCCTTCGCCCTGCGCATACTGATCGCGGCTGGATGGTACGCTGCGTCGGTGTGGGCTCCGGTTTTGGAACAAGCAACAAAGAAAAATACGGCGGGCGTTTGAAAAGTATTTGAAAAGTTAAAAACATATTCGATTCGTTTCGAATATTTTTGAGCACAGAATATTTAATTTGTTGCAATAATCCAATAGGGGGATATTTGATTCGCTATTAGAAATTTTCGAATATTCGCACGCACCTACTAAGCACGGAGGCCTGTGTTCCGCCCTAGTTATTTCTATTCACTCGGCAAGCGCCGCTTCTTAACCCATTGTGAGTTCTTTCAGTATTTCAGTGAGTTCTCTCAGTACCGTCTATTCATGTCTCCATTTTTAATTTCACTGCCTGCATTCGCAGCCTGTATGTAACCGAAGTGATCTTAATCGATCGGACGGATATTACGTTGATCCCATCTCATTTGCTTTTATGGGAAACATTCATTCATTTTTATTTTGTTACTGCGCTGAAAACGTACGTTGTTCGACTGACGCAGCAGCAACCGCATGCTTCGCGGCTAACTTGTCGCCAGATGATTTCGCCAAAGAAGCAGCGCGAAAGTTTTTCCCGAAATACGATGCTGTGCCTTCTCCATCCGCCAGTTTAAATGTGGCAGGCATCCCAGCGCATGTATATCAAATGCCGTCTGATGTCGACGTAGATGGAATTGCGTGTCCATTCTCTATGCCTGAGTTGCTGGCTGCAATAGATGATGCGAAACGGAAAACAGCGCCCGGCCCGGACAATATTCAGTACGAGGTGTACAAGAACCTGAGTAGCGCTGCACTCCTCCAACTACTAGACACGATAAACAAAGTATGGTTGGATGGCGTAGTGCCCGAGAGCTGGAAATCCGCTGTCATGATTCATATACCGAAACCAGGAAAGCCTCCGACGGACCTTGCCAACTTGCGACCTATCTCCTTAACTCCTACCCTGTGCAAGCTGGCGGAGAAAATGCTAGCCACACAATTGGCATGGTGGTTAGAGCAGCACGGTTTTTATCACCCAGCACAAATCGCCTTTCGTCCATATATTGGTAGGGAGGACGGGCTGGCTGTGTTGGCATCTGCAGTTTTGTCATCTACCCGGTGCCGCAATGTGCCTACCGTTTTAGCAATGCACGTTGAAAAAGCATATGACAGCATCAGTCATGCGGCCATTCTGAATTCTATTGACATGCTTCATCTCCCTCTGAGAGTGCGTAGTTTTGTCGAATCATTTTTGGAAGGCAGAAAATTTGCAGTGCGCCTCAGCGGCGAAGCGGTCGGTTCATTTGTTCCTCTCTGCGGCGTGCCCCAGGGATCAGTATTGTCGCCGACGTTATTTAATATTGCTTTCATCCCGCTGGCTTGGCGCTTACATGACATCCGTGACATAAATTTTCTTGAGTACGCTGACAACATCACGGTGTTGAGTACTCCCCAAGGTCTCCGTACTCAGGAGGCTAGCTGCCCTTCAATCTGCCTTGGATGTTACCTCTCATTACGCATCATCCATCGAACTTCAGCTATCGGTGCATAAAACAACATACACGTCAGTCGCCAACCGCTGGGGGCGCCGTAAACTTGCTGCAAGTCCAATCCGTCTTTGTCTATCAGGCACCCCACTACGGGAAAGTCCGAGTCTAAAAGTCCCTGGCTTAATGATTCACCAATCAGGATCAGCGACTGCATGGCTGTCTCAGGCAAAAAGGCAAGCTATTCAGCCTTTGGGTATGATTAGAAGAATTACTCCTAAAACTGGTGGCGCAGGATCGTTCGTTGCACGGCAATTGGTGAGGGCAGTTCTGCAGCCACGTATTGTTTATCAAGCCCAGTTTCAACATCTTACCTTAAAAGAGCCCAATGGGATCGCCTTGAAGCCGTGAACCGAGAGACTATGAGGACCATTACGTGCCTTCCACGCATCACACCGGTCATAGCTTTACAAGAGAATGCGCAGCTCAATACCATTGATGAGCTGGTGCAGCAGCGCCGTGAAGCGAGCAGCCTTAAGGCCAGTCTATCGCACTCCATGCATGCACTGAGGACTTATGCAACGTCACACTCCATTCTTCAGCCGCCAACGCCAGTTCTTCCCCCATGGAAGTTTGTACAGCTCAGCGACAACAAGCCAACAGATAATCGCCGGCCAACATCTGCTCATTCGGCATCGTTGCTTCGCCAGAAATTTGAGGAAGATGCTAGCCTGCCTGAAGGATCCATTGTTGTCTATGTAGACGCAAGCATACAAGACTGCGAAGCAACAGCAGCTATCTACTGCCCGTGCAGACCTGCCTTGAATCAAAACTCTTGGTTTCAGCTTACGGAACACCTTCGTCCTTTTGTGCTGAGCTCGTTGCAGTTTAAGAAGCACTCTGCTCCGTGGCCGACATAACTATGCTCCCTGCGGCCCGCGTTGTCATCCGCACTGACGCCCTTCAAGTTGCCCGGTTGCTACGACGTGTTAGCCGCTGTCCAACGATATGCCAGGACATCCACCGGCTCGCGGCACGCATCCCGCAGCCAGTACGTATTGAGTGGGTCCCACGGGATCTGCTAACCTATCAAAGCCAGGCAGATTTAGCGACCCGCCTTGCGAATACAAACTCATAACCGCCTCGGCTCCTTCATTTGGACAACTTTACCCTCCTTTCATCAATAAAGGAACTCCTCCGGCGCCGCACACGTGCTCTCATCCCTCCGTGTGCGGTAACCCTCCCCCGCGGTCTTACCCGTGCAGAGGAGGTTGCGCTTAGGAGGATCCGGGTCGGGGTTGTCCTCACACCAACCGTCACTCGGAAATGGACTCAGTACCGAGATTTTTTTCCTCAGCCAGGGTGTCCGGTATGTAAACACGAGGACATTGAGGCCGACATACACCACTTACTGTGGGACTGCCCAGCTCTCAAGCATACAAGGATACGGCATCTGATGGTAGCAGGCCTTTCACCAAGCAACCCTGCTTCATACATTGCCTGGACGTAGGGACCACATCACCGTTCTCTACTGGACTTCATCAAATCAGCTAACCTTTTTCCATTCATTTAATCTCTACTACATCATTCATCACACCTTCACCCATCATTGATGCCCTGGGGCAATAAATTTCGCTTAAAAAAAATAAGCAAACACGAGACAGGCGCTTGTCTCGTGCCATGTGTTTTCTTATTAATGAGTGAAGCATTAGAGTGCCCTGTGGCGAGGCATCGTGGTCTGGAAAGCGCGAGAGCGACAGATGAAGCGAAAAGGAAACGCGGAACGAAGTAGGAGAGCAAGGGAGCGTGAAAGCGGCCAGTGACAGGGCGCGCTCCGGAGAACCGGAGAGCGGGAAAGGAGAAGTTACGACAGGCACTACGCAGCTCTGCGTCCGATCGCATCGACCAACAGGGAAGCCGCAGGTTGCATTCCGCCACATCAGTTGCACTGATCGCCCGCATAGCTTTCATCCTGTCCCGTAACAACGCTTGTTTTCAGTGCAGTGACGGAATAATGACACGCCCACCAAACAGCCTCGTTGAAATTCGTTTTACTGTGTCTCCAGCTGCGCTGATTTTGCTCATTTCATGACTGTTTCCAATGATATTAACAACGCTTGCTTGCTGCTTGGACTGAGTTAATTAGCTTGACTGGAATTTTGTCTACCCCATGCGGTTGTGCATTTAGGAATATTTTCCTCTCACTTTTTCCAGCCACGTTGTGAAGTTCTACTCCTTTCCATTACGCTGTTGGAGATTACCCTATCGTAGCTCCTAAATGACTCGGCTATACTGATGTAATGTATTTCACAGCGCCGTCTCCCGCTAAATTTCCCTCGGCATCTTGAATCAGTTCTGCTGTCTTTGGTTTTTTTTTACGCAGGCAGCTCATATATAAGCTTATAGTATATCAGCTTATATATTAGCTGCCTGGGTAAAAAGAACCAAAGACAGCAGCCCATTTTCAGTTGTATCGCGAACTTGAGCCATCCTATGACCACTGGACCGCGTTATTTTACCCGGGGCCAGGTTCCGTTCTGCCAGTTTCTTTTGTCGATAAGATTCCAATTTTTTATCTGTTTCATCTTTAAAGAAAAAAGCTACGCATTCTTTGCCTCTCTGAGTTCTCTTGAAGCCACCCGTCGGGGTTCGATTTCCTCCCTAATTTCTTTATTCCACCAGCTTCGTGGCTTCCTCCTTCCTTTCCAGCGGTTTGGTACTTGTTTCATTTTCGTACAGATGAGTAGTTGTGATTATAATCCCACTTTTCCGTGCAGCCCTTCTCTACTTCTTCCTCAACGCCTGCTGCTATTAACGCTCTTTTTTCGTTGCGTTTTCTTTTTCTGTTCTCTGTATTTCTCTTTTGTTCAGGTGTCCCGTCTGCAGGCTAGTAATACTTTTACGATCACTTCCCAAACTGTGCTCCCCTCTTAATCGATTTCCATTTTTTTTTCCTGGGCTTCCCCTGTTTATTTCCAGCGCCAAATGTGAGCCATGAACATTTGGCGCTACCTGGTGACGCTAGCGGGAAGCGATTTGCCAGGGCCGCGGCTTCCGAATGCAACGCGCGAAACTTGGCTTCTGCCGCTGGAAGCTGTCCTGAGATGTGATCACTCTGCACATTTCGGTTCCTTCTGTTCCCCGTCTGAGCCTGTCCGCGAACCTAAATAATGAAAGTCCTGCTTTGCTGCTTTGGGGAAAGACAAGAAAGAAGCAGATGGGCGGAAAAAATGAGAAGCGGGCGTGTGATGGATATTGTTGGGGCGCCCGTGTGAACGTCAGGGCTCTCTACGAGCGCCTGAAATAATCGAAGTTGTATCGACAGTAGCCGCCGGCACCGTCACAGCAATCAAGTTCTGCAGTATACTACGGGGCGAAATTATTTGTTCATATTTGAAATTGATTGGTGGCTCTTTGTTACTATGCTGACGTTTGTGCGGCACAAAAAGGCACATTTATTGCTGAGAAAGTGCATTTAAACATTTTCCCACCGCTGAGACTTGTGACGTCTTCACTGAAAAGGACTCCGTGATCACCGTTTGGAATTGCATGGGGGTGCACTCCAACCTCTGGGATCCTCGTCAAGAAATCCCTGTCGACACCCGCAGTTTACGTGCGCAATCGGCCGGTGACAGCTGTATGTCTTTTTTTTTTGCCCTTTTCAGTGGTATATAAAAGCTCTGTTTTCAGTTAAACTGGCTTTTATATAGTTAGAATGCGTTATTAAACAAGCTAACTTCAATTTGTCCGCAGTGTCCCTTTAAAACATGGTTAACGTTGCCTGTGCAAACCGCAGCCGCGGCCAACGGAGGGCCGCTGCTTCGGCCATCTAGATGTGCTCTGGAAACTGCGTCGATCAGCCATGTTGCGTCCGCAGAAGCCGGCCTGAGATGTCTACGAATGAGCGGCGTACAGACTTTGTGACAAGGGACGTTAGATGTCTATTAGTTAAGGCGCAGCAGTCTGAGGCAGGTAGTGAGCAAAAGTGAGCGTGTGTATCTATACGGGATAAGTAATGGCGGATTCGAATCGCTAGGTAAACAGCTGGAGAGCGTGTGGCAGGTGGCGCAGTTTCTTTGGCATAATGAGCAGGTAGCTACCGATGTCTTTCGAGATGAACATGTTCGACTAATGGGCCGTGCCGGTATCGCTTGTGAGGCCGAAGCTTTGTGGCTAACGGAAAACCGCTTAGTGATATTGGTGAAAACACGGGGAGCAGCGTAACAGAAAATGTGAAAGGAAGACGTTGAGAGGTAGAAACTATCCCGGATTAAAAAACAAGCGGCTGTTGGCGATAGCGTAGCTCAAGTTAACTTAGACGGACGGTGTAGCCGCTGCATGGCCGTGCCATGATTTAACGAAAAAACGCTGTGGAAAAAAAAAAAAACGCTTTGCCTATATATTGTGCTAATTTCCTATTAATTTTGTGTTATTTTGTCCATATGCTTAAATACCAAAATTAACGCTTTCTAAGTATGCTAGGAGTAAAATTTTGAACATCTTTTACAATTATGACAGAAATACAACTTTTGCCCGCGTAGTATATTTCCGACACATTAAAGGTATGCTAAATTCAGTTCGGCTTAAAAAAGGGCCACAAGACCGCACGTACCGGATTTGAGTCGTTCGACGCCGGAACGAATCACTGAGCCGCCGACGAAATGGTTTGATCGAAGACTCTTCTAATACGGTAAGCACTAGGAGCCTCATCCGTGAGAAAACCAGGAATGTCATGAAGCATTAGGTCGGTGATGTCGCAAGGTCACGTGACGTCACCTACCCGGGAGAGACGTCACGGCAAATACGGACCGAAAGTGAAGTCAGCAAACTGAAGTGTTCCGACACGCGTGGTACTTGGCTTGCCTTATATACAGGGTGTTTTAACTATTAAGATTTTAACAATTTTTAAAATAGACTTTTTGAGTTAGAAGGGCGATTTTTTCGGCGTAGTATTGTCAGCGGTGTAGTACGTCAGAATACGGCTAAGGCGTGCTAACGAGCAGCTGTTCAACTAATATTGACTAGCTGTAACATTTTAACTTTTACTATTATGCTCCTTAATTATGGAGAGGCGTGTAACCCACCTTGAATAATAACCATATAAGTTTTTAGAACTTCGAAATTTCGAAAACGCGGTTTCTCTAGGAGGGCCGGATCAAGAAAAATGGGGGCCATGGGCTAATGCGCATCAGGCCCCGTTTCCCTTACTGAGCCCCCCCCCCGTCGCTTGCTACGCTACTGGAAATACGCCATGTTTCATTTTAATTCCACCACATTAAAAAGAACAAAGTGCGATCAACGGGATTATTATTATTGTTATTATTATAAGGAAAACAACAAAACTTGCTTGAAACGCGTGCTGTTTTAAACACCAACACATATGTTCACTTTGTGATTAATCTGCATTCTGTTTTCGGTAAAAGCTAGGCTTTAAGGAGAAGTTTAGTGCACTCAAGACGAACAAGAACGTAGAAAAGACAGCACAGCTCAGATGTCGATCCTTCGGAAGCTAGGCTCTGTTTGCATCGCTAAGTTTAATCACGTGAGCAGACGCATGGTTGTATCCAAAACATTCTTTATTAAAATTCGAGCACCAGACTGCAGTAATCGTTATACACGTTACTCTATAAATATGCAATGGATATATACAATACTTAAGGCAATACAAACACCATAAAAATGCACTAGAATACAGATGAAAATTACCAGCTGCAGATACAAAACATTATTTGAAAATATTTTCGTTAAAGGTAAGACAATCAAGGACGACACCAAATAAACGTGGCACTATCAAAAACAACAAAAATACAGTTCTTTATAAGCGCGCAAAATATCACAAGAACAAACAAAAGACGAACAACGAAGATTTGCATATCATGAATTACACTGCTCAACGCTTCATTGGCAACGTGGAGGTTGCGAGGCGACACACCGAACTTAATTGAACTATTCATGCATAGCGTTAACAGTCCTCTTTTAAAATGGCATCTTTCGCGCCTTCGCTTTGGCGAAATCAGATATAGTCTGTTCAAAGGATAAATCGCGGAGGAGGTCACTTTCAATGGACATGATAGCAAGCGTGTTCACCTTGTCGTCAGGGTGGCTTGAACGAAGGCGATTTTTTGTCAGCGACAACTTGGAAAACGATCGTTCGGTCTCGCAGTTTGTCACGGGTATGCTTAAGTACATTCGCAAAGCAATAGAAAGGTTCGGAAACACATCAATAAGCTTTCTTTAGTGCGGCAACTTCATTATTCCCAGGGGACTCGTGTCCTGGCACACGGAGTTGTGCAGAAAGTTCGCAAACTGAACGATTTCAGCGGAAAATGCTGGCTCCAAATCATTTTTGTAGGTTTTCACCAACTTCTCAGCCTGCTGTGCCAGAGAGGCCTCGCTCCCAACTTCTGTCAGCAATTTTAAGAATCCCAACCTTTCGCAGAGTTCAGTGTAGGCAACCTTTCGCACTCGCAAAGCAGAGCCTAGACTGTCAAATACAACATTGTAGGTCTCTACGATAAACATTTTTCTACATTGTAGCGCACTATAGGTTTTTCCGTCCGGGTGCTTACTCAAAACGATGCGTTTGCCCTCATCCTGATAACGTTGATTGGTACTTAGCGTGCGTGCTCTCTCTTCGAAGGTATCAAAGAGAGGTCGAAAAAGAATTAACAAAGCCTTCTAGAGAGCTCAGCCGGTCTACAGCTGTTGAAATGCCTAGGTCTGGTTTCTGAAGTGCTACGCTCGTTTTGTCAAAGAGCTCCAAGATTTCACTCCAGAAAATCGCCATGAATGCAGTCTCTAGTTTTGCCATTTTCTTGAAGAGAGAGTGCGCTTCGTTCCTAGCGTCATTGTTTTCTTCCTCATTCTTTGATATAGCTTCAAGGCAACACAAGGCTGCATTGAAATTTTTCAGAATGGCCTTACATGATTCAGCGTGTCTTGACCACCTGGTCTCAGAGAGACTTTTCAAAACAAGCTGCTGGCCAGTTCCGCCCATGCTGTCCAAAAGATACCTCTATCGCTTAGGTGAGGCAGCAAAGAACACATACAGTCTCTGAATTACAGTGAAAAATCTGACTGCCTCAAGGCAACTGTCAACGCTACACGCGCCAACTAAGTTCAGTGAATGACCAGCACACGGGACGTAGACTGCCGATTCGTTCAGGTGTTTGATTTGAGCTTGCAGGCTTTTGTATTTTCCTGACATATTACTCGCATTATCAAAAGCTTGGCCCCTACAGTCATCAATTGAGATGCCATTGGTCGTCAAGAGGGACATCACGGTATCGAAAAGATACAAGCCGGTATGCGATTCGATTGGAACAAATCCATGAAAGCGTTCGTACACTTTCTCATTTAAATAGTATCGTAAAACAACTGACAGCTGATCAACGTGAGGAAGGTCTGGAGTCGATCGAATCAACTATTATAGAGAAGTATATTGCGCGTTTCACTTCGTCAACGAGACGTTCCTTGACGGCCTTAGCAATTCATCACAAATGGTTTTTGACAGATACGATGGGTGACCTTTTCCTTTGTTCCCGTAGCGTTTGATGTGCTCTTCTAGAAAGGGATCAAACTTGGCAATGGCGTCAAGCACTCCCATATAATTGCCATTTCTCGGTGAACCAAAAATCTCCGCACTGCCCCTAAACGCCAGGTTGCGCTCAGCTAGAAGCTTAACTACAACGACTACGCGCTTCAACACCTCTGTCCAGTAAGCGGTCTCAGTGACAGAATGCTTAACCAGCTCCTTGTCAATTGTGCTGCTCGAGTTAGAGCGGGCGAGCCATGCTGCCACGCAGTTACGGTGCGCCAAGCTGTTTTCATCTGCGCAAACCTTTTCTTCTGCTCTTTTTCAGTCAGAAAAGCCGTGCGTGGTGAAAGCACTGGGGCTGCTTAAAATCGAAAATAATTTGCACATAAAACAGTAAACGGAACCTTTGGACTCCGAGTACATTAACCAGTGTCGCTCGTACGCCTCCCCATTTACACCCTTTCGCACGAAAAGATGAGGTGACATATAGCGTTTCTGAGTTTTGTATTGCCTTTCGAAAGACGGAAAATTTTCTGCCCGATTTTGAAAATACAATGGCCCTTTCTCCAGGCATACACTCCGAAAGCTGTCAGTAATAACGTCCGGCCACTTTGCAGGGTCACTTCGAAGAATCTCGCAACGTACCTCTTTCTGCGGGGGTGTCTGTACTCCTCTGTTCCCGCAACGAGAAGCCGTCTCATTCGTCCTCTCGAGGCACATTTTGTGGGTGGGAACATGATTATTTGAGGCCAAACTAACAGGAAACAAGTGAGTCGGTTCTTGGAGGGTTGTTTCCTGGCTCTCGTCAGTAGAAGGAGGCTCATCGGGGAGGTTTGGCACCTGTTGATCAGCAGTAGTGGAAATGGGGCGCGGCAGACCGGACACCTGGAGCTCTGTGGTAGGGGCCCGGCCGAGTAGCATAGACGTTGCTGACTCAGGAATAGGGCAGGGCTCGGTTAGCATCGGTTGATCAGAAATATGGACGACCGAGGTTGGCACCGTTTTCACAGAATCCAGACAACCAAGATCAGTCAAACCTTGCTTCTTGCCAGGAAACCGTGGTGATGGAGTTGGCAAGTCCTCCACAGAAGTACAGTCGGTACCATTGCGAGTTTGACATGGATTCTGGGTAAAGCGATCATACTGCTCCGCGGAAGCTGCAATCAGTAGGTACTTTGTCATCTTGGGTAGCTTCTTTTCACGCTCTTCTCTTTCTAACTTCTCATTTCGTTCAGACGCACCACTTTGATGCTTCCGACCGAGCATTTTCGCATGAATAGATGTTAATTGTTCACCGCACCGGGCACTTCGTCAGTCCGACGCGACCGCAGGTGTCCAACGGTGTGCGTCCCGATGACTGGCGCACGCTGCCTGGATGGTCCGTGGCTGGCCGAGAGTGGTGCGTCCCCCGGGAGCTCCTCAGCGGGCGGGATTATGCAAACTTAACCGGCGGCTCGGGGTTGAATCGCAGCCAGCAATCAACTTCCTTTCATAGACGCGCGCCGCGTCTGTCTTTTACTAGCGCCAAAGCAGGCGTTCACATACGCATAGAATTCCTTGTACAAATTCTCTCCTCCGTACAAACTCACTCCTTCTCCCGTTCCGGTCTCGTCTTCCGATTGGCTTGGAGCAATCGTCTGTTCTGGGAGGTTCTCGATTTTTCTTTCGCCCCATCGACGCCGAGCGCGAGAACGAAGGGGAGAGGGCGACTCCTAGCGCGGGCGAAGTTACGCGCCCCCCGTCGCCTGAGTCATCTTTTTCTACTTATTTCTGGAAAGTTCGGCGGCCAGTGTGGCCTACTTTTTCCGTCGAGCGCGCGCGAGGGTGCACAGTCACTAGGCAGGAATGGGCCCTGGAGACAGGCCTTTGTGTCCAGCTCTCCAACTTCCCCCTTCACTCTTCCGCAACCCTAGCCGGAACAGTGAACATTTCATGCCCCACGGCACGCGGACAAAAGCACGTGTGACGTCTTCTTTCCTTTCCTACCTAGACTCTGCTGTCGGACTCATCCTTCGCCCAAATTACCATCACGGTAAAGAAAAGTCGAATGGGAGGCACTGTTGGGTACTGCAGCACATCCTTTCTATGAGAAGGACAGCGGCGGAACCATTTGAGAGGTGGAGGGTGGCGTGATGGTGACGAGGGGCAAGGGAGGTTTAGGTCCTCATCCCACGTTACATGTTTGAGGTGTTTCCCCTTGTCCCTCCTCCACAGAGCACTGGACTGACAGGAAACCACGAAAACTCTTCCAAGCAAACGCACCTCGCTTCGTAAGAAAGAGAGCCCCGCCGGGGTGGCGGGGGATTCCTGTTTTTGCAGCTCGACAAGCTCTCCCCAAATGATTGGGCTAAACGCATGCTGTTAAATTAGGCGGGAGGCCCGTCTGCTCGTTCTGGTTTTCTCGCTTCATACATGTCGCTCGAAGTTCCGTTGCCCATGGTTCCATATACTAAGCAGGTTAGAATAAATGGGCCCCCTTCTCCTACTGTCCGAGGTGAGGCCCTGCGCTGCAGCCCCCTTAGCCCCCAAATTTTCGCTATTTCTAGGAGTTAGGTGCACTGGAGGGCTTTCTTTGCCTGCAAGCTTCTCGAAAGCGCATGTATTTTAGCGCGATGTAGCCAAAATTTGTCGTTTCACAGCGCCGAGGGTAACCGCGTTTTAGAAATTCTAAAAACTACATGGATATTGCTTACGGTGGGCTACACGCCTCTCACTAATAAAGGAGCCCAACAGTAATAGTTGAAAAGTTGACCATTTAGTTTTAGTTAATCAGCCTGCTAGTTAGCATGTCTTGTATTCCAATGGACTACACCGCTGACAATGCTATGCCGAAAAAAGCGCTCTTCTAACTAAAAAATCTGATTTTTGAAAATTGCTTAAAGTTTTGAGTAAAACGCTCTGTATATGCGTTCAGGACATCATCTTGCCCGGTGTGGCGTTTCTAGTCCAAAGATTGTGGGCCCTGAAACTCGCGCACAAGTGCGGGACTGGTTGCTTTGGAATTTGCGGGTGATTTAGAACCGAAGTGCTAGTCGCAACTTGCATCAGGCATCAGGCAACCGGCACACATACAATGGGCATCTATGGGAGCCGGCCGGCCCTGCAAGTTAGGCCCTTCTTGCTTGCAGGTTCAGGCCCGGAGGTGCCCAAGATGTGCTTCCCGGTCTGATGCTCGCTCTCCACACGTGATGCAATTCTGTGGTGGTTGTCTCCCAGGTCCCAGCTAGAAGTTATGATAAACGATAAGAAAGCAGGAAAGGAGGTGTTTTGACTCTTCCCTGAAACATGGTCTCAGGCACTAGATTCTTCTACGGCAGACTGAAGTGTGCGGCAGATGTGTTTTAGAGGACCGTCCATTTGTTAGAAATGAAGTATTCTTTGGGCGAATTAATTTCATGTTTACGAAAATGAATTTTTAATTCATTACCAACATTGCTAAAACCGCATATATATTTTTCACGTATTTGAAACGTACTTGAAGCATGCTTCCGGGTGAGGTATATTTGATCAATTTTGAAAATATATATTTCTGATACTGAGCAATAAATTTGACGAACCTATCCTGACGACGCTTCCACCTCGCTTTAAGTTCGTAACTAATCCTGCACCCGAGTTCACTTCACAATGCCTGACACATCTTGTATTAACCACGGTGCCAGGATCAGCGCACATGGGCTCTTCCGCGCCCACTTCTTGCTCTTACGCAAACGCTGTACAAATTGACCTCTTGAACTTCTTCCGTGACCCGCCGCGGTGGTTCAGTGCTTAGGGCGCTCGGCTACTGAGCCGGTGCCATAGGTTCGAACCCGACCGCGGCGGCCGCGTTTCGATTGAAGCGAAACGCAAAAGGCGCCCGTGTGCTGTGCGATGTGAGTGCACGTTAAAGATCCCTAGGTGCTCGAAATTATTCCGGAGACCTCCACTGCGGCACCTCTTTCTTCCTTTCTTTCACTCCCTCCTTTATCCCTTCCCTTACGGCGCGGTTCGGGTGTCAGCCGAGATGCGAGACAGATAATGCGCCATTTCCTTTCCCCAAAAGCCAAAAAATTGCTGATGGCCTAGCTCTGTTAAGCCTGTTTCACATGCAATTGAACCGATCGCGAATCCTGTCGCCGCGGCGCGTACACGCTCTCTTCGCCTTTAAGAGTGGAACGCGACAGCGTGTTGCAGCACTGCCAGGGAGTCCACGGAACGCCATCGCCCGTTAGACAAATCGCCCTGCTATGTACGGTGAAACGGACGCGCGGAGCGGCAAACCACTTAAGCCCCAACTCGATGGACACATCCTACGCGTACCAGCGAAGCGCCTACGCGCACAGGCGTACGCTGGATCCTGTCTGCGCATGCGCAAAGCGCGACGCGCGCGCAGGCGCGAGCAGGGGCAGATATCTGTCCATGTCAGATATCCGCGCCTGAGCGCGCGCGCTTGCGCGCGCGTCGGAAGCGGGGTCCGGTTTACAACAATAGGAGGACGGCGGGGGCTCTCGGGGACTCTTTTCTTTATGGCTTGAACCTATCCCAGGTTCCTGGAACTTTTCTTCGCGGTTTAAGTTGTCCTTTCAGCGCCCCCCAAGTCCCCTTTCTTCACGCTTGAAATTCCTTCGGTCGGCTCGAGAGGGAGGACGCCCCAGCACAGGGAGCATGGAGGTGTATGACTTTTTTCGACGCTTGGCACGGCGCGGCGCTGGGCGCGTAGGCGCTCCGCCGTACGCCTAGGATGTGTGCATCGAGTTGGGGCTTTAGAAGCGCTGCCAGGCGCCTTGCCGATACGCGCGGGACTCAAGTTGCAGTCGTAGTTGGCCGGCACATCGTTCTCGACAAACCCGATGCCACGAACGCCAGCATAGCTTCCGAGCCGAACGAACGGGCAGCAAGCCGCAAGCTTCGTTGTGAACGCGCTTTGGATGTGCGCTGCGTTGTTCGCCGCTCACCGCGTGATTCCTGCGTGCCCGCACGGCCCCATCCCGCCGACGACACCGGCTTTTCTGCGACACTAGCTGTCGCAGTGCTTTTGAAGCGAGAAGCTTCACTACGCTAGTCAACACCGCGCTTCGCGCGAGCCGGCGTATGTCGGAACACGAGTGACGTCACGCATGGCGCAGGTGGCCGCCGCCGACTCCGTCGCCTGACCTTTCGTTTCTCTCTCGCTCGCTCCCTAGTCACTACTGCGCATGTGTCACTAGTAGCACCGAGCCACTGGTGTTTTGCCGCTGCGCAGCGCCGCGCCTTTTCTCGAAAATCCAACTTTCAGTTTTCTGTATCTTCTTTCCCTCCGTCCTTTACCCCTTCCTTTACGGTGCGGTTCGGGTGTCAACCGAGATATGTGATACTGTTAATAATTGCTTTTTGGGGAAAGGAAATGACGCAGTATCTGTCTCATATATCGTTGGACACCTGAACCGCGCCGTAAGGGAAGGGATAAAGGAGGGAGTGAAAGAGGAATGGAAGAAAGAGGTGCCGTAGTGGATGGCTCAGGAATAATTTCGACCACCCGGGGATCTTTAACGTGCACTGACATCGCACAGCACACGGGCGCCTTAGCGTTTTGCCTTCATAAAAACGCAACCGCCGCGGTCGGGTTCGAACCCGGGAACTCCGGATCAGTAGCCCAGCGCCCTAACCACTGAGCCACCGCAGCTGGTTGTGATACTGTTACTGTGCCATTTCCGTTCCTCAAAAACCAAATAAAACAAGTGAGCCGATGGCGTTCATAGAGTTCATTGGCGTTGACAACTTTGCAAAGGCCGTTCATTTTCACGAAAGGAAAGGCGCAGCACCGGCTCCGTGGGTTAGTGGAGACCTCAATCTCGCTTTCTGTTTGTATATCCTGGATTAGCTGAGCTAATCCACATTAATTTTCTTACGCTATCGCGTTAAAAAGTGCCGCACGAACGAAAATTCAATATTGGCTTTTGGGCAAAGGAAATGGCGTAGTATCTCTCTCACATCTCGGCTGACACCCGAACCACGCCCTAAGGGGAGGGGTAAAGGAGGGACTGAGAGAAGAAATGAAGAACGAAAAGATATTGAAGCGTTTCAGGCAAGATTGAACAGCTTAGTTCTCATTTAAGGCACAGTAAGCTAAAGGTCTCGCGCGAAGTAACTACTAAAAGCTAAAATGCTTAAAAGTAGCGTTTTACATCACTGTTGTTTGATTTATAATTTACTCATAACACAATACTCGCTGATATTGAAAAAAAGCGTTTCAGGCAAGATTGAACAGCTTAGTTCTCATTTAAGGCACAGTAAGCTAAAGGTCTCGCGCGAAGTAACTACTAAAAGCTAAAATGCTTAAAAGTAGCGTTTTACATCACTGTTGTTTGATTTATAATTTACTCATAACACAATACTCGCTGTCAACTGTACGCGGTCGCATAGAGTGACTTCGCCAGGCCTTGCAGGTTTCCGGCATACTTACCTGGTGAGGATGCGTCCCTGGTCAGGATGGGGGACACTCCAGGGCGAAGCGCGGACATTGCACTGCGTCCGTGCTGACCCCTGCCACTGCTTCAATCGCAGCAAGTGGAGCATATAATTTTTGGTAATGGGGCTGCGTCAGTGCGCGCGGCCCCCTAACTGTGATTAATAGCAGAAATGAAAAATAACACTGGAGCAATGAGTAGTGAATTACACAAGGGCGGCTATGAAGGCGTCCCTTGTAAAAGTCCCTTTCGTTGCCAAGGAGTCCACAGAATCCCATCGCCCGTTCGGCGCGACGCCTTGCCCGTTGGACAATTTAAGGAAATTACGCCTGTCTCACATATCTCGGTGGACACCCTAATCGCGCCGTATGGGAAGGAAAGTGAAATAAAGTTAGTTTTAAGGAAATAAAATGACGCCTGTCTCACATATCTCGGCGGAGACCCGAATCGCGCTCACCAAATTCATTTTCGATTTGGCTTTCTGAAATTATCTGCAGGGTTTGCGCGTCGTTTGGAAGCGGATTTGGTTCCATATCTTCGCATACAATGGGCAATAACACAGTTGTAAATATCACCGAAGCTGTATTAAACATAAAGGGAAGGAAAGTGCAACAAAGTTGGTTTTAAGGTAAGGAAATGACGCCTGTCTCACATATCTCGGTGGACATGCGGACCGCGTGTAAGTGAAGCAAAGTGAAATGGAAGTTGGTTTTAAGTAAAGGAAATTACGCCTGTTTCACATAGCACCATTGCCTTTTTTATGTTCCTGTCTCGTCCCCTAGTTAGGCTTAATGGTTGGTGGCTCGCACCATGGCCGAGCAACACATGGTTTATATGCCCTTGCCTTTGAATGATTGCCCTCTGAAAAAAGGGCGGACCGAATTGACCTCTCAGTTCTTCGCCAAAAAGAAACTTTACGCAAGTACCACATCGTCCATAGTGAGCAAAAAGAAAAGCTCTCGCAGTTTCCTTGGCCCCTAGATACAAGGTGGCGAAATTAGCCAGTGGTTACCTCTTTGCTTGAACTGTTAGAAAAAAAACTCAGCAATCAAAACTCGCAGTCATCGAATCATTTGGTGAAATCCCTGTGTCCGTAACACCACACAGATCTTTGAATAAGTACGCGGTGTAATCTCATACAGTGACTTTCTGCACTTAGCAGAGCAAGAAATGTTTGAACGACTCTCTGAACACAATGTAACTAACGTACGTAGAATTAAAATCCGCAAAGAAAAATTCCCACCAAACACCTGTTCATGACCTTCGTCTCCTGCACCCTGCCCGTGTCAGTCGAGGTAGGGTACACTAAAATCTCCGTCCGTCCATATATACCAAACCCTCGACGCTGCTTCAAATGCCAGAGGTTTGGTCACGGCTCCCAAAGCTGCCGCGGCCGCTATACTCGCGTCAAATGTGCCGCATATGATCACCAACCCGACGACTGCGATGCGTCCCCACTCCGCGCGAACTGTGAGCGTGACCACCCTGCTTGCCCTAGGTCTTGTCTGTCCTGGGAAAAGGAAAAAGGATATCGTAACCTTAAAGACAGATGAGTACATGATTTTCAAAGAAGCACGACAGCGATTCGCACAAACACAAGGAACAGCCTTGTTCACGGCAAAAACAAATTTCGCTAATGTGGTGCGACGGGGTGGGGCACCACACCGGCATTCGGCACTTTCCCAGGCCGCACACAGTGATCCTCTGTCTGAGCCATCCACGCCTCCGGCAGACGCAGCGAAGGCTGCCCTTCCACTTCTGACAAAGGGCCCGCCGGCCCCTGGGTCGGCTGCCCGCAAGGCTTCCCCCCACCGGGAGAGGCCTGCAACTCCTGCGCCCGCGGATATACTCCGCGGACCTCCAGCGACTCTATGGAGGCGACGCACACAACTCCAAGCTCGACTCCGCTGCACTGGCGGCACAGCTCCTTCGAGTAGGCTAAAAAGGAAAAAGAACTCGAATAACGGGCCCCGAAAAACCCGACGCCTAAGCTGTTTACTATCCTCAAGAATCCTCAAGAAGCATAAGCATGGCGTTCCTAATACATTGGAACTGAGGAGTATGTGTCAAAAACTATAGTGATATAACAGATCTTTTAAATTCACTCTCCTCGGTAGCATTATGTCTACAAGAAACCAACTTAGGACCTCAACGCAAGGATATTTTAAAGAAATACAAAGTGTTTCGTTGAGACCAGAAGTGGGCATCCTCACGAGGGCGAGCCCTCATCAGGGCATCCTCACCCTTGCCTCATGAGGATTTCACCCGGTGAGGTGAGGGTAAGGGAGGATGGGCGCATGAAAATTCCTGAGGAGGAGGGTGAGGGCGAGGGAGGGGAAGATGCACTGTCTTAGGGCAAGGGTGGTGGCCCGAACCCTACTCCGGAATAACACTTCTTTTTTGTCTGTGCAGCCCGTTATGAATTCCCGTTTTAAAGCGCTACTTCTTAAGGTGAAGGTTACCGGTGAAGTATTTTCTGTGGTATGAAGGTTCACGAGGTGAACACGAAGATCGGGGAGCCGCACGCCTTCTCCGTCGCCGCGATGTACTACACCGCTGACAACGCTATGCCGAAAAAAGCGCTCTTCTAACTTGAAAAGCCTATCTTGAGAAATTGTGAGCAGTCTTAGTATGGCTGTTGAATTCATATTTTTTAAGCCTGCTTTGTTGGAACTAAGTCCGATTTCAGCTCAGTGCGGTTTCAAAGGACTGACTGCAGCTTAAAAAATGCTTCTACAAAATTCCGCCGTCAAATCAAAGCCTGTTGGCGGCGTTGGTGTGGAATTTTTTCATTCGCACTTTAAATAGTTGAGCTCATTCGTATCTTCTGTATATTTTCTATTTTCGCTGAAATTATGGTATAAAAGAGAGAGAGAGAGACAAAACGCGCATGCATTGCTCATAGCGTCTTGGGAGTCTTCGTGGGTGGAGTGCCTGGTCCAGGATTCCTGCGGCGGCCGCGGCAGCTAGGGTCCGTTCGACCAGTGAAAGCTGATCGCCGGGTTCCCAGCTGGACAGCGCTACCTCGCTCCGGCGCGGCATTGTGTATGACTGAGACTGCAGGGTTGTGTTAGCATCCCCATGTGGGGTGGTATAGTGTGGCAGCCTCCCAGCAACATTGTCATGCGGACGTGTATGTATTGGGGTGTATCTTGTTTAGAATAAATAAGCATGGGTCTGTGTTTGTGGCTGTCTCCAACTTACAGTCTGCTGTTTAGTGAGTTGGCTATGGGGCGGCCTATAGATCTTCCTTAGTTCCTTAAGGTGTTGCAGTATGTCGCCGTACGTCTGGGCAACTGGCTCCAGTCCCAACGCATCGGCCGTCGCTCAGTTAGTATGTCCTCGAGCGACGGCGTCCGCTGCGTGGTTCCCGGCCAGGCTGACGTGTCCCCGTGCCCACACGATAGAATGTTTTTCTTCCCTTGAGCCACCTTGGCTTAGAACACGAAGAGCACTCTTGCCAATCTGCCTCGCAGGAAATTCCGACAAGGAGTCTGCGAATCAGAGATAATTACTAGGAATTCCCCTCTTGTGTTGTATTCGATGACTGAGGGAGCAATCGCAGTCTCTTCTGTCTAATAATAATACTTGGTTTTTTGGGGAAAGGAAATGGCGCGGTATCTGTCTCATATATCGTTGGACACCTGAACCCCGCCGTAAGGGAAGGGATAACGGAGGGAGTGAAAGAAGACAGGGAGAGAGAGGTGCCGTAGTGGAGGGCTCCGGAATAATCTCGACCACCTGGGGATCTTTAACGTGCACTGACATCGCACAGCACACGGGCGCCGTAGCGTTTTTCCTCCATAAAAACGCATCTGCCGCGGTCGGGTTCGAACCCGGGAACTCCGGATCAGTAGTCGAGCGCCCTAGCCACTGAGCCACCTCGGCGGGGCCCTCTTCTGCCTCAGTAAAGGTACAACCCCTTATGGTGAAGCTGGCTAGCTCCTTGTGAGAGTAGACGATTGCCGCTGACCCCAAGACTCTATCTTGGGCAGCTGGCTGCGCCTACAAAGACGGATTCTTTTTTACCAGCGATGCGCTGTTCTACCTCCTGAGCCCTTGCTTGCCTACTGCCTCGGTGCATTCGTGGCTGCATATGCAAAGGGGTGGCTAGGACTGAGTAGATCAGTCTGATGTCGTCTGGTACGTCCTTCGTCTCCTGAATCGTCTTGTGGCTCTCAGTCTAGCCCTAGTCGTCTCAGTAAGGCCCTGCCCGGGGTCGGGTGTATGCGTATAGGAAAGCGGTGCCGCAGTGTGGCGGGCAAAGCAAACCACTGGAAATAAAGCCACCTTGTTCAAGTCATCGCTCGCGCCACCTTGCATTGTGCTATGTGCTAAAAAAGAAAAAGTTGTACTGCTCTCCAAATAACAGGAACAGCGCTGTGTTTATTTACATGTCTCTGGCGAGAAGTGTGACCACGTAATGGCGCGCCTGATCTCATGAACCAAATTTCTTGCAGGTATGGTTGGGAATTGATACTCAGCGTTTTGGTAACGCGTATGCGTGCAAGAAAGAATATCACGGGCGGTTTAGCTCGGGGTTAACCACGAATTATCGTGCGCTAGCGCCAATATTCCTTGTTTTGCATGGTTCATCTTGAATTTCTATGCTTTCCCTGTCCGGGACCGTGCGCCTAGCACAAGTGATTTGTTCTTTCAAAGCACATTTGGGAGCGCTGAAAGAGGGATGTGGTTTGCTGTTTGTTTTTGCAATTAGCAAGTTAGCATTTCAGCAGAGTGCGAAGCTATGATAAAAAGTACCTGGTAGCAACAACGAAAAACCGGCCGTTTTACACATTATTCACCTAGATAAAACAAAAGGGGCTCTTACACTTTGACTCTAACCATTCAAAACTAGTCAAGAGAGGCATTGCTAAGACTTGTTTCTAGAACTCTGTGAAAAAAAGTTGCTGCCACACCGTGTCAACCAGTGTCACAACGAAAGCCAAACGCCTGTCTGATGCAGGTTTCCCAGCAGTAACGTTGAGAGCGGTCACTGAATCCGTATCAAAGGAGTTGAGCGGCGGGGTCAAGAAGCGAAATAAAGATGCCGCTGAACACAGAAAAAAAAATGTCGTCATGCCTTAATTGCACAAAGTGGCGCACAATGTTAAGAAAGTCGCCGAGCGCCAAGGGGTCGATTTGATTTTTTCTGCTCCCGTTAAGCTTTCAGGTTTTTGTGCACGAATTATGCCTGGCGCAAATAAGAAGCGTTGCACGACCAAACATAGAACTATGTACGCAGGAATAAAAACTTCACAGCTGGGGGTCGGTTCCGCTGGCCGCTGCTTCACACCACTACGCCATCGCTACATGTTTTTTAAGCATCGTATTTATTACAATGAAAATATATTCTACAGCGTGTTCAAAATTAGATTTTACAGATTTTTAAAGAAATTGTGAAACGCCGTACGCTAATGCCGCTTTTGTACGTTGGTAATGGGGCCAGGCGGACACAAATTGGGGCAATAATTAGCACCGTAAAGTCAGTAATTAACTAAAATGCATTAACTTTTTATTGTCTGAAGTTAGCTTGCAAGTTTCTATTGAGAACTTGGAGGCAGTTGCTTGCGAGGGCTATTCCATTTTGTACAATTTTTGTAACGCGCCTGTGTCCTGAGATGCGCGCGTCTAAAATTTCGTCCCAGTTCGTCTAATTACGCATGCGAGACAGCGGCTCTCGGCGTGAAGCGCCTCCCTCGCGTGACGCAGCTGTTGCGTGTGGCCTTACAAGAGCGTGCAGCGAGCGGATGACTTTTCGTTCTGGACCAGGATTTCCCTTCTTGGCGATCGAAACCGATGAACCACTGTTGAGTGGGCGATAAGGGAGGTCTATTTGCGATGCCGCTCGCTGCCCATTCTTGGTAGGCGGAGTGCCATGCACAACAGCTGCGTCACACGAGGGAAGTGCTTCAACCTGATAGCCGCCGTCTCGAATGCGTAATTAGACGAACCGGGACGAAATCTTAGACGCGCGCATCTCAGGACACAGGCGCGTTACAAAAATTGTACAAAATGGAATAGCCCTCGCAAGCAAGGCCTCCAAGTTCTCAATAGAAACTTGCACGCTAACTTCAGACAATAAAAAGTTAATTAATGAATTTTAGTTAATTACTGAATTTACGGCGACAATTATTATCCCAATTTGTGTCCGCCTGGCCGCATTACCAACGTGCAAAAGTGACATTAGCGTACGGCGCTTCACATTTAAAAAAAATCAGTAAAGTCTAATTTTGAACACACTGTATTTAGATTAACTAAGTTATTCACAAAGTTTTTAGGACACGCCACAAAACACATCGAAAAAAGAGGGAGCAACAGAACACAAAGACGCGCGGTAAGGCTGAGCGCATCACCAAGAGGGAGTGCCACTCCGGTTTAAGGTAGGTCAGTTCGTACACTTCCCTCAGATGAACAATCAGTTGGGAGAAATCTTTACATCCTGCCTGTACGAACTGCCAAGCTCTCGTGCGGTGCTTGCAGTGTCGTTGTCTTCGTCACGTAGCCGCGTTCACGCGTGTTAAAATGCCGATCTGTCACGCTTTAGGTTGAATGCGTGGTCTTCATCATCTCCCATGCGTTCGCGTGGAAACTTCAGACGATCATGCAGAAAACCGCACGAAATGGCTGGATATTAGAAGCAGTGAAATTCAGAATACCCTTTGCTATCGCAATGCCATTAGGTAATGGCAATTAAGCGACCTACAAACTTCCCTTGTTCTGAGTCTGTGTTGTGCTTTGCACTTGTTGCCATTGTCGTGGTAAACGCTACTGCATTGTTTCCTAAATATTCTTGGCATGCATTAACTTTTGTTCACAGACGACAGCACGTTGACTCATCTGAGCAGTGCATATAGATAACAATGAAATGTTATAGGTGCAGGGCACATGTATGCATGCACTGCATGCCAGAAGTAAACTAAGAGTGATATTTTGGGGCTCAACTGGTAGCTGTCTCGGCTTTGTCTCATGTGTTAGCTCAAACAACACACACACGTACACGCACACACAGAACAATATAAGCATCTAGCTTCTCGTCCAATAGTACCTTGAGGGTTTGTCTTATATTTTATTACTCAGTGATATAGCCAGAAGTTGCCGACTACAAAAAAATGACCAGAGTGTTAAAACGACTGTTAGGGTGAGGGAGTGCGGACGATGTGAGGGCGAGGGAGGACCAGCAAATTTTTTGAAGTGATGGTGAGGGAGGGCCGGATAACTTTTGGAAATGAGGGCGAAGGGGAGCGAGGGCCATGGATTAAAAAGTGATGATGAGGGAGGAAAAGTGAAAATGAGGGCATTTGCCCACCTCTGGTTGCGACCGAGAGCGAGCGCCTGTGGGCTCTTTGGAGGTGCTGATATTGTCGTTCAGAGCGCTATTGCAGCTCGTGAAATCAAACTACGGGCTAAATATGAGGCTTTTCGAACTACTGTTGTTCATTGTAGATATCACATTATGTTCCGTATATCTTGAACCACATCTGGCAGTAACACTCTTCGACTTAGAAGCACTTTTAAACAGCTACCAGAGCCATATCTGTTAGTCGGCGATTTCAGTGTCCACTCCTCTTTTCGGTGAAGTTAACGAAGTGGCCCTATAGGTCGCGTTTTAGAAGAATTTTATTCTGTGCAATAATGTCTGCCTATTCAATACAGTAAAGCACACGTACTGCTCAAGAAGCGCTGGAAAATTGAGCTGCTTAGATTTTTTCTTCGCCATCATCCTTTACCGATTTTAAAAGGGATGTTGTGGATAACACTTACGGAAGGTATCATTTGCCTATCATTATCTGCCTGTCATCCTCACTATCAATCATCCCGAGCAGATCTCGCCGTTGGAATGTACACTTGGCCTACTGGGCGCTGTTTCGAGAAAAAGCCAGTCTGGGCAAAATGTTTTCGGGTGATCTTGGTGGCGACGTACTTAACAAAATGCTCACAACCTGTATTATTACTGCTGCACGCCTATATATTCCTCAGTCCTCGGGAGTGGTGCGAAAAAAATCATAAGGTTCGGCAGTCACAAGAATATGAAGAAGCAAAAGAGAAACAAAATAAAGCATGGACAATTTTCTACAGATACTCAACACATGAAATCTTTACAAATTTACAAAAAGGCGAGAGCAAAATCAAGGCATATCCGTCAGAGCGCTACGAAAACTTCATGGCGAAATTTGTATCATCCACAAACAGTTCAATAACATCGAAGAAAATGTGCCAGCAAGTCCGTAATCTAAATGGCAGCTACGCACCCTTCACAATTCTTTTTCTCACAGCCCTTGGTACACAAACAAGTATTGATGAACCGGTGGACATACAAGCGGAACACTACTCTATAGTTCCTAGTTCCTCACATTGCACGCATTCATTTTAAAGTACAAAAACTCAGCTGAAAAACAAAGACTCCCTACAAGCGGCAATTCAAACGAGCCTTATAATAACTTAATTACACTGCAAGAAATCCATGAAGTACTGTCGGCCGGTAAACATACGTACAGCTCCCGGCCCTGATAAAATACATTAAGAAATGCTAGCGGACTTCTTCGAAACTGTAGAGGAACTTTTGCAATTCTTTAACAAAATATGGAAATTGCGACAAATACAGGAGGCTTGGAAAAAAGCAGTTATTGGGCCATTCCTGAAACCTGGAAAGCCTCTAACCTCCCCTGGTAGTTGTAGGCCCATAGCACTCACGAGTTGTATCGCCAAATCTTCCGAAAGCGTGTTCAATATTAGGCTAATGTTTATCCTCTAATCCCGTGAATTTCACGACATCCACCAGTGTGGATTTAAAAAAGCATATTCAACAACTGACCGTCTCGTCCGCCTTGCAAACACAGTCTGAGAAGTGCTCATTCACAGACAACACTGGCAATTTTCTTCGATATGGCGAAGGCCTACGATACAACCTGTAGGTTTGGGATTATTCTCCACTACCTAGCAGACCTAGGTATCTGAGGTGGGATATGCTGAACTGCTTGAAACATTTCTTGTCCGACTGTTCATTTCATGCACGCCTGGGTTCAACTCTTTCGAGGAACTTCGTTAAAGGAAAATGGGGTACCTTAGGGGTGTATTTTAACCACTACACTCTTTGTCGTAAAAATAAATTCCATAACCAAAGTATTTCCAAAGTCCATCATGTATTCCGTTTATGTCAATGACCTGAAAATTGCATGGACTTCCTCCACCCTATCGACGTGTGAGAGACAGATAGAACTCTCAATAAAGAAACTAGCGATTTGGACGAACAGAAGTGGATTAAAGTTTTCCCCGCAAAAAAAAAACAGTAGTTTTTCTTTTCTCGCTCTAACGACACTTGCAAATGAAGCCGTACTACCAGTAAATTAAGAACGTAAATTTTTAGACATAACATTTGATAAAAGCTCACATTCCTTCCGCACATAAACACGCCGAAAAAGAAATCCTCCCAATCTCTGAACCTACTGAAACTGCTCTCAAGTGAACATTGGGGGTCTGCAGAGGGCATGTTCTTATGCACAATTATCGCTCTTTGGTACATTGCTCTTTAGATTATGGGTGCATTGTGTACGGTTCAGCAGCACTGTCGTACCCCCCCCCCCCTCAAAAAAAAATATATATATATCCAGTACATAACTGAAGTCTGCACCGCTCATACGACGCATTCAGAACATCTCCCATAATCAGCCTCTATGTAGAAACAAGCAAACCCCCGCTTGCTCTGACTTGCGCATATATCCTTAAATTAAGAACTCTATCAACCGCCGCGGTGGCTCAGCGGTTATGGCGCTCGGCTGCTGTCCCGAAAGACGCGGTTCGATCCCGGCCGCGGTGGTCGCACTTGGATGGAGGCGAAATGCTACAGGCCCATGTACTGTGCGATGTTTCCGGAGCCCTTCACTACGGCGTCCCACATAGCCTGAGCCGCTTTGGCACGTTAAACCCCCACCAACCATAAGATCTCTACCGAAACACGTATGCTATCCACTTGTAAGGAAGTGTCCTAAAATGATATTCAATAACAAATCATCTCAAGCTACCAGGCACTGACAGGTATTGCGATTTGAAGAGATGTGCCAGAATCTCGGCATACTGGACACATGTACCTGACATTGCCTAAAAACAAAATTCCCTACTTCCATGATGCAGTTTTCCTCCAATCTGTTATTTCACTCTTATACAGTTCCGTAATAAACACGCTCCACGGCAACATATCGTACAATAATTTCTTGCACTCGATGAAAAATACGATCTTTATACTGATGATTCAGAAACAGATGTTTCCGTTGGGAGCACAGTGGTACGAGGGAATTGGGGGAAACGGTACGACTTCCAGGGTGTGCATCCATTTTCACAGCCGAATATTGCGCCATCTCTGTGGGCGTAGAAGAAATAGTAGACGAGAGCCTCGCAAACAGTATCATTTACACAGGCTCCTAAAGCGTTCTCACAGCTCTTCACTCTGGAAATGCAATCACTCCGCTGTTTGGTTACATCGTACACAATACAGCTCAAGAACAAAACATGAAACTCTGCTGGGTCATGTCGGAATGAAAGACAGTGAGAGAGCAAACTTGTTCAGGGTCGTGGCAAGCAAATAAAGTGCATGCATGAACTTAGTACATCGTAAATTAAGAATCCGTTTGGGAAAATCAAGTAAATTACAAACTGCACTTGGTAAAGCCGGTTTTAGGTGAATGGAAATTTTGCACACACCAGGAACGTTTCAAGGAAGTGAATTTCTACCGTCTTCGTATACGGCTTACACACCTTACGCATAAGTTCATATTGACAATACAAGACAAACTCCTACGTGAATCATGCGGAGATAAGCTAACAGTAAACCACGTTTTATTTTCGTGCGCAAGACTGGAAATGTTAAGGAAAAAGCATTTTGTTATTTTTGACAGTAAACACATACCATTCCAGCCAGCATTGCTCTTAGGTGAAAATGGTCTTGTTGATTTGTCCTGTATTGTAGTTTTTTCAAAGAAGTAAATGTTTTAAACCAAATATAGATTGGAAAAATTGTTGTTAAAATACTTTTAATCTCGAGTTTGGTGCATGATAGCCTCAGTTGCTTATGTATCATAAAACCCAACAAAACACAATTTTTGAGCCTAGAAAAAATTCAAAGGGAGGAAGAGGGGGAGGGGGGGGATTTGGGACAGGGCAGAACTTCATGCGCACAGGTAATTGGGGAGGATGCTTGACTGTAGCTCTGCGACGTCTACGTCGTCCACTCAGTGGTGACGCTGGATGCCCGTGACTTGAAATCTCGCACGTTCTTCACAGATGGTGTGCGCATCGCGTCAACGTCATCCATCGAATCCCTCCTGCGGGAAAACTTCGTTCTCACCCTCAACAACCAGGTCTACCTCGTTGAACCGCCATCTATAGGTGAGTAGCTTGTCACTGGTCTGTGGCTGTGCTGTTTCTTTCTTTTAGGTGGGTGCAATGTTTACGATTCCCAAGCTTGGATGACGGTGTTATGCCTTAACCCAACCAAAACATGTTCAGGGGTAGCGGAACCTCTTGGCTCGCTGTTTCCATAGGAAAGCAGTCACTAAATTGAGCTAACTATGGGCGCAAAATGGCCATCTGACTTATTACCCATAATAGTAACCTTTGTACAACTGGGTTCGTTTTTCTGTAAACTTAGCTAACATGTCTAAATAGCAACATTCTTATGTGTACCAAAAGTTCTTGCGTTTATTTATTGTTTACATTGTTTTGCTATTTCTCATTCTTCTTCCAGCCAATCCGGCCCTGAGGGCAAAATTAACCAGTTAAGGTGTGCTTAATTGTTATGTAATTAATCAGTGTGGTTTATGAACTAGGAACAATCCCTGAACTGTCTTAAAGAGCTATATTTTTGCTGCCTTCTTCACGGGCGTCAACCGCGAGAGCACTCAAAAGATTTTATCTTCAAAATGTGTGCCTGAAGATAACTGCGGTATGAATAAGCGGGCGACAGAGGTGCTGCAGATGATTTAAAACCGAGTGCGCTACCGTCATGAGTCCAAGTTCTGCAACGTCTAGGTAAAAGAAAGGGAGCAGCTGGCGCAGGGCCTTCCACTGCTCTTTCGCTCGACGCGGCGAGTTTGCTCTGTTCCGTAATAGCACGACGTTTGTTTTGTCCCTGTGCCGCAGAGCGCCTGACGAGCGAGGAGACGCAGACGCTGTCCGACCTGAAGATGCTGGTGGCCAGGCTCTACGAGAGCCTCACTGTGAACGAGCACCAGCTGGAGCAGGAGCGCAAGCTCCTGGACCGCCTGCACCGCGTCAAGGAGCAGCTGGGACCCCTGGAGCAGAAGAAGAACGAACTGATGACGCTGTCCCAGCGGCGCACAACGCTGCTGTCGTGGCTGGGCCTGGGCCTGATGGGCGTGCAGTTTGGCATCCTGGCCAGGCTCACCTGGTGGGAGTACTCTTGGGACATCATGGAGCCCGTCACCTACTTCATCACCTACGGCACCACCATGGCCATGTACGCCTACTTCGTCGTTACCCGACAGGTGCGTACGCTTTCGCTTCTACACTATACACTGCTGAGGGTCTCCGTTGCCCCACGTGCCCGCGTAGGCCGACCCCTTGTCGATGGGCGTGGAGAGCTCGAAAGTTTCTGTTCGGCGGACTGGACCCGCACGCGAGCGGTGGCAACTCACACGAAGGTGTCATGTGTGCAGAGCGCACGAGCAAGGGATCTTTGAGGCCCGACTCACGGCAGCCGCTGGAACCTTTTTCGCTGTGTTCACTCCCCAGAAAAGAACCCAAAACGGCTGTTGATTTCACTTTTTTGTTGTTGTTGTTGCTGCGAATGCTGTAAATGGGACTACCTCCAGGCTAATGGCGTCGCCGTCCTATGTAGCAGCCGAAAACTGTCGCGTGCGTAATAGTGTTATCCAGGCGAGCTCAGAAGGAGCGCTTTAATTCGAGGGTGCGCTGTCACAGGATCCAGGCTGCCGTGGCAGCGGCCGGAGGGTGCGCCACAGTTATCACATCTTCGCCCAAGTGAGGGCGAAAAGAGAGTTTGTTCACTCGCTGCTAATCGGGCATTTCCGAAAACCGACTGGCTCCAAAATACGCGGGCTCCACTGGACGTTGGGACACCCGGAGTGCTGTTTCAACCCTCGTCTTCTTTTTTGACATCGTCGTTCCCTTGCATTGGAGTTGGCTGTTTCTCTAACCTCAAGAAGACAGGTAGCTCCAAGAGCAAGGACAACGCCACCGGCGCCGGCGATTCGGTGTCATCGCGACCGCATCCGAGGCGATACTATACAAGTCCGAGCAGATATGAGTAGCCTTCGGCGGCGGCGAGGCTATAGTGGTGCCTACATTTCGCCCCTCCCCCTGGACAAGATGAGAGCGATAGCTGTACCCTTCGTTCCCTCTACTCGTTTTGGGGCTATGCGACACCGCTGATCTCTGAGAAAGACCCTCGTGCGGCTGTTCCTGGGTGTCCTAGGTAACGCTGTTGTCGCTCGCAGGACTACGTGCTTCCAGAGGTGCGGGACCGGCAGTTCCTCATCTCCTTCTACAAGTTCGCCAGGCGCCAAGGCATGGACGTGTCCCGCTACAACGACCTGCGCCAGGAGCTGGCGGAGATCGAGGAAGAACTGCGCCGCCTGCGGGACCCACTGCAGAAGCACCTGCCCGTGCGGGAGCTGGGCTCGCCCTGCGGCCACGACGAGGAGCGCACTAGCTAGCTCCCCGCGCCGACCCCCTTCCTTCCTGGCCGCCGCCACCTCCGGAGGCATCGCCACCCGCGCGTCCTCTTCGCTTTGTTATTTTTCTGTTCATTTGTCGTTTGTGGGCTCCTGCCACGGGCCCAAATTTGTGCGCACGCAACGACCCCGAAATTGGCGACCGATTTTGCACTTGGCGACGTCGGGCTACTTTTCAAGGGGCACATGACGGAAAGCGTTATGCGCCGGCAGTAACCGCCGATCGCAGCGCTATTGCGCCAGCCAGCCAGTCCCGCCCCATCTCCCATATCCGGTGCCGACCAGACTGAGTCGAGGACGCGTGCTGCAACCTTGGTCCACGAAGCGCTGCGGGTATACGCGAGGCTATGCGGCACCTACGATGGGCACCGCCTGAAGTGTCGATGTTGTCTTCGAGCCTTCATGTGAGGGAATAGTGGTGAACTGCTGTTTAAGTTGAGCCCAACAATGCAGGTTTCTGGGTGATGCCTTGTCGCTGATGGCGCTTAGCTGGATTTTCCCGTTGGCCGAGGCGTTTCGCGTACTCCGCAAGCGTGCTCGTTTTTGGTGGAGTCAATGCCGAGTTGCCGTCTGTCCTAGCGGGCAGATGTTCAACAAGAATTTCGGTCAGAGGCGCTCGGAAAGTGAAACTGATGCGTTTCCTCGGCAAAACCTCGAACGTGTTGCCCGAACGGAATATGAAAACAGGTGGCGGGGGAAAGTGTGACGCCTCTGCGCCGGTGCCGGTGTGCCCGCACTGGCATAAAAAAAAAGTGTAAATCAAAGAAATCTGACACAGCCGCAATATCCAAGGTCACGTCTTCGTTTTCTTTTCTTCTCTTTCTACGTCAACTTGCTGGCGATGGTCGATGACTGTTGCTGCGCAGCTGCTTTTCTCAGAACAGCCCAAGCGGGGCGCTGTGCTGCGACTGCCGCAGTGCCGAGATGTTTTAAAATTATTGCCGTTCCATCTTCTGTACTGAGCGATCGTTCGACGAAGAGCGTATGCGGATGGCGCTGTCTCTGCTGGACTCTAACCATGCGTAGCTCGCAGGTTCTCGTACTTAAGGAAAGCCCAGCGCGAGAGAAAAAGCGTTGCCGGCTCTCGGGTCTCTCAAACCGAGAGTCGGGACCAACGCAGGCCGTGTGATCGCCTTGTGCATTCGCACTCAAAAAAAAAAGAGAGGAAAAGGAATTCTAGACCTTTTCTTAGCACGTGAAGAGAAAAGGAACAAAATACAGGTTAACCACGGACTCTGGATTCACAGCGCAATTTCTCCGTGCGGGCGTTCCAGCTATTCGAAATTTCTTGCTGCCGTCAGCGTATTTATCCTTGTGGAGTATTTTACTTTTGCCACCGCTGTCGGGTGCCTGTGAAAGTGCGTCAGCGCCGCGGACTGTCCATTCTGTCTACAATGGCCTCGACCTGCGTGCAGCCTGATGACAATGTGTTCACTGCCTTGAGACTTTTCTGTGCGCCATTACGTTCTGCTTTTGGCGAATTGTGAGAAAGCTGTGTTGTGATCTTGTCTCTATGAAAAGAAAAAAAAATCAGACAAGCGATGAAAAGTACTTCCCTTCGAGCCTTCAGGGTTTTTACGCTACTTGTAAAGATGCAACTAAGTTCTGTTGGGACCCTCAGAGATTACTAGAAGGAACAGGAGTGGCGTTTTCGGTTTAGCTTTTTATTTGTTTATTTTCAGCATGGCTTTGAAGGCTGTCAGGCTGTTAGCTCACGTAAAGTCACGGTGCGTGTGCTTCGAATTTACCGTTTATTTTTTCTGTGGCTACCTGTTCGCGACTTTTAAATGGTTTTTGACTGCAAGCGATGTACATAACTATGCTTCATGGCGGACATCCTCACACCGTCTACATATCTTGCTCTTCACGCCAGGCGGAAAATTTCCTCTGTGCCCCATTCGTTCCTCTTCCACATCGAAAGCTGCTGCAAAGTTCCGAGCAGTGTGCTGTAATCTGGACTTTTCCCAAGCCCCGTCGAGTTGTCATTACGGAGCAAAAATGTGCTATAAAAGAAACTCCCGTCGGAACGAGCGTGGGGGCGAGTGACGCCACACGAAAAAAGTGGGCGTCGACGTGCTGGTGACGCCGCCTGTCGCTTTGCGGGTCAGGAACTGTCGTGGTTCTCTCCGCCAGACGATGAGTGGCCCCCACCATACAGCTCCAAGTGTCGCGCTGCTACGCGGCTGGAGGCAGCTTCTGTAGTTGCATGCATTCCCAGCTGCTCCGTAGTTTCGATAGTTAGGTTCGCCGTTCGCGTCGCTGGCAATACTTGAATCTGGTGGCGCAGGAAGCACAAGTGAAGGAAGACTACGGTAGCTTCGTACCAACCGCAGAGGTCGCGGACTGCCTCGTGTGTGATTTAATGAATGAACAAAAGTGGGCAGCCATGCTGTTGCTATACGTGGTAGAGTACTGTTCCCACAATGGCTGAGCGAGGCGCTTGAAAATGCCACTGATTTGGTGCGGCTAAAATTTCTGTTCATGACTCGTGTTTTGTGGTTTTGCGAAAAATGTGATTTTGTTTTTTTTCTCCTGTAGCGTTCATGAGAACGTTTTCTTTTTTACACCCCAGCTCTGCCGAACTCTCTTTTGCTTTATTGCGCAACGTAATAATTTCACTTTTACTCGGCGTACTTTTGCAGTCCAGCTGCCAAGTCGGCTGGCGAGAGTACATTGGTCTGCCGGTGTGGAATCTCTGAATGTAGGCGCTGCGAACGCTGCCGCGCGTGGCTTCGCCCTATTTCCACCGGGCAGTTTTCAGGTCCTCTCCGCAACGTGAGACTTTCTTTTCGTAATGGCCCTGATTTGTGCAGTATTTCTTGCCTACGACGTCGTTCTCATTGTTTGCCCCGAAATGTCACGATGGGACAAAGTCTCGCATGGCCGGCTGTGATAATAGCGTGGAAAGCCCGAGGAGATGCAGATAAGCGTGAAGGCCTCGCGAAAGTGAAACGGCCAGGGTATCTCTGCCGCCTTCGATGCACGTAGGCTGACGTCTTTCTAGCTGAGCTTTGCTCACAGTCCCGCTGCCCGGCAGGGCGCCGTACTCCTTCTGTCGGACCCTTTCTTCTCCCACACGGCCGCACATACGCCTTCGGCAGGCTGAGGACACCGGAAGACACGAACAACTTTTTTTACGAACCCTTATGGATCGACAGCTGTTGCTGGCGACTGTTGAGGGGATTCTCGTGCCAAAAAGGGTGACGCCTGTTCTTTGGGAGCGGTTTCGGTATTTATTTCCGTTACGAGCAATATCTGTTTACGTATGCTGCGGGGTGGTGCGGTCGCCTCTGCGGCGACGCGGCACCTGCTGCCTGAGGATCGAGAGGGCAGCAAAACGGCGGCACGCACACTTCTGGATTTTGCCAAGCTGCGGGGGTCAGTCTAGTCACGGAATGCCCTTTGACCCCACCGGCAAAACGAAAACTTCTCTCGGGAGCTTGCCTCGAAACTGCCAGCTTCCATGGAGTCTTGAACTTTATCGTCCTTCAGGTTGAGTTTGAAATGGGTCGGGTGGCTTGTCAGCATTATATTCACTGAACACAAATTTGTTTTTTAATGCACAGTTGTCGCAGAAGTTTTGTTCTTATTATTTCGTCGGCAGAACAAAGCCATCGTACAGAGTTCGCCGTGAGCGTGCTACAGTCTTTTGCGTGGCGTAGTTTCGTGTATTGGGAAAAGGGGTGGACAGTGTTATATTGCCGGCTTGGACGCTTGATTTCGGCCTTTGTGCGTTTTTTTTCCCTCTCAGTGTTTGTTGTTGCTGACGATGATGCGTAATTGTTGACTTGCCTTCCATTGGTTTTCGTTGTGATTAAAACGGGTAAGACCCCGGCGGGCGCGCACTCGAGAGAGTTGGCGCCGCGGCTCCATACTTACACGCAGGAGAATAAAGATGCCAGTCCGCAGAGTACTTAAAACACACGCCTTTCGCGGGTGCATGCATGCATGTTTGATAGAGCCGTAGCGTGCCGTTTTAAGACTGCATGCGCGCGTACGATGCGTCTCTCTCTCTCTCTCTCCCATTTTTAACCTTCTCCTACGACGCTATACCGACGCTTTTCCAATATACGCTATATACACACGATAGCTGAATTGCCGCTTGCGCAAAAATAAAAGAAAAAGTTTAACTTAAAATATAGCTGCTCTCTCACGACGAAAGGTCCAGTTATATGCATAGGGAATAATAGAATCGTTTTGTAGAAAAGCACGAAAAAAACAGTCTCTACCGCTCGCACAAGCGGGCTGACGTGCCCGGTGTTCGCAGGTGTGCGTGGCGCGGCCTTCTTAGAGGGCGTACTTGTTTTTACATTTCTTGTACATAGTATACACTGTGTGCGCTATACCATTGATGAGGCTGATCAATCAATCTACACTTCCCTACTGGTTATATATATACATGATACACATACCAACAGAGTGTCTCCACGATTTCGCCTTCTGATTTGTTTGCGTTGCCCCAAGCGTGGGCTTACGTTGGCTTGATTTTTTTTTTTCCGCCCGCTTCAGCGCTGTTGTCTTCACGGGCGGATAGCTGACGGCCTCAGCGATGAGTAACTGGAAGCCCCCCACTTTTTGATCGCCGCTTCACAGCTGCTCAAGAGCGCCATGCGGAGATACCTTCTGCTGCGGTTGCTTACGAGGTGCGGGAACTTAAAATGCCCTCGGCTTTGCCCTCGGCTTTTCGCGGTAACGCTGACCACAGGGCCCGTTCACTGCGCCCTCGTAGTTGCGATTTGAGAAAACCCGAAGCTCGGCTCCCCGTCACTCGGCCGATGCAAGCACCGCGCGTCACTTCGTGGTGGGCCGACCGACCGCGGGCTCTGCCAGTCTGACATAGCGACGCTGAAACGGACGGCTTTGTGTTCCTGAAACTGCAGCTGTTGGGTTAACCGTGGGACTGCGAGCGTCGGAGAGTTTTTTTTCTTTTCTCTCCTGGATTGTATTGCGTATGCACAGGCGTTGTACGTGACATGGCTTGTGCTGTTGGTGCTCTGTACGCGCGCAGAGTTGACGCTATGCGGCTGTGTTCTGTTAAGCCCTGTTAAGCACTTGTTGTTCGACATACGGAGAGGAAATACAAAGAGCTTATATGAGACTCTCCTTCGAGACTCGTAGTCTATATCCTATAACAGTACAGGTTATCTTGTTGCAGTGCATTTTCCCCCCTGCCCACTTTTCTGTTTTTCTTTTTTCAAAGACGAAATGAAAATAAAAAAGGATTGACTACCAACAAACGGCTCCTGGTTCTTTTTGCGGGTGGGTACGTGTCGTGCTGGCTCACTACCCACAAGATCAATGCTAAGGAAATAGGGGGTGGGGGAGGGTCTCCACTGCCCCCCCCCCCCCCCCCCTGGATGCGTGCCTGAGGGTGGTGTAGCCTTTGGTCTCACACGCTAATGCTATGATTTTACGGAATGGCCCTACCACGTCTATCGCAGCGAAAGAAACGAAAGGAGGCAAACAAAAATCTGGAGGGGACACTTAAGAGTGTGACGTGCTAGCTTTAGTGAGTTAACGCCCATGAATGCAGAATTCTCTACTTAACATTCATAGATCCCTGGGAGTACCCCTCCTGGCGCAGTGTGGTGCCCCCAGCGGCGGGTCTTGTGCGACCCACGTTGCTCTTCCCGAGGGACCAATCATTACTTGAACCGCCATCTGTCACGGTGCGCAGTTCGCTCACAATCCGATGGGCAGGTTGTCCACATCGCCGAGGCTTCTCCTGAGAAAACAGGTCATTCGAAGCTGGAAACGCTGCTCGTTGTCATTCAGCGAGCAAGCTAAAAGATGAAAAGTGCAGCACACACACGAAACCCTCGCTACTGCGTGCCTCACTCCACCGACTGCGTCGGAGCGCCAGCGTGGCCGAGGGCGTTTCAGCGACGCAAACCTAGCGCTCCTGTGCGATTCGCAGAAAGGCTGAGAGAGTCTCTAATCTACGCTGACGCGTTAATGCGTCGATGCGGTAATGGTTGTACCGAACGCTTGTCCGTTTCAGGCGAAAAATGGCTCGTTTTGTGCACATTCGCACGAGGAAATTATCAGTCGCACCAAATTGAGTCAAATGCAACGAGAACGATTGGAATGGACTGCAAAGAAAATCAGGTCTGGCCAACGTTACCAAGCGTTTGCCTGGCAGCGTCCGTTTCTTATTGAATGGCGGTCCTGCTTTGATCTCTTTGGTTGTCATTCGGGCATACAATGGGATCAGTCGCACATAACTAAACTTTAAAAGAAAAGTAAGGTGTACAGCGTCCAGTACACGACTTTTAGCGTCCGAAACTGCCGTCGTCCAGCTATGTCGACCTGTGAGAATACTCGCATGTTTTCGCGTGCGCATTAGAATGATGTGCTTGGGACAAATACTCCCGACATTTGTAAGAACGGTAAAGTTTCCATTTGGTACCACTCGATCTCAGTCGCTGCAGATTCCATAATGAATACATTCGAGCTTTGAATAGATGGCAGCTGTCCGAAAAAATGAAACTGCGTACACGCGAGACGCTGGGTGCCGGCGCTGCACAAATGCATTCCCATCGATTGCCCATGAAAGAGGCCCTTGTAATACGTTTCCAGCCATGCCTATTACTTCGAAGCCTACCTGAATAACCTGTCCTCCTACCTACGCGGATGTATGGGTAGTGTACACCCTCCCAATATTTAAAAAAAAATGGCTGTGGTTTCGCTCTGGTTAACCCCAGTGGAATTGCGAAAGCTCCGTTTGCTCGGCACGTCGTCTACGCAGCGTCTCATTCCGACGCTCTCGAGAACTCAAACCGGTCTCTTCCGCAGGTCAGGCCACGCGCATACGGCTGAAGTGCGCGACGAGCCGAACTGGCTCGCTGGCTGGAGTAGTAAAGCTTTCGTTGTAAAATCATTTCGCGCGAGCGTCGACTGCTGGGCGCTGCTGCTCCCGATGAAGGTGGGGAGTAAGCATGCGAGGGGAAATGCATGCCACATTTCCTGCTGCCGGAGTGAGCGTCACCTGCTAGGCTGTTCTCATTAGTGCGACGCAACCCCTGCCCATCATCGGCCCGTCATCGGAGCCCCAAGAAGCTGCGAGCAATTGTTTTTACCCGCTGAATATCGCGCGGGTGATACTGAAATTTCACATTTGCGACAAACAGCGTAGCCTTCTCAAGAAACCAATTGCGATCTTTACTTATGGAAAAATGATTG
The DNA here is from genome assembly GCF_052857255.1 of Amblyomma americanum. Classification (NCBI taxonomy): domain Eukaryota; kingdom Metazoa; phylum Arthropoda; class Arachnida; order Ixodida; family Ixodidae; genus Amblyomma; species Amblyomma americanum. Next base: position 422,919,604 of record NC_135497.1, on the reverse strand, counting down.
TAGGGGACCCTCGGTATTGGAACATTATAACTTCGCTATTTGACAACGCTGTCGAGACGCTCCCCACAAGCGCAACCGGGGCATAGCGTCGTGCTTGGAACTTGACGCGTTTGCAACACTCCAGAGCCACAAACACGCAGCGAATAGAATCTCAGAACTCGGCCATTAAACTTGCTTTGCAGGGGTTGCTTCGCATGAAGCAGAACGGCCAAACAGACGACGCTAGCTAGAGCAGAGCTGTACTAGAGCGTCGCCGGGCAGGTGACGCTCGCGTGACATTATTTAAAAATTGTGAGGGTTCTTGTGACATTGAAGTGGTCCCGTAGCTCTCGTCACCCGTTTTGTGACAGAGCGTTGGCAGCTCTCTAGTCGGTAGCGAAGACTCCGAGTCAGGCGTCGGTGAGAACTACTAAAGGGGTTTTATACATTATGTACAGAGCATTATACAGGACAAGATCGGCACGGAGGCCGAGAGCTAACAGTAAACGCGACTGTTCTCGCACGGCGACGTCCGGCGAGGCTCCAACACGTCACACATCACACTCCCCTCGTGAGCGGCACTCGGCTCACGGTGGGTCGGTCTCTCTGTAGGTCGGGCTCGATGGATCGGAGGTGCTCTCCAGGCGGCAGCGTTGGGGCTTATAAAGCCCCGAGAAACGATTGTCGCTCAAACGGTCCGATACAAAGCCAGCACTTGACGGCCGTCCGAGTGGTCCAACCAGCGACCGCGCTGGCCACCCGTTTCAAGTTTGCCGCGCGCGGTGTCTCCCAGGGGGAAAGGGGAACCGGCGCCTTGCTGTCTAGCAATTTGCTGCACGTTTGGACATGTCGCTCGCCGATGCTTCTCCATAGGGCGCCGCTGCCTGGGGGCGCAGCATCTTAGCTTGTCAAGGAAGCGTTAGGACGCTGTTACCTTGCTTCGCAGCACCGGGCTTGTCCAGGGGCGTTCGAAGGAGAAATTTTGCATCTTGTAAATTCGGAATCCGGGTTCGTTGTCCAGGCACAACAGGGTGTACGCTACAACCGACCATGAACACAATGTGCACTTTGAAAGGCATGGGTACTGCTAATGTTATCCCGGTGATCTTGGACCTATAGGTGGTTGCTGTCCAGGTTAGCTGTGCGGTGGGGACGCAAAGGGTGGTGAAGATTTGGCGTGAAGTCCTTAAGAACGCATTTATCCATTAGACCGGTGCGTATAGGAGAAGTGAGAAGTGCCCAGCCAAAATCTCCAGCTCTTTGTTTCGACGGTGTGCGGCGCCATGGCCCTGTCGCGGCACGCGACCGGGTCTAGTGGAGTCCCTTCCAGGGGAAGTGGTTAAGGAAACCCCGGCAACGCACGACTCGTCACGTGAGTGCCGAGGGCGCTGCTCGTGCTGCACGGGGGCCTCGATAGGCCAGCGCCGATTCAAGCGAGGGCATGTTGGGTCTCACTCTCCCGTTCAGTTGCATTGAGCGCAATGCGGCGGCGTGCCGTTTCGAAGAGAAAACTGCAGCTGCCGTGAGTAATTCAGGAAATTTGGTCTTATACCTTGACAGAGTGGTACCAGATATAGTTTACACAGTGATTAAGAGGTAGTTACTCTAACGTAGACTGTATTTCGCAGCTGACCTGCCGATAAAGTCGGCTCCTTATGAAGAGTCGGTGCACTCATGCGTGTTGGTTCTCTTCTGTAGCGTTTATTTTGCGCAGTGTTCCTTCATAACAGCTTTCTTGCAACTTGCGTAGCATATTCCAGTGCAACCTTTTGACCCGAATACTCTACATTTCAATTACATTTCCAACAATCAGGATCACTTATTTCGAGCTGTAGTTGCATATTGGCCAAAGACTGCCATTCAGGCAGCTTTTCGTTTGCCATGAAATCAACGCGAGAAGGTGCGTTTCATGGCTGCTAATTTAAATAATTATAAGGATGCAAAGATAAGTAGTGCATTATCCCTCCGTCCCCAGCAGAAATAGTTCTGGAAAACAAGCGTTTCGCATGCCTTACCTCTCATACTTTGAGGTTTACTGTTGTTCACGCAGTCTGGTTTGACCTGCGATTGGCAATTTTTTCGGCGCGCGCTGTCACGAGCAAAGCCAAATAACCGGGTCATTTCAGTAGTGCGGGCAGAACATCCGGGAACACAACAGACTCTCATAACTTGGTCTCTGACTGCTACGTCAAGCACACTACGAGCTCACTTGAACCAAAGGGGCGTGGCCCGTTTTCGCCTCGGTTTTGCAAGTTCTGTGCGTTCTCCGCCGCCTTTCTTCTGATTAGAAGCACGTCGTCGTCGTTACGCGTCGCGGCCTTTCTTCTCCCGATTACAGCCGCGTCGGTACACATCGCACGTTCTGCACCACGCTGTCGGAAATCGCATGTTTTGACCACCAGACCACAAGCGCTTGCACTGATGACGTAGGCCAAGAATGCTGAGAGGCGAGTGCTAAAACCTGCCAGGCCACATCAAAAGTTGCCGAGCGGCTTCGACTTCACAACCTGATCACAAAGGCGTTTCGCAATAAGGCAGCCGTATTATTTATGCGCTTTGCGGGTGAATGTGTGAAGCTCTCGTCGCAGCTTTTTGTTAAGTTTATTATTTGTTTTATCCTAATGCCACGAAGGCAGGAAGGCTCTCCTCTCTCCTTCTTTGCGCCAGCTCACTACGAATATCCTGCAGCCAAACCTATCATCTGTGCGTCAGTAAGCAAAGAAGCCGTGGCTGCGTGACGCGAACGCAAGGCGGCTTTTTTCTCCAGTAACGGTTTATTTTCCTTCCTTTTCGTATCACTTTTAAAGAAACCACAATTGGGAAAAAAAAAGACTCTTTTCATTGCCCTCACGCAGCCACGTCAGTAACATTCGTCACGCGTGTTTCTGGGCAACCATATCCTATAGATTACTTTTTTTTTGCCTCTTTCGATGACAGCAGCAGCAGGGATGGGCGAAACGCAAAGGCGCCCGTGTGCTGTGCGATGTCAGTGATTGTTAAACGTCTCCATGTGGTCGAAATTATTGGGGAGGCCTCCACTACGGCACCTCTTTCTCTCTTCTTTTACTCGCACCTTCCTCCCTTCGCTTACGGCAGATATGTGAGACAATTACTGCGCCATTTCCTTTCCTCAGAAACCAATTTTCAATTTTTTCCTTTGTTGCTCCGGCTCCTCTTTCTTAGTTTACCCTGGCAGGGACAATGGTATTGAAAATAAATAGTTACCAGGGGCTGATTTTGTGAGCCCTCTTTATGCATCAGTCGCTTATGATGATTTTTCTTCATGTTTTGAAAGGAGAAAGAAATTGTTTAATAAAATTTGTCCTCCAATAAAGCTACTTAATCACTACGAATTAGGAAGATGTCATCGCATCGCATCATCAGTCTACGTGTAGTCAACACCATCCAAAGGGGAACGCAACCATTTGCATTGTTTTGTCGCGGCACAAGCCACTAAGGAAAGCAGTTCAGAAAATATGACCATTTGGCTTCAGACCATTTGGTGCAAGAGATATATAGTGGGCAAAAAGTTTTTGCTGTATATTGGTGACTGTTCTTGGCAACGAACAAAGTTAAAAATTATAGCACTGCTCGCCTCAAACAGTTTATGACATGTAGCCAGCGTTGGCAGGAGAGTGTGAGAAAAAGGCTCCGTCAGAAAGTGTGCCGCATGCACGAAGCCGCAGTGAGCGAACAGAGAGAGAGAGAGAGCTGTCAGTCGCGGTAGCTATGTGCTAATTATTCACTGTGCGTGCATGCATCTTTTCTGCACGGTTCCACAAGTTTTTGTATGAAGTTAAGTTTTCTGTTCTCCGCAGCTACAGACTGTGTATCGTCCATCCTTCAGTGCCTAAAAGAAGCTAACTGCAGCGTCCACTGCCAAATCACGTACTCACGTAATCACGCCGTGGCCAGCACTGCCCCGCCATGCCCAAGTGCGCACCAGTGTTCGACCAAACATTATGATAGCGGTCAATGCCGGTATTCTACGACCAATGTTTAGAAAGGTTGGAATTATTCTATACGTTGATGGCTTTATGCATGTATAAATTAACTAATGAATCCTTCCTTTTTTATTTCATTCTACATGAAAAACAGCGGCCGAGGCAAACAACTGCGCCAGACGCAGCTTCACAAGGCCTCGGCTTCTGCGTGGCAGCCGGTTCAAGTAGAGCAAATAATACAACTGTTCTCTTTTCAACAAAGCACGGAGCTAAATTCGCAAAGGTGTTAATTGCCAAAAAACACAGCGAAAAAAAAAAGGCCGATAAAGTGCAGTGTACCACACAGCAAGCAATCACGGTAGAAATATTCATATAAAAGTCAAAAACGCAAAAGATGTAGCTAATACAGATGCATTGGATACCAAAAATGCACACTCATACGTTTCTTTTTTTTATTCCGATTGAGCAAATTAAAATGAACAATGTCAACTAAAGGCAAACGAATTGCGAAATGCTCGTTACGGAAAGTGTAGTGTATACAAGAGGCGGATCTATGCGCACCACACAGAAGGCGGGTGGGGAGGGGGGAGGGGGGGGGGCAGATCTATTTACACCATGAATTTTTTGAACTCTGCATGCTTTACATCCATAGATCCCTGGGAGTCCTCATACCCTTCCTGGCGCAGTGATGCAGCGCAGTGGGCCGCACAAGGCCCACCGCTGGGAGCACCTGCCATCGCAGGGCAGTGGCGCATCGCTTAACCGCTGCACCACTCCGCCAGGAGGGGTATGAGGACTCCCGGCGATCTATGGATGTAAAGCAGATAATGACCTTCTGCATATATGGGAATTACGCTATCGCGTCATTGAATGGCAGTTTACCAATATCCCTCAAGAGAAAAGTATATAACAGCTGTATTCTTAACACGCTTCTGCCTACGGGGCAGAAACGTGGAGGGTAAAGAAAATGGTTCAGCTTCAGTTAAGGACAGCGCAGCGAGGACACTTAAGGCCGAGCTTAAGTGTCCCCTCGAATTTTTTATACGAAGCAGCACGTAATTTCCCTTTACTTGTGCCAAGTTTTAAATGTTTAATCTATTCGCTTTGTATCATAGTTGCAGCTGAAAAGGCATACTATTTGCTGTTGCCTATATCTGATTAGACTCACTGGCTTTAACAAACCGTGCAGTGTTGTCAGCTCAGGCTACTGCGGAAAAATCAGGAGCAGAGTGCTCAATGTCATTTACAAAGAGTATACGTAAATAATAGCTCTTCCCGCAGACCGCCTTAGGGGAGGCGAATTTTTGTGCTCGTATGCGTTATTAACAACTGTTAATTTATAAACTGCACATTGCCGAAGGATGAGATGAAATAGATTCATGGAAAATGATCTAAATGTAACGTCATAGTTGAACTTATTGGAAAAATGCCAGCTGAAACACACGTACTATACCAGGCGATTTTTTAAACATTTACTGATTTTTATTTTAAAAACTGAAATACGTCAGTGCAGTCTGTGCGGGTGGATTCTGCAGCCAGGCGGGCATTATGTACAAGATAAAGCTCAATTAACAGACGATTAATTAACTGAGTGCACTCATCTGCTTTTCTTTTTAAAATTTAGGAGTCAAGATTATAACTCGAAATTGAAGGAGGGAGCTTTAGGCCTTTAATGCCTTCATACAATATCAGCCCCATGGGTAGCGAGGTGGAGCTGGAATGAACGTTTTCCCTAGAACTCGCGTCCCGGAAACTTTTGTCTCGAGTAGTACAATCCACCTGCAGAGACTGCACAGACGTGTCCCTCACAGTTTTTTTATAATAAAAGTGTAAAGATCACCCTATATATATATATATATATATATATATATATATATATATATATATATATATATATATATATATATATATATATATATATATATATATATATATATATATATATATATATATATATATATATATGGGTGTCCCAGCTAACTAGAAAACTAGAACCAAGGGTTAAAGAATGATTAGAGACAGCCGAGTGAAACCAGTTGCATATTAGTGACAGCCATCTTGCGCACCGCAGGCAATTTTTTGTATCGCAATTAATAGTTTAGGTTAATTATCAAAATTAATAAATATTGACATTAGGCAACAAATTGTATTTGCAACGTTGTAGAGCGCCTTCAGAAACACCCATTCCATCATTTACGATAAGGATACACTCACGTCTGCCTTTTTTTCCCGGCTGCAAAGAAAGCCCGCGAAATACAAAATAAACCACGTGACTAACGCACCTGCGCGCCAAGATCGTGCTGCTCTCAAGCGTGGTTTCAGCAAACGAAATCACCTCCAGCCTTGACTCGACGGCCTCGCACCAGCGGCAGGCCGATATGTTGGCGGTGGTTTCTCGTCTGCGTCAGCCAGTGACACATATGACGGTGCGAATTGCCGCCGCCAACTTATCGGTCTTGAGGATTTCCTTATCGTAAATGGTGGAATGGGGGTTTGTGAATGTGCTCGACAACTCTTCAAATGCAATTTGCTGTCTAAAGTCAATATTTATTAATTTAGATAATTAAATTAAATTCAATTATTAATTATTTGCGAAACCCTTCTGAACCTTAGCGCATCTACGCTGCTGGCGGCACCACTGCGATGCCCTTCTTTTTCGGAGGGGGGAATAATGCCACCTAGTGTTGCCAGGTGGCGCAAGCTGTCCGCGAAGACGATGAGGTTGCGATCGTGCTATCGCGGATCGGCCGCCTTTACCGTCTCCTCTTGCCGACTCCAGCTGTTGAAGCGTCTCTCCGTGAGAACTCCGTGACAATATATATATATATATATATATATATATATATATATATATATATATATATATATATATATATATATATATATATATATATATATATATATATATATAGCGGTACATACCTCGCCAGTAATATCGCAGACGAAGGCGAGCATATGTTTTCAGTACACCGGCGTGGCCGCATTGTGGAGGGGCGTGGAAAGAGGCGCAGATGGCAGCACGGAGGTGTCGAGGGATCACCAACAGCCACTTCCGCCCGTCGGAGAGGTAGTTAAGGCGGTATAGGAGGCCATCACGAACGGCGAAGTGGTGGGCTTGGCGGCGAAGGGTCCGGGTCGAATGATGCGGCGAGGGAGTGTTCAGGAAGTTTAGCAGCGAGGTGATCCAAGGATCCTTCAATTGTTCGGAGAGCATATCAGGGATGTTGAACGAAGAGAATTCGTAGGCACAGACGAGGGCAGAGGTTGACTCGCATGGGAGTGGTGAACGAGAAAGGGCGTCGGCGTCCGAGTGCTTCCGGCCAGAGCGATAAATGACGTGAATATCAAACTCTTGGAGACGTAAAGCCCAGCGGGCGAGTCGGCCAGAAGGATCTTTTAGGGAGGATAGCCAGCAGAGGGCATGATGGTCTGTGACGACATAGAAGGGGCGGCTGTAAATGTAAGGTCGGAACTTGGCAATCGCCCAAATGATGGCAAGACATTCTTTTTCTGGGACAGAATAGTTCGATTCCGCCTTGGTGAGGGCGCGGCTGGCGTAAGCGACAACATATTCCGGATACCCAGGCTTTCGCTGGGCAAGAACTGCGCCCAAGCCCACACCGCTCGCATCAGTGTGAATTTCTGTCGGACAGGCGGGATCAAAATGGCGAAGGATGGGGGGAGAGACCAGCAGGCGACGTAAAGTGCTGAACGCTGTATCGCAGGCTGGTGACCAAGACGAGAGGTTCGGGCTGCCGGCAAGAAGCTGCGTTAAAGGGGCAATGCATGATACAGGCGAAATTGCGGATGAAGCATCGAAAATAGGAGCATAAGCCTATAAAACTGCGAAGTTCTTTTAAGGTGGTCGGTTTGGGAAAGTCAGCGACGGCGCTAAGTTTGGCAGGGTCAGGAAGAACGCCGTCCTTGGAGATGACATGGCCTAATATTGTCAACTGCGCAGCACCGACGGTAACATTTCTTCAAGTTGAGCTGTAGCCCGGCGTCAGTAAGGCACGTGAGTACGCGCTGGAGGCGCTGCAGATGGGAAGGAAAATCTTTGGAAAAGACGACAATGTTATCCAGGTAACATAGACAAGTTTCCCATTTGAGGCCGCTGAGAATATTATCCATCATTCTCTCGAATGTAGCTGGAGCATTGCAGAGGCCGATTGACATCACATTGAATGCATACAAGCCATCTGGGTGACGAAAGCGGTTTTCGGCCGGTCAGCGGCAGCCATCGGCACTTGCCAGTAGCAGGAGAGTAATTCGAGAGATGAAAAATATTCCGCTCCCTGCAAGCAATCCAGTGCGTCGTCGATTCGGGATAGAGGATAAACATCCTTGCGAGTGATCTTGTTGGGACTGCGGTAGTCTACACAGAACTGATTGACCCATCTTTTTTCGTCACTAAGACAACAGGAGAGGCCCAAGGGCTGTGAGAGGGCTGTATAATGCCGCGCTGGAGCATGTCGTCAAAATTTTCACGGATGACGCCGCGCTCACTCGGCGAGACGCGGTACGGTCGCTGGCGCAAGGGGGCGTGCGTACCAGTGTCAATTGCGTGAGAGACTGCCAACGCGCGCCCCAAGCAGGGCTGGGAAAGGTCGAAAGAGTTCCGAAAGCGGAAGAGAAGTTCCAAGATGTGGTCACGGTAAGCAGACGGAAGGTCGGGAGCGATGGCACAATGAAGGACGTCGGAGAGAAGCGGATTGGGCGCAGTCGCACAACGGCCTAAGGCAGTAACTGCGGGACAGGCACGTGTATCGGAGAACTGGGACGCAAGAGCAGGATCCAGTTCTTCAATAAAGCCTAGGCATTCGCCGCGAAGAACAGACGACGGGCAAGAAAATGGGTTGGTGACATAGATGGCGCAGTGGCCGTCGGAAATCGTGAGAATGGCGAATGGAATCAGAAGGCGCTGACGGCGGGTGGCGGTTGCGGTGCGTGTGAAAAGAACAGGGCTGCTGAGGGAAGAGGCAGGGCGGAGCGGGACGAGGGCAGAACAGAAGGGAGGTATGTCGGTATCGGCGGCTACTAGATGCTTAGCGGAGCGCACAGGCACGTCACACAATGACACATTACACACGGGAGAGAGTTCAAGCTCAGCACGGGCACAATCAATCACTGCGCGGTGGGTCGAGAGGAAGTCGCAGCCGAGGATTACACCGTGAGAGCAGGTGCCGAGCAAAACAAACTCGATTGTATAGGCGACGTCGTTAATAGAAACGCGGACCGTGCAGGCTGCGATGGGGTGGATGCGCTGAGATGTGGCCGTTCGAAGTGAAAAGTCAGAAAGCGGCGTTGTCACCTTACGAAGCTTGCGGCGAAGGGCATCACTAATTACTGTCACTGCAGCACCCGTGTCGACGAGCGCGAGAACGGGGACGCCTTCAAGAGACACCTCAGTGACGCTAGCAGGAGGAAACGGAGGACTTGTCGAGTTCGCAAAACACGCAGTTCTTGCCTCCGGAACTGCGGCATTCAGTTTTCCTCTGGGAGGGGGTCCGGGCGGCGGAGCATCGGAGAGATGAAACGTCGTCGAGGTGAAGACGAGCGGCGAGTAGGGTACTGGGAGCGAAGCGTAGATGAGTCAGAAGAGAGATTATGCAAGGGTGGCTCGGAATCGTAGCGGAACGTGCGCATGGCATCCCCAGAACGAGGAGATCGCTGACGGCAAAGACGTGCGACGTGGCCCGGGAGACCGCAAGAGTAGCATATTGGTCGATTGTCGTCGGTACGCCAAGGGTTCGTAGGGTGTCGGCGGGGTCGACGATACGGGGCTGGCGGCGGTGGCATGGGCGGCGGCGGAGCATAAAAGGCCGGGCTGCTACGGTAGGCGGCAGAGGTGGGCGAGCGCCGTGCACTGGCGAGTGCGTCAGCATAGGTGAGCGGGGCTGCCACAGGGGGAGGTGGGGAGCTGGGTGGCAGAGCTGCAGCAACCTGCTCTTGAATAGCACGGCGGATAGTGGGCGCGAGGGATGGCGCCAAATCGGGCGGAGGGCACACGGGGTCGGGAATGTGATGCAGCAGAGAAAGCTGGCGAGCGACTTCTTCGCGGACGAAGTCTTTGACCTGCTGCATGAACAGGGACTGCTCAGAAGACGAGCCACCAAGGACCAAGCCAGCGAGACCCTCTGCAGGCGCGCCGGACTGCCGCGTAGATGCACGTTACTTTCGGAGTTCGTCGTAACTTTGGCACAGCTGGATGACGGTAGTGACGGAGCTGGGGTTCTTCGCCAGGAGCATCTGAAAAGCGTCATCGGCGATCTCTTTAAGGATGTGGTTGACTTTATCAGCTTCGGTCATGGACAGGTTGACACGCTTGCACAAGTCAACGATATCTTCGATGTAACTAGTGAATGTCTCGGCAGGGAGCTGAGCTCGAGCTCGAAGGCGTTGCTCGGCGCGTAGTTTCCGGACGGCGGGGCGGCCAAAAACGTCGGCGAAGCTCGTTTTAAAGGAGGACCAGGTGGGAAGATCGGCCTCAAGGTTGCGAAACCAGAGGTTGACAAAGTCCGTTAGGTAGAAGAGGACGTTGCTAAGTTTAACGGAACCGTCCCACCGAATGTAAGTGCTGACTCGCTCGTAGGAGGCCAGCCAATCGTCGACGTCCCGGTCGTCGGTGCCATTAAATGGAGAAGGGTCACGCTGGCGATGAACCCTGGAACAGAGGACGGTGGTAGGGATGGGCTGCTATGCTTCGCGCGGACCTTCTGGCATGGTTGCGGGAACGAGAAGCGTTCCGCTTCGAAGTGCCAGGATAAGGACCGGGACGGGAACCGAGGCAGTTCCACCAAATATAAAGGTGTTTATTCGAACCGCAGGTCGGTAGGCGTTGGTCGGAGGGCGGCACGACGAACACACTCACAGGCGTCACTCGAGAATCACAGCTGCACTTCGTCTACCTCTTCTATGCGCTGCTTGAACTCCGCCAGTCGGTCCCATTACAATATATGGTTGTTTTTTCGGCTGCTTTATAAGTAATTTTCTTTAAAAGGAAAATTGATTGGCACTAGAAATTGAAAAAAAATATAGAAAAAATTCCCCTATGTACCTGGGTTTTCGGTGACTGTTCGTTTCCTTAATATGTTTGTCAAACGAGGCCCTCATTTCATTTGTTTGTTTGCTGATAGCTTAACGGGGGTCTCGGTTCTGGCAGTCTTGATGCCATAGGTAGCATAAGAGGGCTCTCGCACAGTTTCTGCTCGCACCATTATATGACGTTCTACGTCACACTTGCGGTATTACAGGACGTGCTACGTCCACCGCTATGGACGAGGGTGGCGGTGGTGAACACTCTCAAGGTTCGCTTACACGCAAAACATAAATACCCACGAAAGCAGCAGATTGGACAGCCGTCGCAGTAGCTCAGTTGGTAAGAGCACCGGACGCGATATTCGGAGGTCGTGGGTTCGGATCCCACCGGCGGCATGGTTGTTTTTTCTGCTGCTTTATAAGCAATTTTCTTTAAAAGGCAATTGACTGGCACTAGAAATTGAAAAAAAAAGAAAAAATTCCCCTATGTGCCTGGGTTTTCGGTGACTGTTCGTTTCCTTAATATGTTTGTCAAACGAGCCCCTCATTTCATTTGTTTGTCTGCTAATAGCTTAACGGGGGTCTCGGTTCTGGCAGTCTTGATGCCATAGGTAGCATAAGAGGGCTCTCGCACAGTTTCATCTCTCACAATTAGATGACGTTCTACGTCACACTTGCGTTATTACAGGACGTGCTACGTCCACCGCTATGGACGAGGGTGGCGCTGGTGAACACGCTCAAGGTTCGCTTACACGTAAAACATAAATCCCCACGAAAGCAGCAGATTGGACAGCCGTCGCAGTAGCTCGGTTGCTAAGAGCACCGGACGCAATATTCGGAGGTCGTGGGTTCGGATCCCACCGGTGGCATGGTTGTTTTTCTGCTGCTTTATAAGTAATTTTCTTTAAAAGGCAATTGATTGGCACTACAAATTGAAAAAAATAGAAAAAATTCTCCTATGTGCCTGGGTTTTCGGTGACTGTTCGTTTCCTTAATATGTTTGTTAAACGAGCCCCTCATTTCATTTGTTTGTCTGCTAATAGCTTAACGGGGGTCTCAGTTCTGGCAGTCTTGATGCCATAGGTAGCATAAGAGGGCTCTCGCAAAGTTTCTACTCTCACAATTAGATGACGTTCTACGTCACACTTGCGGTATTACAGAACGTGCTACGTCCACCGCTATGGACGAGGGTGGCGCTGGTGAACACTCTCAAGGTTCGCTTACACGTAAAACATAAATACCCACGAAAGCAGCAGATTGGACAGCCGTCGCAGTAGCTCAGTTGGTAAGTGCACCGGATGCGATATTCGGAGGTCGTGGGTTCGGATCCCACCGGCGGCATGGTTGTTTTCTCTGCTGCTTTATAAGCAATTTTCTTTAAAAGGCAATTGATTGGCACTAGAAATTGAAAAAATATAGAAAAAATTCCCCTATGTACCTGGGTTTTCGGTGACTGCTCGTTTCCTTAATATGTTTGTGAACGAGGCCCTCATTTCATTTGTTTGTCTGCTGATAGCTTAATGGGGGTCTCGGTTCTGGCAGTCTTGATGCCATAGGTAGCATAAGAGGGCTCTCGCACAGTTTCTGCTCGCACCATTATATGACGTTCTACGTCACACTTGCGGTATTACAGGACGTGCTACGTCCACCGCTATGGACGAGGGTGGCGGTGGTGAACACTCTCAAGGTTCGCTTACACGCAAAACATAAATACCCACGAAAGCAGCAGATTGGACAGCCGTCGCAGTAGCTCAGTTGGTAAGTGCACCGGATGCGATATTCGGAGGTCGTGGGCTCGGATCCCACCGGCGGCATGGTTGTTTTCTCTGCTGCTTTATAAGCAATTTTCTTTAAAAGGCAATTGATTGACACTAGAAATTGAAAAAAATATAGAAAAAATTCCCCTATGTACCTGGGTTTTCGGTGACTGTTCGTTTCCTTAATATGTTTCTCAAACGAGGCCCTCATTTCATTTGTTTGTCTGCTGATAGGTTAATGTGGGTCTCGGTTCTGGCAGTCTTGATGCCATAGGTAGCATAAGAGGGCTCTCGCACAGTTTCTGCTCGCACCATTATATGACGTTCTACGTCACACTTGCGGTATTACAGGACGTGCTACGTCCACCGCTATGGACGAGGGAGGCGGTGGTGAACACTCTCAAGGTTCGCTTACACGCAAAACATAAATACCTACGAAAGCAGCAGATTGGACAGCCGTCGCAGTAGCTCAGTTGGTAAGAGCACCGGACGCGATATTCGGAGGTCGTGGGTTCGGATCCCACCGGCGGCATGGTTGTTTTTTCTGCTGCTTTATAAGCAATTTTCTTTAAAAGGCAATAGATTGGCACTAGAAATTGAAAAAAATAGAAAAACTTCCCCTATGTACCTGGGTTTTCGGTGACTGTTCGTTTGTCAAACGAGCCCCTCATTCATTTGTTTGTCTGCTAATAGCTTAACGGGGGTCTCGGTTCTGGCAGTCTTGATGCCATAAGTAGCATAAGAGGGCTCTCGCAGAGTTTCTGCTCTCACAATTCGATGACGTTCTACGTCACACTTGCGGTATTACAGGACGTGCTACGTCCACCGCTATGGACGAGGGTGGCGCTGGTGAACACTCTCAAGGTTCGCTTACACGCAAAACATATATACCCACGAAAGCAGCAGATTGGGCAGCCGTGGCAGTAGCTCAGTTGGTAAGAGCACCGGACGCGATATTCGGAGGTCGTGGGTTCGGATCCCACCGGCGGCATGGTTGTTCTTTCTGCTGCTTTATAAGCAATTTTCTTTAAAAGGCAATTCATTGGCACTAGAAAATGAAAAACACAGAAAAAATTACCCTATGTGCCTGGGTTTTCGGTGACTGTTCGTTTCCTTAATATGTTTGTCAAACGAGCCCCTCATTTCATTTATCTGCTAATAGCTGAACGCGGGTCTCAGTTCTGGCAGTCTTGATGCCATAGGTAGCATAAGAGGGCTCTCGCACAGCTTCTGCTCTCACCATTAGATGACGTTCTACGTCACACTTGCGGTATTACAGGACGTGCTACGTCCACCGCTATGGACTAGGGTGGCGATGGTGAACACTCTCAAGGTTCGCTTACACGCAAAACATAAATACCCACGAAAGCAGCAGATTGGACAGCCGTCGCCGTTGCTCAGTTGGTAAGAGCAGCGGACGCGATATTCGGAGTTCGTGGGTTCGGATCCCACAGGCCCCGCCGCGGTGGCTCAGTGGTTAGGGCGCTCGACCACTGATCCGGAGTTCCCGGGTTCGAACCCGACCGCGGCGGCTGCGTTTTTATGGAGGAAAAACGCTAAGGCGCCTGTGTGCTGTGCGATGTCAGTGCACGTTAAAGATCCCCAGGTGGTCGAAATTATTCCGGAGCCCTCCACTACGGCACCTATTCTTCCTTTCTTCTTTCACTCCCTCCTTTATCCCTTCCCTTACGGCGCGGTTCAGGTGTCCAAAGATATATGAGACAGATACTGCGCCATTTCCTTTCCCCAAAAAACCAATTAAAAAAAAGATCCCACAGGTGGTATGGTTGTTTTTTCTGCTGCTTTATAAGTAATTTTCTTTAAAAGGAAAATTGATTGGCACTAGAAATTGAAAAAAAAATAGAAAGAATTCTCCTATGTGCCTGGTTTTTCGGTGACTGTTCGTTTCCTTATTATGTTTGTCAAACGAGCCCCTCATTTCATTTATTTTTCTGCTAATATCTTAACGGAGGTCTCGGTTCTGGCAATCTTGATGCCATAGGTAGCTTAACAGGGCTCTCGCACAGTTTCTGCTCTCACCATTAGATGACGTTTTACGTCACACTTGCGGTATTGCAGGACGTGCTACGTCCACCGCTATGGACGAGGGTGGCGCTGGTGAACACTCTCAAGGTTCGCTTACACGCAAAACATAAATACCCACGAAAGCAGCAGATTGGACAGCCGTCGCAGTAGCTCAGTTGGTAAGAGCACCGGACGCGATATTCGGAGGTCGTGGGTTCGGATCCCACCGACGGCATGGTTGTTTTTCCTGCTGCTTTATAAGCAATTTTCTTTAAAAGGCAATTGATTGGCACTAGAAATTGGAAAAAATATAAAAAATTCCCCTATGTACCTGGGTTTTCGGTGACTGTTCGTTTCATTAATATGTTTGTCAAACGAGCCCCTCATTTCATTTGTTTGTCTGCTAATAGCTTAACGGGGGTCTCGGTTCTGGCAGTCTTGATGCCATAGGTAGCATAAGAGGGCTCTCGCACAGTTTCTTCTCTCACAATTAGATGACGTTCTACGTCACACTTGCGTTATTACAGGACGTGCTACGTCCACCGCTATGGACGAGGGTGGCGCTGGTGAACACGCTCAAGGTTCGCTTACACGTAAAACATAAATCCCCACGAAAGCAGCAGATTGGACAGCCGTCGCAGTAGCTCAGTTGGTAAGAGCACCGGACGCGATATTCGGAGGTCGTGGGTTCGGATCCCACCGACGGCATGGTTGTTTTTCCTGCTGCTTTATAAGCAATTTTCTTTAAAAGGCAATTGATTGGCACTAGAAATTGGAAAAAATATAAAAATTCCCCTATGTACCTGGGTTTTCGGTGACTGTTCGTTTCCTTAATATATTTGTTAAACGAGCCCCTCATTTCATTTGTTTGTCTGCTAATAGCTTAACGGGCGTCTCAGTTCTGGCAGTCTTGATGCCATAGGTAGCATAAGAGGGCTCTCACAAAGTTTCTACTCTCACAATTAGATGACGTTCTACGTCACACTTGCGGTATTACAGGACGTGCTACGTCCACCGCTATGGACGAGGGTGGCGCTGGTGAACACTCAAGGTTCGCTTACACATAAAACATAAATACCCACGAAAGCAGCAGATTGGACAGCCGTCGCAGTAGCTCAGTTGGTAAATGCACCGGACGCGATATTCGGAGGTCGTGGGTTCGGATCCCACCGGCGGCATGGTTGTTTTTCTGCTGCTTTATAAGTAATTTTCTTTAAAAGGCAATTGATTGGCACTACAAATTGAAAAAAACAGAAAAAATTCTCCTATGTGCCTGGGTTTTCGGTGACTGTTCGTTTCTTTAATATGTTTCTCAAACGAGGCCCTCATTTCATTTGTTTGTCTGCTGATAGCTTAAAGGGGGTCTCGGTTCTGGCAGTCTTGATGCCATAGGTAGCATAAGAGGGCTCTCGCACAGTTTCTGCTCGCACCATTATATGACGTTCTACGTCACACTTGCGGTATTACAGGACGTGCTACGTCCACCGCTATGGACGAGGGTGGCGGTGGTGAACACTCTCAAGGTTCGCTTACACGCAAAACATAAATACCTACGAAAGCAGCAGATTGGACAGCCGTCGCAGTAGCTCAGTTGGTAAGAGCACCGGACGCGATATTCGGAGGTCGTGGGTTCGGATCCCACCGGCGGCATGGTTGTTTTTTCTGCTGCTTTATAAGCAATTTTCTTTAAAAGGCAATTGATTGGCACTAGAAATTGAAAAAAATAGAAAAACTTCCCCTATGTACCTGGGTTTTCGGTGACTGTTCGTTTCCTTAATATGTTTGTCAAACGAGCCCCTCATTCATTTGTTTGTCTGCTAATAGCTTAACGGGGGTCTCGGTTCTGGCAGTCTTGATGCCATAAGTAGCATAAGAGGGCTCTCGCAGAGTTTCTGCTCTCACAATTCGATGACGTTCTACGTCACACTTGCGGTATTACAGGACGTGCTACGTCCACCGCTATGGACGAGGGTGGCGCTGGTGAACACTCTCAAGGTTCGCTTACACGCAAAACATATATACCCACGAAAGCAGCAGATTGGACAGCCGTGGCAGTAGCTCAGTTGGTAAGAGCACCGGACGCGATATTCGGAGGTCGTGGGTTCGGATCCCACCGGCGGCATGGTTGTTCTTTCTGCTGCTTTATAAGCAATTTTCTTTAAAAGGCAATTCATTGGCACTAGAAAATGAAAAACACAGAAAAAATTCCCCTATGTGCCTGGGTTTTCGGTGACTGTTCGTTTCCTTAATATGTTTGTCAAACGAGCCCCTCATTTCATTTATCTGCTAATAGCTGAACGCGGGTCTCAGTTCTGGCAGTCTTGATGCCATAGGTAGCATAAGAGGGCTCTCGCACAGCTTCTGCTCTCACCATTAGATGACGTTCTACGTCACACTTGCGGTATTACAGGACGTGCTACGTCCACCGCTATGGACTAGGGTGGCGATGGTGAACACTCTCAAGGTTCGCTTACACGCAAAACATAAATACCCACGAAAGCAGCAGATTGGACAGCCGTCGCCGTTGCTCAGTTGGTAAGAGCAGCGGACGCGATATTCGGAGTTCGTGGGTTCGGATCCCACAGGCCCCGCCGCGGTGGCTCAGTGGTTAGGGCGCTCGACCACTGATCCGGAGTTCCCGGGTTCGAACCCGACCGCGGCGGCTGCGTTTTTATGGAGGAAAAACGCTAAGGCGCCTGTGTGCTGTGCGATGTCAGTGCACGTTAAAGATCCCCAGGTGGTCGAAATTATTCCGGAGCCCTCCACTACGGCACCTATTCTTCCTTTCTTCTTTCACTCCCTCCTTTATCCCTTCCCTTACGGCGCGGTTCAGGTGTCCAAAGATATATGAGACAGATACTGCGCCATTTCCTTTCCCCAAAAAACCAATTAAAAAAAAGATCCCACAGGTGGTATGGTTGTTTTTTCTGCTGCTTTATAAGTAATTTTCTTTAAAAGGAAAATTGATTGGCACTAGAAATTGAAAAAAAAATAGAAAGAATTCTCCTATGTGCCTGGTTTTTCGGTGACTGTTCGTTTCCTTATTATGTTTGTCAAACGAGCCCCTCATTTCATTTATTTTTCTGCTAATATCTTAACGGAGGTCTCGGTTCTGGCAATCTTGATGCCATAGGTAGCTTAACAGGGCTCTCGCACAGTTTCTGCTCTCACCATTAGATGACGTTTTACGTCACACTTGCGGTATTGCAGGACGTGCTACGTCCACCGCTATGGACGAGGGTGGCGCTGGTGAACACTCTCAAGGTTCGCTTACACGCAAAACATAAATACCCACGAAAGCAGCAGATTGGACAGCCGTCGCAGTAGCTCAGTTGGTAAGAGCACCGGACGCGATATTCGGAGGTCGTGGGTTCGGATCCCACCGACGGCATGGTTGTTTTTCCTGCTGCTTTATAAGCAATTTTCTTTAAAAGGCAATTGATTGGCACTAGAAATTGGAAAAAATATAAAAAATTCCCCTATGTACCTGGGTTTTCGGTGACTGTTCGTTTCATTAATATGTTTGTCAAACGAGCCCCTCATTTCATTTGTTTGTCTGCTAATAGCTTAACGGGGGTCTCGGTTCTGGCAGTCTTGATGCCATAGGTAGCATAAGAGGGCTCTCGCACAGTTTCTTCTCTCACAATTAGATGACGTTCTACGTCACACTTGCGTTATTACAGGACGTGCTACGTCCACCGCTATGGACGAGGGTGGCGCTGGTGAACACGCTCAAGGTTCGCTTACACGTAAAACATAAATCCCCACGAAAGCAGCAGATTGGACAGCCGTCGCAGTAGCTCAGTTGGTAAGAGCACCGGACGCGATATTCGGAGGTCGTGGGTTCGGATCCCACCGACGGCATGGTTGTTTTTCCTGCTGCTTTATAAGCAATTTTCTTTAAAAGGCAATTGATTGGCACTAGAAATTGGAAAAAATATAAAAATTCCCCTATGTACCTGGGTTTTCGGTGACTGTTCGTTTCCTTAATATATTTGTTAAACGAGCCCCTCATTTCATTTGTTTGTCTGCTAATAGCTTAACGGGCGTCTCAGTTCTGGCAGTCTTGATGCCATAGGTAGCATAAGAGGGCTCTCACAAAGTTTCTACTCTCACAATTAGATGACGTTCTACGTCACACTTGCGGTATTACAGGACGTGCTACGTCCACCGCTATGGACGAGGGTGGCGCTGGTGAACACTCAAGGTTCGCTTACACATAAAACATAAATACCCACGAAAGCAGCAGATTGGACAGCCGTCGCAGTAGCTCAGTTGGTAAATGCACCGGACGCGATATTCGGAGGTCGTGGGTTCGGATCCCACCGGCGGCATGGTTGTTTTTCTGCTGCTTTATAAGTAATTTTCTTTAAAAGGCAATTGATTGGCACTACAAATTGAAAAAAACAGAAAAAATTCTCCTATGTGCCTGGGTTTTCGGTGACTGTTCGTTTCTTTAATATGTTTCTCAAACGAGGCCCTCATTTCATTTGTTTGTCTGCTGATAGCTTAAAGGGGGTCTCGGTTCTGGCAGTCTTGATGCCATAGGTAGCATAAGAGGGCTCTCGCACAGTTTCTGCTCGCACCATTATATGACGTTCTACGTCACACTTGCGGTATTACAGGACGTGCTACGTCCACCGCTATGGACGAGGGTGGCGGTGGTGAACACTCTCAAGGTTCGCTTACACGCAAAACATAAATACCTACGAAAGCAGCAGATTGGACAGCCGTCGCAGTAGCTCAGTTGGTAAGAGCACCGGACGCGATATTCGGAGGTCGTGGGTTCGGATCCCACCGGCGGCATGGTTGTTTTTTCTGCTGCTTTATAAGCAATTTTCTTTAAAAGGCAATTGATTGGCACTAGAAATTGAAAAAAATAGAAAAACTTCCCCTATGTACCTGGGTTTTCGGTGACTGTTCGTTTCCTTAATATGTTTGTCAAACGAGCCCCTCATTCATTTGTTTGTCTGCTAATAGCTTAACGGGGGTCTCGGTTCTGGCAGTCTTGATGCCATAAGTAGCATAAGAGGGCTCTCGCAGAGTTTCTGCTCTCACAATTCGATGACGTTCTACGTCACACTTGCGGTATTACAGGACGTGCTACGTCCACCGCTATGGACGAGGGTGGCGCTGGTGAACACTCTCAAGGTTCGCTTACACGCAAAACATATATACCCACGAAAGCAGCAGATTGGACAGCCGTGGCAGTAGCTCAGTTGGTAAGAGCACCGGACGCGATATTCGGAGGTCGTGGGTTCGGATCCCACCGGCGGCATGGTTGTTCTTTCTGCTGCTTTATAAGCAATTTTCTTTAAAAGGCAATTCATTGGCACTAGAAAATGAAAAACACAGAAAAAATTCCCCTATGTGCCTGGGTTTTCGGTGACTGTTCGTTTCCTTAATATGTTTGTCAAACGAGCCCCTCATTTTATTTGTCTGCTAATAGCTTAACGGGGGTCTCAGTTCTGGCAGTCTTGATGCCATAGGTAGCATAAGAGGGCTCTCGCACAGTTTCTGCTCGCACCATTATATGACGTTCTACGTCACACTTGCGGTATTACAGGACGTGCTACGTCCACCGCTATGGACGAGGGTGGCGATGGTGAACACTCTCAAGGTTCGCTTACACGCAAAACATAAATACCCACGAAAGCAGCAGATTGGACAGCCGTCGCCGTAGCTCAGTTGGTAAGAGCAGCGGACGCGATATTCGGAGTTCGTGGGTTCGGATCCCACAGGCCCCGCCGCGGTGGCTCAGTGGTTAGGGCGCTCGACCACTGATCCGGAGTTCCCGGGTTCGAACCCGACCGCGGCGGCTGCGTTTTTATGGAGGAAAAACGCTAAGGCGCCTGTGTGCTGTGCGATGTCAGTGCACGTTAAAGATCCCCAGGTGGTCGAAATTATTCCGGAGCCCTCCACTACGGCACCTATTCTTCCTTTCTTCTTTCACTCCCTCCTTTATCCCTTCCCTTACGGCGCGGTTCAGGTGTCCCAAGATATATGAGACAGATACTGCGCCATTTCCTTTCCCCAAAAAACCAATTAAAAAAAAAGATCCCACAGGTGGTATGGTTGTTTTTTCTGCTGCTTTATAAGTAATTTTCTTTAAAAGAAAAATTGATTGGCACTAGAAATTGAAAAAAAAATAGAAAGAATTCTCCTATGTGCCTGGTTTTTCGGTGACTGTTCGTTTCCTTATTATGTTTGTCAAACGAGCCCCTCATTTCATTTATTTTTCTGCTAACATCTTAACGGAGGTCTCGGTTCTGGCAATCTTGATGCCATAGGTAGCTTAATAGGGCTCTCGCACAGTTTCTGCTCTCACCATTAGATGACGTTCTACGTCACACTTGCGGTATTACAGGACGTGCTACGTCCACCGCTATGGACGAGGGTGGCGCTGGTGAACACTCTCAAGGTTCGCTTACACGCAAAACATAAATACCCACGAAAGCAGCAGATTGGTCAGCCGTCGCAGTAGCTCAGTTGGTAAGAGCACCGGACGCGATATTCGGAGGTCGTGGGTTCGGATCCCACCGGCGGCATGGTTGTTTTTTCTGCTGCTTTATAAGCAATTTTCTTTAAAAGGCAATAGATTGGCACTAGAAATTGAAAAAAATAGAAAAACTTCCCCTATGTACCTGGGTTTTCGGTGACTGTTCGTTTGTCAAACGAGCCCCTCATTCATTTGTTTGTCTGCTAATAGCTTAACGGGGGTCTCGGTTCTGGCAGTCTTGATGCCATAAGTAGCATAAGAGGGCTCTCGCAGAGTTTCTGCTCTCACAATTCGATGACGTTCTACGTCACACTTGCGGTATTACAGGACGTGCTACGTCCACCGCTATGGACGAGGGTGGCGCTGGTGAACACTCTCAAGGTTCGCTTACACGCAAAACATATATACCCACGAAAGCAGCAGATTGGGCAGCCGTGGCAGTAGCTCAGTTGGTAAGAGCACCGGACGCGATATTCGGAGGTCGTGGGTTCGGATCCCACCGGCGGCATGGTTGTTCTTTCTGCTGCTTTATAAGCAATTTTCTTTAAAAGGCAATTCATTGGCACTAGAAAATGAAAAACACAGAAAAAATTACCCTATGTGCCTGGGTTTTCGGTGACTGTTCGTTTCCTTAATATGTTTGTCAAACGAGCCCCTCATTTCATTTATCTGCTAATAGCTGAACGCGGGTCTCAGTTCTGGCAGTCTTGATGCCATAGGTAGCATAAGAGGGCTCTCGCACAGCTTCTGCTCTCACCATTAGATGACGTTCTACGTCACACTTGCGGTATTACAGGACGTGCTACGTCCACCGCTATGGACTAGGGTGGCGATGGTGAACACTCTCAAGGTTCGCTTACACGCAAAACATAAATACCCACGAAAGCAGCAGATTGGACAGCCGTCGCCGTTGCTCAGTTGGTAAGAGCAGCGGACGCGATATTCGGAGTTCGTGGGTTCGGATCCCACAGGCCCCGCCGCGGTGGCTCAGTGGTTAGGGCGCTCGACCACTGATCCGGAGTTCCCGGGTTCGAACCCGACCGCGGCGGCTGCGTTTTTATGGAGGAAAAACGCTAAGGCGCCTGTGTGCTGTGCGATGTCAGTGCACGTTAAAGATCCCCAGGTGGTCGAAATTATTCCGGAGCCCTCCACTACGGCACCTATTCTTCCTTTCTTCTTTCACTCCCTCCTTTATCCCTTCCCTTACGGCGCGGTTCAGGTGTCCAAAGATATATGAGACAGATACTGCGCCATTTCCTTTCCCCAAAAAACCAATTAAAAAAAAGATCCCACAGGTGGTATGGTTGTTTTTTCTGCTGCTTTATAAGTAATTTTCTTTAAAAGGAAAATTGATTGGCACTAGAAATTGAAAAAAAAAATAGAAAGAATTCTCCTATGTGCCTGGTTTTTCGGTGACTGTTCGTTTCCTTATTATGTTTGTCAAACGAGCCCCTCATTTCATTTATTTTTCTGCTAATATCTTAACGGAGGTCTCGGTTCTGGCAATCTTGATGCCATAGGTAGCTTAATAGGGCTCTCGCACAGTTTCTGCTCTCACCATTAGATGACGTTTTACGTCACACTTGCGGTATTGCAGGACGTGCTACGTCCACCGCTATGGACGCGGGTGGCGCTGGTGAACACTCTCAAGGTTCGCTTACACGCAAAACATAAATACCCACGAAAGCAGCAGATTGGACAGCCGTCGCAGTAGCTCAGTTGGTAAGAGCACCGGACGCGATATTCGGAGGTCGTGGGTTCGGATCCCACCGATGGCATGGTTGTTTTTTCTGCTGCTTTATAAGCAATTTTCTTTAAAAGGCAATTGATTGGCACTAGAAATTGGAAAAAATATAAAAAATTCCCCTATGTACCTGGGTTTTCGGTGACTGTTCGTTTCATTAATATGTTTGTCAAACGAGCCCCTCATTTCATTTGTTTGTCTGCTAATAGCTTAACGGGGGTCTCGGTTCTGGCAGTCTTGATGCCATAGGTAGCATAAGAGGGCTCTCGCACAGTTTCTTCTCTCACAATTAGATGACGTTCTACGTCACACTTGCGTTATTACAGGACGTGCTACGTCCACCGCTATGGACGAGGGTGGCGCTGGTGAACACGCTCAAGGTTCGCTTACACGTAAAACATAAATCCCCACGAAAGCAGCAGATTGGACAGCCGTCGCAGTAGATCGGTTGCTAAGAGCACCAGACGCGATATTCGGAGGTCGTGGGTTCGGATCCCACCGGCGGCATGGTTGTTTTTCTGCTGCTTTATAAGTAATTTTCTTTAAAAGGGAATTGATTTGCACTACAAATTGAAAAAAATAGAAAAAATTCTCCTATGTGCCTGGGTTTTCGGTGACTGTTCGTTTCCTTAATATGTTTGTTAAATGAGCCCCTCATTTCATTTGTTTGTCTGCTAATAGCTTAACGGGCGTCTCAGTTCTGGCAGTCTTGATGCCATAGGTAGCATAAGAGGGCTCTCACAAAGTTTCTACTCTCACAATTAGATGACGTTCTACGTCACACTTGCGGTATTACAGGACGTGCTACGTCCACCGCTATGGACGAGGGTGGCGCTGGTGAACACTCAAGGTTCGCTTACACATAAAACATAAATACCCACGAAAGCAGCAGATTGGACAGCCGTCGCAGTAGCTCAGTTGGTAAGTGCACCGGATGCGATATTCGGAGGTCGTGGGTTCGGATCCCACCGGCGGCATGGTTGTTTTCTCTGCTGCTTTATAAGCAATTTTCTTTAAAAGGCAATTGATTGGCACTAGAAATTGAAAAAAAAATATAGAAAAAATTCCCCTATGTACCTGGGTTTTCGGTGACTGTTCGTTTCATTAATATGTTTGTCAAACGAGCCCCTCATTTCATTTGTTTGTCTGCTAATAGCTTAACGGGGGTCTCGGTTCTGGCAGTCTTGATGCCATAGGTAGCATAAGAGGGCTCTTGCACAGTTTCTTCTCTCACAATTAGATGACGTTCTACGTCACACTTGCGTTATTACAGGACGTGCTACGTCCACCGCTATGGACGAGGGTGGCGCTGGTGAACACGCTCAAGGTTCGCTTACACGTAAAACATAAATACCCACGAAAGCAGCAGATTGGACAGCCGTCGCAGTAGCTCAGTTGGTAAGAGCACCGGACGCGATATTCGGAGGTCGTTGGTTCGGATCCCACCGGCGGCATGGTTGTTTTTCTGCTGCTTTATAAGTAATTTTCTTTAAAAGGGAATTGATTTGCACTACAAATTGAAAAAAATAGAAAAAATTCTCCTATGTGCCTGGGTTTTCGGTGACTGTTCGTTTCCTTAATATGTTTGTTAAACGAGCCCCTCATTTCATTTGTTTGTCTGCTAATAGCTTAACGGGCGTCTCAGTTCTGGCAGTCTTGATGCCATAGGTAGCATAAGAGGGCTCTCACAAAGTTTCTACTCTCACAATTAGATGACGTTCTACGTCACACTTGCGGTATTACAGGACGTGCTACGTCCACCGCTATGGACGAGGGTGGCGCTGGTGAACACTCAAGGTTCGCTTACACATAAAACATAAATACCCACGAAAGCAGCAGATTGGACAGCCGTCGCAGTAGCTCAGTTGGTAAGTGCACCGGATGCGATATTCGGAGGTCGTGGGTTCGGATCCCACCGGCGGCATGGTTGTTTTCTCTGCTGCTTTATAAGCAATTTTCTTTAAAAGGCAATTGATTGGCACTAGAAATTGAAAAAAAATATAGAAAAAATTCCCCTATGTACCTGGGTTTTCGGTGACTGTTCGTTTCCTTAATATGTTTGTCAAACGAGGCCCTCATTTCATTTGTTTGTTTGCTGATAGCTTAACGGGGGTCTCGGTTCTGGCAGTCTTGATGCCATAGGTAGCATAAGAGGGCTCTCGCACAGTTTCTGCTCGCAC
The DNA here is from genome assembly GCF_052857255.1 of Amblyomma americanum. NCBI lineage: Eukaryota > Metazoa > Arthropoda > Arachnida > Ixodida > Ixodidae > Amblyomma > Amblyomma americanum. The sequence continues at coordinate 422,894,438 of NC_135497.1, read as the reverse complement.
CATTATATGACGTTCTACGTCACACTTGCGGTATTACAGGACGTGCTACGTCCACCGCTATGGACGAGGGTGGCGGTGGTGAACACTCTCAAGGTTCGCTTACACGCAAAACATAAATACCCACGAAAGCAGCAGATTGGTCAGCCGTCGCAGTAGCTCAGTTGGTAAGAGCACCGGACGCGATATTCGGAGGTCGTGGGTTCGGATCCCACCGACGGCATGGTTGTTTTTTCTGCTGCTTTATGAGCAATTTTCTTTAAAAGGCAATTGATTGGCACTACAAATTGAAAAAAAATAGAAAAAATTCTCCTATGTGCCTGGGTTTTCGGTGACTGTTCGTTTCTTTAATATGTTTCTCAAACGAGGCCCTCATTTCATTTGTTTGTCTGCTGATAGCTTAAAGGGGGTCTCGGTTCTGGCAGTCTTGATGCCATAGGTAGCATAAGAGGGCTCTCGCACAGTTTCTGCTCGCACCATTATATGACGTTCTACGTCACACTTGCGGTATTACAGGACGTGCTACGTCCACCGCTATGGACGAGGGTGGCGGTGGTGAACACTCTCAAGGTTCGCTTACACGCAAAACATAAATACCTACGAAAGCAGCAGATTGGACAGCCGTCGCAGTAGCTCAGTTGGTAAGAGCACCGGACGCGATATTCGGAGGTCGTGGGTTCGGATCCCACCGGCGGCATGGTTGTTTTTTCTGCTGCTTTATAAGCAATTTTCTTTAAAAGGCAATTGATTGGCACTAGAAATTGAAAAAAATAGAAAAACTTCCCCTATGTACCTGGGTTTTCGGTGACTGTTCGTTTCCTTAATATGTTTGTCAAACGAGCCCCTCATTCATTTGTTTGTCTGCTAATAGCTTAACGGGGGTCTCGGTTCTGGCAGTCTTGATGCCATAAGTAGCATAAGAGGGCTCTCGCAGAGTTTCTGCTCTCACAATTCGATGACGTTCTACGTCACACTTGCGGTATTACAGGACGTGCTACGTCCACCGCTATGGACGAGGGTGGCGCTGGTGAACACTCTCAAGGTTCGCTTACACGCAAAACATATATACCCACGAAAGCAGCAGATTGGACAGCCGTGGCAGTAGCTCAGTTGGTAAGAGCACCGGACGCGATATTCGGAGGTCGTGGGTTCGGATCCCACCGGCGGCATGGTTGTTCTTTCTGCTGCTTTATAAGCAATTTTCTTTAAAAGGCAATTCATTGGCACTAGAAAATGAAAAACAGAAAAAATTCCCCTATGTGCCTGGGTTTTCGGTGACTGTTCGTTTCCTTAATATGTTTGTCAAACGAGCCCCTCATTTTATTTGTCTGCTAATAGCTTAACGGGGGTCTCAGTTCTGGCAGTCTTGATGCCATAGGTAGCATAAAAGGGCTCTCGCACAGCTTCTGCTCTCACCATTAGATGACGTTCTACGTCACACTTGCGGTATTACAGGACGTGCTACGTCCACCGCTATGGACGAGGGTGGCGATGGTGAACACTCTCAAGGTTCGCTTACACGCAAAACATAAATACCCACGAAAGCAGCAGATTGGTCAGCCGTCGCAGTAGCTCAGTTGGTAAGAGCACCGGACGCGATATTCGGAGGTCGTGGGTTCGGATCCCACCGACGGCATGGTTGTTTTTTCTGCTGCTTTATGAGCAATTTTCTTTAAAAGGCAATTGATTGGCACTAGAAATTGAAAAAAAAATATAAAAAATTCTCCTATGTACCTGGGTTTTCGGTGACTGTTCGTTTCATTAATATGTTTGTCAAACGAGACCCTCATTTCATTTGTTTGTCTGCTAATAGCTTAACGGGGGTCTCGGTTCTGGCAGTCTTGATGCCATAAGTAGCATAAGAGGGCTCTCGCACAGTTTCTGCTCTCACAATTAGATGACGTTCTACGTCACACTTGCGGTATTACAGGACGTGCTACGTCCACCGCTATGGACGAAGGCGGCGCTGGTGAACACTCTCGAGGTTCGCTTACACGCAAAACATAAATACCCACGAAAGCAGCAGATTGGACAGCCGTCGCAGTAGCTCAGTTGGTAAGAGCACCGGACGCGATATTCGGAGGTCGTGGGTTCGGATCCCACCGGCGGCATGGTTGTTCTTTCTGCTGCTTTATAAGCAATTTTCTTTAAAAGGCAATCGATTGGCAATAGAAATTGAAAAAAAATAGAAAAAATTCCCCTATGTGCCTGGGTTTTCGGTGACTGTTCGTTTCCTTAATATGTTTGTCAAACGAGCCCCTCATTTCATTTGTTTGTCTGCTAATAGCTTAACGGGGGTCTCGGTTCTGGCAGTCTTGATGCCATAGGTAGCATAAGAGGGCTCTCGCAAAGTTTCTACTCTCACAATTAGATGACGTTCTACGTCACACTTGCGTTATTACAGGACGTGCTACGTCCACCGCTATGGACGAGGGTGGCGCTGGTGAACACGCTCAAGGTTCGCTTACACGCAAAACATAAATACCCACGAAAGCAGCAGATTGGACAGCCGTCGCAGTAGCTCAGTTGGTAAGAGCACCGGACGCGATATTCGGAGGTCGTGGGTTCGGATCCCACCGGCGGCATGGTTGTTCTTTCTGCTGCTTTATAAGCAATTTTCTTTAAAAGGCAATCGATTGGCAATAGAAATTGAAAAAAAAAACAGAAAAAATTCCCCTATGTGCCTGGGTTTTCGGTGACTGTTCGTTTCCTTAATATGTTTGTCAAACGAGCCCCTCATTTCATTTGTTTGTCTGCTAATAGCTTAACGGGGGTCTCGGTTCTGGCAGTCTTGATGCCATAGGTAGCATAGGAGGGCTCTCGCACAGTTTCTTCTCTCACAATTAGATGACGTTCTACGTCACACTTGCGTTATTACAGGACGTGCCACGTCCACCGCTATGGACGAGGGTGGCGCTGGTGAACACGCTCAAGGTTCGCTTACACGTAAAACATAAATCCCCACGAAAGCAGCAGATTGGAGAGCCGTCGCAGTAGATCGGTTGCTAAGAGCACCGGACGCGATATTCGGAGGTCGTGGGTTCGGATCCCACCGGCGGCATGGTTGTTTTCCTGCTGCTTTATAAGTAATTTTCTTTAAAAGGCAATTGATTAGCACTACAAATTGAAAAAAAATAGAAAAAATTCTCCTTTGTGCCTGGGTTTTCGGTGACTGTTCTTTTCCTTAATATGTTTGTTAAACGAGCCCCTCATTTCATTTGTTTGTCTGCTAATAGCTTAATGGGGGTCTCAGTTCTAGCAGTCTTGAAGCCATAGGTAGCATAAGAGGGCTCTCGCAAAGTTTCTACTCTCACAATTAGATGACGTTCTACGTCACACTTGCGGTATTACAGGACGTGCTACGTCCACCGCTATGGACGAGGGTGGCGCTGGTGAACACTCTCAAGGTTCGCTTACACATAAAACATAAATACCCACGAAAGCAGCAGATTGGACAGCCGTCGCAGTAGCTCAGTTGGTAAGTGCACCGGATGCGATATTCGGAGGTCGTGGGTTCGGATCCCACCGGCGGCATGGTTGTTTTCTCTGCTGCTTTATAAGCAATTTTCTTTAAAAGGCAATTGATTGGCACTAGAAATTGAAAAAAATATAGAAAAAATTCCCCTATGTACCTGGGTTTTCGGTGACTGTTCGTTTCCTTAATATGTTTGTCAAACGAGGCCCTCATTTCATTTGTTTGTCCGCTGATAGCTTAATGGGGGTCTCGGTTCTGGCAGTCTTGATGCCATAGGTAGCATAAGAGGGCTCTCGCACAGTTTCTGCTCGCACCATTATATGACGTTCTACGTCACACTTGCGGTATTACAGGACGTGCTACGTCCACCGCTATGGACGAGGGTGGCGGTGGTGAACACTCTCAAGGTTCGCTTACACGCAAAACATAAATACCCACGAAAGCAGCAGAATGGACAGCCGTCGCAGTAGCTCAGTTGGTAAGAGCACCGGACGCGATATTCGGAGGTCGTGGGTTCGGATCCCACCGGCGGCATTGTTGTTTTTTCTGCTGCTTTATAAGTAATTTTCTTTAAAAGGCAATTGATTGGCACTAGCAATTGAAAAAAAAAATTCCCCTATGTACCTGGGTTTTCGGTGACTGTTCGTTTCCTTTAGATGTTTGTCAAACGAGCCCCTCATTTCATTTGTTTGTCTGCTAATAGCTTAACGCGGGTCTCGGTTCTGGCACTCTTGATGCCATAAGTAGCATAAGAGGGCTCTCGCACAGTTTCTGCTCTCACAATTCGATGACGTTCTACGTCACACTTGCGGTATTACAGGACGTGCTACGTCCACCGCTATGGACGAGGGTGGCGCTGGTGAACACTCTCAAGGTTCGCTTACACGCAAAACATAAATACCCACGAAAGCAGCAGATTGGACAGCCGTCGCAGTAGCTCAGTTGGTAAGAGCACCGGACGCGATATTCGGAGGTCGTGGGTTCGGATCCCACCGGCGGCATGGTTGTTTTTCTGCTGCTTTATAAGTAATTTTCTTTAAAAGGCAATTGATTGGCACTACAAATTGAAAAAAATAGAAAAAATTCTCCTATGTGCCTGGGTTTTCGGTGACTGTTCGTTTCCTTAATATGTTTGTTAAACGAGCCCCTCATTTCATTTGTTTGTCTGCTAATAGCTTAACGGGGGTCTCAGTTCTGGCAGTCTTGATGCCATAGGTAGCATAAGAGGGCTCTCGCAAAGTTTCTACTCTCACAATTAGATGACGTTCTACGTCACACTTGCGGTATTACAGGACGTGCTACGTCCACCGCTATGGACGAGGGTGGCGCTGGTGAACACTCTCAAGGTTCGCTTACACGCAAAACATAAATACCCACGAAAGCAGCAGATTGGACGGCCATCGCCGTAGCTCAGTTGGTAAGAGCACCGGACGCGATATTCGGAGGTCGTGGGTTCGGATCCCACCGGCGGCATGGTTGTTCTTTCTGCTGGTTTACAAGTAATTTTCTTTAGAACAATTGATTGGCATTAGAAATTTGAAAAAAATAGAAAACATTCCCCTATGCACCTTGGTTTCGGTGACTGTTGGCTTCCTTAATATATATATATATATATATATATATATATATATATATATATATATATATATATATATATATATATATATATATATATATATATATATATATATATATACTCATGAAGGGAGCCAACAGTCACGGAAACCAAGGTGCATAGGGGAACGTTATATATATATATATATATATATATATATATATATATATATATATATATATATATATATATATATATATATATATATATATATATATATATATATATATATATATGTGTGTGTGTATAACAAGTATCGAATTTAAATGTTACAAAGCTGCACTGTGCGTTCAGAGGAACGGTGCAGTGGAAAACGGCTCATTTATTTAGGCCACACAGTGTTCGTTCACGCTCCAAAAGATCTGCACTTAGCCTCCATTACAACTCGGCTGCCGTCGCCGGGGCCCGGAGGACGCTGGACCTTGACCTTGGCAGCACAGCGCTGGACCTGCCACGTCACAGCTGTCGGTGGCTGCGCGGCGTAATCGAGAGGGGCTGTCTGCGCTGCTGTGCGAACTATGAAAACACGCGTTTTTTTTATCTATTCAGTATCTGTGGAAATAATACTGATTGTTTCGACCCCTAGCCTCTATGATTATTGAATAACTCTACTGCGCAATGAACATGAATATATTGTGGAAACCTGTTTCCCCCTCCATTTCGATGCGGCCCATTTTCATCGTCGGCCGTCGGGACAGCACCGGTTGGGCGAGGAGGGAAGTCTCCTTCATGAGGGAAAGGGAACGGCAACGGACGCGCCACCTCGTAGGTTACGCGGAATTCTTCGGAACCGGACAGAGATCTTCGGGATTCGGCCAGTGTAACGAGCGCGGTTGCAGCCGGACGCTCTCGTCACCTTCCGCGGCAGGCGCACGGGGATCCGTTGTGCCTTGCCGCTGGACTTCTGGTTCCAGGCAGAGAAACGAGCGCAGCAAACGCGCGCTCTGGTCGCCTTCCCCAGCAAATGCTAGGGAATGGCTTTGCCCCAAGAATGCGGCGCGCACGCGAAAATCCGGCCGCCATTGTCGGCGCATACAAATGCCCGCCGCCGATACTTCGGAAGTCGCGCCCCTGCCCAGCCGGTAAGTCGGAAATCTTTCTTATACCCCTGTCGCACGGCCAGTTGCAATCACCCTCGAGTCGAGGGTCTTCGAGACTCTCAATCGCCATCGAACTCGTCGCCGCTACACGGCAATTCTCAATGGCCATTGAAATGGTTCTCGTGTCTCACGCCACGGATGTGTGGCGCTACAGTCGCTGCTTTCGATTTTGCACAAATAGGAAAATTGTTTTTACAAACCCAAATTATAATGTAATATTAGACGTATATTAGCTTGTAGTTATTATTAAAGCCTTGTTACGTTTTATTGTAAGACAATTTCTTTTGTACGATTTGCTGTCGAAGTTTTGTAACGCTCTGGAAACACTGACACCGCTGGCGTTTCCTTGGTCTGTTTGTTTCCTACTGCTCCGTGCATAGGTCGGGTGTTTTCGCGTTCTTCACGGCGGGTCTGGAATCTTGCGTGTTGGTGCCTATTCACCGCCATGGGTGACGAAGCGAGGCACACTCAAGATGCAGAGACAGAGGTCATGGTGCTGCCATCGCTCAGCTTGACGCTGACATCGAGGCGTCGAAAACCGAGGCGAATAGCATTGAAGAGCTGGTGTATGTCAGCGCACTGAACGCGTCCATATTTGCTTGTGGCAGGACCGTGATCCGCGAAAGGTGGTGTTTCGACAGGAACACAAAGTGGTTTGAGGAGACGCTGTCGCAGCTCAGCGAGAGGTACTTCAAGTGCGCGTTTCGCGTGACGCCTGCCACCTTTATATACATTGTAGAAACTGTGAGACCGCTTCTTGAGCGGCAAGACACCAACATGAGAGAAGCTGTCCCTGTCGACAAGCGAGTCGCCATCGGGTTGTACCGGCTGTGCTCTTCAAGCTAAGAACGCAGTATCGCAGAGTTGTTCGCCGTCGGACGCTCGACAGTGAACCAGGCCTACCGCGAGCTATGCGAAGCCGTGGTTGAACTCATGGAAGATGACTGGGTGAAGATGCCGACGCTGGACAGAATGCCTGAACACATCAGGGAGTTCAACGCAGCGTGCCAATTTCCGCAAGCAGTCGGAGCGTTGGACGGCTGCAACTTTCCCTGTCACCTCCCAAGGAAACCGCCGTGGACTACAGGAACTATAAAGGATGGTAAGCAACAATGCTAATGGAGGGGCCAGTTGGTTGATCATATCGGATACTTATGCTCTGCTGAAATACACAAAGGGACCAAGTGACTGACACAAGCGCAAAACACACACTGCACTTGTGTTCGTGTCGTTTGTAATTTTTTCTCCTTGTGTAGTGCACGTCTCCAATAGTATGGTAAGCCCTCGACGCAGTTGTGAATTGCTGACCTTCGGTGAAGGTTCATTGCAAGTGCCTACCGACGTGAGTGTCATATTAACTTTGCGAGCAAAACACATGTTTTCACTAAAACGGAGAGTTGAGCTAGTTGGTAAATACTACGAGGAATAACAGCGCTGAGACGAGGGGCAAAAAGAAGCAGCAGCATCGGTCCTATTGTCTTCTTCTTTCTTTGTCCCTCGTCTCAGCGCTGTTATTCCCAGCACATGTTTTCGCCGCTAGTGTCAGGCAGTTTGTTGTCTCCTCATAGCATGCAGATGATTCTTCCGAGAACAAGCAGAAGCATATTTCATGCACTGTAATGTTATGCTGAAATCACTATCGCCATGTAATAACTATACTTGCATTGTGTCAGTCATATTAACCCCATATTTTATTTGCAGGTACAGCATCATCCTGCTTGCCCTTGTAGACCACCGCTACAGGTTCCTGTACATACGAGCTGGATCGCCAGGCCGCTGCCATGATTCACATGATTACAGTGGCTCCAAGCTGGAAAAAGCCGTGAACGGCCCTCTGTTCCGTCAGCCACGTGCCATCATGGGTGGCACAGCAGTGCCTCCGGTCATATTGTGTGATCAGGCATTCCCGCTGTCCACCAACTTGATGAAGCCTTTCAGCCACCGCGCAAACCTGACCGATGACAAAAGGCTGTTCAACTACCGCCTGTCCAAGGCTAGGAGAGTAGTTGAAAATGCCTTCGGCAGGCTGAAGGCCCGGTTTCGCTTCATCTTGAAGCGCATGGAATGTGCAATCGAAAATTCCCGCCTGGCTGTTCGTGCGTGCTGCATTTTGAACAATGTGTGCGAGGAGTTTGGAGATGCTGTCCTGCAGCAGTGGCTGACAGAACTTGAAAGCAATGATGATGGCCTCCAGCAGCCACATCACAGCACAGATATTGAAGAAGGCACTGGCTGTGAGGTGAGTACGGCGCTCGTGGACTTCTTTAAGCATGGATGAGTTCACAGAGCCGGTGCGACTGCTTACACCCTGCAGTGTACCACGAATGTGATGTGCTTGACGGCCATCTGAACAAAAAGGCCCTTTTCAGGGCCACCACGAGTCTGCCTTTGCAGAGCCGAGGAGAGCACGTCTCCGAAACCGTTTGTTCCCTTCTCTAATCACTGTCTTTATTTACAACACATGTCTAGAAGCAGACAGCTTATCTGCGTACCTGATCTTAAGGTTCACATTATTGAACTTTACCAACCACATTTTTTTCAGCAATCAAAAGCTCCTTACACAAATGCACACATTCCCGCCTGTGGAACTAAGAAACACGGCAGAACATTTGAAGGCCAAATCTTAGGGTATGAAACAGTGTTTTCCATTTGGTAGGTGGCATCTGCAAACCATGGCAGAGATGCAATATTTTCTTGCCGCCAGGACACTCAGAAGCTTCACAATAACAGAGATAGTTAATTGTGAAGCTATTGGCATCACACTGCTAACATTACAGCTAAAGGTGCCATGGCTGTATCTCAGAATATCAAGAGTAAAGTGTAGATGATACCGCAGTTATTATAGTGGTAAGTTATATAATTTGGTTTGTTTCTAAAACCAAGGAATTAAATGGTAGAAAACAAGAAATTCGCTGCTAAAGGCCGTTCAACAAAAAAGTGTCCATCATACAGCACTTGGTCCTGTTCACAGGCACAGAATACCAGGTGTTTCAAGGAAGCTGATTAGCAATTTTTAAAATGGGTTTTTGAGATAATGCGAAGCTTTTTGCAGCACACTAATACCAGAGCTGGAAAACCTCAAAAAACAGAGAATTCATGTTAACTAGTAGAGTGATTAACTGAATTGTAATCCTTCACTTTTTAGCTCTTACCAATAGGCACCTTGTTGCAAGTATAGGTTTCTAGCTAACCGTTAGTAGCAGCCATATTGGTTCGTAAAATTCTGAAAATGTGGTTACCCTGGCCTCCGTGGCTCGCCAGAATCTGGCTACATTGTGCCAAAAGACACGTTCTTTCAAACAGCATGCAGGCAAAATCTGTCATGCCACAGTGGTGATGGTAATCTTGCTTCTGCAGTACTAAAACCGATATGGCTATTGCTAATGGGTGGCTACAAATCTTTAATCGCAATTAGGTGCCTACCGGTAATTGTGAAAAACTTGCCTATTAGAACGTAGTTAGTCGCTTTACCAGTAAACATAATTTGCCTATTTCGAAGCCTGCCAATACTACTTCTTCTCTTCAAAAAGCTTCCCGTTAACTCAAAAACCCGCATCACTTTCTTTGCCAACATTCTTGACAATACTGCTAAGTCTATTCACTTCAACTACATTGTGGCATGACAAATGTATAGAAAAAATAAAAAAAGATTGCTTAGTATTGGTGTTGTTTTAGTGGCATCACCATTGTGTGCACAATAAAAATGTGGAAGTTGGTTTGCATCAGCTTAGTACGCATTGATCGCAACTAAAATGCAAAAAATGACAACTTGCAGGAAGCAACATGTCAAAATTGGTGCCCCAGCAAGCCTGGACAGAAATGGCAGACTTGTGGCATGCTGTCTGCAGTAGGCTACTGCTTAATGCACAGCATGTTGATATATGATTGGACATTACACCACGGTGTTGAGCTGGTCATGTTTGCACTGCTGACCTCTTTAGCCACATATCGAGACCATGCTATTGTAATAAACACATACAAATTGGAATAACAGCATTTATCGGTTTACTTGTTGAAAACGTTTTCTATGACATTAACTAATTTCTCTTGCAGAGCAATCTGTCTCTCACGCTGATCGTATTCTCTGTTCCTAGCTGCTTGCAAGGTCTGCCGCAACAGTTTCTGCTCTTCTAGGACCCCTGTGTGCACTTCAGCCAGGGCACTTGTCCCCCTTTTCCTCTTCCTGGAAGGAGGCTTGGCCGCTGGTGTTGTGGCAGCCGACAATGCAGCTGGTGTTGCAGCCGACGATGTGGCTGGTGTGGCAGCCGACGATGCGGCTGCTGGTGTCCCGGCTGGTGGTGGTGGTGTTGGCTGCAATGACCCTGTGTCGGAGTCATCGCAGGGCAGGCTTTCTTCCATTTGTGAGGTGGTGGCGGCGGTTTTCGTGGTTTCGCCACGCTCCATTCGAAGGATTATCTGCGTGGCAATCATACTATTAGGCAGGGCAAGAAAAGAATAGGCAGCTAAAGGTTCCTCTAGCAAAAAACCACAGCTCACACTTCCATTCGATACTGGGTGGCCACACGTATACTACATTCTTCTTAAGCAACACACAAAGGTCACCATATTGATATGACTACGGTGAAATGAACACTGCTTTGTGCTGGTTCTCATGATGATTATGTAGGGCAAACCCTTTTATGCTGTATTCACTGCCATTACTGTACTGGCAGTATCCTGTCATAAATTTTGTGGAGAAAGCTGTAAATAAAAGCGTTCCTGTGTAGACACACTTAAAAATAGTTAAGGTGCAGTAGTTTCTACAGCTGTCATTCTTGATGGACGCTGACTGCCATTTGCATCCAACACTTACCAGTATTAACTTCAAAATAAGCATTTGCAAAGCACTATTGCAGAAAATGAGCAAATTTGATTAGTTCCTCCACTACCAAGCATGCTGTGCGGCACTAATGGCTGCTAAAAGCTGCAATAAATACTTCGGCATACCTCTTTAACTATGGCGCTTTCCTGAGCCGTGGAGGGATCATTGGCCGGCAGTGACCCAAGAAATTGGTGTATACGCCAGAAGTATTTCCATGTGTCGGCTCCTGAACCAGTAGTTTTCCTCCTCAGCCACAATCTGAAGGTTTTATGCAAGGGCGACTGAGACAAGAAAATAAAGAAAAGTGCTGTGATGATCAATGTGTCATTTTGTGCAGCTCTACCCTACTGCACGTAAAACTGAGCTGGCTGAGCAAGCAATGTTTATTAACTGCGCTGCTGCAGAAGATTCGACAGTCTGCAGCGCAGTGAAAAAGTAAATGCTGCGTTACAAAGGGTGCCTCAAAAGTAAAGCTGACAAGGCTGCGAACTTTTTACCGCGACAGACCGCATGCTCTTAAACCGCACGCACGGCAAAGTGACTTACCGGTACGTTTGTCCCAAGTTTTCTATCTTGTTCTGAACTTGGGCACATGTCCGGATGTATCCAGCTTCGCAGAGGCCTCGTGCGATCTCTTCGTACACGCCGCCGTTCCTCTTCTGGCGACGCAAGTCGGCGAGGTGATCCTCCCATAAATCTATTAGCAGCGACGTTTCCCGCTCTCCCCACAACTGCCTAGGCGCCGACGCCGACGCGCTTTTTGCGTTTCTGGTTGCGATGGCGACGTCATATCACAACAAAATAAAGATAAAAAACAAAAGGTCCAGAGAGAAAAAATTAAGGGGGACGCAAAACACCTCGCATCAACAAACGTGAAATTAAAGATAACGCGTTGGATGGAATCGGTGGGAAATATACGAAAAAAAAGCCAGAAAAAATCTTCAAAATTATCGCGAACCGAGGACTCCGAGGGCTATATAAAATGGCTGAGATTTTTTTTGTGTTTGCTTCTCATGCACCATTGGTTACTGTGACAGAGAGTATATACGAAATTAATGCGCTGTAAAGCAAACCCATACAATTTTTAAATAATTGTACAAGCTAATATTTTGCTGCTTGCATTAAACTTTAGGCGAATAATGTTTGTTCATGATTTTGCACCGTGAATGAATCGTGTACGAAAGTGCGCTTGGCACCGCTCGAAGCAACGCTAGCAACCTTGGGCACCGCTCGAAGGCCCTCGAAATCTCGATGGAGTTCGGCGCTACTCCGTTGACTCGATAGGCTATTGACTCGATCGCCATTGAAACTGCCCGTGTAGCAGCGCTCGATCGCCTTTGAGTCGATAGACTATCGGTTCGAGGGCCCTCGAAATGCCCGTGTGACAGGGGTATTACGTAGCCTTCTATTTCCGAGGAATGCGTCGTTGATGTTTTGTAGCTAGCTGGCCCGCTCTGTGTATTGATTGCTAGTGTAATAAATAGCATATGAGTGTTAACGCTGTGTCATCCCCTCCCTTTGTCCCTTGAGCACGAACCCCTCCGCGGTTAGCGAGCGGGAACTTTGCAGCCGCGGAGTGGGAGAGTGCGGTCGGGGCGGAAGGCTGTCCCCCGCCGTATTTCCACAATATACGTGGCAGACATTATGACAAAAAAAAAAGAAAACACATAACATGGTAATCAAGTCTAGTGTACAAACCGCTTAATACTTTGAAAACGTTATAATTGAAACGGCACGTTTCCGCTGGTGAACAAATGATTTATACATATTATACAGGTGTCCCAGCTAAAATCACCAGTTTTTAAAAATGCAGAATGGTCTATGCAAAGGAAACCCAGTGAGTGCTGTTAGGAGCCACTTACTGTAGTCTTGAGTATTTTTCATTGTAATTCATTGATTAATTAATTTTAGAATAAATAGCAGTCTTTCGAACTTGTGGCTACATGAACAAAGTGTCCATTTGAAAATTGTAGACCACCTTGAAAAATAGACGGTTGGAGCGTTTCTAACAGGTTTCTTTCTTTACGAAGTTTATCCCCACTTAGGAAGGTTCCTGTCCAATATTTTCTTTTAATCAACAGAAAGGCTACCGCGTAGCAGCATCACTGTTTCAGTGCTCCCAGGCGCGATGTCAAAGAACTAAATAATTTTATCTCAGAAGTGCAGTCTCCGACGGGGCTTGACGTTTGCGGCGTGCAACAAAATATGCAAGGAGGAAAGACAAAAGAGGGCGCAACCGAACCAACAATAGTGCCGGGTCTCTGGAGCTGGAGAACCCACAGGGAGAGGATAGGGTTAGGGTGGCTAGAACTTTTTCAGGTGTGAAAAACGCGGCGCGTTTCTCTTGCCGGAAGTGGCACCGCTGCTCACCGATGCCGCCAGGGGCGCTGATGCTAGAGGCGCCGTCGCGCGGTCGCTGATCATGCATGCTGGAAAGCGCGCGGACCGCGTTTAATTGCGTGATTTGCGCGCTGTGCTTTGCTTTTGGGGTGCCGCTGATGGTGAAAAATGGCTCCGCGATGGTGGTTTGTCCACACGATGCAGTTATGAGCTCGGAGTTCTGCAGAGTTATTCACCAAGCAGAAACGCTTTCTTGGGCAGCAGGCGACAAGCAGTTGCTGGAATCATCTCGCTTTGTTTCTTCAGCAGGGCATTTGCGAAGGTTTGATTTAAAGGTAACTGGAGAACTTATCAGGTCCGATTTGTGTGCTGGCGTGAAAGGCTGCTGCGCATACGTCCACACGTTTTTCAAGAACGCTCTCGAATGGCGCGCTCGACTATTCTTTTGTAACATGAAAAAGTGCCAAAATTTTTCTCCTCCCCCCTCCCTTCTTTTTCCGCGCCGCTAGAGCGATTCGCTCGCGCTGCTTGTAGCCTTTCAGTTTTAGGAAATTCTTTTGCTTCCAGATGGGCTTCCTCAATAATGTGTGGTATTTTTGCTTTGCGTCAGCAGCCGCCGTGGTGGCTGAGCTGTTATTATTACCCTCAGCTGCTGACGCGAAAGACGTGGTTTCGATCCCGGCCGCGGCGGTCGAACTTCGATGAAGGCGAAATTTTAGAGGCCCCCTGTACTGTGCGATGTCAGTACACGTTAAAAAACCCCAGGTGGTCGAAATTTTCGGAGCCCTTCACTACGGCGTCCCTCATATGGCCCGAGTCCCTTTGGGAGGTTAAAATGTATGAAGTGGGAAGTGAGTGTCTTGCGTCAGCACCTTCTCTTGCCTCCTGCGATGGGGTTCGCTAAGATACACACGTCGAGCAGCAAAGGATAACAACAGAGCAACTAGATCTGTTTTTCAAGAGCTTTGATTTGAAGCCCAAATGCTCTAAACAAAGCATGGAGATTTGCGCTGCTACTGTGTTGAAAATTTTAACATATTCGGAAAGCGTTGCATGCTTTTCTTCTGCTCCTTAGACCATTATATGTCAAGACTACATTGTGTCGCATACGCGTCTGTACTGTGAGAAATTAAGTGGGTTTTTACGTGCCGAAGCCGAAAATATACAGAAAAAATGTACTGGGAGGCTCCGGACTAATTTTCTACCGCGTGGAGTTTTTTACATGCGTTGCAATCTCAGCAAACGAGAATTCCCTTTTCAAAGAAACGCTCCCAAGAAGTGCAGCTCATGAAGCATAGAAGTGTGACAAGGGCACTTCCCCAGCAAAACAGCACAGTAAGAAAAAGACGCGTTTCTGGAAGAACGCTTATTTTCCGTTGTTCATCCACGTAGTACACAACAGCATGATAAGCGCGCTAAAGAACGCATGGTTTCACGGTTTTTCCGTTCTTTTCGTCTTCCTTTTGATTTACTCCTTTTAAAAAAAGTGAACCCGTGTTATAAGCAGTAAAACTTGGCTTGTGGGCACGAAACACCAGCGCTGGGTCTTTTTTTTTTCTTTTGCTGTTGGTGGCATTCTCAAAGCTCGCGGCAGAAATGACGCATCTAGCGGTCCATGCACCTTAACTTCATCTGCTTCAGTAAGCAAAAATCAGCGCAAGCGATGCTTTCTTGCTGCGAGCAATGCTCCGGTGGCTCACTCCGGGCTGCTCGCTCTGACGGCGCCGCTGTTATCAGCGCCCCCGCGCGGCATCGGTGCGTTTTGGGGGGCAGCTTCCGGCGGCCGCTTTACACACCTCAAAAAGTTCTAGCCACCCTAGAGAGGAGATTGCCATGTCACGTGAGAGGACATCATGCACAGCGCCGAGCGGGCGCGTAATGGCGCGCTAATGGAGTGGTCATGAGCTGGGCTGACATTGGGAGCGCGGGAAAAAGAAATAGCACTGTGAAGAAAAGTCAAGAAACGGCCTGCAAAGGCTGGCAGCACGGCACCATTATCCCCCAGTGGGTTCTGTTCTACGTGTTGAAGGGCGCTTGTGCGGCTGTCACAAAGCTCAGTGGGAGTTATGGTTCGCTCACGCACTTCCGGGGAGGGGTCCTCGATTAAACGTGACAGCCTCAGCCGAAGCACCTCCAGCGAGTAATAAAAAAAGGGGGGGGGGGTAGTCGTTCGATTCCCAGCGGTCGTGAGAAAGAAAGTGCATCAGTATAACTTTCGTTTATGCTGCAAAGAGAATGGCGACAAATAAGAGGCCAGCGCACATGCACTATTTGATATATATAGAGAAGAAAAGTTACAGTGCACAGAGGGACCGTCTAAACACTAACCACAGGCAAACTTATACAACTGCGGGTATTTTACAGGCAGTATTCATGGGGTACTTCAACATTCCATCGGCCCCAAAACGCTGGGGTATGTGGTTCTTCCAATTACGCTGACACTTGGTAAGTATACCGCACGTGCCCTCTCGTCTGCCATCCTGAGTGGTGTTGTATCGGGAGTCGATCGTGCACTGGTGGTTCGTCCGCTTTTACAGCTGTCTGTTGAACATAACTCTTAATTTTGATGACTAGCACGTAACTTGACTCATCGCAGTAGACTTCACCAGTTAGGTCATCCATCACACGGGACGAAGCATCCTCCCTGAAACAAGCACGAAGAGCCCGAACTCACTCAAACGGTGGTTTCTTGGACTGTCTAATGACGCCAGCCGTCCATTTATAGCCACGTCGCGTCTGATGGTCATTACGCCCCAGGTCTGCGAGGTGGAAAAAAATAACCTTGAAAGCGCAGACCTACCTTCATTCTCCCTTCGATACAGTCGGCACTATTAAGGCGAAAGCCTTTAATGGCTCATGCTCGCGTCCGTCCGTCCGTTACGGTCTTCAACTCGATAAGAAAAAAATTCTTGTGCACGATGAGATTTGTAGCGGCGCTGGCATCGCCAGCGCCGCTACCCCCCCCCCTCCTCATCCCCCCGCCGCATCCCCCCTCTAAATTTCTATTTACACAAGTCTGGTTTGGCGCTATCTCCCCTTTGTGCATTTTGCCGTGAGCCAGAATCTATTGAACATTTTTGGCTGTATTGTCGTCGATTCAACTCACTGAGAAAAAGGTTGCTGGATGAGCCCTTGCAGCATCTTGGCCTTAGTTTGAGCAGCCCGCTCTTGCTATCATTTGGCGCCACCACATTTGGGTTCAGCCACAGATCTGTTTGCACCGCTGTTCAAAATTTCCTGATAGAATCTCACCGACTGCCTTGCTAAGTGTTTCAACCTTTTATTTTCTATCAATTATTACATTTTGACTAAATCGTTAATATTTAATCCCTCTCTTTATTATTATTCTTAAAATTTTAAAATCAAAACACTCATCCCTTTTCTGTTCATGACGAAAAATTCACTGGTGGTGCGCTCCCACCTGCTTTTCCTTTTTGTTAACTGCGTTCAGGTGAATAGCCACCCGATTCTTGGCCGATCCCCCAGTGTGGGTATGTGCCATCTTTTGATAGGCTAACAACAACAACAACAACATCTGGTGACACCGGACGACAGCCCCGACGCACGCAACGCTGATGAAGAAGATCTGCCTCGCGCATCAGAGAACGCTCTCATCAACCAGCCCGGCCAGCCAGCAACGTCAACAGCCCGCTCCCACCGGCTCACCGCTCCTGCCCTCCTGTCCCTCCACTTGGCCTTGCCGCTGCACGCCCCCTGTTCGCACCAGGCTTTCGGCAGCTTTTCATCGCCATGTACGCACCTCCCATCACATCCGGTGAGCTCCTTCAGCCGTATCAGCGCCCCTTCCTTCCTCGGCTGCCCGGCCTGCCCGCGTTTTATGCCAGGGACCCCGTTTTGTGGCTGGCGCTGCTGGACTCGCACTTTCATGTCCACAACGTGTCCAGCCAGCTGCTGCGCTATCAGCACGCCAGCCGCGAACTACCACCTGGTCTCCTGGCACAGCTGCGGCTGCCGCCTCCTGGCCCCGACATATACGCCGATTTCAAGAAGGGCCTGACGGCGTATTTTTGCTTGGAGCTCCCACCGACTCTCTACGCTCCTGTTCCCGACTCCACTGCGGCGCCACTGGACCCGCCACCCCTGGCCGCATTCCTTACCCGAGCTGCTTCGGTTTTCCCCCCTACCGCCCCTCCGTCGGCGCCCCTCCAGACACCGGTCTCTCCACTGTCGCCGCCACCCAATGAGCCCCCATCCACGGTTCGGCAAGGGCCACGTGACCACGCGTTGGTCTCTTGCCCACCTTCACACCCAGCTGTCTCGTACTACACCCCCGTCTCTCCCAAGATTGCTCCAACGGCCCCTACAGACGGCCATCCACCTGCGAGCTCCCGTCCCTGGGTGCTTCCTGTCCAGCCCTGCTTCCCAGCTGTGGCGCCTGCCCTTGGGCCATCACAGGCAGCACCCTCTCTCGACCCGGGCCTCAATTCGCTTCTAGTCCCAAGTTCGCCTGCTACCTCAAGCCCCACCACAGTGAGCTCAACTGCCCTTCCTGTCGCGCGGCACGCATGGACGCCTCCCCAGGGCCTTGTCGCGCCTAACGCGCCACCTGAAACGCCTGCCGCACATTCCTGCCCACCTGGCGCCTTTTCCAGTGCCTGTGCCTCCGCGACAGGCGAGACAGCCTCAGCAGGTGGTGGCATGCTTGCGATTCATTGCATCGTGCCCCATCCAACACCTTATATGGACTCGGCCCTACCGTATCCTTCCCGTTCCTACAAATACTCCCCGGATTTGCTTCTTGTGCCCCCGACAACCGGTCCCAACGCCACGGTGAGCTCACTTTTGCAGCCATCCGGTACACCCCGTCGCCTGTTTCGACTACTACCTAACAAGACAGCACGTGCCTCACGCCGCAGACCTCACGCTCAGTGCCATCCGCCGTTGTTTCGCCATTGCCCGCGGCCGACGCATCGGCTCCACTTCTATGTCTTCCCCACGCCATATCTTCGTCCGCATCAACTGAGCCAGCGCAAAACTGCCTTCCAACCGCCGGCCCTACCCGTAGGCTGTCCGACTGAAGAACGCCTAGCTCGCCTCCCATTCCTCGATGACTTTTCCCGCCTTGTGCTTCCGCCATCCTCATCTTTTGGCTCCCCTCGCCCTTTGCGAGGCAGCCAGGCTCGACCGCCAGAGCCCTTTTCTTCCGCCCGACAGTTTTCCCCAGCTCTGACCCGGCCTTCACGAAGCTAACTGTGTCCTGGACTTGACAACCTGTACAAACTTTTACATACTGTTTTTTTCTCTTTTATCGCGCATCGCGCTAGGGGGGGGGGGGGGGGGGCATCTGTAGCGGCGCTGATGAAGAAGATCTGCCTCGCGCATCAGAGAACGCTCTCATCAACCTGCCCAGCCAGCCAGCAACGTCAACAGCCCGCTCCGCCTGCTAGCTAGCCGTGGCTACCGGGACCTCTAACGAATGTGGATCACCCTCCACAGATTCGAGCCACCATCCTTCCGTTCCGCAGCCGAGCGTGCTAACGACTACGGTACTTCCTGCCAAGGCATGTGTAGTTCCCCTTGCGATGGAGAGTGTTTGCAGAAAGGCGTCGAATCAGACGGATGCCTGCCAAACTCCCTCAAGTGTCTCCAGCATTTAAGATTCACAAACAATTGTGTACCTAATCAACACCTTAACCACACATCAGTGACACAAGCAGCAACACCGCGCTAAAGGCTTTCGCCTCACCGCGCTTTAGGTCAACAAAGTGCCCCCCCTCCCCTGAATTTTGTTGGTCAAAGAAGTAATTTCAAGAACATTCGGGCCGCTTACAGGTGAATGCTGCGCCTAGCCGGAGAGGCTGGCGCCGTGACGTGGTCAAAGGCTTTATGAAACGGTACACGGCGTTCTCGTTAATACCAATCATTCTACCGCGAGCCAATTCGGGATATGCGCGTATGCTTTAACGCGATAGCATTCAGGCTCGCGTTCTGCAGAAAATCCGGCATCGTCCTCGGCGACGTTGTGAGCGAAAAATCCCCTAAGAACCTAGGTGGGCCACTTATGTCACGTGACCCTGTGGCGTCGTCACAACCTGCCCACTGGATTGTGAGCAAACTGACCACCGTGGCAGGTGGGAGTTAAATTAATGATTGGTCGCGAGAGGTTGCTCGTGAAGAGCAGGCTGGGTCGCACAAGCCCCATTGGTGGCAGCACCTGCCATCGCAGGGCAGTGGCGCATCGCTTAACCGACCCACCACTGCGTCCCGAGGGATATGAGGACTCCCAGGGATCTGTGAATGTAAAGTGGAGAATGACTGATTAAGCACATATCGGCATTAACCCATTAACGCTATCGTTTCATACCCTTAAGGTTGAGCTTATGTGTCCCCTCAAAATTTTCTTTCGCTTTCTTTATTTTCACATGCTCGTCTATTTCATAATGGCTGACACCACTAGCCTGATCATCAATTAGGGTGTCACGGTCAAATAAGCCAACTGCGATTTCTGTCACAGTCGATCACGGATACATCAAACTCGAAGACTATTGCTGAATGCTTCGATATATCGGTAATTCGACACATAAATGATTAATGATTTGCTAACGCGATAGCGTTAAGGCTCCCGTTCCGCAGAAAATCCGGCATCGGCGTGGTCGGCGTTGTGGGCGAAAAATCCCCCGAGAAGTCAAGCATTTGGGCCACCAAGGTCATATGACGTAGTGGCGTCAGAACAACCTGTCCACTGGATTGTGAGCAAATTGGCCACACTGACAGGTGGCAGTTAAATTAACCATTATTCGCTCTGGCAAGAGCAACCTGGGTCGCACAAGCTCCGCCGGTGGCAGCAGCTGGCATTTCAGGGCAGCGGCGCACCGCTTAACCGCTCCAGAACTCTCTCAGGAGTGGTATGAAGACTCCCAACGATGTTAATATGAACGTAAAGTCGATATAATGACCAATTCCGCATATGTGGGCATTAACTAACCCATTACGCTACCGCGTCATACCCTTAAGGCGGAGCTTGAGTGTCCCCTCCATTTCTGTTATTTTAACCTCAAGGCCCGGGGCATTACAGAGGGGAGCGGATGATTGCAAAAAATACAGCACAAAAAATAAAAAAATTGATGATGGCCTAGCTCTGATAGGCCCGGATATACGTAGCGTAAGCGCGGCAACATCTGGTTCGGAAGAGTTAATATATGAAAGGCGCGCATTCACTCATCATCATTATCATCATCAGCCAGTCTACACCCACTGCAGGGCAAAGGCCTCTCCCATGTCTCCCCAATTAATCCTGTCCTTTGCCAGCTGCGCCCACCCTATGCCTGCCAACTTCCTAATCTCATACGCCAACCTTAACCTCTCATAACCTTCTGCCTCTCATAACCTTCTGCCGAGAGCACTGTTATTTAGGCAATTGAAGCTAGGAATGGAAGAAATTCTAGACATGTAAAATTTTAGTTTTAGAGGCATTAAGAACTATTTTCCACAAATCACACCAATTAGGAAAAGCATTAATGTCATGTTGCAAGGCATTAGTATCATCAGAACTGTTAACTACACGAAGGAGATCAATCACCAGTGAATAAATGAATGTTAGAAGATACACAATCAGGTAGGTCATTAATGCATATTAGCAACAGCAAAGGACTAACACGAAGCCCTGAGGCACACCAGAGCCAACGGAACATAATGAGGAGTTGCGATTGTTGGCTAATACAAACTGGGAACGGTTTAAAAGAAATTGTTCAACCCAAAGTAGAAGATTAATTGGGTACAAGATTTAGTTAGCTAGTTTGAAGAGGAGGAGTCGGTGATAAACTTTCTCAAAAGCTTTCCCGAAATGAAGAAATATGCAGTCATTTAGTGGACCTTGATCAACTACATGAAGATTGTGAGTGAATGATGTTAGTTGTGTTTCACATGAAAGATTTTCGGAAACCACACTGGTCGTTGTTGAAGAACGAGTTAGTTTCTAAATATTTAGATATGTTACAGTACCGCCTATTACTGTACTTCCCCATTTACCCTGTCCTTCTCTTATGACAGTATTTTAATTCTAATAGAAAATATGAAGTTCTCGTCATCAGCTGGCATGGACGAAATCAATTCAAAACTGTTAAAAAACACTGAGTAGATCACTGTTGAATGCCTGTCATTAATGTTAGCACAATCCCTTGCTACAGGAAGCCTCCCGGATGACTGGAAAGGGGGAAGGAGGAGCAGGAGGGACTTTAATGAAACAGGAGAGGTCTGCCTGGTTGTGGGCCTGGCATGCTACTCCAGTGGAAAGGGGGGAAGGTCGTTCCAGTGCACAAATCAGGTGAGAAGCAGTCTCCCGTTAATTATCGCCCCATTTCCCTAACCAGTGTCTCCTGTAAAATCATGCAGCATTTCATTGACTCCCAAATTATGAATCATCTGGATAGCAACAAGTTTTTCTATCCTTCACAGCATGGCTTCCGCAAGGGCTTTTCTTGCGAAACACAGCTCGTTCATGATCTGCCTACTAATCTTGATCGTAATATCCAAACTGATGTCATTTTCTTAGATTTTGCAAAAGCTTTTGACGCCGTACCTCACGCACGTTTACTACCAAAGCTAGAGCAGCTAATTTTACATCCTAACATTCTTGATTGGATCAAGGAATTTCTAACAAACCGCTCCCAGTTTGTTTTCGTTAACAACCAAAATTCTACCTCCCTCGCAGTAACATCGATCGTCCCACAAGGCTCTGTCCTTAGTCCACTGCTGTTTCCAACCTATATTAACGATTTACCAACGCATCTAACATGTAACGTTCGCATGTTTGCCGACAATTGCGTCATCTATCGCACAATAACCAACATATCCTATCAAGCAGCTCTTCAAAATGATTTTAATCACGTTCATAGCTGGTGCGACCAATGGCTCTTGAAGCTAAATGCTAACAAATGCAAACTTGCCTCCTTCCACCGTCGCCAACAGCCCCTCGTTTTTAACTACACAATCCTTAATTCTGCTATCTATCTTGTGCAATCTTATAAATACCTTGGCGTAGTCTTAAGCAGTGATCTTTCCTGGCGCACTCTTATATCACTAACGGCATATCATCGGCAAACCGATCTCTTGGATTTCTGAAACGTCACCTACGTCATGCACCACCACAAGTGAAACTACTCGCCTATAAATCGCTCATCCAGTCCAGACTAGAATGTGCAGCTCCTATGTGGCATCCGCATCAAACTTATCTAGCTAACACCCTTGAAGCTTTGCAAAATCGCGCTGCAAGATTCATTCACTCTGACTACTCTTTCAATACCAGCGTAACAGCCTTAAAAGTTCAGTCCGAACTTTTGAACTTAAGCACTCGTCGTCACATAGCTAGCCTTTGCCTGTTCCATAAAATATTTTACAGATCGCTTAATCATCCCCCATACCTAGCACCACCTTCACGCATATCCCACCACACTTTGCATCCATTTTATGTCGCTCGACCGCTTACTAGAACCGCCACGTTTGCTGTCTCATTTTTTCCCCGGACAGCTATTACCTGGAACGGCCTTCCCCACGTCATTGCTGCAATCACCTGCCCGTCATTGTTTGCGACGAGTGTTCCTCCTCACATTCAAAAATTTTAATCTTCACTTATGATATGTAACCCACCCCTTATGTAATACCCCGAAAGGGGTGTTTAAAGGGACTATGCAATTAATAAAAAGTCGCTTGTAAATGTTTTCAATGCTTAGAAATAATGCTAAGAAGCATTCACACCAAGTATGAGTCTTCGGAACTGAGCCGGCAATTTATTATGAATTTTTAAAAACCGTGTTTTTTTTTAAATTCGCGGGCCGCTTGGTGTGCTCGTAGTGACCGATTTTGAAACCAAAATCGTGAAAAAAGACGTCACTATACCCATGACGTCACCAGGCCACCACACGCTGTCATTCGCTGGAGCGACGGCAGCCACGACGTCACGGGCACACTTCCGGTAGCCGTGAAAATCGTCTGCTCGTGCCGCCGCGCGACCCTCTCGGGCAAGCGCGAGCCAGGGCATATGGCCTCAATATTCCCCTGCCGCCTCCTTCTGCCGGGAGTTCCGGAGCCACTCGCAGTGGCTCGCCGAGTCGCTACTTTCGTCGCTGACGTTCAGCCGGTACGCCGCTACGGCGTGAACGCATAGGGCTCGATGCCCATCGCGGCCGTAAGAGCGAGCAGTCGCGCCTCGAGGTCCGGGTCCATTACTGCTAACCACAACAGACGACAAGCAAAGCAACCCGACGCGCGCCGCAATCACGCCGCCGACGCTGCTGCTGGGGTGCTAGGAGCGACAACCGGAAGTTGCAAAAGGAACGTCAGCCGGTGAAGTATTCATGGGTGGGGCCCAGTTGCAGAGCTGTTTTCTTTATTTTTGTCTCGTGCCCCGCGTGTACGAGTTGAGAGGGGAGAGGAGGAGCGTAATTTTTAATCGTCTATATCTTCGGTGTTATTGCTGCTAGCTTAAAAATTCTTGCGTTGGGGTGACGAGTGATGAAATGCCTATCTCTCAACTGCTTTACGTAATCTCAATTAATTTATTGCATAGTCCCTTTAAGGCAATAAAACGAAACGAATGTACACGCTGACTTCTAGTAAGGTGCAGGCGATACTGGTTAATGACATTGGGCGGTAATTGAGAGGTGAATTTTTGGTGCCTGATTTGTGGATAGGAAGCACCTTTTCAACTTTCCAGTCAGCAGGAAGAGTGCAGGAGTTGATGGACTGTTTAAAAATCTTGCAAAACATAAGTGATGAGTAGGTTCTCGTTCTTTTCAAAATTTTGGTGTTAATTAGGTCAATGCCGAGGCTAGATGATGTTTTAAGACTGTCAATTAATTTCATGATACCGCAAGGATCACTGCAGACTGTATCCATCATCAGTGAAATGCTGGTAAAGGACAGAGAACAAAGTTATTATTGAAAATTTTGTTTAAGACCTAAGGGCATTCTGAATCCGGTATAGGTAGTCCGCCAGGATCTATTAAGCGAAATCAGTCGACTGTCCTTGGGCTAACTGTGCGCCAGAATTTTTGCAGATCATTAGTAAGCATTAGGAGGCAAGGTGTTGTTAAAAAAAGTTAATTTTGGCGTTCTTAGGTGCGGTTATATACGAGTTATTGGCTGCCGTATGGGTTCCCCACCGAGTGTCTAAATGGGAAGGTGAAGCGTTATGTAACAAGCGTTTTTTCTTGTTAGATAGTCTTTTTAGGTGAAGATTATACCAAGGTGCGTTCGAATTGGAAGAAATGGCCCGTAGGGAAATGTGCTTATCGATTAGTTGTTGGAATTTGGTACTGAATATGTTCCAATTAGTTTCTACTGTAGAAGCGTAGCAGACTGGGCGAGTTGGTGTTTCATGGTAACAATACAATTTCAAACAGCGCTAGACAACAGCGCTTGTCTCCTCCTCTTTCTGGTCCTGTTGTCTAGCGCTGTTTGAAATTGTATAGTTTCTACTGACTGGCTTCTGAAATCATCCGAGAAAACGTCGAAGAACAGAGGCAGCTGTTTGTTAATAGCCTAGATATTAGCTTTGCTGTAGCCCCTGGTGACTTTATTTACCCTGTTAGTTTCAAGAGGTGGGGCACAGGTTTCAAAATTAATAGCTAAATGGTCACTTATCCGGGCAGGAATGTTACATACGAGACGAGATCGGGGCATGATGTTTGCATTAAATCCAGGGTGTTAGCGATAGCTTCGCTTAGCCTAGTACGTTGTGTGACTGAGAAAAAGAAAAACTGGACAAAGATAAAAGATCATGACTAACAGAGGAGGATGAAATAAGAATAGGCGGATTAGAAGAGCATGGAAATATTAGGGAAGTTAAAGTAACCTAGTAAGAAAATATGAGCAGTAAGATGACGGAAGGAGGCGCTGTTAATAAAACACCGTGCAACTGTTCACAGAAGTTTGATGTGAAATTCGGGGACGGTGATATAGACCAAGGATTATTTTACGGTAGTGGATTGCGACGCAAGCCCAGATGGTTTTAATGTGCGGGAGGTGCGGGGTTCGATCCTCAGCACCGCGGTTACACACCGGTGATACAATGGGTACGAACTTTCCCCTGCCTGGTGCTCGGCTTCTTTAGGGTGAAATGCTTGGTAAATGGGTCTTCGACCCCACCTCGAATAAAAGAAAAAAAAGGGCCACAAGTGGGCTTCTACCGCACGAGGCGGATTTAACGTTGTTGACGGCGGAACTTATCGCTGATCCGTCAGAGCCCGCCGGCGTGCTCGCATCTCGCCGTCGTTAAGTGTCTTGAGGCTGTAAGGATTCTGGCGACAGCCCGTCTGGGTTAGCTGCGTAGTCGGCCCGGGACACCTGCAGCAGGGGTCCCTGCACGGCGATAGGGATCTTGGTTCCCACGGCCTGTCCTCGCTTGGGTTATTGGATTCGAGGCGGACGACTCTGCCGCCGTTTGTAAACAACATTGCTACCGAGGCAGTTAGTGACCGCCAACCAGAGCAGGGGTGGCTCACCCATTCTACTGTGTCGGCTCACCGGCGCCTCGCCCATTCGGACTTCCCGGAAGACGTGTCCGGCTTGACAGCGTGAGAACTCTCGTTCGGACGCGAAGACAACGCCCTCTCTGAGGGGGCGATGGTCCAGCGGCACCCTCTCTCTCCGGCGATACATGTGACGGGGGCGTGTCCCTATGTGAAGTGGTATGTGTGCGTGTGTACGACAGCGCAAGTTATGCCACGCCCAACCTGGCAAAGACCTCCTCGAACCTGGGGAATCCTAGGGACCGGAACCTTTTAAAACCGGACGACGAGTGCCGTGGGAAGGAATCCTCGATCATCCTCAGATCTTCTCTGATCCTCCAACCTTCCCCCATCACCCTCCAATGGGTTCCTAAATCTTGTAAATAATGTAAATAAACCCCCTGTATAGCTTCCTTTATAACCAAGTCCGACAACGTCATTCGTAGAAGGGGCCTGCGGCGCTGAAAGAGTCAGCTCACTCAAGGATCCCTCATCTCTAACAAAGCCTAGCCTGCTTCGCACTGAAGCCGCAGCTGTCAGTGCTTTGGAACTAGCCACTACCTCTGACAAGAGGTCTATAATATTGTCACCGGTACATTATAATGACAATATCTCATTAAAATTATGGGGCAGTTGATTCCCGCAAAGCCTTCGGCAGCGCAGCGTGCGAAGCAGGCACGGCGAGAGTCGTCGGTTTTCTTTGGGCAGCTGGGTTGGTTTCCCCGCATGACAAGCAGTGCATTGAGCGATGGCTTTCTCGCATGACAAAAATGTCGCGTGGAAAATGGGCGCACCATGTAGAAGGTTACCCTCAACCCATGACTGCCTCAACTACACCTTAAGATATCATCGTCACGCGGCCTTAACTGTCTTCTAGCGCTGTTAACAGGTGTCGCAGGCCGCGCAGCCAACCTCAATCGCTAGATAGCATAAGGCGAAGCGCCACATGCAGGGGTGCGGCGCCCTTCTGCTTGTGGCAGGAAGGAATATTCGATATATGGAACATTCGATTAATAGGAGTTCAATAAACGTAAACGACAGTGATATACTTTTGCATGAGATTTTCGAAGTGATGTTTTGACCTTTCAGCCGAAATAATAATTCTATAAATACGGGTTTGATATATCCAGGACAGCCTGTATAATTAAAAAAAATTTGGCGCAGTGGCTACTTTCATCGTAGTGGGAGTGAGTACAGCTCTTATTACGAATTCTTAAATATTGAAAAATGTTTTTCTCCCCTTTGGTCAAGCACACGCGTTGTCCCTTACACACTGACCTAATACGAAGCTTCTGGAAAACTGAAGGAGTGAATGAATTGTAAGCCGGGATTTTATTCCAGGTTTCGGCATAATCCTAACGCTGATTCTGCCAGCGTGCCCCACTCTGTGGGCTCGTGCCGGACTGCCGCATGGCCATACCCAGAAATTTTAGACATCGGCAGTTTGCGCCATCTTTCGGTCGCTTGCTTAGCATGGCATTGCATTTCAATGGGTGGCCTTTGTCAAAATTGTTTTCTTCGTAACAAAGAAGTGCACTCGCTCAATACCAACAAATTGCGATAAAGCATACCGCGTTCTCGTTTCAGGCGACATGCTGACAAAAACATTGCATTCCTTTAGGAGTTAAGAGCAATTTTATGACATTCTGCTATGCGGTGAAGCGCCCTTGCGGATTCAGAAAATTCATTTGAGGTGCTCTCAAAAGCTGTCTGATACAGTGTACGCAGCATTCCGAAGGGTGGCGGAAGGAATTTTATTAAATCTTTCTATGTAAATTCTCTCGTGAAATTATCCGAAAGTGTTGTAAAATTGACATACACCACAGAGGATTTAAGAGAAGGCGCGCCACAACAACCATCTTATACGCCTTGAAAATTTCTTCCTCTTAACTTCGACTAGGATGTCATTAACACGCGTTCGTTCCCTCACCCACTCGGCCCGCTTGCGGTCTCTTAACGTTACACCTATCATTTTCCTTTCCATGGCTCGCTGTGCTGTCCTTAACTTAAGCTCAACCGTTTTCGTTAGCCTCCACGTTTCTACCCCGTAGGTGAGTACCGGTAGGATACAGCTGTTGTACACTTTTCACTTCAGGGATATTGGTAACCTGCTATTCATGATCTGAGAGAACCTGCCATATGCGCTCCACCCCATTCGGCTACTTTAACTGTCTTATCCATATTGCTAATGACATTGCCCTGCTTGTCTCTTAACGCATACACCTGGTTTTTCCTTATGCCTAGTTTCCTCTTCACCGTTTTCAGGCTACCTCCGTTCTTCAGAGCATGCTCGATTCTTTCCATATTAAACTTCCTTATGTCGGATACCTTGCGCTTATTTATTTTGCGCCTTTATTCACGGTTAAACATCGAGCCGTCGTGGTGGAGTGAAGGAAGAGGAAGCCGTTCTGAACGATTGTGTGTTGAAATGCTTCTAGCTGGAAACAGCTCATCGGCCGTTGGCCGATGTCTCCCGACATCTGAAGTTGCCACGGACTCGTACAAAGTTGTCCTCCCTTGACTACCTACCGGTAATGTTGTCAACACCGTATTCTGCATGCTGACCTCAAGGGTCGCCCATACCGTGCTCCCGACTTCCGAGACGCGCTTATGCAGATTGTGGACCTCCTTGAGATTCTGTGTATTGTCCAGTACCAAATGAGCCACGTTTGGATGGTTACCTGCGAGAGCAGTTGCTCAAAACAGAAGCTTATTGACAAAGCAGAGCTCCACGTCAAAGGTCTAAAATGTATCGTGTTTGACCCGGACACCTAAAACGTGAAGCTTAAGCTTCTTTGGCTCCCGCGCTATATGGAGCACCGGAGGATTGTGGAAGCTTTCGATCCTTTTGGAACTGTACAAACTATCGAGAGTGAGAAGTGGCGGTGCCCCGGAATGGAGCACATGGAAACAGCGAACCGTGAAATCTCGCTCACGCTCAAGGACGGAGTGTCATCAAGTACAATACCTTACACGCTCAACGTTTTCGGGGTAGAAGCTTTAGTTGTAATCCCAGGCAGGCCTCCGCTGTGTCTTCGTTGTAACTGTGTGGGCCATGTACCGCGTCAGTGTCGTACACCTCGATGCACCCAGTGCCGACGCTTTGTGCACACAGTAGACACTTGTATTATGAGTTATGCTGACAGGTTACGTCAAGGCAACTGGGCACATGAGGATGAAGTGGTGTCAGAGCACATTATGGATGTGTCGGATGTTGTGGAAGCGTCGGGTGAGCTGAGTCATGAGCTGCCAACAGAAGATGGACCAAAGGCTTCTGCACCGAATAACGGCAAGGGTCCGCCTGCAAGTACGGACAAACAGGAATCCCCGTCTCTGACCCAAAGCCATCGGACCCGGGTCTGCTACTTTGAGTCCAGTGCTTGCTGCTCAGGAGCCACCTGTCACCCAACGATCACGAGAGCTGAACGCCCCTGCTGTAGAGTCAGTGGAGGCGTTTCAGCCAGTGAATGTGCAACATGCCTTCTGTGCCGGCGATTCCCCTTCGTCGGCGGAGTGCAGCAGTGTGTCGCCTGAAGTGTCAGTTTCTAGTGTGTTCGGTGCCCCGTCGGCTGTCATCGTGGTTGCGATTGACGTGGCTCACTCGGCTTCATGTGCCGAAGCCTTGGCTGTCTCAGAAGAGCGATGGACAACTGCGCACCTTTGAAGCGTCCTGCAGATGATGAGGTGTGTGTCGATTGCGATGGGCAGAAGGCACCTGGTGTGGTGGCATTGGGAAGGGTCACCTCAAAACTCAGGGAAATGTCTGCCTTACAGGCCGCCAATTTGCAGGCCGGCCGCCCCAGTACAGGGGATGGCTTTCATTAAGACAAGCACCAAAAATGGCGGGAGTCACAGCATTTCAGGTCGCTATCCTCAACATTACGGGTTTGCGTAATCGTCGAAGGCAGCATCAGTTACGGCATCTTTTAAACAAATGGAGTGTGAGTGTGGCAGCCATCCAGGAAACCAAGCTGTCCTCTGATGAGGAGACTGAAGCTGCTGTCGAGCCTTTTTTGTCAGAATTCAATGTTATCGTTACTCACTCAAGAGGCTTATCAGGTAGGTGCATGCTATTCCTGGCCAACACACTGGGGATTACTGCTGTGTGGTATAGCACAGATGATGACGGGCGACTTATCTGCTGTGACCTCGCAATCTCGGGTGTACAGTGGCGAATTGTTTGTGTTTATGCCCCTGTAAAGCAGAGTGATAGAAGGCTATTTTTCCTGTCATTGGTAGACCATTTATCCACGGATCGTAAAATTATGCTGTTGGGTGACTTCAATTGTGTTTGTAGGGATGGACAGAGCAGTGTTAAGTAAACGATATGACCCTAGTGCTGCTTTACTCACTGATTTGGCATGCGAATGCAACCTTGTGGATGTTGGGCAAGATAAGGGACATAACATCCATTTCACTCATTTTCAGTGCTCCTATAGTGCTCGGCTTGACAGGATTTACGTTTCAGCAGACATGTTATCCAGCGTTCTTGGTTATTGGGTGCGGCCCATATTCTTCAGTGATCACTGCATGGTGTTTCTTCAGATAGGGAGAGTTAAACTTTCCTCTTTCCTCCTACCGATGGGGACGTCTTTTAGCAGTACGAAGAGTACTTCAGGTCTTCGTCCGGCGACACGTTGCCGGTTGGGGCAGCAATTCCAGCTTCTCAAAGCAAAACTTATTTATTAAAGACGACACTGACATAAAAAGACAGGTGAGTAAAAAGCAGTTTAAAAAAAGGGCAGTTTAAAAAAAGGCTGTTAAAAACGGCCGAGCTTGAGACTCGGCGCGCTCGTCCAAAATCGTTGTTTCCCACGGGTTTTAAACCCTTCGATACTTGGGCGGAGCTTTACCAAACCAGCTCTCGCCCAATCTGAACCAATAGCCATGCAATGTACAAGTGGGCGGAGCCCAGTGGACCCCGCTCCTCCTGGAACGTGCAGGGCGCGTGACTCCGCGTACGCAGCTCGCTGCATGCACATTCCATCGATTGCCACGCATCGGATTGACAGCTAAGGAATGTCTTCCGCGGGACATGATCGCTCCTGGTAGCAGGTGCGGGGGGGGGGGGGGGGGGGGAAGGGCATTGTCCCCGTGGGCTGTCGCGAGCCCAGTGGAATGTGCAGCTCTCACCCTAAGCGGGCGTCACGCCTCGACGTACATTCCTCGATTCCCCCCCCCCCCTTCCGCGGGCATGATCGCTCCTGGTAACAGGTGCGGGGGGGGGGGGGGGCATTGTCCCCGTGGGCTTCCGCTTAACACCTCCCCACCAAGAATGTTGGGGGGACACTTGCTGTACAAACAACATACCGAAGCCCACAATAGCACAAAGCATCCGGCCTTCAACAACATACAAAACGCGCGAAAGCACAAGTACCAGCACAAAAAAAAACACAAACCAAGCAGGGGCACTTCACATACTACTTATGGCAATAGCGAAAAGAGTAGGTTCACAAGGATATCTTGTTGCATGCATCTACACTCAGATTTACATATTTTTCCCTTTGCGAGGAAATAACAGTCTAAACACTCATCACACAAGGAGACCATCATTAATGCACTTGAGATGTCCGTCCACAAGCACTCACACACACACACTCAGGTTGGGCCACCGTCCCGTACGTTCCTTGGCCCGCGATGTCTGATCAATCTACCTAGCACAGGCGGCTCCCTGATTTCTTCCTGGTTCAGATGCGTGGACTCATCTAGTGTGGATTCAAAGGTGTAACTCCCACTATGCAATTCCGGAACACCTTTTATATCCCCAAACTCTCCGTCAGACTCAAAAATTACGCCTACGTTGTTCACTCTGGCGTAATACTTTCTTAGTCTATTGGCGTGCACCCACCGTTCAGAACCATCTCTGAACTTGACAACATAGCTATCGGGTCGTCTATGCTCTTTAATCGTTGCTGGGCCCACCCATTTAGGCCGCATCTTGTTCTGCTGGTTCGTATCCAACACGAGGACTTCCTCACCCTCACAGAACCCTTTGGCTCGTGCCCTTAGATTGTATTTATCCGCATACGCTTTCTGCAGCTGCTTGATTTGGTGATCTACCCTCTCTGCTAATTCAGCCATTTGCTGCCGCAGCTTGATCAGATACTCTGACGTAGCCTTATTTAGGCCCGTAAGTGGTGTCCAGTTCCCTGTCCATGTCTTTTGAAGGATGCTTAATGGGCCTTGAGGGACGCGCCCATACATAACCTCAGCTCGCGTTACGTTTCCGACCGCGGCTCTCGCTGTCATCTTTGTGTCCTGCTGGTGACGACCTAGCTCATTACCAGGCATTACATTGGGCCTCTTCTGTGGGCAGTTCCACTGCACGTGACCGAATTTACCACAGCCATAGCATTTTGGGGGTTCCCTGTGCTCGTCCTTGGATTGATTTCCTTGGTTCCGTGGCTCGCGCGGCTTTGCCTCATACTTTTTCGGCTCCCCTGCAGCCCTTTGATGGCGCCCACGCCTACTGTCTTCATATTGTTCGGCAAGTCGCGCAAGCTCCTTGGGTTTCAACCACTTATCTGTCTCCTGTTGGAGAATGTACTCGCGCATTTCGTCCGGCATAGTCTGCTTAGCGCGATCTGCCACCATTAAGGCCCGAACGTCCTCTAAAGTTCTCACTTTCCTACTTTGCAAGTAGTATCCAAGCGTTACGTCTAATTTGGTGACAAACTGACCCCAGCTTTCGGCATCCTTTCTACAAGTGTAGAACCTCCGCTTGTATTCTTCAGCAGTTAATCTGAGCTCCGCGAGTACTAGCTCCCGAATTTCCTCGAAACTCATTACCGTGTCGACCGACCGGTTAGCCACGAGTGCCCGAGTTTTTTCATTCAGGAAGGGCATTATAATTGGCCCCGCGATGTCATTCGGGATCTCGCAGGCCCTTATCATATTTTCGGCGCTTTTGAACCATGCAGGAATGAGGTCATCCAACTGTGGCATTGGCGCGAGGACTGCCCTTAGATCATCCGCGTGCCGGCCCAATTTTTCTCTTCTGCTGCCATTTCCCGAGGTGCTCTGACCTTTCTGAATCAGTGTCTGGAGCTGAATTTTTAGCTTAAGAGCTTCAATCTCGAGCTCCTGCTCCCTCAAGCGCGTGCTACCCTGGCTGCTGTCACACGCCGGGGTGTTAGCACTCTGCCCATCCATAATCGTCACGTTCTCCGTGTCTTCCCCGTCAGAGTCCGTGTCACTAGCGTTTCGACTTCCCACGCGCAGCCTTTGTGCTTGGGTAGTGACTGACATCGCGTTCCCGGAGAAAACGGGAAAGGGCCCACCTGTGTTCTGCAGACTTCTTGTTCGTGCTGCGCTGGGTCGGTGTCTTTCCGCTGTTCACGTTGAGCTGGTGGCGGAAGGGGTGGGAGTCCCACCGGTGTTCACTGCGGTGCCCGTCACGTCCTCCAGGCCGATGAAGTCGCCAGCCACAGATGCCGCCGAAGTCGCCGTTCTCCGCTCCGTCGGTCCGCTTCCTCGCTGTCAGCGCTGACGTGGAGCCTTGACTCCGAGACCTCGCCTGGACTTTGGTCCCCGGGGCCTCTCCCCAAGATTTTGTGCTCCGTCAATCTTCCAGACGGTACTGCCTCCAACCGCTCTGCAGGAAGCCGCTCAGACGATCCTGGTCACGGCACCAGTTAAACTTTCCTCTTTCCTCCTACCGATGGGGACGTCTTTTAGCAGTACGAAGAGTACTTCAGGTCTTCGTCCGGCGACACGTTGCCGGTTGGGGCAGCAATTCCAGCTTCTCAAAGCAAAACTTATTTATTAAAGACGACACTGACATAAAAAGACAGGTGAGTAAAAAGCAGTTTAAAAAAAGGGCAGTTTAAAAAAAGGCTGTTAAAAACGGCCGAGCTTGAGACTCGGCGCGCTCGTCCAAAATCGTTGTTTCCCACGGGTTTTAAACCCTTCGATACTTGGGCGGAGCTTTACCAAACCAGCTCTCGCCCAATCTGAACCAATAGCCATGCAATGTACAAGTGGGCGGAGCCCAGTGGACCCCGCTCCTGGAACGTGCAGGGCGCGTGACTCCGCGTACGCAGCTCGCTGCATGCACATTCCATCGATTGCCACGCATCGGATTGACAGCTAAGGAATGTCTTCCGCGGGCATGATCGCTCCTGGTAACAGGTGCGGGGGGGGGGGGGGGCGGCATTGTCCCCGTGGGCTTCCGCTTAACAGGGAGGTACAGTCGGCGCATACTCCATCCTCGATGGGAGCTGTGGAGGCTGAATAGCTGCCTGGTCTCAGATGAAATCTTCAAACGTGCTGTATCCAATTGCTTGAAGGACACGTGGTCACGCGGTGACCTCTGAGTTTTGCAAAAATGGGACTTATTTAAACAAGAAACAAAAAACATTGCTATTGAAGCCTCAGCAAGAATCGCATTTTTGAAGAGAGATCACCTTCGAGAGCTTGACCGTACTTTAGTTGAACTACATGAGTTAGAGAAGATTGGCCCAGGTGCCTATGTAGAAAATATCACTGCCGTAAAAGCAGAGCTTCAGCAGTTTGAAACCGAAAGATACAATCCCGGGCCTTGTTAAGATCTAGGACCCGTAGATTTCTGGATGAGCAATCATCTCGTCGGGCCCTGAGTAATGAAAGGCAGACTGCTCTAGCTAAAGAAATATTGGAAATTCAGTATGGTGGTTGCACATACAGCGATGGTCCTGGTATTAATGAGGGTTTATTTGACTACTATAGGAAGCTGTTTGGTGGTTGTGCGGGCACAAACGTGACATCAGATTACAGTCACTTACTAGAAGCCTTGCCCCGACTTGACGATGAGAAGCGTGCTGTAGTGAAGGGGCCTATCACTTTGGACGAAATTAAATCTGCCATTTCTGACCTGACGGCTCAGAAATCTCCTGGGCCAGATAGCACTACTAGAGAGTTCTATAAAACATTTTCAACTTGCCTAGCGCCTGTCTTGATGGAAGTTTTCCAGGCTTCTGACGATGTTGGCTTTTTGCCCCCCCCCCCCACTTTCTATTCTGGGCATACTATATTAATTCCAAAAAGCACACATTCAAATCGGTTGAAAACAGTTGAGGGATAAAGTCCAATTTCCCTCTGTAATGTAGATTACAAACTTTTTGCACAGGTTCTTTGCAATCGTCTGCAGCTAGTTGTCGATCACTTAATAGGCAGGCATCAGGTCTGCGGTATCAGAGGCCGCAGCATCCAAACCCATATTCATATTGCACGTTCAGTAGTGGAGACAGTATCAGATGAGATCGGACAAGTAGCTCTAATTCAGATTGACCTTGCCAAGGCCTTTGATAAAGTTCGTCACGATTTCTTGTTTGCGGTCTCAGAGCATGCAAATATTCGAGATGTTTTGCTTAGGGGCATAAGACTGTGCTATAAGGAGTCCTAAGCAAGGCTAATCTTAACCAAGAGCTAACCAAACCTATTCCATTGAAATTATCTGTTCGTCAAGGCTGTCCATTATCGCCTTTGTTATTTGCCCTATATCTTAAACCCCTTTGCCTCAGTATTATTATTTGCACATATATCCATGGTTTCTCCTTGGCGCAGTGTGAAATTAAGATTTTAGCCTATGCAAATAATGTCGCCCTCGTTTGTTCTGACAAAACGAGTGTGCTTGAGGCATTGCATTTGACTGAACAATTTTGCGAGGTATCAGGTGCGGCTCTTAATCTAGATAATCCAAGGGGTTTTGGTTGGGTCATTGGGGTGCAAAGCCCAGTCATTATGGTGGCATAAGTTGGACTACGGGCCCCTTCACTACCTAGGGGTTCCTCTTCACCAAATTCGCTACAGTGGAACCTACTGGGATTCTCAGATAGTCTCCATGAGGCGACATGCCCAGGCTTGGACGGGTAGGGAACTGTCAGTGTTTGCTCGGGCTTAAATATGCAACATTTTTTTATTTGCAAAATTTGCCTATGTGCTGCAGGTTCTCCACTGTGCGAGGAAGAAAGTGCAGGTTATGAACAGAATATTTGCTGCATTCGTATGGCGTTTCCAATGGGAACCCATGCGTCGCGATAACCTATTTCTTTCTCTAGAGTCTGGTGGAATCAGCCTTGTTCACTTATTCGTACATCAGCTTGTCTCGCGTTTTTAGTTTTTCAAATCTTCAAACCACCCTTTTTTAGCAGCCGTGCTTATTAGGCGTCTCAGTGCTCATTTGCCTTTCCAATTCGCACCGACGGGACACACTCGTGAGGGGCCTTTATGGGAATTCCTTAAGGAAGTTGCTGACACCTTCAATTTCCTCACTGTGCGCTTTCCTTTAGACTACCTGTATAGCCTCTCCAGGAGGCAGATGACTCAGACACTTACAGAGTATTTGCTCCCTGTACCGTTGTATCGGCAACCTTTTCTGGAGTTCCTTGACACCACTGTTTTAAAACGTGTTAGCCGAATGTGCATTTCTTCTGCCGCGAAAACATTCTTTTTTAAGCTGCACACGTCAACGCTGGCTGTGAAGGCATGGCTTCATGCTAAGGGGATGCTTGCGCCATGGACGGTGAATTGTCGCCTGTCCAATACACCAGAGACAATTGACCATTGTTTTCTGTGCATTGATGCTATCTTCTTCTGGGACATTTTACAACGAACAATTAAGAAGGACATTGACATCACACCCTACAGTATTCGTTTTTTTCCCGCGGAGAAAAACAGTGCTGTGCCATATGATCTATTTATGTTGCTGCGACTATTTAGTCTCTGGAAGAGCCGCATGATGGACCGCCACGCCGAATCACCACGGTCGTCGAAATCTTTGTTTCGTGAACAATGCGCTTTGGTGCGGGGAGTATATGCTGCCCTGCAAGAGCCGCCTAGCTGGCTCCCTTATCTGGATGCATGTGTGTGCCTCCCAGACTTTTGATGTTTTGGAAGGAGGGTTCATGCAGGGGGTAAAGTGGCCTGGTGTTTTGTGGCGTAAGCGTGCTGAGACTTTTCTTTTCGGCACTATTTTCATGCAAAAAAAGAAAAAAAAGCCGTCGTGGCGAAGGGGTAGCGTCTCCGCCTAAAACGCCAAAGGCAGTGGTTCGATTCTCAGCTTCGACACAGTGTTTTTATTCACCTTTGTGACGTCACTGCTCCTCGCGCATGCGCAGCACGGCTCTCCAGGACGCACGCGAAACTGGTCAACCTCGGCCAGTGTAGCTTACGCTACAAAAATTGGCGGAGGTTTAGCTCTGGTTAAACCTGGAGTGACGCGATAGCTACCTCTGGCCGAGTGGAACGTGCTCAGTTGAAATTTAAAGTGTCTTTCGCCGCTCCGTTTCGCTGGGCGTTCCTTCTTCATCTTCGCCCCACTTGACACGACGCATGCGCACAGCTGTGGCAGCGCCGCCTGCAGCAGCAGCTGCTGCGCACCACGTGGCTGGTCACGTGACCAACTACGTGACGAACCAAGTGATCACCCACCGCGCCGCGCCGCCGGCAGCTGCTCCGCACCACGTGACCAACCACGTGACAGCGTGGCGGTGCAGCCACAGGGTGGCGGCGCCGCCACGCTGAAGGCTCGAAATGCTATCGCAATGTAGCCATCGCTACAAAACAAAACTGGAAAGTACGGATCTGTATTTTGCCGTTCCTGACAGGCGAGGAGATTGGTCGTAGTAAACAAAACAACAATTACATCTCTGTATTCCATATATAGCCGGGTTCAACCGTACTGCATGCAAAAAAGTTTTTCTTGTTCGTTTTAAAGTTAGATTCGCCGTATTACTATATTGTTGGTAGGAGTAGCCTGCTCCACGACACAGCTCCTGACTGCCGTCAGGTGGCTCAAGCGAACGATGTCCCGGAATCCTGGGTACGAAATAAATGAATGAAAAAACAGTAACAGCGATAGCAGTAAACTTGATCTCGGGAAGAGCTTGCATAAGGACGGAAATAAGGCGGCAAGCGCCCGGCCGTAAGCTTTACTGCACTCCCACCACGGCACCAAGACAGCACACCACGTGTGCGTGCGAAACGTTGTGCCCGACCTCCGGAATCAATAGCTCTGCTAAGATTTTTCGATCTCATCTCCACCTGATGGAGAGGAAGCCAACCGTGCTCGCCATGCGCTCGCGTCGGATACGTAACTTTCACGAAACGTGAAAGGGCTTGCGTTAAACCAGCATAAAGGCTTATCAATTTGTCGCGCGCCAGTTTTACCAAACGAAGTCGGCACAGGGAAGTTTTCCTTTTTTTTACAGCGAGAGCTCTTAAGCGCCCGTTTCTGCGTTGAGCGGCGTGCCTTGGCGTAACCGAGCGAACGCAGAGCGCAGAGGAGGACGAAATACGGCGAGAGCGAAGAGAGCGCGAGGAGGAAAGCGGTAGCGTGAAGGAAGGTCGCGCGGCTGCGACCTGCGGCAAAAAAAAAAATAGGAACATACTGTTCTGGAGACTGCTCTGAAATTAAGGTTCGGGCTCCCACTAGCGCGTCTCTGCTCAAGGCCCTGGTCCTCCTCTCCCCGCGACTTAAGCGGCGCACGAGGACCTACGGTACGTTCAATATGGTTCGATCCCTCTCAAAAAGGGAGGGAGACGCAGCTTGACGCGAGCTGTGGCGCCCACTCGGCGCCACCAGTAACTTCGTGCTTGGTTTTTCGACAGAACTATACGGATCGTGCGCATGCGTCGACGGCTTGAGTAAGCGCTACCGCCTTCAGAGTGCGTTGATCGTCTCTCCCCTCTTCCCCCAGTCTTTTGTGAATGGGCTCCCAATCGAAATTATAATGTTGATGGGTAGCTGTGCCGCCCGTTGCCCGTGGCATCTTGCCACGGCACTTTAATTAGCATGTGCGGAATCATGCTTCTCCCGTTTGCGACCATTTTTAATCGAACAGTAATATGTGAGGTTTTGTATTAAATGGTGCAGCAAACAGTGTGTAACACGGTGTGTTACGTGAGCAGCTACTCGCCCGACTGATGATCAATGCCTCGAAATTTAAGGAATCTGGAGAAAGAAAAGGGGAGACTGAGAATAAGGATTCGCGACAGAACCCGCCGAATTCCAAGCAACTGCAAC
Organism: Amblyomma americanum; assembly: GCF_052857255.1. Lineage (NCBI taxonomy): Eukaryota > Metazoa > Arthropoda > Arachnida > Ixodida > Ixodidae > Amblyomma > Amblyomma americanum. The sequence continues at coordinate 422,855,619 of NC_135497.1, read as the reverse complement.
AACCCGTCAGGTGGCGAATTTCATGGCATTTCAGACGAATGACATTAGCGCGAATTGACATCCTTGCTTGCGTCATTGTCACGTGACTAAAGCTGCAATGTCTTTTGCAGGTGTTTCCACTGAGGACTTCCCCGAGGAGAGGCTCAGCGGCGGCGGATCGCTGTACGCGCTGCCGAAGACTAAACCCATGTCAGCCTCTGTTCGGCACTGCGTGCTCCGTCTGCGGTCGCCTGTGGTCGAAATACTGCAGCAGCTGCGCTAAATAGTCATATTACCTAGAAGCGTAATCGTCGGCCAGTTTTTTTTTGTGTGCGCGCCTTTAAATAAATAAACAGCCACCAACTTGAGCAACAAGGAGTTCTCTTATGCTGTGTAGGGATAAGAGCCCGCACTGCGTGAACATAAAGCAACGAAGACAGCAACGACGCTCCATCACTGCTCCATCTTAGCATATTACGCGAAAACGAAAGGCGTTCACTTCCACGCGCAGGATCTCTAAATGAGCGCACACTGATGGCATCACGTCAAGTGCTTCCCGATCGGCTCGTCCTTGCTCCCAATTATGGCGCCCACTGGCGGATTCGCCTGAACTACGAAGGAAAGAGTGCAGACGCGGGTCAGTAAGAAGCGACATGCGAGAACGTGTCTGCCTCATCTTACCGTTTGGCTGTATTTTTCCTTAATTCAAGCATGAACAGCCTTTGTCAAAAGTTTCAGGCCCACTGCTCTTGAACCGTGTTGAGCGATATTTGCGGCTCCCATGAAACCCCGAAGCTCTGCAAGAATGAGCATGAGAGAATGGTCTGCAAGGGGTGTGAAGCTGCAGGGGTGCCGTTAACGCTGTCACACGGTTTGACAACGAACCCTGTGGGCCATACACTTCTGACAAAGAGTATACCAACTGGCCCGACCACACTCTCTCTCTGTTGTGGCTGCATTATTTTATTTAGTACATACTACTAGTCAGGCACGTAGCTAAGATTTTTTTTTTTCGGGAGGGGCCTCACATAATTTCTTGCAAATATGGATAGAGGTTTGGTTTATGATTTATGGGGTTTAACGTTCCGAAGCAACTCACGCTATGAGAGAAGCCGTACTGGATGGAGGGCTCCAGAAATTTCGACCACCTGGGGTTCTTTAGCGTGCACTGATATCGCAAAGTACACAGGCCTCTAGAATTTCGCCTCCATCGAAATTGGATCGCCGCGGCCGGGATCAAAACCGCGTCTCTCGGGTCAGCAGCCGAGCGCCATAACCACTGAGCCATCGCGGCGCGCGGCGGCCGATTGAATAGAGGAAATCCATGCACAATCAGAAATACAAAGCGAAGCGAGCAAGTTTCGACAACAACAAAAATGTGCATGTGAGCTGCTACACAAGTGATGAACAAACGCACGAAGCTCATATAGAGATGCTGCTGACACCACGTTGGAGGATATAGCTGGCCCCATTCGTGTGATGTCTACGTGAACAAACCCAACAATTCTGGACAAAAGCATTTTTGAGCGAGAAACAGTTGATGTGGAGTTCGCTGACCTTTCTGCGAACTGGTTGGTGTGTTCTCAAGGAAGGCCGCTCCAGTGGGGTCGGAAGTCCCCAACAAAGGGGCCCGTCCCGTCCCTGCCTCCCCTTCGTGCGGCGGACGGCCTCGTTTACGCCGCGCCGTCACGGGGATGACCCTCCGGGAAAAACGCTAACCATGTACAGCTGTCGACATGTGGTTGTTAAGGGGTTGACGAGGTTTCGGGGGCGCACGAGATACGGCTGAGTATTAGCCGAGTGACCGGAAACCCACTGTTCCCGTAACGACTGTGTTCGTCTCGCGCGGTGTATTCTGTAAACACTTTAGGGATCGTTTTGTCGCGTGTGCGAAAGAGATAGGAAAGTGGTAACGGCTGGGCCGTGGGTGCCGTGAGAGAGGGTGGTCGCGTTTGTGCTGTTTGTGTATTTGATTGCAACCTCTCCTTTCCCAAATGTTTAATCAGCAGTCTTTCCCCAATCTGTGATTAGTTGGCGGAAACCTTATTTTCCTTTCCCTGACCACTGATTGGTGAGGGGTGTCGTTTGTTATCTTATTGGTTGCTGTCCCCGCTAAGGGCGGAGACAGAGGGTTTAAAACCAAGCGCTCTGGGTTGAGCGGGGGCTGAATTCGTCTGATCCACGATTTAGTCATGTAAATAGTTTTCTCCTTGCTTTGTTTCTTCTCGTTTTTTTACCTATGTTGTAAATAAATAGTTAACCTTCTCCTTTCCTTGAGTAATGTGAATGTTTGCGAGTAGAACCACCGGGTCACCAAGAAACCCCGATTTCATCATCAAGTAGTTTCCTCTCATCGCCATTGGAAGGGGATCGCAACTGGCGCAGTCGACAGGATCTCAACTGTTGGTGAACACAATTTTTTTCATATAATGGAAGATTTCACTATAACAATCAATATATCCGCAGATCAGCCGACGGCAGTCTTGAATTTGCTTTTATATTAACGTTTTTGCTATCGTCAAAGGCCTTCGCCATTGGTTTTATATGACAGTCTTCACTGTCCGATGCGAGCGATGGAAAAACACGAAAAGAAAGCTTTTGCTACGTACCAGGAGAATGGGCCGTTACCTACAATATTTCCATTAGAGCGTCTTACAATTTTCCATTTTTCATAAATTTGTCCTAGAATGTTGGATATGTAGTGAAAACAGTCTTTAGTGACATTGAATTCTCTAACATGCCGTGTGCGCTTATGCCGTGTTATGCGCGATGCGCGCTCCTTAACACGTTCACTGCGTCGTGGATCACCGGTTTAGCTCAGGTCATGTATTCATACTGTTCGGCATGAATACTGAGCGGGGCGATGAAGCCGTGGCACAGCTCAGCTTTTTCAAAGAAACTGTGGAAAACACGCATGCCAAGTTACTATTGCCATCTGTTGTCTGTTTCGATAAGTTGGATTCACCGGAGGCTCAGTGGTGGGTCACGCAGCAGGCAAGAAAACTTAACGGTGGCCCACCGATGGGTCGCAACTCACAGGGGTTAAGGCTGCGAAAATCGCTGCCGCAGTGAAGGTGTCAACATCTTGTCTATTAAAACCACGCCATTTACATCGCTAAAGACGCATAGGCGTTTATGCTTCCGCCGAACACAGGGAAGCGGTATATACGCTTGCTCTATAGTGCAACGGAGAGACCGAATCCTCCTTAAGCGAGGGGTTAGGTATGGAAGCGTAATGCACATCGTTATACTTGCCCCAGTTCCTGCACTAACACTTTACTCTCTGCTCCGGGCCCCAGCCCTCCCACACGTACTACATACTTCAACAAGGGGCGCTTTTGCAGGCAGTTGATTCTGTTTCGCTTGATGCAAATTCGCCGTTCTCCTGTCTAGCTAACTTTTAAGCTGTACCAATAATGAGCAAGGAATGCGGCCTCCAGTTCACGTTGGAAGTAATAATTACCTCGAGGAGCCTGTATTCATTTGTACGCCGAAGCAAGTTTCCTTGTACAGAATACCGAAACTATAATGATAGGCGTTTGCGTGATATAATCATGCATGTGGTTTTATTTGTGTAAATTTAATGACACTTGCCACATCTTACGCCAATCGTTTATTTATCGCAGTATGATTTACTTTAATTTGGTCGTTTTCTGTCTGAACCCTAATGCAAATTATGCAGTCTTCTGCGAACAATCTTAGTTTAATCGACGTGACAGTTACATGATATTTCGTATTCAACAAGAACAGTAACGGTCCCGAAATATAATCCAGCGATACCACTTATTTCACCTTGCATATGTCTAACTTGGATTCCTCGATGCCTGCAAACTGTCGACGATTGTGAAGGAAGCATTTTGGCCATTGTACGACAGAATAATTTCCTAGAACATGCGACAACTTCAAAATTAGAATAACACGTCTCGAGATAGTTGGTTGTTCATCACGAAGCAAAACAGCGCAAACTTCACAGCGCCAGTGTCTCGTCTTCCCTTTCAGTGGCCTTTGTGAAGTTTGCACTGTTTCGCTTCGTGATTCAAGATTAGTTTTCTGTTATTTATTTGTTACAGGCTTTCATAAAATAAAGAACTATTACGTCGCTTAACCTGTCTTTTCTCATTAGTTATCTCACTATAATCATGCATCACTTCCACGAATTGCGTATTCGCAGTTGAAACCTGTGCTGGTGCTGATATACCTATATAAATATCTTCTCTGCTGTCGAGTACGATTGACTTATTGTGCTAGTTGTTGATGGCGCATTACTGTTGCTTTACTATACTGCCGAATATGCCTTGGAATAATGTGCACATGCACATGTACGACCGCGCTGCTCGGTGGATGAGAGCAAGCCGAACTGCACTTTCCGCTGGTTGAGGAGGAGGAAGAGCGGAAGCAGCAAAGAAAAAATACTTTCGCTTGCCCTACAGCGCAAAATCAAGCAGCCCATTTACCAAGGGTGTCAGCAAACGAAATTCCACAGTACGGTTTTACATTCTAAGAACAAAGTTTGCGCTACTCTCCGTCTGCGCCACCAGTACATAGTTCCCATTCATGTAACTGATGATTCATGCCATGCATGTTTTGTCGACCGCCATTTCATCATACTGCTTACGCTCGTGTAACCAAAAACGGCATTTCTGTTCCCCTATCTTGCACTGATTTTTTCAAGCTTTCTTGGCCATCAGGTCAGTAAGTTTATGCCCCTTACGTTTTCGTCGATCCTACGCGGTGGCTTAAAGGTCAGAGCGCTCGGCTACTAATACTAATGCCACAAATTCATTTTTTTTTATTTTTTTGTCTGAACTAGTCTAACCTATCTAGACGGCCTTGGCTACGTTAGCTACTTTAATATTTATTTATTTTACAGAAGACTGCTGGCTTTATTGCAAAGCCTTAAGCAGGAGTGGGTGTAAAATACACTTTGACAAAAAGAAAACCTCCCTGAGGTACACGCAACTCAGCACACAATACCGAAAAAATGAACGACGAAAAGAAACAACATTATACAATATTAGACGACGCCTGGCGTCAAAATGAGCACTGGGGGAAAAAAAAGGAAATGTTGAATGCTGCAAAATTGTTACGAATTCCTAAGCGACTCCGTAAATGACTCCACAGTAGAAGCCTCTACAATATTCGCTTTGAGGACATTACATTCCCGTACAGTACGGGGGAAGAAAAAATTCTTGTATGTTTCAGTGCGGCATGAGTATTCCTTCACTTTTAAAGAATGGTAGGATCGTGTCGAACGACCCGGGACGAGCTCAATGTACTTGCTGCTGTTAATTCCTAATTTGTTGTGAACAATCATGAACATGTATTTAAGCCTCTCGCGGTATCTCCTGAGCTGCAAAGAATCCAAATTTGCTTTCTCAAGTAGCATGGTAGGGGACGTCTGCCAGCTGTATGAATTATAAATAAATCGCACTGACTTTCTTTGAATATTTTCGACTGTTTTAATGTTTTCTTTAGTATAAGGGTCCCACACAACAGAGGCGTATTCTAAAACAGGTCGGATAAAAGTTTTGTAAGCTAGTAACCTAATTTCCTGCGTAGAGTACCGGAGAGATCTTCTTAAAAAGCCAAGTTTTTTTCATAGCTTTATTTTTAATATTAGAAATGTGTTTGTTCCACCGTAGGTCAGAGCTAATCGTTAATCCCAAGTACTTGTGATACATCTACAGAGCCTACTTGCATGTCTTTTGTCCTGTTACATGTCTCCCCGTGCAACTAGAAACAGGTGATATATTTAAACCAGTTCGCAGGCGTGAAGCCTCAACAAAGTTCGACTTGTCAGAGTTATTCAAAATATATTTCTCAAGTGTGAGTGTTCCTATGAACGTACAAAGAACAATTTGCAGCCGTAGGTTCAACAGTCCTCTCGCTGTGAGCTAAGCGTCTCTAAGTAGAAACATGCAACGACGTCTTAGGACGCATATTTCACACAGACGCAGCGGAATACATATTTAAATCAAGATTACAAATAATGTTATGGCGAAGCGCAAGACACTTGGGACTCATCTGGCCGCTGGGAACAAGAAGCTGATTTAGACGAAGCAAACAACTTGGAAGGCTCAGAGCGCCCCTGTTGCTACTCGATTCTATAGGAAAGGTGAGAATACAGTGAGTATTCTAATAGCTCCATTGGCACCCATGCGTCAGAAAAAAAAAAAGCTCCGTAAAAACAGATGTGCATTTCGATGCATATACGCGTGGTCCGACGATAGTACAATTCTCGTGGCGAGCTGAGGGTACGCATGAACTCTGCGCTTGCGCTTGGCGCTTTGCGTGTGTGAAAGTTGGGCACTTTCGGCACCCGGTTCGGCCTTTCGTGCCCCAGGCCACGTCAATGCCGTAAGTGCATGAGGATCGGGCACGTGAGTGGGATCTGCAATAACTCCGTGCTGTGTCCGATATGCTCCGAGTCACATAGCGGCGATATTTGCCGCGCGGCTGCGCTAAAGTGCGCCAACTACCGTGGCCTTCGCTATTTCTCCTGGAAAGACTGCCCCCGCCTAAAGAAGGAACGGCCAGTGCTGAAGCAAATCGAGCGAGATCATTCTATGTACAAGGGGGCCGCTGCTAAGGTGCGACGACGTCGTTCGCGTGGCCGAAGGTCATTCAAAAAAACAGTTACTTTAGATAGGAAGGCCACAAGAGCTCCTACAGCTTGTACTTCTTCCACATTGCCATTGACCTCAGCTGACGCGGTCATTTTTATCGCAGAAGGCACGCCTACGGTCGAAGCCGATGGCTCCCTTGTAATCGTCCCCACAGAACTACACACCTCCACCGCCCCGGACCTCGGGGATCTCACTGTAGCTATCGAGCCGAGACCATGCAACAGTCTCCACACGTACCAGCAATACTCGGCAACTGGTAAATATGTCCTTATATACATGGTCCCGCGGGAAGGGTGCAGACGCGTCCAACGAAGCATGCTCAACTGCACCGCGGCACGAAACGCGCCGCGCAATTTTTGCGATGGCAACTGGCATGCAGCACTCCCTGTACGCCGACGACATCCCAATCTGGACTAACACAGGTAATCACGGTGATACATAATCCTATCTGTAGCAAGCGACCGACGTTGTGTCCGCACACGCCCAATGTATAGGCATCAGCTGTTCGGCATCCAAATCTGAACTTGTAGCAATAAATCTTAAAGAGCACCACCCTCCTGAAATTCACATCACCCTGGATGGAGCCCCCATCCAAACAGTCGAAAACATTAAGGTCCTAGGCCTCTACATTTCCAATAATGACACTAACACCAATGCCATAAAAGCTATTCGCAAATCTGTGCAGAACATCACACCAATCAAACGTATCCCCAGCCGCCACAGGGGCATGAGAGAGGCGGACACGCACCGCATCATTCAGGCCTTCTGCCTATGCAGAATTACTTATTCCCTCTCCTACCTCTCCCCTTCAGAGACCGAGCAGGTGAACAGTCTAATCAGAACGGCCTACAAAACAGCCCTCCTCCTACCCAAAACCACAGCTACTGCCAAACTTCTTCAGCTGTGTGTACATAATACCTTGCAAGAGCTAGCCGAAGCACACTTAATAGGCCAATACCACCGACACTCTCGGACGATAACCGGGCAGCAACTCTAAAGGCGCGTTCACACTTGGACATTCGGCGGCGAGAGCGAGCGGAATCCGCTGCCGCGGCAGATTCCGCCGAAATACCCAGCGGAAAGCCCGATAGGTCCAGGACCGAATTCTACCGCCGGAAAAAAAAATCCGCCGAATCTCGTCAGCCAATAGGAAGGCGAGTAAAAAAATTGTTTTTTCGGGAAAGGAAATGGCGCGGTTATCTGTCTCACATATCGGCGGACACCTGCACTCCACCGTAAGGGAAGGGATAAAGAAGGGACTAATAGAAGAAAGAGGTACCGTAGTGGAGGGCTTCGGAGTAATTTCGACCACTTGGGTAGGGTGGCTTTAAAGGGGAGGTGTGAAGATCGCGGCGCTTTCCCTCGGCCGCGCGTGACTCCTCTGCACACCGATGCCGCCAGGGGGAATGCGGCGCTGCAGCTAGCGACGCGGTAAGCTCATGCAGCCGCTCAGCCGCGTCGGCCTTGCACACGCCGTAGCAGTTTAATACCCCTGTCACACGGGCATTTCGAGGGCCCTCGAACCGATAGTCTATCGACTCAAAGGCGATCGAGCGCTGCCACACGGGCAGTTTCAATGGCGATCGAGTCAATAGCCTATCGAGTTAACGGAGTAGCGCAGAACTCCATCGAGATTTCGAGGGCCTTCGAGCGCTGCCCAAGGTTGCTAGCGTTGCTCCGAGCGGCGCCAAGCGCACTTTCGTACACGACACATTCACGGTGCAGAAACATGAACAAACATTATTCGCATAAAATTTAATGTAAGCAGCTTGTAAAATTATTTTAAAAATATATTAGAGTGGTTTTAAGTGCATTCAGCGCATTAATTTTGCGTTGCAGTCTTTGCGTTGCTTGCGTACTTAACGTTGACAACATGGCGGCACCCTGCCCGCCCGCTTCACAGCGATAACAGCTTCGACGCTAATCCCTCAAAGCAATATCGTGTTCTAAGCTGTTGTATTCGCCTTCGATTTGCCCATTCTTACTCTCGCATAAAGTTTCAAGAGAAAAATAGCTCTTGTTTTTCAGATATCATGGCGATTTCCCCGGTCTTAAGCCTGACGAAGCAGCGCTCCGACGCAGTTGGACTGGCTTGGTTTTGGCTCGTCTTGTATTAGAATGGCTACAGCAGTGTCTGCATCTGTCCGTCGCGTACGCCCAATTAAAAGGATTTTAAACGACATGCGCGTATGCGTGTATTTAAGCATTTCGTATACATTTATCAAATATTTTTGTTATTTTTGTAAAATATAAAGTAGCTATTGTGGCGCCGCACAAGCGTAGAGTGAGACACGAGAACCATTTCAATGGCCATTGAGATCTGCCGTGTAGCAGCGGCGAGTTCGATGGCGATTGAGAAACTCGAAGACCCTCGACTCGAGGGTGATTGAAACTGGCCGTGTGACAGGGGTATTAGTCAGTTCAGTTCGTTTCGTCGCCTGTATTGGAGTGTTATAGCAGCGTTTTTTATGCGAGGGCGAGATGCCTTCAACAGCAAAAGTGGCTGCGGAAAAAGTGGAAGTGGCTGTAGGCCATCACAGCTATACTGACCGACACAGCGATGAGCTGCTGATATATTACATTGCCGGCTATGTGGCTAAGAAGGGTGTTTTGACAACACGTTGTGAAGCCTGCAGAAGCTCCAGGGGCTCCGGAACAGAGAGGGGGTTGGGGTCGGCGATTGCCCCCCAGAATTTCTCAATTTCTCCAAAGAACCCGACCGCGGCGGCCGCGTTTTTATGGAGGAAAACGCTAAGGCGCCCGTGTGCTGTGCGATGTCAGTGCACGTTAAAGATCCCCAGGTGGTCGAAATTAATCCGGAGCCCTCCACTACGGCACCTATTTCTTCCTTTCTTCTTTCACTCCCTCCCTTATCCCTTCCCATACGGCGCGGTTCAGGTGTCCAACGATATATGAGACAGATACTGCGCCATTTCCTTTCCCCCAAAAAACCAATTATTATTATTACTCCAAAGGGGGCAGCGCCTCCCTCCCCGAAGTCTCCAACTTCTTGCACTCAGATCAGATTTCCGACAAACACTTCAATTTCATGACGTTATAAATGTGAAGCACATGGGGCTGAGCTCGTTCGCTTCATACCCAGCCTTAAAACGTTTAATTTCAGTAATCTAAACCAATCATGTCCCAGCAGAAATGGTTAACTGACTGAGCTCTGTTCATGAGCATAATTACTAGTTAGCAATGAAAAAAGTGTGAACTTAATGCAGTCGATCACCCCTCGTTTGTACATCTTTTATATATGTAATGTTGGCCATTTCAATTCAGGTTTTATATGCAATATTACAAGTACACTTTTGAACAGCGAAATATGAAAATATTAACGAAAACTAAATAAAATTAATTAAACATTTAAATGAGATGGAATAAACAGACAAACAATTAAAAACTCGAAGACCTGCTCCCCAATCGAAAAAAACTTCCTGAGTCCCAGCAGAACAGCATGTCTCTGTGACAAAGGCAACATACCCAAAAACTTCCAGCTGAGGCAACTAATGATTGGTTTGGTTTATGAGGGTTTAACGTCCCAAAGCGACTCGGGCTATGAGGGACGCCGTAGTGAAGGGCTCCGGAAATTTCGACCACCTGGGGTTCTTTAAACGTGCACTGACATCGCACAGTACACGGGCCTCTAGAATTTCGCCTCCATCGAAATTCGACCGCCGCGGCCGGGATCGAACCAGCGTCTTTCGGGCCAGCAGCCGAGCGCCATAACCACTCAGCCACCGCGGCGGCCTGAGGCAACTAATGAGTTGGACCTTGGGGGCCTTTTACATTCGTCAGTGTCATTTTACAATCTTGTCAACGTCCTGGAAAACAAACGTGCGTTCAGCCGAACGCTCTTGCATGCCGAAGCTGCGGTAGAGATCCTACAGTCAATTGATGATGTGCCAAAAATTGGTTGTTCTGAGCATTCTGTTGCGCTGGCAGCATCAGGTGTACGTTTTTATTGCCTCACAAGGGTTCACTTTTTGCTTAAGGGTATGAAGATAGTGAGAAGAAACGAAAAACGCTGAAACCTTGTGTTGTAGATCAAATTCTGCAAAAGTCCTCCTCCCCCCCCCCCCCCCCAGGTGAAAATTTGTTAATAGGATTCGGATTTCTAATGGTTTCATCTGGTCCCAGAAGGAAGCCGTAGATCGATTGCTGCTGGTTGAAATGGTCCCTGTAGGGCACCCAATCGTGTTTTGCTTGGATCTACTGGTCCCATAAGTAAGCAGTAGAATTTCAAAGGTCGTTCGTTTCTTTGAGGATGGTTCACAAACCCTTCCTCTAGTGTCGTTCGGCTTGGAAGATGAACAGGAGGCGAGCTTGTAGATGATGGCAGCAGAGCATATATTTACAACATACATACACAGAGACTTAAACTGGAAAAAGCAGAATTAAATTTACAAAACAACAAACTTTGCGCTACTTTACTCATCGACCGGCAGGTTAGAGCCTAAGTGACATCACGTTACATGCTAAGCATGGAGCCCCAGCTCAGACTGGACTCGACTGCATCCGTTTACATGCGCTTTTAAGCACTTGATTAGCAAAGGACTAAGGGCGGTCATTTTCAGTGGCCCGCCCTAAGCATCAATTCTGCAATCAAAAATAACATGAGAGTTGGGGACAACCCCTTGGGTTGGGCTTAGCCTCGAACCCAGGGTCTTGTTAACAACACAAACTAAATAAAAGACAAATACGCCACCACTCTCTCTCAAGTGGGAGTATCCACAGGCTCTCCCTTCGGAGCTAATCCTTGCCTCAGGCATGCATACCGCCACCCACCATCGGTCCGCGTCGCCCGTCAGCAACAGAGGAGGGGGCGAAAGGGCCCACGATGCTGCCGCGCTACCGACGGCGGGACACAGCTAATGTGCATGAAGGGGTTTGTCTGTCGCTCCGGGAAACCAGATTAAGGATCGCCCCTGTCTTCCCACATTCTTGGTGAGCACTGCCTGTCCGCCATGACAGGTGTCCGTCACGGCCCTCCTGGGAATGCGCTTTTGGTTCACGAGGCACGGCGGGAAGCTGTGGGTGCCTTCCCGGCGATAGCCCATGTCGTTAGGGGTGGGGGTGGGGGGGGGGGGTTCATGCGTCAAGCGACCATTTTCGTTCCCCGTATGTACTCGGGTGCTCTCGCTTATACTGGGGAACGGTTTCCGCGTGTGCCGGCGTCCTGCTTTCTGCAAAGGTATGCAGCTTGAGAAGAGGGGCGGCCTTAAGCCCCAACTGGATGCACACATCCTAGGCGTACGGCGGAGCGCCTACGCGCCCAGCGCCGCGCCGTGCCAAGCGTCGAAAAAAGTCATACACCTCCATGCTCCCTGTGCTGGGGCGTTCTCCCTCTCGAGCCGACCGAAGGAATTTCAAGCGTGAAGTAAGGGGATTTGGGGGGCGCTGAAAGGACAACTTAAACCGCGAAGAAACGTTCCAGGAACCTGGGATAGGTTCAAGTCATAAAGAAAAGAGTCCCCGAGAGCCCCCGCCGTCCTCCTATTGTTGTAAACCGGACCCCGCTTCCGACGCGCGCGCAAGCGCGCGCGCTCAGGCGCGGATATCTGACATGGACAGATATCTGCCCCTGCTCGCGCCTCCGCGCGCGTCGCGCTTTGCGCATGCGCAGACAGGATCCAGCGTACGCCCGTGCGCGTAGGCGCTCCGCTGGTACGCGTAGGATGTGTCCATCGAGTTGGGGGCTTTACACGCCCCCTCTAAGAGTATAAACCGAGCTTGCTATCAGCTCGTTTATGCTTCCTAACAAAGAGGCCGCAACACTTTCACATTACAAATGTCAGCCCTCCCGGGGCAGTTTCTTCTGGGTACTCGAATCTTCGAGAACCAAAGCAAGGAAACAATAAAAAAAATAAACTAAAGCGCAACACTGGTGCATGCTGCTGTACAGTTCACTGAATGGGCAGCAACATCATGCACTGCGCAGAGTCCACATTCGAAGCACACACAAGGCCACATTGTTCATTACTGTTCACAAGTCTGCGCACAACACTCACGGGCACCGTTCTATGCAGACGCCAGGCAGAAGTCTCTTCGTAAGTGCCCGACTTCAACACACGGCACCCTGCTCATCGAGCGTCGGTTGAGTGGGAACATTCACGCCTTCTCGAGGCTGGCATGGTGGTACCTGACTCCCATGTCAAGTTGGGGATCCTGGATAGCGCATCTGTGTTTCTATTCTTGGTGCGTTTCCTATGTTTCACCGTTATGTTATAACGCTGAAGTGGCAGCGCCCATCTAGCCAATTTCGCCCCGTGTGGAGTGCACGTCGTCAAGTATGACAGGGGGTTGTGGCCAGAGACGACATTGACCACGGCACCGAAGAGCCAATAATCGAGCTTCTTCAGAGCCCCTATAATAGCGAGCGCTTCGCACTTTATGGTCGACCACCTCGCCTGATTCGCGTCGCAGCGATGACTCGCGAACGCTATAGGTCTTTCTTTGCCCTTTTTCGTCATTTGTGTCAAGGAAGCCCCGGCAGCCGCTGCTGATGCGTCAGTGAAAAGCCAATACGGCTGGTGAGGTTGTGGAGTGCTCAACGCCACTGCTCTGCAGAGCGAGTCTTTGAGCTCTTCTAATGCGCACTGCGCATCTTCTGGCCCCTCATGCGTCACAAATGCGGTAAGCGCTTGGCTGTGCGGGCCCATCGGTATCTGCCAGTAGCCACGCCTTAAATGCACTAGCGTGATAAACTGCGCGCGGCCGACCTGAAAAATTAGCTCCTGGGAGTTAGTCATCGGAAACGCATCTGAACGAGTTCCTGAATTCAAAGTTCGGTAGTCAATACACATTCGTACCGACCCATCTTTCTTTCCCACGCACATAACTGGGTGTGCAAATTCACTTTTTACAGGATAAATTAATGCTAACTTAAGTAACTCCTCCACTTGGCGGCTTACTTCTTTCTTGAGCAGTTCAGGCCTAGTCAATAGGGTGATGGATATGTTGTCAGTGTGACGCCTGCCTGGGCGGATTTGGCACTCATGACAAGAATGGCAGCACTCTGAAATCTCCTTTTCCATACCGGGCCAATAGAAGTTGTACTTTATGCGTGCCTTCGTCTTACTTGGTCCCAGGTGTCCACCCCACGGCGATTCGTGCGCCAAGGACAGAACTTCCTTTCGTCTCTCTTGGGGAAGCACCAGTTGGCGCACTTTAGTACCCGCTACTGAATCCCAATGGTGTAGCAATCACTCAATAACGAACATACCCGCCTTCCCGTGCTTAGAATTTTCCCTTGCCTTCCTCAAGCTCTCGCCAGCGATCTGCGCTGCTCGAAACATTTCTCGCTGGCTAGACAGTGAAACTGCATCTTCCCTCCCAGTTGGCTCTGCTTCCTCGCGTGGAACGTCGTCATTTGGTGCCTTGCCAACTTCGTATACGAGTGCCTCGCGCGGAACGTCGTCATTTGGTACCCTGTCAACTTCGCTTACCAGTGCCTCACAATTTTGATTTGCTGCGTTTGTAGGTTCTTGATTCGCCGCCATACTGACTGCATTACTAGTACTTGTTGTGAACGCTCTATCGCTGTGCTTCTTAAGCAGCTGCCAGTCTTCTGACGACAGCAAACAGTCCACCCCCTCAGTAAGCTCATTGGTGAGGGCACATACTATGCCTATCTTTGGATCGTCTGCGATTGTTCCTTTATGAGATATCCTTAGAGGGATCGTCGCCAATTTCGCCTGAATAGATCTGCCGAAAGCCGGCACTAGCTTCACTGTCCCCGAAGGTTCCGTCAGCGCCTGCGGTAGTATGCTCTCTTTTATTACAGTGATTTCACTACCTGTATCAAGTAATGCCTCTGTGCAGACGTCTCCGAATACAAGCTCTACGAACTGTAGTCTCGATGCGGCTGCCCTTGAATTTTGCATACGCACTCCTATTTTAGCAGTTAAAGCCGCGCCTTGGTTTACCGCTGCGTCCTTTACTCCTGTCTCATCTACCAGCGCGACCTTTTGCACCCTCCGCCTGTGCCCATATGCTTGTTGCTGGCGCGGCTCATTTGCTGTTACTCGCGGGCAATTCCTAGCAACATGGCCCAGTCCATGGCACTGGTGGCACTCTACTGCGGGTTTTTCAACATTACTCTGCTTTTGGCCCGTTTGCAGTACTGGCACTGTAATCTTTCTCGCAGCCCGCCCTTTACCTTTTGTTTGCTCGAAGGTCTATAGGGCCTTTGATATTTCTTTAGGCTTCAGCCAACTCTCTCCTTCTCGAAGGCGCACATATTCAATGCCCTCCGGACTGAGGCTTGCCTTAATGCGATCGGACACCATGAGATCGGTCAATGCCTCTTTTGAGTCTACCTCTCTCGCCTGAATGTAGTACATTAAATACGTTTTTACGCGAGACGCAAACTGAGCCCACGTCTCCTCCTTCCTTTTCGCTGCTTTCTCAAACCTCTCAATGTACTCAGTTGGAGTGAGTTTTAATTCTTCTATAACCGCTGTTTTTACAGCCTCATAATCAGTGCATTCGGCTCGGTCAAGGTTACGAAGTAAGTATCTGACTCGCTCTGTCAGTGCGGGCAAAATTAAGTGCACTCGGCTACTGTCTGCAACATTGAAAGTAGTGAAAAGCTTCTCCACCTCCTCAAACCACAATGGTACATCTGCATCGCATGGCATTCTGTAGCCCTTAAGGACTTTCGCACATTATGATATTGAATCTGAGCCTATACACCGTTCATCACTCTGTCCCGACCCAAGCCGTGACATTCGACCATTGGACAGCCCAAGCTCCATCTGCTTAAGTGCCAGTCGGTTCCTGGATTCAATTTCACGCATTCGTAGTTCCATTTCCACTTTTAACTCCATACGGCGAATAGCCATTTTTTCTGTATCAGTTCCTGTAGCGTCTAGTGACAATGTCTGTCTCTGGTCGTCGGCCTGTAACCTGCTCTCCACACTGAAATCATCCTCCATAGTCGCTCCCTTGTTCTGATCCATCCCCGTTTCTACACTGCCCTCTAGCGATTGCTGCTCCTGGCGAGGATTCGCCCTCATTTCATTCTCAGGATTAGATTCGCTATCTTTAGCGGCTAACGTTCTCCTCTTATCGACCATGAGCCTCACAAACTAACCACCATGCCTGCCTCAACAAAACGCAAGAAATCCCACTCACCCGGCGCAGATCTTCTGTTGTCTGCCGCCCAGAGCCCGGATGATGCGTCCGTTCCACCAGCATTGGCAGCAGCCGAGGTGGAGTCGTCCCTTGACAGCTCCTCGCTGCTCCGTGTCGGATGGCCTGTGGTTGTCACTGCGATGCCTGGCCTTTAGATGAGATGTGCCGAAGCCTGTCGTGCTGCGCCAGTAGAATTTCAAAGGTCGTTCGTTTCTTCGAGGATGGTTCACAAACCCTTCCTCTAGTGTCGTTCGGCTTGGAAGATGAACAGGAGGCGAGCTTGTAGATGATGGCAGCAGAGCATATATTTACAACATACATATACAGAGTTAAACTGGAAAAAGCAGAATTGAATTTACAAAAGAACAAACTTTGCGCTACTTTACTCATCGACCGGGCGGTTAGAGCCTAAGTAGCATCACGTTACATGCTAAGCATGGAGCTCCAGCTCAGACTGGAGTCGACTGCATCCGTTTACATGCGCTTTTAAGCACTTGATTAACAAAGGACTAAGGGCGGTCATTTTCAGTGGCCCGCCCTAAGCATCAATTCTCCAATCAAAAATAACATGAGAGATGGGGACAACCCCTTGGGTTGAGTTTAGCCTTGAACCCAGAGTCTTGTTAACAATACAAACTAAATAAAAGACAAATACGCCACCACTCTCTCTCAAGTGAGAGTATCAACAGGCTCTCCCTTCAAAGCTAATCCTTGCCTCAGGCATGCATACCGCCACCCACCATCGGTCCGCGTCGCCCGTCAGCAACACAGGAGGGGGCGAAAGGGCCCACGATGCTGCCGCGCTACCGACGGCGGGACACAGCTAATAAGCATGAAGGGGTTTGTCTGTCGCTCCAGGAAACCAGATTAAGGATCGCCCCTGTCTTCCCACATTCTTGGTGAGCACTGCCTGTCCGCCATGACAGGTGTCCGTCACGGCCCTCCTGGGAATGCGCTTTTGGTTCACGAGGCACGGCGGGAAGCTGTGGGTGCCTTCCCGGCGATAGCCCATGTCGTTAGGGGTGGGGGTGGGGGGGGGGGTCATGCGTCAAGCGACCATTTTCGTTCCCCGTATGTACTCGGGTGCTCTCGCTTATACTGGGGAACGGTTTCCGCGTGTGCCGGCGTCCTGCTTTCTGCAAAGGTATGCAGCTTGAGAAGAGGGGCGGCCTTACAGAAGCCTTCTGATTTTGAGCTGGGGTCTGCTGGCCCCAGAAGGGAGCCAATTGACTATTTGCGGAAAAGCGAGCGCCACCTGTCGTGCAAACAGAGAAGCTCCGCCGGTACCTTTGGTTGGAAAGGGGCTCTCGAGCAAGCATGCGCAAGGCAGCGTTCAGCAGCTCACGTGCGCTTGTTTTGTTGTTTTAGTGTTGTTTATTGGCCGGAAACGTGCGTCAGCTAACGAAAGAGTATGATGGAAGAGGAGAACATCCCATTTCCGTTTTTAGAAACAGGGTGTAGCGGATTATTTTCGCGTTGTAGCCTGAAAAACGACCATGTGTGGCAATACCTGCACTCTGCTACCTCAACGGAGCGCCGAATGACCAAGTGAAAATGTGCGTGAATGTGCGCCTATGCGCGGGCGAGTGTGACAGTATAATGGGATGCACTTTCCTAATGCACACAGACGTTTACGTTTGCGCTTCCTTGATAGGGCCGGAGTTTCTGCTAACTTAACACAACACCTTTTGCCTCGGGGCACACTTAGCTGATTATTAAAGGACCCGTTGTACTATCTCAATCCCGGCTCGTGCTGATACGGCAGAGCGTTGCTTTGCGTGCTAACGGGCCGCGGGAGCGTTAGAATGCGCGGATATCCGCGAGGCTGCGCTCGGCCGTGCTCCCGCTGTTCAGGAAGCACATTGTAGCATTAATGGTGAATGTTCATACTAGCATATATCATTCGGTTTTCCTGCGTCGGTGGCAAAACTCTTCTAGAACGACCGAGCAGTGTGTAATCGGCAGTAAGCGCGAAATAAAGCAGCAACACCCGTTTCGAAACGTGCTGGATGTGCGCATTACTGGCCCCAGCAACGGGTTCGTCTTTTGCGCCTTGTATGTCGTCGCGACCTTTATTACGTACAAGTCTCGCTGTTGCAAAACACGTGGTTAGCTTAGATAAATCGCGTTGCAGTTACATGTCAGTTACGTGGAAGTTACAGCTCACATCAGTCGTCGCACTACAGCGCAGGAATGCACGGCTGGCTCATGTTTTCCAACCAAAAACCAAACCGCCCAGAGAGGGCGCTGCCTGCGCCTTCACCACGCATGCGCAGAAACTTCTCCGCAAATGGTCAATTCTGGTTTGCTGCTTGTTGAAATGGGGCCTTCAGTTGTAAATAAACGATTTCATGGCCAGATGTGTTGCTTCACTGTCTAGAACCGTCGGATATTGCTTGCATGAGCGTCAAGATGGCATACATGCTACAGGTTCGCAAGTGGCGACAAAAACTGGTTTGTGCGTTGGGGCGCCTTCAGCCAATGCGACTGCAGTTGCGAGGTCCTACAGCATTCATTACAACGTGCTCTTCTCGCTGTAGTGGCTGCGTTTCGATGGCGGCGCACGTTCAGAGTACGTGCACGTTAAAGAAACCCAGGTGGTTGAAATCATTCCGAAACCTTCCACTACGGCGTCGCTCACGTCCTGGGCAACGTCTCGAAATGAGCACGCACAAAACGCACTTCAGTCCAACTGCGCAGTGCAAACTGGGCTTGTGAAGCAGCATATTTCACGGGAATAATGATGCGAGTTGACGAAACATTATTTTATGGTAAAGGTTCATTCTCTGGCACTCGCAGAAAACGCACGGTAAGCGAAACGGGCTCATTTTCGCCTAAGTGGTAAAAATTTAGCCTACGCGATGCGCTCATTTCGGCTGCACGCCTTACCGCACCTCTGCCGTCAGCGCCGCCACGCGGCATCGGCGCGCTGCGGGGCCATGCTTCCCCGGCCGGTTTTCACACCTGCCCACTCTAGCCTGGGGATCTTTAACGTGCACTGAAATCGCACAGCAGACGGGCGCCTTAGCGTTTCGCCTCCATCGAAACGCGGCCGCCACGGTAGGGTTCGAACCCGGGAGCTTCGGAAGTTGGGTTCCCGCCGCGACAAACATGGCGGCGCCCTTCGATGTAGGACGCCTCGCTTCGGACTGAATTTATCGCTGTTACTGCCTTTTTCAGCGCGTTCACTGGCCATAAAAGAGCCAGCGGTCTTTCGCTTCGTCTCATATCGGCCATAAGAAAACGTGTGGGTGATAAATTTGCTTACTTTGTTTATTTTGGGTGACGATTCTTCCCCTTTTAGGCTTAAGAGGGGCGTCAGTTTGTTGACAAGAATGGTTCCCCTCATAACCACCAGATGGCGCCACTAGGCTGTGAAGGGCCGCATACGGGAGGCCCCGGCATTTCCGAAAAGAGCTACCAGGCGACCAGTGCCCAAGACATTTTCCCTGACTTCAAGTTGATCGACCCAGACATGTCGGCGAAGACGGTGGTGGGGAATGCGGCGGGAGATGCAGAAGACAGATATGCACAGACAGCCAGACGGCTAAAGAGGAGAGGCTGCGCGCGGTGCCCTACGCAACCGCAGTCTTCCCTGCGGTTTGCGCCGTGCCCCCCCCCCCCCCCCCCCCCCCCCCCGGCGCGCGAAGACG
The DNA here is from genome assembly GCF_052857255.1 of Amblyomma americanum. Classification (NCBI taxonomy): domain Eukaryota; kingdom Metazoa; phylum Arthropoda; class Arachnida; order Ixodida; family Ixodidae; genus Amblyomma; species Amblyomma americanum. The sequence goes on along the minus strand of NC_135497.1, from coordinate 422,836,220 downwards.
GGTTCGTTTGTGCGTTTGTGTGAGCAGGTCGACAGGCGACCTTACTAGCAGCGGACACGACGGGCTCCGTAATGGCTCGAGGTGGCGGAGGAGGTCGGCGGCTGGCACCAGACGGACTGACTGCAGAGAAGCGTCGCCCTCCGAGGGACACCTGATCCCCTTCGACCCATCCCCAACGGCGCCATCGGCCTTCCCGTCGTAACAGCCGCGGATTCCTAGAAGTTTGGCGGGTGGCTTTGGTCGGCTGTGTGAGCAGCGACGACGAAAAACCGTTGGGCGAAGATTACCGAAAGAGAGAGAGAGAGGAAGGGAATCTCCGGAGAGACGCGGCGGGGGCAGGGAGACAAAGGAAAGAAGTCGAGCAGAGACTGGCGAGGCGAACGGACGCAAGATATCGCGCTGGTCTATAGTCAGCGAAGCCGGACCTCAGCGTCCGTAGCAAACTGACAGCCAGCCGAAACGCCCAAGAGTCCTGTGGCCTCGACCCGTCAAAGCACCGCCAGCCGAGAGACGCCGGGAAGAGAGGCAGACCCCGGGAGAGCCGAAGCAACCGCGGCCCGCCGACGCGAGACGATTGGAGTGGAGCCCCGATCTGCCGGACCTACAACCAGAGGCTCCTGAAAGCCAGCGGTGAGCGGACCACCAGTTTCGCCTTCAGGCAGAGAAGAATATTGTTTTGCCGGGTTACCGCCTTGTTGACTCATTTCTCCTCGCTTCAGCAGGACCCGTAGATTCTGTGACTGACCCCCGACAGGTGGGAACGTCACAAGGCTAATCTTATCGTTTTAAAAGCGAGAATGCTAGAAATGGCGTAACGTCCGGCAAAATAGCTGCATTTAGCGCACGTAAGCGTCCATACGGTTATGGTACGTAGACAGCATCGATTAACCTCTTGCCATATCTGTGCACGCCCGCCAGCAGACGACACACTGACAATGAGCGAAGACGCGGAGGCCGGGAAGTGTGAACGAGGCAGCATTTCGGCGGTCGCGGATTCCGCTTGCTCTCGCCGCCGAATGTCCAAGTGTGAACGCGCCATTAAACCGACTACAAATCCGCCTCCCTGGTCAAATCACAGCTCTGTATTCCCCTCCCGAAACCACCAGCGCAAATATTCACATCTCGCCACTCCCGAAAAACACTCACCCGTCGTACAATCACGAGCGACGCATCGCCAGAGCTAATTAAGGCCCTTCGCAAGCGTTACCCCCATCCATCCCTGCCGTCTATGTGGACGCCGTTGATATACTGAGCAGTCCGCATTCGCTATTGCAACGACAGACAATGTTTATAAATTAGTTACCTGTGCCGCCATTCGGAACTCGACGCAGACCACCGATGCGGAAGAGGCGGCGATAGCCCTTGCGTTCCCCACTCCTCCTCAGAATACATTTTTGATTCAGACAGCCATCTGCAATTTTGCAAAGCGAAAAATTCACGGCCCGACCGCTAAGATCCTCCATTCTGCTCCCCCTCCCCATCGTCACATCACCCTCCTTTGGGTTCCTGCACACTGCGGACACCCGAGCAACACGGCCGCCCACGAGCAAGCCCGAGCTCTCGTCAACCGGGCAGTGGACGGCCTGCCCTCGTGCCGAAGTGCGAGGGACCGCCTCCTCACCTATCACGATATCACTATGCATTATAGAAACTCCCACCAAATGTAGCCCCCCCCCCCCCCACCCTTCCCTGATTAAAACCGAGCAGGTGGTATGGCGTCGATCACAAACAGCCACCATGCCATCGCCTTTCAACCTCTCCCTCATACATACAGGAGAGAAATCTCCAAACTGTCACTTATGTCCACGCACCAGAGCGCAGATTTTAAATACACATTTCAAACTTGCCCAAAAAAGCCGAAACCTCCCTTCCAAGGGATGGAATCACAGGAGCGATGGGAGGCTGCTCTGCGCAGCTCACAGGCGGAGCTTCAGCTTCGCATCGTGGGCTGGGCCTTGAAGGTCGCCGTGGCCAAACAGTGCCCGATCATCTAGAGCAGCCCGAGGGCCCGTCGCCGTCCTGCTCAACACCCTTCACCCACCCTCACCTGAGCCACTTAAGTGGGTCTAATAAAGTTATTACCAACCTGGTTCCGTTACTCGAAGGCGAGCGCGTGTGCGCGTTCATGCCATCTGAATGGCTAGGGGTTCTATCTGAATGGCTAGGGGCGAGCACGAAATGCGGGCAGGGTCAGAGAGCGCACCGCCAGGCATTTCCTTCCACTTGGGCCAAATTGCAATTAAATGGGCTCCAATAGGCCAGCCAACTGGACTAATGAACCCAGCCCAGTGGCTCAGTCTGTTTCTTTACTTCCAATTGGTTCCAAGCCCACAATGGGAAGTTTTCCAACAGGGAAGTCCACTTGGAAGGCAATGATTTCCTTGAATGGGATATTACTCTCTACAAACAGAGATTAGAGTCTTGTAAAAAAGATATTAGCAGCTTAATCTACTCAATTAACTGCCTTCGTCATTTCCACCACCACTGCCGTTGTGATTAAATAAAATAACTTCATTCAACGGACAAGCGGTATGCTGGCTCTGCAGGAGGAGGGTCCAGTGAATAGGGAGCCCGGAGAAAAAAAGTTCGTTCAGTGGACATGCCGGGTATTTCAGCGAACACATTCAAAAATTCCTGAAAATATTTGGTTCAATACAGCAAAAAAAAAAAGGTGTAGGATCACACACTCTGCCCGGCGGACACAATATGCTGCAAAGTCCTTCTAATTATCCAGACAGTTGACAAAAAAACCACTAATTAAATTTTTAATTATCCTACATAGGTGGTTAGTCCCAATTGGGAGTTTGATGCCGTGAACAAGACGATGCCATATCACTTTTTGAAACGAAGAAAAGCTCAATTTATAGAGCATGCAGCGCGAAGGAATCCGGCGCTTTGTCCCGCACGCGACCGTAAATGAGCGCTCTAGGAGCGCCGGAGGTACGGCGTAAACGAAGCGTCCGATGGTGACGTGTCGTAATGAATGCAGCGCCCAATTCGAAACGCGTGTGCAAACTTTCCTCGCTAGAGAACCTCGGCGCTGAGCTTAGACCGCGGCCGGCGTTTCGACTGCTGCATTGATCGCAATAAAGAAAGTTATGGTCATCGTCTGCTACGCGGCCGTCGCTTTTGGGAACACTGATGGGTGCATCATCTGCATAAGCGCGTGTGGTATGACTGCCGACGGGCTCGTTTTTGTGCGTCATCATGAATTCATTTACTGACTAGGTTGATCTGTTTTCTTATAATCGTTGCGCATCAGGAACCACGTCTGAAAAAGAAAAGCTTTGTCAGCGTGGCAAGGAGAGCTTGCGCGGCAGTGGCTGTGTGCTATCGGGCAGTTGTTCTTGCGGTTGTGTTAGCTTCAGTTTCCCAATAGGGCGCAGTCGTTTGCATTTCAGGTGCGTGTCTTGGAGGTGCGCTGTGACAAGGCCATTGCAGTGCCCGTGTTTAAAATCACTTGAATGTGTGGAAGTGCCGCCCAGGATTAAAACGTCACGCCGCATTGTGTTAATTGTGGGAATGGCCCCGGCTCTGAGCAGTGATCCCCGCAGAGGATAAGCAGAAAATAGAGCCACTCCCCGCCTACATTGAAGCGACATTGGAATGGCCGTGCCAGCGCAACTCCTATACCCCAATGCCGAGAAGGTGGACATTCTGATCGCTTGTGTGAGCGCGCAAATGGACGCAGAGCTGGTATCCAGACTGTATGCTGCCCAAAATCCTGGTCGTCGTGTGCCGACTCGTCCCACGTTCGTATCGATATTTAATCGATTTAGTCTACTGGATCAGTACATGTTCAGAAAGGGAAGAGACCAGGGAGCGCAACCGATGATTTTGACATTGATGTCCTCGCGTACGTTTCTGTCAGGCCAGAAGCAAGTGTCAGGGAAATCGCCAACGCGTACGGAGCCAGCCCGGCAACAATTCGGAGGTCACTATCAAAACGCAGCTACCACCCATATCATGTGTGTCTTCACCAGGAAATGACACCGAATGAATTCCAGAAACGGCTCGATTTTTTGCAACTGGTGCCTAACCAAATGTGATGAAGACCCGGAATTCCTGCACAAAGTGCTTTGGACACACGAGGCCCAATTTTTCAGGGACTCCAATGTTAACTTGCATAATGCTCATTATTCGTGCAACAAGAACCCACACTGGCTACCCCATCACAAGCACCAAGTAAGGTGGTCAGCAAATGTTTGGTGTGGCATTTATGACGACCGTATTGTGGGTCCTTACTTCATGCACGGAAACCGCACTGGGAAAAAGTACACAGACTGCGTCCTAAAAGGCCGTCTCTGAATTTGTCTCAGAGCTATACCACTGGCCAAGTTGAAAAAAATGTGATTTCAGCATGACAGAGCCCCGCCACATTATTTTCGTACCGCGGTGCAATTCCTGGAGAGTACCTTTCCCAACCAATGGATTGAGCGGGTGGGGGGTGGGGGGGAACAACAGCGCCTTCAAGATTGCCCGATTTGTCACCCCTGGATACCTTCCTCTGGGGATACGTTAAGAACGAAGGTTTCAATACGGAGCCAGCGAGCCTTGAAGACCTGAAGGAGCGTATCAAGATATCAAATGAAAAGATTCCCCGAGAGATGATCATTTCTGCTGTGAATTCCATCAAAGACCGCATTCTACTGTGCATCGCAATGGACGGCAAGCATGTGAAAATGGCTTTTTTTCATCCCATATACTAGTTCATTCCTGGAGCGTCCAAGTGGGGCTGCAGCCAACTAAATCTATAAAAGGTACAGATTTCATTCATTCATGTTTGTTATACAACTAGAAAGTGCTAAACATCTGCGGACGAGGTTTCCTAATTAAGTACTAGCACTTCTTACAGCACGGGACGTGTCTGATCCAGCACACGGTAACTGTATTAAGCCAGCCGCTACGGAGCACCTTAGTGCTAAAAGTACAATGTTTTCAGTTAGAATCTTGAATCTACAAAGTCATTCTTATTTATTGTAGCAGTCAAGCCGATACTGCATAAAAGAAATAGACGCTTGACAGAAATAATAAACGCATGTCGATATATCGGCACTGTTTAAGTTAAACAGTAATCTGCACTCTGTCAGAGAAGAGATACTACCTTTATCACTTTCACGAACCTAGTGACGAAAAAAAAAGATGTAAAAAACTCTTTCCGGAGATAACCAGACAGGCAGAGCACCAGGTCAGCGCCTCCTCTAAAAATAGAGGAAGCGCTGACCAGGTGTACTTATCAGTGTTCCCAAAAGCGACGGCCGCGTAGCAGACGATGACCATAACTTTCCTTATTGTGATCAATGCAGCAGTCGAAACGCCGGCCGCGGTCTAAGCTGAGCGCCGAGGTTCTCTAGCGAGGAAAGTTAGCACACGCGTTTCGAATTGGGCGCTGCATTCATTACGACACGTCGCCACCGGACGCTTCGTTTACGCCATACTTCCGGCGCTCCCCTTGCGCAGTTTCGGTCGCGTGCGGGAAAAAGCGTCGGATTTCTTCGTGCTGCAGGGCTCTAGAAACTGAGCTTTTCTTCGTTTCAAAAAGGGATATGGCATCGTCTTGTTCACGGCATCAAACTCCCAATTGGGACTAACCACCTATGTAGGATAATTAAAAATTTAATTAGTAGGTTTTTGTCAACTGTCTGGATAATTAGAGGGACTTCGCAGCATATTGTGTCCGCCGGGGCAGAGTGTGTAATCCTACACCTACGTTTTTTGCTATATTGAACCAAATATTTTCAGGAATTTTTGAGCGTTTGCTGAAACATTTGGTATACGTAACTCTTTGGTGTTGTGTCACCTCTTCAGGCTTGTAGTTTTGCTATGGTTTTATACGTCCAATTATTTTTGTGTCTGGGCGGTGCAACTGCCGACATACTCGGTGCAAGCCTAATCTCGCGTGCACATAAAACACCCCCACCACCCTCTTCGAGACTCGTGGGAACATTGCCAGTCCATCTCGTTGCCCGAACAGCAGCTTCTCTTGGTGGGCTTCTGAAATGAGACCACCCTCGATAGCAAAAAAGCTTTCTCCCTCTCTCAAACAGCCGACGACGGCGAGCTTATCCTTGATTTGCAAACCACACCGAATGTGGAGTTTCAAGGCCCAAACCAGAGCCTCAGGCAGCTCTGGTCTCCCGCGGCACGTTCTGCATGCTTCCGGTCGAGGAGCAGTTCCGAGCTAGGCCTGAGGATAGTTCAGTGCTTGCCAAATCGAAGAGAGAGCGAATGAACGGCGCAGGTCTGTACAAAACCTATGAGGTTACGAAGGAGCATTTTAAAAAGCGAAAAAACTTAATTAACGGAACGACAGATCGAGGTCGCAGTCTCGGGAGATGTTTTAGTAGAACGATTTTGCGGGCAAGTTTGTTCATTTCAAGGAAAGCTAAGACTGCGCGAAAATGGGACTTGTCCTCGACCTGTTCGCGCCGTCTTTACTTTCGCAAACAGCCCACACGTAAAGAACGAAGCAAACCACAATGAGCTACTTGCAGTTGAGACTATATATATAGAGAAAATATGCTTTACACAGATTTAGCGTCAGAGGAAACGTTAGACTCTGAATTCGGGTAACGTATCGTGCAGCGCAGGCGATGCAGGCATGAAGACCGAAAGGACACTACTACCATGCGAGCGTTAGCGAAAGAACGCTCACATACGGGTCACTCCACGCGAAACGTCCCGGAAACCAAAAACGACCACTGCCGATCTTACTTTAGAGCATATCACTTGCGTTATTCTTTCATCTGACTTTATTAATGAAGTCATGCAAGTACTGTCCGCGCTTTCTTGGTTCAGTAAAAAAAGCAAGAAACGTGGAATTTTAACAATTTTGTCACATGACCGTTGTTAACGCCATAGCCATTTTTTTCTTGTTTCACCTGTACAGTAATTAATGCTAAAAATAATTTGCAGTTGTTAAACAGAGCCCTTTTTAAAAATATACTGTCAAACTTCGCAAAAAGTGACTTTTTACTGAGATTCAAACCTAAATTAAAGGGGCTCTGAAACGCCTTCCGAGGAGAGCACATTAACTCACTTAATCACCGCGCTGTGTTGCCATGAAAACTTGTGCCAAATAATACTCTTCTACACGCAGCAGACGACCCCCAATCACGCGTCAAAGTTGGGGAGCCCTTCCCGGCGGCTTTTTCATGCTCGCACCCTCCGTCCCCCGCATCAGCGTAGACAAGGTGAGAGGTGGCTATTGGTTAGATCCTTTCAGACGTCAGGCAGCTACCGTGGCCGCGGCCAATAAGCCGCTTATCTCCGACGGGTCGGGAAGCTCCGCTCCCAGAGGGGGGTCGGCGAAGGAGCGCCTCCCTTCCAGCGTGCAAAAAGTGACGAGGGAAAGGCGCGAAGACGCTGAAATTCAAATTTTAACTACAGTTAACTCAGCTTCTACAAAGCGCATTTAAAAAATCCTTGTTGGACACTATTCGTGAAGCGGCGTGCTTCAAAATCCCAGCCATGCCGCAACTTTATTAGAGCCCCCTTCACAGCCCCTTTAAAGGGGCCCCGAAACACATTTTCGGTGCATCGTTTTGCCTATTGCATTGAATGAGTTATAGTGATGCTATTAGCATCGGTCGTACCGCGTATACTGTGGTTTTTAATATTTCAATTAGCTCGCAAAAACAAATTCGTGGCGCTGACGGTGTCACCATACAGTGACGGTTTTTAGAAGCCGATATGACATCACTTTGCGCGAGCTTGATGATTGGACAAAGGGTAAATATAATGCAAATTGGGTTAATAACTAGAGATACGTTTTGTCGTTTTTGTTTTATATTACATTAACAAAACCAGCTTGTTTACCCTAGATAAAAGCACTGTAAATCAAGTAAAACAAAACACGCCACCAGAGGCACTGGCTACTTTTGGCATCGAAGGACTTTGCGCCTCTCTGTAAACATCCTACGACCTAGCACTAAACACTTATGGCTACTCTTATGTATCTGAGAGCGGCTTTGCGGAATCGATCCGATCGAGCCATTACACTCTATAAGCGTTCGTTTCAGTCCCAAGGAAGGATGCGTTCGTTTCACATTTAGCAGGCAGTTCGCATCATCAGTTTGTGGAGAATAATCGGGCGGCGGCGCCAGATGGCGCCACGTTCCCGTCAACAGCGCGCGCTCCTTGCTCGCCGAGACCAACCAGCACGCTAGGAGGTAAGCAGTAGCGGTATGCGCTACGATAAATGCCTGATATCTTGCGCAGGCTGTCACACCGTCGCAGTATCTCGCGCTCAAGTTCGGATCCATAAGTAAGGGAACGTCACTGATCAGTGTTCCCTTCTGCGCCTTCGACATGACGGTGAAGCATCGCTGGGTCAGTTGGGCGTTCACATGGTTGTTGTAACCATGCAAACGGCGCTGCCAGCCTTGGCATGAACGAGTTACAGAGAACAGGCAACCATGGAGTGCAAACTTCCGCCACGTGCTAAGATAGGCTGTTTTGATTGGTCGCCCTGAGTGTCGTCATTGGGAGAGTGAAATGGGAATGGGAAGCTGCGCGAAAATCGAGTTGAGGGCAGCATTTCGTTTGCTTCTATTTTGAAATTTCTTCATTGATTAACTCCCGTTCCTATGCATCGATTCTCGCAATTCTTTTTCACTCAGCATCTGTGTGACATAAAGAATCCATCTGAAGCGTAACTGGCATCCGTTCAAGCGGTGTTTCGCAGCCCCTGTAAGGATCAAGGCCCTCCAGATAAAAATATGCGAGCTGGTTCCCTATACGCACCAACTACATTATTTGTAATCTAGACATTTTAATTCAAATAAAATTTGTTTGAGACCGGAACCAGCCTCACCGGCAGGTACTGCTAAACTGTCTTCACTGCAGAACTCGTACTATCGTACTCAATATGAATTGTAAGGTACAAAATGTGATAGGAGCTCAGTTCTCAAACCTCTATGAGCCCAATGGTGCTAGAAATTGTTCGAATTAGCAGTTGTTGCAAACAGCAAAATACACTGAATGCTTGTGCAAGTCGGGTGCTCTTTGATATGGGGCATTCATTTACCATAAAGCTGAAACACCAGTGCAAATGAGTAAGAACAAAAATGTAATGCACAGAATAAATCGAGATTACTTTGGGTGAGCCCTTATTCCAGGAACCCATAGGCTTCTGCCGCCGCTCTTGCCCGGTTCACAAGCCAAACTGGGTCTTTCATGCTAAAGCTGAACAGCTCCAAGTCCTCAGTTGTTGGGTTATTGAATCGCGCAATATCTCTGTTGTTCTGACATGCCCATACCATGTGGTATAAGTTAGCCATTTCACCGCGGAAGGCGCAATGCGGATCATACGAATTTGGAAACATATAGCTGAATTTGACCGGGTTATAATAAATTGGTTTTGGGGGAAAGGAAATGGCGCAGTATCTGTCTCATATATCCTTGGACACAACCGCGCCGTAAGGGAAGGGATAAAGGAGGGAGTGAAAGAAGAAAGGAAGAGGTGCCGTAGTGGGAGGGCTCCGGAATAATTTCGACCACCTGGAGATCTTTAACGTGCACTGACATCACACAGCACACGGGCGCCTTTGCGTTTTTCCTCCATAAAAATGCAGCTGCCGTGGTCGGGTTCGAACCTGGGAACTCCGGATCAGTAGTCGAGCGCCCTAACCACTGAGCCACCGCGACGGGTTGATATCACGATATGTAATTTCCTTAGGATGACCAGGGCGCTAGCTCCCCGTTTAGATTTTTGTCCGGTCCGGCGTATACTTTCCTTGCTAATATCAAATGTTGGAGTCATTCCTTATAGCTTATTAACGGCTCTGAATAATTATGCTTCTGCGAATGTAGGGGAACTTTGAGTAATAGCGCGTGGGCGGGAGAGCGCCCGGCTCCCATCTTTAGTGTGTTGCCATCGCACGGGTTGAAAGCTATTATGAGTGCAACAGCATGTACTTACGTGCCGCCGCCTGTTTATCTGGCAGTAATATGCACTGTGGCTCTCTGCCAAGCAAGTATGTACAGTGCCGCTTGACGTCAATATAAACACATCGTAAGCGACGTATCGTAAGCAATGCAGGCACGAGAGTGTTCTGCAGTGAAGACACAGTTCGGCATTATCTACCGAGGTTGCTCGTTGAGGACTTCAAAATACCTTTTCTCGCCTTAAACAAAATTTACACCAATTAAAATTTCTTTATTACAAGCATCGAAGGTGGAGTGTAGTATAAGCCACCTCACATTTTTCTTACCTGGAGGGCCTTACTCCTTCATTTAGATCTGGATCTCAGTAAAAAGCCACTTTTTGAGAACTTTGGAAGCAATTTTCTTGAAAGTATACTCACAATTTTAAATTTTTAGCATTAACCAAAGCAACAGGTGAAAGCGGAAAAAATGGCTGCGACGCTAACGTAAAGAAAAATGTTAAATTACATTTTTTGTTTTACTGAATCAAGAAAACGCAGAAAATTCTTGAATGGCTTCATTATTGAAGTCAAAGAACAACGCGTGAAATATTCTAAAATAAGATTTGTAATTGTAGCTTGCTTCACATTTGATAAAAAAATTTAACTCCAAGCAACTTTTGCTTCTTTGCGGAAACTTCAAAAGCTCTCACGTGGGCAATTTTTCTTTTTTTTTTTTGTTTAGTGAAAAATAATTTGTTGAAACTCAATTCACACAATCGCTAACTAGAGCAATTTTTTTCAAAAGAATCGGCGGTGGTCGCTCTTGGGGCCTGGGACGTTCCACATGGAATAACCTACATTCCAATAGTTTACGGCCTCTGATATTTCTCTGGTGATTATACCTGCTTGTACCAACAACTTGTACTAAGGTGCAGATGACAGTGCAACAAAAGGAGATCGTCGTTATACCCATCAGCTCACCCGCGGTATGCTAAAACACCACGCACAAGAATGCATTCTTTACTCAGTTTCATGACCGAATGTCTTCCAGAACACCGGCCAATTGGTACATCGCTTTAGTGTGAACGACCTGCCCCATAAGTCGGCTTCAAAAAACCCAGTAAGGAAATCTCTTCTGTATGTACGTACAGTACACACTTGAACGTCCTGCTTCTGACGGCGCATATCCATTAACCGTGCCCGTGGTGCCGGCGATGAGACACACACAAAAAAAACGACGCTCCATTCGTTTCTTGTTAGCACGATGCACAGCGAGCGAACGAAGGTGAATTCATCATCAAACGAACGGCCACAGAAGGGCGCTTACTTCGACAAGAGCCGCCATGTTCCAGACTGGAAGCAGACTGGGGACAGATAGAGAAAATGCTAGGGGAGAGCGTAGAGCGCAGTGCAGAGCTAGGGCAGCTAGGGGAATAGAACTAGGGAGAAATCTGACACTCTGTCCTCACTTGTATAACTAACCCCTAGCTCTGTCACCTCAGTAGTGTGCTTGCCCTTTAGATGTAGTCTAGGGCTGGCAAGCTGTACCCTCAACCTTACATCCTCCTTAATTAACCCCCCATAATTACCGGGAAAACTCATGTGACCGGTTCCACGTCCGCAGGTCATCACTAACTTGTTGAATGGACCTAGGTAGCGGCTGTTGCCTTCGCGGTAGTAGGGATTGTGGCTCTACGCTCCCTTTTCTAAAATGAAGACTCCCACTGTCTCCTCCCCCAGAAAGCTGAGACTGCCGATTTCCATTTGGTCCGGAAGAGGAATTAAGCGCCCCGGGACCTCGTTCTTTTTTTTTTTTCTGTTTTCGCAAGCAAGCTGGTTGTCTCGCATGAGACTTTAATCGAACCGAAAGTGATGTATGATAGACCGGTTTACAGAACTGTGGAGATAAATACGCCGTTTTTATTGGGATAATAGTGCACTATACAAAAGGCCAAGAAATAATTAAACTGGTAATTTTTGTTTCCATACTGTGCATTTGGTCATGGTTCTGCTTTGCTATAGCTCAGTTTATCTTCGTCTCAGCACGCTGAAATTGAACTGTATTACTTCTGTGAACAGGAGAAATAGAAACCTTCCAAAACCACTGCCCTTTACAGAAGTGTAGCACACTGTAACTGCCACAAGCGGTATATATGCAGTAAATATGCACAAAGCCTCACCTTGTTTTGTGACAATCACATAATTCATAAATCAACCTCTTGTACTTGTGATGCAAATGAAGACTGCTGTGCACTGCTGTATAGCACTTGCTGCTAGATGACATTTAATGAACACCATTCCACAAGTTAGTTCCCCTCTCTTCAGAGAGGAACTTCGTGCTGCTGTCTTCAAACTCCTTGACATCATCACCAAACTGTCTCACATGTCTTTCGACTCATCCCCGTCACTGTTATGTAAAGATGAAGATTCAGATTCATGGGCCAATGCCTTGGCACCCTTTCGCTGAGGGATGGCAGCCAACAAAGCCTCAGTCCAGGACTTTCCCTCAGTCACCTTGAGCAGGATTGCGAACACTACAAACAAACAACACATTACACCTAGGTTACAAACAAGAACCGTACAGCATGCAGTGTAGAAAAATGACAGCATTTTCCTGAGAGGAGTATAAACAATATATTTTTTGTTGTAAGTTTTCTTCTTTGGAATAGTGCATAATACATCAGTATACATGGATCATTACGTAGGATTTGCCTATGCCCAATAGATAAATAACCTATAATTGAATTTCTTCTCTTTGCCGTTTCAGCTTTGGTTTTAATAGTTGAATGGCTGCTATGACAAAGCTAACTTCAGAGATCATGCGAGGCATAAAAAAATCCTGACTGAACTGCTGCTTTGTTTTAACTCACTACATCCCTTAAACCAGCCTGCCTAGAGAAGCGGAATGACAACGAATGAAGAAGCAGATACAATATTGCTGTTTTTGTATGCCTCATGTGAATGCACTCAGGACGCGCTGTCAGCCAGGCAAAGTCCACTGCAGCACAGAAGGCCTCTCCCAGCGGTTTCCAATCAACTCCATCTTGCGCAATCTGCAACAACCCTGTTAAAGCAAACTTCCTCACCACACAACACAATCCAAGTCGCTGAAAGCTTTGACTAGGATCACATTCTCTTTGCGTCCACTCTGTCACTCACAGAGATGACTGTTAATCCATTTTGAACATTTTATGTCTTAACAGGTCCATTTTCTATTTCAGTTTCAAACTAGGCCATCATCAACTACCCGCTTTGTGATCAACGATGCTCTTTCGGGTCCTTATTGTTACACTTACAATTTTCCTTTCCGTTGCTCGCTGCAGTGTTTTGATTGTCCTTTCAAGCCTTTTGTTTAGGTGCTTCACTTTCACAGGTATTCACCTGTGAAAGTGAAGGAGACAAACAAAAGGCTTGATACATTGGCAGGATACATTGATCATGTACAGAATGCGTCAAAGCTCTTAAGCCACAGGGTCTGCTTTTGAGACGCAGTGGGGCATATACAACACCCCCTAACCTCGAAATCTCCGAGAGGGTAGGAGAAGTATTGTTCTCACCTCTGAGGACTTTGGTAGCTTCATAGGTGGCTTAAGTGCCAGAATATACTACTGAAAAGCACTCTGTAGGCTGGAAACTTTTGATGCATCTTGTACCTTCGTATGAAGAAATACTAGTAAGCTGCTGTTATATCATGAAGTGTAATAAGATGCACTCATACCCATTATTATTCTACTCCTTAATCCCTTCTGCTGGTTTGGATCTGCAGTGACCACTAGGCCGAGACAAGGGTATGCCCTCACTACTTTCAATATCTCGCTACCTATCATAGAACGCTGCTCCTTTGCTAGATTGCAGCACATTTGTCTTCTCAATATTAATATTTAAGCCCACCACTGTATTTTTATTGTTTAGATCCTCAATCAACTCCTGTAATTTGCCCCAAGTTAGTTAGCAAAACATCGTCATCACTAAACTGAAAGTTGCCGAGGAGTTCTTGGTCAACTCTTGCATCTAATTCTTCCATATCCAATGATGTAGTTACTTCCTGAAAACATACAAAACTATGGACAGACTGTGTATGGACCTACTGTGAAGAAATATGGTTATTGTGCAGATTCCACATATGTATTTTCCAACACACTCAGTATACTCCCTTACTTCTGTGGTTGTGCAATGCCTGCACGACTGATGATGTACTGAATCAAACTTTTTTTCCTGTAATCTATAGTGGCTAAATATAGAGGCTGATAATACAATTCTGTAAATTTCTCTATCACCTGACTGATGACATAAATGTGATAGTATATAGTCAAGTACCAATCTCAGAACAAGCCTGTAGCTTGGAATGTCTAACAGTGCTATAATTCTATTAGCCAATACCCTAGTAAATATCTTGCATTTAACGCAGGGTAAGCTAGAGGGTCCATAAATTCTGCAGTTTCTGCCGTATTTTTTTTTATGGACACTTGTATTATGTTAACATTCTTCAACACCTCACGATAGCTTAATTTTCCAGCACCATCGCGGTGGCTCAGTGGTTATAGTGTTCGGCTGCTTACTTGAAAGATGCAGGTTCGATCCCGACCGTGGTGGTCACATTTCAATGGCTGCAATGTCAGTGCGCATTAAAGAACTCCGGGTGGTCAAAATTATCGGGGGCCGTCCGCTACAGCCTCTCTCATAGCTTGAGTTGCTTTGGGACGTTAAACCCCATAAACCACAGACCAAACCATTTTTCAGCACATCTGTGGTCACTTCATCAGCCCCTGCCATTTTTCCACTCTACACAACTTGTAAAGGTTTCTTTACTTGTAATTCCTTAACTGGAATTCACATTTATTTAATAACATTGCTTTTACGAACTGTACCCTGGCTGGTGTGGCCAATGTACCAATCAGTACAGAATCACTCTATCTCATCTATCTTACCTAAATCAATGATGGCACTGACATCTTTATCTATTTCTATGCACAGTCAGCATCAAATGAAATGCAAACAAGATAATGACAATAGATACAGCAAAATGAGAAGATTTTAGCTGAAGGAAAGTGAATACTAGTTTACCTAATTTTCACTTCGACGGTGCACAGACCGTCGCATGGATGTGTTAAACCAACGTATGCATTTCTTATGCACAACCTAATAGTTTTGTGCTCTTGTGTTCAAACTTCATCTGATGCTGATGATGCATCTTGTCTATACCAACACCTAGTGTCTTCTTCACTGCTATCAGGATTTCCTCCACGCTTCTGTTTCCTCTAATGTCTCCATGTTACGCATCTGAACAATTCTCGCTATCTAACTACTGATGAAATTAATCATTGGGGCCCAAAATTTTCACGTTGTCATGTTTTTTTAATAAGCCTCACTGTTTGCTAAGAGAGCTTGCTAGTATTTTGCGCAGTTCTCCATCACTTCTCTGGCAAGGTTGCCTTGCATAGTCTGCACACTGCATATGTCTTGCTGGGCTTAAAAAGGGTACCCATTTCTTTGATAAGGTCTTTGATGCATAGTCTCTACTCCATGTCTGTGTTCCTCAGTGAAGAAAAACTAGCTATTTAACAAACTAAAGAGTGCACTGCTGCACATGGCAATACCTCCTTACTCCTACTAATATGTTTACCTTCAACGTAAAACTCTTTTCTTACTCACTTTTAAAATCTACACCCATAATAGCCGTTGCGATGCTCTGGTTATGCTACTTCACAACTCTATACATATTTGCACGATACTAAGAGTGACACAGTATGACAGCTTCCATTTTTGTGTTTGTATTGAGGCTCCTCCATGTCCACTTCCCTTTCTTGCATTCACACAAGAAGACACTCGCAGTTTATATTACTTCTTGCGCAAATTCTGCACACGAATTTTGTTCGTTTAGATTATACAAAATTTCGGATAGGAATTTTTTCGCGACCCTGCAAGATTCGTATCGCCGAGATTCTACTGTAGTGCTCCAAATTATCCCCTAAATAAACCCAAGAAAAACCAAATGACATAACTGTTCTTTCAAAAACTTGATTTGTACAGTCTGCGTCACCCTTGTGTAGAGTGCTCGGGAGGTGCACTTCCCTGCAAACAAATCCAGAATTTGTCGCAGGCTCTCGGGTCCAGAGGGGCAACAAATTTGCGCGGAACTAGTGCCAGATTGACTCTCAAACAAAGTGGACATGAGCACTTCGCCAAGAAACCAGGGGCTGCTCTCCGATTTCAGTTTTTGTTACCAGGTACGCACTGCTCTATTGCTCTACACAAGGACACGGACAGTACTCAATTTTCAACTAAAATACACTGCCCAATTAATTTTTCAGTTCTGAATTTAGAAAAAAAGTAAACATAAAAACAAAGGGCCCTAGACAGACAGTGTCTTCCTGCTTTGTAAAGGAACCCCTCATAAGAAAAAAGCACTGCAAAGGAACTCTTCGATGGTCTACTGTTGTTCACACAGTCCACTCTAACAGGATGTAAGTGCAAATATATACTGTTGTCAGCCTCAAATGAAGGAAAAAAAAAAGTCCTCACATCCCTTGATTCACTTCACATGTCACCTGTTTCAAGCTTCTGCAGGAACCAGTTGTGCAGCCGGCACTGGTGCTTTTGTAAACAGCACAAGTGCACACAGTAAATGGGTATCACATAGACATACCGTATTTACGCACATAATTTGTGCCCTCGCATAATTTGCGCACCCTTAACTTATCACCCAGGTTTACAAAAAACAAATTTTTACTCGCATAATTTACGCACCGCGCTGCGCTGGATTACCATCATGCACGCGGGCTCTACCCAGTAGCATTCGCCTATTCCGCGTGTTTGTTCGGAAGGCTTTTTGAATCTTCTGTGCACTGGGCGTTCATGGTGGCGTCAGGGGCCGCTGTTACAATCGCGGTGGCACCAGCGGCATCGCCACTCGGAACGGCCAGCAGCGATTCCAGGGAATATCGGCAGCTGATAGAAGAGCCAACACCGCTGTTTGTTTGGCTGATGCATGAGACTCGACTACTGGCTACGCTTTTCTTGGTGGCTCTGACGGCTTGTGTTTGGGTTGTTCGGTCGTGTCTTGCGATGGGATATCACAACTATACGGCAAGTTTCAAATTGCTTGTTAGCGCCTTATCACGGCGCGGAGCGGTGAATCCAGCGAGAATAACTGCGTGCGCACAAGTTTGCCCATAGACGACAATCGTTGTGTCGGGAAACTTGTGCGCACGTGGCTATTCTCGCTGGCTTCTCAGCTCCGCGCCATGATAAGGCGCCGACAAGCAGTTTGGTCGACGCTCGTGTGGTACTGTTAAAGAATTGTGTGGTGTGATAATTGATTTATTGATTCGCGGTTGCTTTCCCGGGCGAAGTTGCGAAAGCAAACTTACGGAAATCCGGAACTACCAAACAATTGGCTGGGCTGCAAGCGATGACGCTGTTTTATCGTCTTATTCAGCTCCGTGCATGCACCTTCATGCCATCCCGCAAGGGGGGGGGTGCGTGGACTTTCATTTAGAGTGAACTTTTTTCCGGGGGCCGGCCAGCGTAGGGTGCGGGTCGGGGTGCTGACGTATACACAGCAACATACTCTATACCTATATTGCGCGTTATGACCTTTGTGGAGTTCTTTAACTCGCGAGCGCGAAATCCCCGCGTAATTTGCGCACCCCCTTCTTAGAGCCCTAATTTCTGAATAAAAAGTGCGCAAATTATGCGTGTAAATACGGTAACTCCAGTTGATAACAGCACGTGCTGCATGAATATCCGGGCCTTATGCTGCCATGCCTCTGTACGTCACTGGAGAGCAGACACATCGTTTATTCTACTTTCTTTGTTACCAGCCATAATTTCTATACATTACCAACAAATCTTGTCTATTTGTGATGCACGCCTGCCTTATTACCTCCAGCACACTGCAGAGGAAGTGTGGTGCCGAGAGCGAATCCCGTGTAAACATGTTGGTGGGACAAATCAGAACAGCTCAATCAAGCAGCCATTGATAGCAGCAATCAACATGCAACAGTTGCTTTTTAGAGCACTTTGCATGGCGTCAGGGTCGTAATGGCAAAGAGCCACTCGCACTACAGTCCTACCCAGACCACAGTCTTGTGCACACTCAAACCTTACAGAATTTGCATTTCTGAAATACCAATTTCGCTAGCAGTTGCTAGCCAAATATAAATCAAAACACACAATTTTCCAGAGCAAAAGCTCACATGAGTTAGCATGTTGTGCCATATAATGTGCACATACCACTGCCCCCTTAGCACACTAGACAGGAGGAGTTTCTAGACCAACTGAGTGCTACTTATTTCAGACGAGCGCACAGACAGACATGACAGATTGGGCTCAACTACTTTTCTAGAAACAATACAACACCAACTAGCACCTCAATATGTTTTATTAAGCGTGAGGAGTGCTTCGTTGCTCTCTCAACAGGTGGCAGGTCTCATAGCAGGCCAGGGTGCATTTGAATTTACCGTATTTTGCACAAACTCAGCAAGCACAGGAGTGGGCACAGGAAACTGAATGAATCCAGCTTCCAAATTCAATAGTATATCCATGAAGTTTGTATCAAAGAAAGCCAGTAGTTACCCTTCCTTTCCTCAAAGCCATCGCTGTCTAGAACATTGTCAATGCCAACGAACACACTGAACGCCCACATCTTTCGCTTTGTATATCCTGGATTAGCTGAGCTAATCTACATATATTTTATTTGTATTTAAGAAACATAAGTAGCTATCGCTAGCCAACCCGTCGTCAGAGCCAACGTGAACGGCATTTCAATATTGATATATGCAAGAAGCCTGAGTGATGTGGCCAAGAAGCAATGGGATTACAAAGTTTAAAACTGCTTCACAGAAAGGAATGTGTAATTTGTGGGGTTTAATGTACCAAAGCGACAGATGGCCTACAAGGGATGTTGCAGCGAAAGGTTACGAATTAATTAGGCCACCCAGGGCTCATTAATGTGCAATGGCATTATACAGCACATGGGCGCCTTTTGCGTTTCATCTCGATCAAAATGCGGTTGCTATGACCAGAATTGAGCGTGGGTCCTCTGGCTTGGCTACTAAGCTGGAGGACCCGGGTTCAATCCCAGAAGGAGTTATGAAGTTGTAGATGACAGCCTATCTTTCCAATCACCCAATCTGCTTGGTGGTGCTTGGAATGGTTGCATCAATAATGAAAAGTACATGACTGGATCATGAACACTGCCACCCTGAAAAACTGTCTTAGCCAGCCAATCACCATAAGCTGGTAAACAAGCCCCACTCCCCTGAGAAGTCATTTAGGCCTTCTCGATAAAGTCATTGAGAAGACATTTAGGAAACCAAGAATCAAACCCACAAGAACACGACAGTATGATGATTATGGATTTTTATGGCACAAGGGCATCTATGGCCAAAGAGCGCCATGGAACAAGGTATTTTTTCGATTACTCAAGGTGGGGTCAAAGACCCATTTTCCAAGAACTTCACTCCTGACAAGCCGAGCACCAGGCCAGGGGAAAGATTGTACCCACTGTATCACCGGTGGGTACCCGGCGGCACTGCAGATCGAACCCCGCACCTCCCGCTTGCGAGGCGGATGCTCAACCACTCGGCCACCGCTGCGGTCCCACAGTATGAGAACAGCCCAGCTACTGTGACACTACAACAGCAGTCTCCTGACCACACTTTTGAGCATGCACATCAGTATTATTGCACAAACTTCACCCTATAAAAGCCAGCATCATCATGGCTTTTCTGGCACCCAGCAGCCAGCCTCAAAAAGAGACTCCACAGGACTCCAACTTACCCTGGTCAATTGTCAACACCTGGCGGGTCTTCATGACAAGACAGTTTCCGATGGGCAGTCGAGCATGTTTCACGCCCTGTTCCTCCGCCAGCCTGTGGCACAAGCCCTGAATGGTAAAAGACAAAACCTTTTTTTTCTGCCAATTCAACAGTGGTAAATGGGACACAACACCAAGAGCAATTTCTAGAGAGGAGGAAGTATCTTTCAGAGTACTTTTGATTACAGAAATTTCTAATGAAACTAATTCGCAGGCAAAGGGAGGAGTGCACAACTCAGATTTTGGAGAAAGTGAAAGCACTGTAACTCAAAATAATAATAAGAAGAAAAACAAAAGCCAGTGAACCAAATTCGGATCCTCAGTGGAACCAATCATGCTTTGGTAAAAGTTCTTGGTCATTACGCAAACTACCATGCACACTGCAAGAGAAGCTGAGCCGAACATGAGTGCCTGATGCACAACCTCTGCACTCTGCACAGAGTGCACAAGCTGGGTACATGCTGTAGGAACATTCGTTTTTTCCATTGAGGCACTTCGCCCCTTTTATCAAGAGTTACCTTTTCTGTGCTCTGCATTAAGCTGCACCTGAAAACATCATTCAGCACCAAGGCTGGCTGGCCCCAGAAATGTTGCATGTTTGAAAAGTGGCACCACAATGAGGAAAAAGCACAGTGGCAAGTCAAAAACCTTGCTGTGGTTGTGGTCGACAAGGCCTCCAATGATGTATGCCTTGCCTTCCTCCAGTTCCTGGAGTTCATTCTCCGACTCACTCGACAGGTAGACCACATTTTCCTTGCCAAAGCAGCTTAGATGATCAGCATCCGATGTGTGCACCTGCAAAAAATGCCATAACCAGTAACAATGAAACATACAGTCTCGCACCAAGAAGCAATGTTATGAGTACTTTGTGGCAAAAGACTGCACAAAACGTGGATAGGCCAGCCAGAAGTCTCTTTAGTGCTCCCCTCTTTTTTTCTGAGAACACAGAGTACAAATTTTACAGTGCTGTCCGACAGGACCCCTAGCAATGCTCCCATGCACAGTCAAATTTAGAGCATAGGTGCTTCTGAATTTTTGCATGTACTTTCAAAATAGCAACAAATATATCAAGCATGTGAACATGCAATGGTGGTCAAATAAGGTGAAACCCCCAAGGTGGAGTAAATTTACTCCACCTTGGGTATTTCCCCTAAACATTTGACCAAGACTGTTCCCACTTCCAAGTTATTGATCAATCCGCTCTCGCCCTACCACAAGCTAGCCGTCCTGGTTAGCACAGTTCGTAGAGCGACAGCTCCGGTGAAGCAGTGGTCCCAGGATTTGAACCCCGGACAAAGACGAATTTTTCTTTAACTACTAAGTTTCTGTGGAAGCTGCATAGCTTTCCTTTGTAGCCGTATAGCTGCACTTGGGTAGATGCCAATGAGCAATTTGCTTCCTGAAAACACAATCAGGAATGAGCGTTCACAGCACACTGTCTTGATGCCATGCTTCCCAAGGGAGACAGGTGATATCAAATACGAGTTGGTGCCAGTATTATCACCAATTCTCCCAAGACCTTAAAACAATAAGAAAAACGAAGTGCATGGAATGTCACCCAAAATAGAGAGCTAGGAAAGAAAAAAGAAAAATCAAAGCGCAAAGAATTTTTTTCTACTCTGCTATGTGTACAAATCAACATACATACGTACAGAACCGAAATATGCTCAAAATTAACACTGATGATGCAGAAGCATATCTCATTTGTAAACATTTCTTCAGAACAACAGGAAATACTAATTGCTTTCCTCCTGACTTACTGCATCAGAAAAAAAAAAACAACAACAAGAAACTCCATAAGAAGCAAAGCCTGAATCAATTGTAACAGTAGGAAAGTGTATATCCAGTGGAACCTCACTGATACATTCTCGGTTCGTATGACTTCGCATTTCATATGTCTAAAATTGTAAGTAATAAAAAGTTCGTAAAGTTATTGCTTTCATTCCTGGATAATGGAATTTCCAGGCATGTATGATCATAAATTCATCAGATTCTGGACATATGATGTGTTTAGCGACACCAGAAGGAGCGCTAACATAGCAGCAAAGTTAAGCCTGGGGGCACGCGATATCAGCAGAAGCGCAGCAGAATGTAAGGGTGGCTTTCGCAGTGAATAATCACAACAGGGCAAAGCACAAAAAGAAAAATGCGATTCGACGCGTGACCGTACAAGCGGATCGAGCCAGGGGGCACGCTACACAAAGAGCAGAGGTGCAGTGGCAGTAAGCTGTCAGGGTGGCCTCCCCGCAGTGCAGTACTGCGATGAGGCGAATCGTCAGATAGTGACAACAATGCGTTAATGAGCGGGCCAGGCAGGGCAAGCGTTGAAGCACTTGGCAATTTTGCTACAGCCCGGCAAATCCTGTGGTTGGCGATGGTACCCCTCAACTCTACCTGGTGCCGTCACCAGACACAAACCGAAGTGCAGCAGCAGTCAGCTGCTAGAATGGTTTCTCAGCAAACCATAAGTGCAATGGGGTGAAACATTAAAAAATAATGGCAGTGTAAACAGACAAGTCCCAGTAACTTTTGCCCTTGCCGGCCTGGATATGCCGCGAAGTTTATTTCACACTAAGGACAATGAAAATGCCAAGAGAAGTCTGAAAGCACTAGAAATGCTTTTCAGACCTTGCACCAACAAGCACTGACCGGGCCCTTTTAGTAAGTAAAAGTGTCAACAATTGCCTTTCTTCTTCATTCTTCCCACATTTTTAAAAACCTTAGTGTTTTGGATGATATGTTTTTTTCAGATAACACACTTTTTCCCCCATTTCTAAAAAGGCATGTCAACTAGGTTTACTGTAGTGCATCTCTTTGTCCTTGATATATGTATGAAGGAGGTGTCCCTATAGTGTATTCAGGCTCCTTGCTCCCTTGTTTTCTGAAAGTGATTCCTTTTAATGTACAAAAGAAGCTGCTTGTGACATTATCATATAAAAAAAAACACGCCGCTTCTAATGAACCATTTCTTCCCGGCCATCCTCAGAAAGGGCTGCTTTATCAAGTCTACAAGGAAGGTGCTGAGCTGTTACTACACTGATGCAGCTTAAATACAAAGAAGTGCTCATACCAGGTCATCCGAAAAGATCAGCTTTCTAGTGAAAAGCATCAAAGTGCAACTTTTTGCTGGTATGGCAGAAATGCAACCTGTCCAAGGCGTTAGTACAATTTGCCTCCAGTGCGTCCGCTATCTTGGAGGCGTCAGGTGTTTGAGCTTACCAACAGAACCAATAGCTACGGTCACAGTCACCAGCAAAGATGCTCAGCATGACAATACCCACAAGGCTGTTGATTAGCCGCACTATTATTTTGATCAATGAAATACCCTCTGAAGACTCCACAAACAATACAATAAAGTCGTTCCCAAACTATGAGGCTGATCTCCAGAGTAATCCGTATTTTTTACTGGCTAAATGCTGTCATCCATTCAGTGCTACATGAAACAGCGGACTTTTTTGGCTTTTTATCAGCAAGCAAACAATAAAAAATCTCCAATGTGAACAGCACAGTATGTAAATGTTTTTACTGCCACATCAGCATTGTAGATGCTTTAACAAATAACACTGCTGTGCTACGGTGTTTCAAGAATTCAAACTCACACTCAGCTTCATGCAGTTTCCCAACAAATGTCACTCACCACAAAAAGTTGGTATGTGCCATATTTAGCACACCATGTATTTGTTTACACAGCTATAGTCAAAAAGCCACACAACAAAATCCTCGCCTATGGCAACCCAGACAACAACTAATCTGCCAGTTAAGGGGGATTGCAATTTTCAGCAAAAACTTTCATTTCTTGATGCATTTACATGAAATTTTTTGAGCATATTAGAAATAATTTTATGGCTACTGTAACAAAGTTTGACTTTATATCTACAGAAAATTGGTTTCTAATAAATATTTTTCCTCTGAATCTTGAGAAAAGGCTGCAGAGTTAGGAAAATTTGGCAGAAGACTGGTTCAACATTCACTGAGTTCATACTGGCGTGCTACATGTCAAGGTATCCTTAGAAATTTTTTTTCGAAAAGCACAAATTTTGGTTCCCAATTTTTGTGATGTAGTGTCCATCAACATATCTGGAGTGAGAAAAAAATTTCGTACAAAAGCTTAAAATTCACAAATTTCAAAAACAAAGAATGTCTTGACCTGTACTACTGTCCCAGGAGTGCAACCAAATAAGCGGGGGTTAAAACAGATGGAACAGTCATGACGAAATCTGCTCCACAATGTGAGTATCTAGGCAGAAGACCGTAATGGAGAAAAACGCTCATTGTTCAAGCCTTTCCCACAATGCACAGCAATAATTCATGGCACACTTTCTTCACTTCCCAGTTAATTCCAGCAATGAAACTTCAGAAGAGCATAAAAAACGAGGCATACAAGTGGATACAACAATTATTAAAAAATCTATTTTTTTGGCAACTTTTGGGATTTCAATGTCGCGTCCTCCCTTCAAAGCATAACCCCCTTGAGCACGACGTGCATACTGAGCTCACAAAAATTAGGTATACCTCATAAGGGATCGCTACTTCAGCACTATGGTACACTTTTATTAATTCTGTAACCATAGGTTACTTGTCAAGCAGGCAGAATGTGATATCCATGGGGCACAGTCAGAATAAACAAGCAAAACTGCCACCTGCAGGCACAATGCATCCACTCCCAGCCTACAAGTTTCTAATGGCTTACGTGAACCTGGACCACACTCCTTCATCTTTAGCAAGCAGGTGAACAAGGAAGTTTTCAGTCAGAAAATGTCACAGTGACGATGACGCCATCTATGTCAGAAAGAACCCCTTGTAAACCTACTGGTGTAAAACGGAAAGCTTGAGCATAGCTGACAGCGGTAATGCAATTCAGTGAAAAGTTGTTTTAGAGCCTAGGGGGTTCATCACTTAATAGCAAATTAGTACTGCATTAGTAGTGTATGTGGCTCTTAAGAGTGTGACCGGGGCAAGCTGAAAATGAAGAAAATGTGGCTGAAAGTAAATGCTAACCTTAAAACAATCGAGACCAATATCCACAAAGTTGCTTCAAGGTACACTACTGGCATCCCGTCAACGTGAAACTTAATGCGTATAAAACACTCGTAAGACCGACCTTAGAATACGCGGATCTTATTTGGAGCCCACACCAAAAATATTTGATAGGCAAGCTGGAACGTATTCAAAACCTAGCAGTACGCTTCATATACTCAAATTTTTCTAGACATTCTAGCGTATCTAACCTACTTCACAAAGCAGATCTTCACACCTTAGCACAGCGCAGAATAACATCAAGGCTTAAATTTCTGTACTTACTTTATTACGGTCATTTGAACATCTCAAGAGAAACATACCTCCAGGAACCATTCCGTCACTCTTCAAGAAATAACCATGAAAAAGCACTTCATCAACCCATAAGCCACATTAATGCTCATAAATATTCTTTACTCCCATCGGCTATTTTTTGCTGGAATAAACTACCACCGGCTGCTGTAAACTGCAACTCAATCGAATCATTCATAGAGCATGTTAACAGAGTTGAAACACTGTCAGTACCACCGTGATGAACCTATGTCGCCCAATTTCCATTTGTATTTTCTTTGCAATTACATATGTTTCCTTTTCAACCCGCTAGTTTCTTCTCCTGGCTTTGACGTCATTAGTACCCTGTGCCACTATAGCGATGAAATGTTATTTTTGTACCCTTGTACTTTACGTATTCCCTTTGTTTTATATTCCCTCCTTGTAACCACTCCTGCATGGGCCCGAGAAGGGCCTGCAGTATCTGTAAATAAAAAAGTGCAGACTTGCAGCATTGTGTCCATACACCATACACGGGTATTGCAGTGGAACATGTTCTTGCGCAAGTTGGTGCATAGCTTGAGTAGATGAAGCGCATGAAAGACAGAACACAGGCAAAGAATGACACGAGACAGGCACCTTGCAAGACGCCCGTCTCGTGTTATACTTTGTAGGTGTGCTGTCTTTTGTGCACTTCATCTACTCAAGCCATACATGGGATTAGACCGGAAGCATACGGCTGTTGAAAAGAGCTGCAACTCTTATTCCGATGCACTAACTGTGAAGAAAATCACACTCGTTTTCCTGGTAAGCAAAACTCCCAGATTGTTCACCATCCTGCGGGTGAACAATTGACAGCAGTGATGCAGAC
This sequence comes from Amblyomma americanum, assembly GCF_052857255.1. NCBI lineage: Eukaryota > Metazoa > Arthropoda > Arachnida > Ixodida > Ixodidae > Amblyomma > Amblyomma americanum. The sequence continues at coordinate 422,810,374 of NC_135497.1, read as the reverse complement.
CCTGACGGACGAAGACCTCAAGAGACCATTATTGAATCATGTGCTCCCCAGCCCACATGGCCCTGAAGGGCCACGTAGTATGATTCTTAAGACACATGCCATAGCTTATCACCATGACATAAAGTGAAGGTCCCAAAAAAAGTCTCTACAACATGATGAGCACAGAAAGACTCGCAGCACTCGAAAGAAAGACTCACAGAAAGGCTCGCAACACAGTGGCACCTTCAGCTACAGCTAATGGTGCCACTGTGAAGCACCACCAGCTGCAGCTGTTTGCTTGGTGACTGCTTCTAGGGTGCTCCTTGCAGGCATTTCACAAAAACTTGTTGTAACTGCCTCTGCTGCAGTATGTAGGTCGCAGCTCAAACTGCTAATTGCAATACCATCATATTTCATTCCGCAAAAAAAAAAAAAAATTAAGGGTGCTATGGCAACTTACATCCCACTTGTCGAAGCCATGCATGTAGGAAGAAATGTTTTTGAATGAGCCAGCCATGCCAGTCAGGTACAGCTTGAGGGAAAAAGAAAGGGAACAGTAATATTTAAGACACAATTCTTGTGGCACCAAACAACAAACCATGAGGGAGGTGCAGAAAAAATAAAGAATGCAATACAGGTCGTGCTGACAAAGGTATAGGCGAAAACACACGTGGCACTTCGTAGTGCAAAGGCAAAACAGAAGGCTCATCAAGCTGTACTGTAATGTTTAGTACTAAAGCCTTTTTGGAATGAAGGATTCAATACAAAGTTTGAGTACGGAAAGGCCTGCACCCTACCTTCAATACTGCCCAAATGCAGCCATTTGGGCATACTTTTAAGACAAGCACACTAACGCAGTTTTCCGCTATCGCAGTGTACATCATTTTGCACATAATTTTTGTTTACTTTCCCCTTCTCCTAGTATGATACACGATTTCTACATTGTGTGGAAGAGGCATCTACACTTTTGCAAAAAATATTTAAGCCACAGGCTTTGCTGCTGGGCCACTCAGTAGCACTCTTGAACCACCGCTATAACTCCCAAGCTGTGGTAGGGTGAGGATGGTACGAGGCATGTCTGGAAAGTAAGAATACACTGCATGCCACCCGGTAATTACAAAGGTAGTCTAGCGATGGGAACACTGTCATACATTTTGAACCTTAAGCTTACCTCTCCCCTCCACTTTACAGTTCCCCAACAGCGTACGGTTTAGTAGCACACTTTACAAATTATCTGTGCTAATCCAGACTTTTGCCAAATGCAGGGTACAATCCATGATAAACCTTAAAAGGACTATGCAATGAATAAAACGTCGCTTGTAAATGTTTTCAATGCTTAGAAATGATGCTAAGAAGCACTCACACCAAGTATGAGTCTTCAGAATTGAGCTGGAAATTTATTATGAATTCTTAAAAATCGTGTTTTTCAAAATTCGCGGGCCGATTGGTGTGCTCGTAGTGACCGATTTTGAAACTAAAATTGTGAAAAAAAGACGTCACTGCACCCATGACGTCGCCAGGCCACCACACGCTCTCATTCGCTGGAGCCACGGCAGCCACGACGTCACAGGCACACTTCCGGTAGCCGTGAAAATCGTCTGCTCGTGCCGCCGCGCGACCCTCTCAGGCAAGCGCGAGCCAGGGCATTGCCTCCGCGCATATGGTTTCAATTTTCCTCTGCCGCCTCCTTCTGTCAGGAGTTCCGGAGCCACTCGCAGTGGCTCGCCGAGCCGCTACTGTCGTCGCCAGCGTTCAGCCGGTACCGCCGTACTGGTACGGCGTTCACGCCGGTACGGCGTGAACACATAGGGCTCGATGCCCATCGCGGCCGTAAGAGCGAGCAGTCGCGCCTCAAGGTCCGGGGCCATTATTGCTAACTACAACAGACGACAAGCAACGAAACCCGACGCGCGCCGCAATAACGCCGCCGCCGCTGCTGCTGGGGTGCTATGTGCTACAACCGGAAGTTGCAAAAGGAACGTCAGCGGATGACGTTTTCATGGGCGGGGCCCAGTCCCAGAGCTGTTTTCTTTATTTTTGTCTGGTGCCCCACGTGTACGAGTTGAGGGGGGGGAGGAGGAGCGTAATTTTTAATCGTCTATATCTTCGTTGTTATTGATGCTAGCTTAAAAATTCTTGCGTTGGGGTGATGAGTGATGAAATGCCCATCTCTCGTCTGCTTTACATAATCTCAATTAATTTATTGCATAGTCCCTTTAATGCACACTAGAGGTGGGCCACAAGCAGCCATTCACAGACTGACCTGTGCTGTTTAGGATGATGTTAAGAATCGACAGAATATGGTGAAGAGGTGTCATGAATTCTTGGAAGGCAGAGCCGATGTTTACGAGGAAAAAATGAGTGGGAGCCCGTCTGTGGTCACTGATGAAGTTCTTTGCAAAATCGAAGATGGAATTTGTTTGAATAGGTGGGTGACAATGAGGCATATCCCATGAGGCATATCCCATGAACTTGAACTTCACGCCTCTAGGCACAATAATTAATTCTGTTGCATAATGAGAAACCTTGAAACAGTTACGGCAGTGCATTTAAAGTAAACAGAAGGGACTGCTGACATGTGGCATACGCTTGCTTCATGATAGCCCCTGGGCCTATACCGTGCACACCACCACCTCGCCTCTGGCAAGATTCAAAGTGGAAGATTTTGGAGCATGCTCTGCATAGCCCGGACCAGGCGCCCGGTGATTTTCATTCGTTTCTTCATCTGAAGAAACGCCTTGCTGGAAAACGAGTTCACAAGAGTAGTCATGGCATAGTACACAGTAGGTGGGAGACTTCTATGACCACGGAATCCAAAAGCTGATTCCCAAGATAAACAATTGTTTGGATAATGGCAGCAAATGTGTGGAAAAATGAGGAAATGCAGAATAACTATACTGCAGAGTTAAAAGTTTTGGGGAGTAAATATTTCCCCACAGCCATGCCGGCCTTGTATCTTTACTTTCTAGGCGTAATCCCTCATCCTTGAGGGATTTGGAGCACTGTTGACACGAAGCGATCCACCCTGCATAGCTCTAAAATAAATTTGGTAGCCTGTATATTTTTCACAAAACTTGTTAATGCCCTGTGCCACCAATAAGACCTATCAGTCCTGGAATATGAACAGGCAGACCTAAAGCCTAGGCTTGAATATTGAGTCTACAGACTACAGTGACGACTGCAGAGGTTCCGTAAAAATGCAAAACCTGCTGAACAACACATGAAACGTCCTGAAATTAAATTTTGGAATTAAACAGGATGCACTTTCAACAGGATACACAATAGTAACTAGACCCTAAGAAAAGTACTACTGTGGAGAAAGATGAGCTTCCAAAAAACCTAAAAATATGTAATGCAACCAGGTGAGAAGAGGGTTCATTACGTAAATAAACTAAGAAGGCAAGTCTTTGAAACCAAGAAAAGCAACATGAAATTTCGAATGAATGCATTTTTAATTGCAAAAGTGAAATCATGCTGTTACCTGTTTACACCGAAGATGAGGCGACAGAAGGTGGAACAAAAACACAGCACAAAAGAAGACTACTTTCATGCTAAAAAAAGATTATGTATTTGTTGTACCACCTGTACAGGGCCTGTCTAAATACAAGTATTTTGCAAGTTGAACCTTCTGTCAAGTACACCAAGCATCATAACTATGACGTGAATCATGGTACGTTTGGCAGTTCACAATGCAAGGACACAATATATTCACATCATCTATGTGTGGTATCACCCTGAAACTAGCTGCCATGTTTAAGGAGCACTAATTTCATTCCAAAAGACTAATTGAATCAAATGTTATGTATATCATTGTGGTCAACACATCTGTACAGGTCCTTTTGAATCAGTCTTCTGATGTACCAAAGAATGCAACTCAAAATGACCAAGATAGAGCCCAGGAATATTTAGGAACCTTATTTGGCCAGCCTGGAAAATGCTCGACGAGTCTTCCAAGTAAAGTTTGGTGCGAATATAAGGCCTGCAGGCTCACAACAGTGTTCGGGAGAGCTCCGCAAACTGGATTTGGTTCACAACGAGGGAACAACGACTATTAATCTCCACCTGGGTGTAGCCATATGGTCACAGAGGAAAGGTCTACAGCTTTCTCAGTTCTTCATATATACCTGAAAAACCTGCCCAGGTCTTGAGGCCCAGGACCAAGACAAATTTTTTAACTGCGAGGAGTGAAGAAGCTGTACTATAGCCTTTCAATGCAGCCGTATGACTGTGCTTGGGTGGGTTGCGGTAGTAAAAATACTTCTATGCCAACCAGGCTGTGCTTTCGCTCCAAACTTTGCTTGGAGGGCTCTTTGAATTTTTTCAGGGCTTTCAGGTGACTAAACGCCTGGTTTTTCAGAGAAAGCCCACCACTAATATTTAAAAATAGGCATTTTGAGGTATAAAGATGGCTTCTACGGTATATATACTAGTGTCGGCAGACATCAGAACACAGGTGAATCATGTTAATTAAGTTCTGAGAGTTAACATTTAACTATTACAGTTAGGCACCTGGCTGCAACTAGAGAATGTTAGCGATATACCATATCAGTTCTCAGAATTTCAAAAACATGATTACCTTTGGTGTTGTGGCCCAACAAATTTTGGCCACCTCCTGCCCCTTTCAAAAAGTGCGTGTCTTTAACACACACAAAGCAACGCCCACCAGTACACATAACTCTGTGTACTGGTGTGTGGTGCAGACTGCGGACTGGTGCAGTGGCAAGAATCTCAGTCTGGGCGAGAGAGAGAGGCTCATGTGACATGTGCCACGGAGCAAGACATTAGCTTTGTTGTCCATAGTATACTACCAATAAAATCTGGTTCCTCTTCTATCCTGATGAAAATCCAGTTTGCTAAATCTGTCAGGTTTTAAAAGTACTGGGGCTCCAGCTACTGGTAAGGTCACAACCCCCATCCCCACCTTAAATTAGCCTGCTGTTGCAATTAAAATTTCAAACAAGATGTTGCCAAACTACTGTCAGCCACAATCCTTAAATTGGTTGGTTCCTATTTTTATTACTTTATAGTAGCACACTGTTTTTACAGGACAAGCTGAAAAAGTACAGCAATCGTGACATCGTGGCTAAAGATGCAGAGCCCATGTCAGAACAATGTCATAATTCTTTAACGGGCCCTGAATTACCATTTGAGCATGGTAAACTAGCAGATTCAGGGGGAAAAGCATGAGGCTACGACATGCTCTACGTAGAATGAAATGCTCAGAAACAAAGCACCGCGTAGGCACTATTTTCTTTCAGTGGGTTTTCTGTCTAATTCATGCTGCCACAGAGCAGCAGCCATGTGACACGAATGTTTGTTCCTATGTATGGTGGATGGCACCTGTCTTGCCATGTGCGGTTTAGGAAAATTTATTTTGGTACAATATCATCAAGGCCACTTATTTCCCTCATTTTATACCTTCCTGCAGCAGCCGCCACTGTGCTGACGCTTCTTGCCTTGCTCCTTCGTGCTTTGTGCTGCACAGGTCTGTGCCCGTTTGCCCTTTTCTCGCTTCCCTACTTCTTATGGCTCTTTCACTGCCTTTTTCTTCTTTCTCTTCGGACTGAGCTGCGTTCTTTCAGCATTCGTAGAAACCCCCTCTCGCCAGTGCGTGACATGCGCTTCACCTCGTGGGTCATCGAGAAGCTGGCATTCCCTCACAGTTCATGAGCTTGGTGGGTGAGCTCGCTGTGGGTCATCTCAAAGAACAGTGAAAAGGATTTGCGCTATATTCCTAGTTTGGTTCCAAATATTTCCTGTGAGCACATTGCTGCCAGCGTCACATCATTTCATGTGCTAGCTTGCTTGTGGAAATGAGGGAACAAGCATGGCAAGGCATCAGCAGAACTCCGTTACTTTATTCTACCTTTCAAGCGAATTCAGATGATTCAATTAATCGCATTCCCATCATTCGACACATCTTTGCTACTGATGTCCACAAACAAAATGTCACCAAAAAGGAAAATGGTGCTGCACACTTCTCTGCGAAAAATGCTCAAACCCACAACCACGACATTTTGTTGCGGCCAATGGAGAGGAGTTTTAGGGCCCTTTTAAAGCAAGGTAAATTGTAACTACGATAAAGTGATACTGAGATGGCAATGTTACCTGGACGGGAGCTGGAGACCTTCGGTTAAGCGAGTAGCAGCGCTGGATCTGCTTGCGACACTTCACCTTCTCCTGCAGTTAGAGCAGAGTTTCCAATTAGGCTTCCGCAAATTAAATTCAAGGCATTTTTGAGCCTCACTCTCGAACTGAAGGTTCTTTCAGCCAGTTGCTTGTTCATGTAGCCAGGTCACTTGCACCCCTATAGAAGAACAGACACCTAATTTTTGGGTGTGTGTTTTCTTCTTTGTAATGATGCGCAAGGCATTACTATACATGGATTACCATGTGGTATTCACCTATGACCGATAAATAATAATTTACAATCGAATTTCTCTCTCATGATGTTGCGGTATCGGTTTCGACAGCCGAACGGCAGCTGTGACATAAAAGTGGTGTTTGGGTCATGCGAGGCATGAAAAAACTTCTATATATTCACTGCTTCATTGTTTTAATTTATGACAACGCTAAATCCAGCCTGACTCAACAGCGAATGAAGAAGCAGCGGTTATATTTCAATTTTTGCATGACTCAAATGACCTTAACGCAACTTTGACATCACAAAGCAGCTGAAACCAAAGGCAAACATCATGAGAGAAAAATTAGATTATAAATTATTAAGCGGCTGTTGCCGAATACTGCGTGGTGGTCCGTGTACAGTGATGTCCTACATATTACTCCAAATACGAAAGCATACCACCAAAATTAGGTGTCTATACTCTCTCAATTCTATTCCAAACACACCCCAGAAGTGAGTAGTCAGGATAGCAATGAAAATAATGTAAGACAAAGCGACAGAGGCAAAGAAACTGACAGGATGAGCACTCACTTTAGTGAAAGTTAGCAGTCATTCTGTTCATTTCTTTGTCTCCATCTCTTTGCGCTATTTTCACTGCTGTCATGTCTTACGAACAAGCCCAAATTTTTACTCTCCTGGAAGTGAGCAGTCAAAATGAATAAATGACATGTTACTCTCAATACAACAAAGCAGAATTCACAGTGCCAGTACATTGCCAAATGAGGAGGGGTGAGCGGCATCTAAAATCACAACCATAATCAGAGTGTGATACTGCCAGTGGCAAAGTACACTAAACTAGGTAAATATGCTCACGATAAAGTTTAACAAGCTGTTGGTTCACAGCCTAACAATGATGATCATTGAGCATGATGTGTAACTCCACTTAGAAAGTATTCCTGAAGCCAAATCATGGCAGATACTATGGTTGGTTAAATAAAAAATGGGGTCGAGTTGCCCACTTTGGGGGGAGAAGGTCACATAACTTTAGTAACGTCGAACGTTGGACCAGCTGGTAATGATTCATCATGAAACAGTGTGCACAAAAAGGACAAAACACAAAAGTAGAGAACTTAGTGTTTCATCCTTTTTGTGTGTGCTGTTTCACAATGAGTCATGTAACTTAGGTCATGAACTCCAGATGGAAGATGGAGGACAACTCCATCCAAATTTTGTTCTCAGTAAAAATTGATTCTCTGGCTCTTTCTGACTATGTTGACATTTGTACGGCAGCAAAAGACGTGTTTATTACCGAGAAAATTGGATTTAATACCCCCCCCCCCCCCAGTCGATTCAAATTCATGATGTTCTTACCAAAAAGGACGGATTATTTTGCAGTGAATGGCAGTGTAACTTACCCTCTCGTATCCACACCAAATATTGGCATCAACGCGTGCAACTGACTTGCAAAACTGGCTCGTGGTGGCGGCACCTGCATTTCCTTTTTTGGTCTTTTCTAGCTTACAAAAGCTGTCTTTGGTGGGAGTGGTCTCTGTCTTTAGACTGCCATAGTCTATTGATGCAGGCCAACTTCAATTTGTCCTCAGTGTCCCTTTAAAAGGAACTCCTGTACTGGTGATTGTAGGTTTACACTACCTTGTCAGTCATGTGACCATCTAAAGAGAGGTCAATGGCCACCCTAATCCTGCAAGAGGATTCCTCCATCTTGGTAAACTTGGGCCTCTTGTATGATGCAGCTTCCCCATTCGCACCCTTGCATTCCTCGCGTTTGCGCTTCTTCTTTTCTTTTTCCAGGGCTCTGCAAGGAAAAGGTAGGACCATATCCCAGCAGTCCAAAGCAAAAACTCTCAGGTTAGATGGCCTCGAGCAATACATTTATGTGAGCATTGGAAGCTTTACATCCTCACAACAGTTAGTAGCAGCCAAATCTGTTAACGAACACACTCATCCTCACAAAGGTCTCAAACAAGGCACTAAGATGACAATGCTTCTATGTGAAACACACATCCACCAATAGTACAGTCAACTTTCATTTCATTAACTTCATAAGGCTGGACATTTTTGCGTGACTTTTTAATTATATTTTAATTAATGTCTAAGAACTGAATAAATTTGATCCAAGACTAAACTGCATTTTCAAAAATCGCAAAGAAAGAGAAGATGTTGTTACCTTCACAATCACTGACAAAATGCTTTTAAATACTTCACAGCACTACACCATGGATGCAACATTTCACCCGCTCTTCACATCATTTAGCTTCCAGAATAGACCGACACAGATTCTGTTGGTGCATCTTAATTCAGCTTCGCCTATAACAGCCAGCCCCCTATTTAGGGAGTGAGTTTTATACTTTATTTAATGAGACAAGTTTTTAAAGGTTAAAAAGACAGGTGAGGATTCACAACTAGTTGACAGCGGCGGGTAGGTTCGCGTTAATTTTCTGGTAATGACACTGGTGAGTGCCAACTTTCCTTGAGATTCTGCCAGGTCTTTTGGGCAGATGAAGATTGTCTAAAAGGGCAGATAGGTTGCTGCTCATTGAAGGTGTTGGCTTTGTATATTAAGAGTTCCTTCTTGGCGGCTTTGGAAAGCAGAAGTCTATCTTGAAGTGACCATGGATCTGAACAAGTTGAGGAAGCTGGACATAGTGCTGATCGGCGAGGACTTGGGACTGAATGTGGGGAACATTTACAGGAAGCTACATCTAATCCAAGCAATTATAGATTGGCAATTTACTGGCACCACAATCTAAGATTGCAGTGCGGATGATGATTGGAGCAGATGATGACGGGAGAGTGTAGGTGTGGACGATGATGGGTGTGGATGATGATGGGCTTTCTAAATGTTGAAACCTCATTCAGGAGAGGCAAACAAAAGAAGAAGGAATGAGCAGATTTTGAATGCAGAGAGGCTGAGGAACGAGAGTGTCTTAAGTGCAAAAGAGGAATTCGAGCGTTGCAGATGCAAAGAGGAGTTTCAGATACAGAGCAAACACCAAAGAAAAAAGGAAAGGTTGCAGCCTTTAGTAGAACCTTCTGGCGTGCGATCTGTATTTCCCACTCCTGCCTAAGGCCTCAAATGAAGGCTGGCAGTATCTTCGAAATAAATAAATAAATAAATATAGAAAAGGCGAGATAAACCAAAGGTCAGGAAGCCAGCAATCGGGGATCTTTAGTAGAGGCTGAATCTAGTAGATGTGCTGCGAAAACAGGCACACAAGGGCAAGGATGCAGCAGCTTCAGATCACCACGAGCTCCATCTGGTTGGAATGCGCCATGAGGACATCAAGGTAGATGAATATGCACCACCTATGGCTTAAAACGTTGCCAAATAACATCTGACAATAGCATATATCTTTGTAGTTATACTGGTTGTTCTATTTCCAAATTTTAGACGTGTCTGTTAATGCTTAAATGCCAAACTTGTCCATACCAATTACCTAGCCCAACTTTTATTAATATTTATCACCAGTTGCTTTTATAAGTGGAAACTCTGTTCTCAGGACACTACTTTGGCATTTTGATGAAGGTTATTTAATAATGTACTGGAAAGATAGTGGACCAAACAAAACAATACAATTTTTTAGAACTCACTGAAAGTGCGAGCTACCAACAGTTCAACACTCACAAGCCAACTGCACGATCTGGTGCAAAAATTCTCAGACCAGTGCACCCTAGCCAACAGCAAGGTTGCACATGTCTTGGCAAAACAACAGCATTAATTTGCACATGCTTGTGTATGAGTAATCACTGCGTTGTGAAACAGTCAGCCCCATGCCTATCCTGGTCATGGCTGCTTTGCTCTTCGGGAACTTCCATGACCGATGGTTCTGAAGACTGTCCTTTGAATTGAGTGTACAGTAGCAACTAACCAGATGCTGCCCACTGGTGATGGGACTGGCTTTCCTCATCCTGCCTGAAGTACCATGTCTGAAGTATTGAACCAACTGGCCCGACAACACGTTCTACTGGGTACCATATTGTTCTCTGCAACCAAGAAGACATGAACGGGTGCTACCATGAACTTTGCCCCCATTATTATGGAAAGACCTGTGCCTGTGCACGCCTATACCCAGCACAAATGAACAGAAGCAGTTTCAACTGTATGCTCAATGCTTGTTCATAACCTCAAGAGTAGCGATAAATGATACAAAAGGGTCAGTAGAGTGGCTAGTGAGCACAGGCAGACCAAAACACTACGAATAACATTTTCAGCTGTCTGGTGATCAAATAAATGGCCAAACCGTTTAGCAAGCAAACTGCAGAAGATTCCTGAAAAAGGCTGTCTTCCCTCCTGCATTCAACTGGAGACGCGTGAGAATTTTAAATAATAGGATTGATGAACCTGGGCAGACTGTCTGCATTTGGCAGTTGTCAACAATAACAGAACTCCTAGCGACTCAGGTTCATTCTAACGCTGCAGAACACGCCACAGTATGAGACGCAGTAAGTGCAATATGACGATCCTGAACGCTCAAACACAACTCAACTCCGTGTTTGCAGCGCCACAGCACTTGAACATATCAGAGCCCCTTTACCTTCTCTCTGGCCTCCGCTTGAGCCACTGAATTCTTCGCAGGACTCGCTTCCGATACCGTTTCGAGACCGTGGAATGCGGGTCGTTTAGCACAGCCTCCAGTTCGACGATTGTCATCATGTTGAACTCCTTTTTCGGCGAATTACTATCCACCCCGTTCTCGATGGCACTCGACTCAACTTCGCAATTAACAGAGTCGTTCACAGGGGTTGCGTGTTCATCCATCCTCGTTTCCATCGCTGCTACTGGTCAGCAGCAACTTCACTTCTTTGTTCTGAAGTCAGTAATGAACATGAAACAACATACCACAAGAAAAAACAACAAAAAAACTTGCGAATAACACGCGCTGTTCTAGAACAGCGCGCGCCGCGCTCACGAACGCCCGCACACGTGCGCCATACAGGAACCGCCGGAACTACCGGAACAACTAATGTTATGATCCGCAGAAATGTTACTAGCGCCCCATGCGACAACTTTTTCTCCATTCTGTTCGTGTACAATTTGCTTACAAATCCTGTTTGGAATTTTACACACAGAAAAAAATAAGCATACGAGGAAAATGTGCGTGCAAAGGAAAAACAACACAAAAAGAAGCTGGCATGCTGCTTGTGCGCTGGTGCGGTAGGTGTGCGCTAGGTTCAAGGCATGGCCTCTGTCATTGCGTTACACACGATGTGCTGTGTGTTCCATGGTGAAACAACATTTAATGCTTCAAATACTTCAAGCGTGCAAGTGCGTGCAAGCAAGCATGCACATCGTGCGCGTCAAGAGCATGCAAGTGATGAAAGCGGGCGCGCTTGGGGAACGCTGCACTGCACGATCCCTAGACCCCTGCCTGGATCACATGCTGCATCATGACACGTTGTCGGTTGCTGCTGCGACAGTGCGACCGTCGCAGCCGTGGGACAGTCTGCGCACATAAAAAGAGGCCCAACTCGCGTAACATGTTCTTTGCGTACTTTCTGCGCCAGCGCTGCGTCCGAGCGATTGCACGTGCACACTGCTTGGTGTGCGCTGCAGCTTAACAGAATTTTTGTGTCGAGAACTGGAAGGGTAATTTACATAGGTTTTATGGGGCTTTATTTTTCAATATTATGGCGTGTGGGTTTTAACGTCCGGGACGTTAAACGCCGAAGTGGAGATCTCCAGATTGACTTAGCCTTGCCCTTTTTGTTTCGTGGGAACAGTGCAAACGCGTTCTTTTGCGACCTACCAGCGCCTCCCTTGAAAGGGCTGGTACGAAAAAAAACTTTCTGCCCGTGCATGGTTACGTAATAAAACCATTAACGTCGTGTTTTGGGGCTATGCTGACTAGCAACGCTAAACGCGCACTATATGCGAAACAGATTGTTATAATTATGGGTCACCAATGCTGCAGACGATTATAAATAATTCTGATCAGATCAGGAAAGTACATCGTCCAAAAATGGTTTTGGAAAAGGCTCTCGTATATGCCATCTCTGCGCCAAATTACAGCGCGATAAGCGATCGGTTTTGACCAGAGAAGCATTTTACGGTGTGCGTTTAGCGTTGCAACGTACTGCAGACAACCGCTATGAGCGACAACGAGCACAAGCGTATTTAGGTTGATTAGTTTAATAGTTTTATGCCTCGCGGCTTATAGCGACAGGCGCAAACCAAAGGTAGGGACTTGTAGGTACTTTTTGGCTAGAGTGGGGATTTTGAGGCAAATTCGGTCGGCAACGCTGCCGCGAAGCGCGTTTGCGAAAAGCATAAAACCCTGTAGTGCAAAAAATTCGTGCACTCTCGCTGTATTCGCGAAGCGGCGAGAGTTGCGTTCGGGAGCGCCACCACGAAAATATGGCGGGCTGTTTCAAAACGGTAGAGAACATTTTCAGCGACAGCCCCAGACGAATCGCTCAACATTCGGCTGCTGTTCAGGCTGTCATTCACGCCGGAGTTGAGTTCACACAACGAGGCTCACCTGTCAAGTTGCGCTGGATTCCCTGGGGGCCTGCTTATCTCGGGGCACTACACTACGAGGCTCGCCTTAACCCAAGACGGCACAGGCGGGCGCAAAATGGGAGAAAGAGGGGGGGGGGGGGGGGGGGGGGGGGGGCAAATTTTGTACCATATACCCTGCTTCCCAGAATGCATGAACGGGCGTAACCATAAACTTCGGTCCCCTTATGGAGAGACCTAGTGCACGCCTAGGCAAGGCGGGCACCCTCAACCCCACATGCTCTGAGCCGACTTATATTCACGAAGTTTCGGAGAGCGAAATTAGGCGAAGAGCCTGCCAGCGCGACGCACCTCCCCCGTTTGTGCTAATCCGTCCTACACACAAAAATACCACAAAAGCCCAGGACTGCGGCTATCAGACGTCCAGACGTCTATCCCCGCGCACACAAGCTTCAACTCGTCAAAATCTCCTAGCTGTAACCCTCCCTCCCCGTCCCACCGAGTTTCCCGGCCGGCGCCGAGCACATCCTTCTGAGCTGTCGTTTGCACGAGCCAGGCCGCCGTGAAAACACTTGGATCCCTTTCAGGTCACCCTCCGTGCCCCGGGCCTTATGGTCTCTGGCCCCAACGGGTCATTACAGGCGTGGTCCGGACACCACGACCGTATACCTATCTCCTTTTCGGCGTCGATCTTGTAAGACTGCTAGCTTCGCGCCCAAGTAAAAAAAAAGGTTTAATTGGGCTTTCCAATGGGAAATACCATTGTGTTTTTGACACCTACCTCCAACTGAAATGGCTGCTGATTCAAAGAAAAATAACTGGTTTCCACATCAAAGTTCCCAATTGAAAAGTAGTAGTAAATTAAGGACAACAGGCAGAATGGAGAAGTGAAATGAAAGAGGTGAGGGGACAGGAAGAGAGATTAGAGGAGAGAGGTAATTTACATAAAGACTATTTACACAATAATAAATATGTACAGGAATTGAAAACTTTCAAATTCTGTTTTTGGAACGAATTGGAAGTGCCAACTGGGGCTTCCAATTGGAATGCTTATACTCCTGGTGCCCAATCTCAAGTGGATAATAACTCAGTATGCCTGAAGTTGCCATTTGAATGCTGCACAGATTGCCTGTTGACTGCAGGCAACAGCTAGGTAAGTGCTTGCATGAAATGTAAATCAAATACACTAAAGACCCAGCTGAAAGAGGTGACTATAGGGCTTATATAGTTCGATCGCTCGTATGGGACTGTCCTCCTGGAGCCAGCGGTGCTTGTCCATTGAGAAAAAGTATTGTATTTAATATCGCAATTGTAATAGTGGTAATGATGAAAACAATTCAGCAGATTCAGCTGTTAATATCTCTTTACAAGAGCATGATTAGTTCGTTGTTTCTGTTTGTTTGTTTGTTTGTTCATTGTTCTGTGCGTAGAGAGCAATATGCAGGTCCCACTTAAGAAAATTATAGAAAGCTTCCTACTGGGCTTTAGAATTGGGATCAATTGGACTACCCTATATACTGGAAGTAAGAAAACCAATTGGGCTACCCAAAGGGACACAGTGTTTCTTTTTTTGCTGGGCAGACATGTCTCCGGTCCACTACCTTGTCCCTCAAAACTCGATTGGATTCCTACCCTAGCGAAAATAGCAAAACTGATAGCCTATTTGTTTACTGACAATTAGTTGGAAATAAATCTTAGAGATTCCCTGAAGCTGGGAGGTTGCACATTTTCAGGGTTACCACCGTGACAGAGGTCTCCATTTGAAGCATATGTGTATGCTACCATCTTTCAAGAACACTGCAACATCACAAGCCGAGCATATGATCTTCTACACTTACCGTATATATAAACAGGCAGCATTTACGGGGCTTTCATAGCCACACTGAACGGTACAGCCATATGTACTGGTGGTGAGGTTGTCTCAGCAAAATTTAACTGTCTAAATAGATATTAAGACTGGATATTTATTTGTGTTGCGTAAAACTGCATGAGCATATATTTGCCTATGATGTTCTGTTAACTGAAAACCACAGTAATTGGTGCCATCAAAAGATATTATAGTGCTGTTCTTGTTCCAATGTGTAATGTTGCTCCCTCTTAGATTAACACAAATTAACTGATATCAGTCTATAATAGGAGACCAAATGCAAAAATGTACTATACCAATACTTACTATATAGTGTTGCAATTTTCACTTGGGTGTCCCTCTCTCCTATTCCTAATGTCATGACTGCTTGAAGCACAAGAGCCAGAAGTCAGCACAGTGCCCACTCCTTTTTTATTGTTCTTTGAAATAAACGTTTTATGAATTCAACAACTAGCAAAACATTTTTCATTAGGCATGCTCTTTGGGCTGTTTTGCTATGTCCAAGTTCCAGCAAAAAGTTACAATTGGCAAAATAACTCCGCTTATGTTATTTGGCAGTCAGTGCAACCAACATCGCCATCCCTTTCAGATGCAACATATCCAGGGACCCCGCGGAACAGGGGAGGCAAGGGGGCGGTCGCCCCCCCCCCCCCAGATCTCCAGAGAGGGCAGCGCCCCTCTGCCGTCCCCTCCATCTACAACTGCTTGCACCAGGATTATATTTTTGATAAACACTTCAGTTTTAGGATGTTATCAATGTAAGCACAGTGGGGCTGAGCTAGTTGGCTTTGTAGCCAGTAATTAATTGTAAAGCATTTTCAAGCAACTTAGTCATGTCCCAACGGAAGTCACTGATTGTCTGACCCTTGCTCACGAGCAAGATAAGTAGAATCGAAACAGATATGCGCAAGCTTTTTTAATCCTGTTGATCACTTCTTCTGTGTACGATCAGGCCGGAATGAAACGCGAACACGTATATGCCATACTTTTCTACTTTGCAGCGAGATATTCCTTCACAACCGGTTTATGAAAATAAATTTAGGTAGACCGGCATGTGCCCAGAAACATGAATCAGGCTAGTTGTGTACTGCAGCTTAAAGTACACAAGGTAAATTAAATGTCTGTTCACAAGCGCTGCCCATTTCATTTAAAGTTTTGTATGCACTGGCAGCCTTTGAACAGTACATGATTTGAAAATATAATTAAAGAATGTAAAATTGTATATTTATAGTATAATATGAAATAATTAAATAACAAAACGAACTCAAAGCCTTGCCACCTCACTTAAAAAGAAAAGTTCAGGAGTTTCTGAACATATCTCTTGACTTCCATCAGTAACGAACAACATTGCAAATATGTTTACAAAGTTTCAAGATTTCAGACATCATGATAAACCACTAGAAGTGAGAAAGATGTGGCAGACTCTCGCATAGCATTGGGCTCTGTATGTATGCATTGATCGCTTCCAGATGATCGAGGCATGGTTAAAGGATGTGTAGTAGGTGATGTAAATTAGTAAGCCAGAAACGACCCGCAGGCATGAAATCACGTGACCTGTTCACACAAATTGTAGGCAAGCACTGATACTGCAGCTGATAAACAAACTTTCTGTACAGGGACTTTGGAATAAAAAAGCGACGGGGTGGGGAAGTATCTTTAGAATGGTTGGCACACCACACTTCTAAACCTCCTCACCTAACTAGTGTGAAGCAAAAATTAAGTGTCATGGTCAAAGTGTGAAGCAATAATGTCATGGTCCCTCTTGCATGGAGGCATAAATGGAGCCCCCACATAAAAACTAGTGCTTTTATTTTGTGCACGACTGCTTTGCACCACTGGGATCTGCAATGCCTCGAGCAACAGCAGTAGAAACTTGTGTCAGACTTAGTGAGATTCAGAACAAAAAGGCCTGCGTTAGGCCACTTCAGTATTCCTTATGCAATTATAGGATGTCCGAAGATTCGAAATCTCAAATACGAATCGAATATGTTTGACCAGATTATTCAAAATTGTCAAATATTTCATTACTTCCCGATTTTCATTAATTCAACCGTGGCAAAACCACAATATATATCTGGGAAAATTATCCAAAGATCGAGTTTAAAGTGCCAGGAGAAAACAGTACAAAGGCTTCCTCCTCGCTTTCTTCTCTGTCGTACCGTCGTTTATCGCGTGACCTGATCACGTTCGGACGCTGAAAGCTACATCACGCAAAATTGTGCAAGTGGGCCTTCCCGCATATGAACTAAATGGCCGCGACCACACCACGTCGAACAACCGCAGCGAGAAAGGGAGCGGTTTTTTGTTTGATCCTTTCAAAATGTGTTACATACTTAACGCCTACATCCATGACACTCGTACGTCTTGTCGCCTTCACAACTATTCTAGCGTGAGCTTCGCCAACTCGTTTTGCTGAAGCGATATGCGGAAAGCCCACTTGCGGAATTTTGCACGAGGCTCCCAAAGGGGCGAGCCGAGGTGTCACAGCAGAGCAATTTATTGCGTAAAAATCCCTCCTATTGCTTAGCGCATCGTCACCCGCGGGCGCCATAAGTGTGCGTAACGGCAAGACGTGACAGCAATTGGTCAGCCACTGTCACTAGGCCAAAAAATAGCCTGCAGCTACGTAGTTCCGGTTTCTGAACTTCGCCGCGAGGGTGTCTGTCCTGCGAAACCATCTACGCACCGCTTTCAGGCGCGGACTGTCACGTCACTAGTAATTTCTCTTCCCTTTTTATAAGCAGTCTCGCCGTTCTTACACCAATGTGCACTCCCCTCGCATATGTCGGCGTTCTTCCAGCATGCAGAAACTGCGCGCTCGTCACAGGCTTTTCGCAGGCTTTTCGGTATTTGTGATTTGTGATGGAGCCTCCCAAGGCTTCACCACATTTTCACTTTTTAATGTGACAGCTTTAAGGAGCTCTTGAGGCGGAAAAGCCAGCGTCGCTACTATCTGAGGTTACCGCGGCTTGGCTGCGTCGTTCGTGTCTGAAAAAACCCAGTAGCACCAGCAGCGGAGGCTTTGCGCAGCTGCTCCGTCAACGCGTGGAACCGGCAACCCCTCGCCGCGCGGCTGCCAATGAGCGGCGGCGGGCCCGATAGCGCTGTCGCGTTCTACTCAAGGGCTTAGACATTCAAGTTTTTATGCATTTTCTTTTCGGAGGACTCGGCCTGGTATTAACTCCACCTATGAATAATTCGGCAATTTCTTCCTGTCCCATGACATTGCAATCAGGCAATGAGGTTTTACTAGCCATTTTTTTTAATTTGATCATGTTTATTCATGGATTTCGTCTGGTTCATTTCGCATGACCACATTACAGGTTGCATACCGCTACACTAATCATAGTCAAGCAGTATACATTTCTGTGCATGCAGTTTGTTTCTTCAATCATGCAGAGTGAATCTAATTTTGTTTATTTCAGCTGTAAACGTTATTTTGAAAACAGTGAGGGCAACATTTGTGCATTTATCTTTCTGAAATTTTTTTTTCATACCTAATAGATATTTTTAAGGCACTGTTTCTTAATTCCAATTAGAAAATCAATATTTGCACACCCCTAATTATAATACACGAAAAATTGAGAGAATGAAGGGGTTCACTCCGTGAAGACTTCCAAAACCCTTACTCTGTATCAGGCACATAGCCAGGAAATTTTTCTCGGGAGGGGCCCAAGGCAATTTCTTTAGCTGGCTAAGCACTGCCGAGAGAACAGGGGGGGGGGGGGGGGGGGGGGGGGGGGGGCTTGGATACGTGTGCCTGCTCTGTATTTTCCCCTCTTTGGAAATGTGGCTCGTGTCCAGGTACACCTTGGTTAAAAATCTCTGGACCACATGCTTTGCCTTCCAGCTGTGTGGTGGGGGGGTTATGGAGTGAAGCTTACAATCTGTGCTGGGCAAGGTGAACCCTCGTCCATCTTTTTTTCGGTCTTTATAGGTGCTGGTACAGCTCCAGTACTGAGCTCAAAAGCAAACTATGTGGCCTGAAGACTTGACAGAGGCTGCAGTTAGCCGGCACTACATTATTTTCGCTTCCTTCTATTCCACCGTCACGTGCCGGGTTGAGTAGCCAAGTTGGGCAATAACACGGGCATGGTGGTGCCCAGCCAGTGACAAAGGCGGAAAGAATAGAACTAAAATAGCCTTGTCATACTATTCTGGCCCTCCAACTTTGTGCACATGCACAGCAGAATGCCATTGCTGTTGCATTACAAACACTTAAGAATCGCTGTGGCACTTCAGTGATCACTCGAGCTTTTTACGACCAAGGCTGAGCAACAGCAAGCAAACAGACAATGCAGTCATTATCAAATAATTTTTACATCCTAGGTGCTCATTAAAAGCAAGTGAATCTGTCGTCCCATTTTGCACAGCATACAAAAGGAAAGCATACGCCATCAAAAGTGCACAGCTCAGCTGCCCTCAAAGGCAGCTACATCAAGTTACCTCGTACAAAACTGAATCATGTAAAAGAATTTTCATCTCTGTGCTATAGATGTACAAAAAGAAATATACATTGTTCACACGAGGTGTGAACTTCGCTAAAGGATCTTGGAAGAAAGATCAGTTCTTGGGGCTGACCTTTTTTTGACAGCCAACGTGTTGTGTAAGGTCACTTTGTGCAGCTTATGAAGAGCCTTAAAAACATGAGGCATGAGAGCTAACACAGTCACAGCTCTACTTACAACTGCTGCTGCATTGCATACAGGTTCTCTATTTCCTTAAGTGAATGCCAGATTAGTTCTTTTTTTTTTTAGCCAAATGCCCCCAAAGTGCTTGTACATTAAAGACACACACCAGAGAACAAATCTTCCCACTTCAAACCTCTTCAAAAGTATTGAAAACTAGAGGCAAAACATTTAAAGGAACTTTACTGCTACATTAACTTTTTTTTTTTCAGCTGATGGAGCACACACATGAAACAGAATTTAGCAGATTTCAAACTCAAGCCACATGAGTACAACTTGTCAATCAAGCTGCTGTACCAACACCTTCTTGGTTTCAATGTCAGCCAGATCAGTTAGTTCAGGCAAATCAAACGCTGTCCTACTACCCTGCCTTCTGCTCTCCCATTCACCAGCCTTTGCGTTGGCTCAGCACATACAGTGAGAAGGGGAGAGAACCCAGTAACTAGCGACATACAACAGGAAATGGGCAAACAAATCCTTCCTCTCATTTTCTTGTGGAGTGGCACTTTATAAAAGAGAATTCGCCAATCATGCCAGCAGCTTGCATTATATACCAGGTGTCTCAGCTAAAAGTAACCAAGCTTTTAAAAACACGGAATGTCCTAGCCGCGTGAAACTAACTGAGGCTTGTTTAGAGTCGCGTGACCTAGTCTGCAGTATTTTTTTTCATTCTTAAAATTAATTAGTTATGTGTAATTAGCTAAGTTTTTAATTACTGAATTGAGGAACAAAGTGTCGAGGTAAAAGTTGTAGATAGTCTCAAAAAACCGCTAGCAGTGCTGTTTACATCAAGGTACAATTTATGTAGCTTTACTTGGCATTAAAAGAAAGCTATCACATGACCAGCTGCCTGGTCACATCTCTGCCCCAATGTGCATGCAAAGGCTCATCGGGGAGAGCACTTCAGTAAAAATGGATTTTGTTCTCTAAGACGCATCTTGGGATGTTTAAATGGCCCCACTGTCACGTAGATGCTTTTTTTTTATTGTGCAAGCTAGGGCTTAAGGCAGAAAAAAAAAAAACTACGTTAACCGTATCTCGATGCAAACATTGCAGTCAACTGTTTTTCAAAGTGATCTACAATTTTTCCATTGACACTTTGTTCCCCAGGATAATAATTAAAAAGTTAGCTAATTAGGCTCAACTATTTAGTTAACTTTGAAGAGCGAAAAAATACTGCATACTAGGTCACGCGACTCTAAACAACCCTCAGTTGGTCTAACGCAGCTAAAACATCCCATGTTTTTCAAAAGCTTGGTTACTTTTAGCTGGGACACCTGGTATAAGCCATGGCTCCACGATGAGTAAATGAACCAAGGCACCCATACGGGTCTCAAAGCAAAGCGAGTGATGTGGCTGGTATTGAAACAGAAGATGCACTGGCTGTGCATTAGGTATCAGACAAGCTGTAACCACTGTTGTGATTCTTGGCAAAGCTTAAGCAGCAAGGGGAACCTTCAGTATACGAACACTCGTACATTATCAATGCACAAACAGCTGCTACAATCCACACTCAAGACATGCATAGCTTATCACAAGTAACTATGATGAGGAACAGCAACTCCAGGTGAGTGACTGCCACAGCCATTAGGAAACATCTCATTGAGTGCAACTGCACTAGTCCCCCAACTGCATTTGCACCACATAGCTCAAGACACCTGGATGCATGGAAAGAGCAGACAGCAGCACACCAGAAAGGGTCAAATTTTGTGTGTCTTGGAAAAAAATATCCTACCTTGCTAGTATGCAGTGTACATACAAAAAGCGTTGCCTCTCGGTGGCTTAGTATGCTCTACGATATTCAGCCACTAACTTCTTTTACCAGACTTGCACTGAACACCAAAAGTAGAGCACAAGAAACAACAAAGCATATAGATTTTGCATCCAAGAAATGAGAACAGACAGTCAAACAAGTGGTGTGTGTCTGGTTGACAGGAAAAACAAAACAAACAAAAAATCAAGTTTGAAGATCACGCACAAACCAACAAAAATATTGCTCTGAGTGTTTGCACAGAAACGCACATGTAAATAGCATCTGAGTCTCACACCACACCCCTAAAATGTTGCATGACATGCCAACCTCTGCATGCAGTAAAATGCGGCTTTTACACTCAAATGAAAGTCAAGTGCCTTCAAGCTGTTCACTAGGTTTCAGATGCAGTCAAGCTGAAAGCAACACCTGCACAACTCTACTAATGCCTCAACTACATAAGGCTTCTGCACAGCCTGGGAACAAGACAGCTGTGTTGCGACCCACTATATGCAAGTGCCGAAACTCACAAATAAATAGTGGCGAAATGATGGAAAGACCAGACATTTACCAACATGCACCAGAAAGTGCAAGAGTTGCACCACAAATCCAAAAACAATAATTTTTAGTGCTTTATGGTGCAAACGAAACAGTGGCCACCAACTACCAGGACTGTCAAAATACCCTCAGAAGAGTACTAACCAACTTGCACTGCACGTTATTAGATAGACAAAGCCTGTGACCTTCTGAAGTGTCTACACAACTGGAAAAGGTATTTATTTCTCCCCCCCAAGATGGATGCACAAGACATCTTTACCTGCTTTCACTACTTAGGTTTTCTCACAATGGACGAGAAAAGAGAAGCAATGTCGCACTGAGCAGAAGAAAGACTACTGATGGAAGGTTAAACCGCAAGCTTTAAAGGAGCCCAGAAAGGGGCTCTCGATATAGTTGCGATATGTCTGGGATGTTAAAATACGCTGCTTCATTATTATCCTCCAGCAAGAATTATTCTAATGCCTTTTGTGGAAACTGAGTTATATGCAGACAAAATTTGAACTTCCGCGTCTTCATGCCTTTCCCTCTCCTCTCTCACAACAAAACGGCGGCGCTCCTCAAAGAAATTGGTCTGTGAACCAATGATAACCCCCGGCTGCTGAAGTCACTTGCACGACGAGACGTCATATGCCAGGTTTTCGCTTGAAAGCCCAGCACCGCGCGTTGCCGCGAAGTGCGAAAGCGGGAATTTTTAGAAATGTATTGTAAATTTCCCGCTCTTTTTTTAGGTCTTGTATGTGGCATGGACTCTCGTTGGCCTGTACTATATGCAGTGCAAGAATTTTAAAGCCAAGCTCAAACACCCCTTTCAGTGGCCCTTTAAGGATAAGATGAGAAAACTAATAATTTGCCACAATTGCACATTTCATGTTCAAACTGAAAACAGTGCAGCAGATATTGGCGCCACTGACACAAGGCAATGTACTACTACTGACAAAAGTTTCCGGGACATGAGTTCTAGGAAAAACGTTTACTGTAGCTCCACCTCGCTACCCATTGGGCTGATATTGTATGAAGGCATTAAAGGCCTACATGCTCCTTCCTCTCTTCACAACATCACGCGACTGAGTAGCGAGGTGGAGATGCAATAAACGTTTTTCCTAGAACTCATGTCCCGGAAAGTTTTGTCAGTAGTAGTACATGCTTGTAATGCACAATGTAATATCGTATGACTTCTTTGACATTGTTTTTATTTTGCTCCATAAATTTGGCATCAGCCCTAATTCATTCAGGCCAGCACCTCAAGCCTCAATCATTACTCGGCTACAGCTAAATTCCAGACAGTGTCACAAGTCTCTAGATATAATGTACAAGGTTGGAACGAAAAGTGATAGGCTTCTTGCATACAAGGATGAAGCGGACACGACCTTAATTGCACCGTAAGCGCATATTAAAAGTTGCTAAAAAAGTGACCCAAAAAGGTGGACCCAAAACATAACAAAAAAAACAACACTGAAGCTGAAGAAAAGGAAGAGTAGGCATTGAAACATACCATAACATACATTTCTCAACATCACGAAACTTTTTGGATGCAAAGCCTCCACTTGTAGTTTTTTTTTTCTCCCATAGGCAATTTGTAGCAATTCAGCACCTTCCAAGCCATGCTGAAAAGAATTAAAATAAATTACACTGCTGTGAAAGAAACCAAGCACAGAAACTCAAAACTTAAAAAGAATACAGCAGATTGCTGAAGGTTGAAAAGCTCCTGTGGTTTCAGCCGCACACTAAAGACTAACACCACTTGGTGTTCATTTTCTAGAACCTGTCTAACACCTGCCTTAACACAGAAAACTGAATTTTCCCTTGTGGTTACACTTCAGGTTTAGGGGGTTTAACGTCCCAAAGAAACTCAGACTATGAGGGACACCGTAGTGAAGGTCTCCAGAAATTTCGATCATTTGGGGTTCTTTAACGTGCACTAACATCGCACAGTACATGAGCCTCTGTGGTTACACTTCAATATCCAGCTTATAAGCACTAACCAATGAACCCTTTGCAGTTGTGGTCCAGTACTATTTTGCAATTTTTTAACATGCGAAAAAACCCAGTGCTGTGTATAAACAATTAGTGAAGCATTTACTTAATGCCATGCCCTCATGCCTGTGAGTCCTTCAAAAGTTACGTTATCCATACAGGCAGTGCTCAAAGAATTCTCCAGAGTGATGGCTGGAGTGTTCCACCACATGCCTTACAGTGGAACATACTTACATACTTGTTCTCTTCCCTAAAACTGTATTCACAGCCAATGAACTGTAAATCGATTTTGTAAAACCCAAACACAAGTGTGAAAGATACTGCCATGATTGACTATGGCACTGAAGTTTACTGGCCAACTCTGCATTTTTCCTCTGACCACAAAAAAAAAAGCTTGCCGCAAGGGCTATCAATGCAGTACTACGTGTCCACTAAGAGAAACAGCTGGAAAAATGTATGCAAAAGAGCTTAGTAATCATTTTGGGTAGAAAACAGCACGACCGGACAAATAACAGTGAACAAGGAAACACACAGACGTGCTCTGGCTCGGAACTACATTTTTTATTCCGAACAAAATATTTATAGCTAACAATCACGTGACCCAATAGCTCCTGCGCACATGCCCACAGTACAACCTAAGAACCACATCAGAGGTCAATGGCTAAAAACCCTATGATAACCTATGATGTGGTTCTTAGATTGTACTCTGGGCCTGAGCATGGGAGCTATTAGGTCATGTGATTGTTAGCTGTAAGTGTGTTTTTCTGAATAAAAAATGTAGTTGCGAGTTAACACTAGTCTGCGTGTTTCCTTGTTCTCTATCTTTTGTCCGTTTGCACTGTTTTCCACCCAAACTGAACACATACCAACTAGCCAACTACCCATTCTACTAGAGCTTGGTAAATGCAGCCCAACAAAAGGGTTGAATGGCCATTCACTTTTACTGGCTGGGACTCAACTAACAACTGCAAAGGGTTAAAGAATCTGACAACCACAGGGCAACATTAACAGCTTCCATGGAAGTTAGCATGGCTTTGTGCACATGCTTTGCTTTTCACATTTACATGTGCACAATGCAACGCATGCATGCACACACACACACAAAAAAAGACAGCACAGTGAAGCTACCAAAGTAGTGGCACTTCAATGCAATGCAAAGGGTTTTGCCAGGACATCTGAAATGCAGACGGCAATAGTCGTGAGGCCTGGCAGCACAAAAGTGGTAAAAAAGATATAGAACTCAGCAGACAGTTTGCTTGTGCACTCTCAGTAAAGCCAGGGCCAATTTGATTGCAAAGCTTCCATGTGAACAGGACCATGATGCCTGTGTGATATGAGCAGGCTTCCCAAGATGAGTACAGAAATGGTTCACAGTCTGGTAACAAACAAATACAAATAAAAAATAATGATGGCCCAGAGATTCTCCAAGACACTCAGGCACACACTAGACATTTCAACTTGTTATAGTGAGTAAGTTCCTCGGCAGCTTAGCAGCGAGGCAAGATATTTCCAGATAGAAAGTCAGAACTCAAAGGGAAATACAAAATCAAACATGTACTTGGTGCACACCAGGTTTTTAGATATTCAGAGGTTGTCTTTGGCTACAGCAGGTTAGATGCTTCCACTCCTCTTACACAAGAAGGCACCCGAACTGCAACATTCTCAAGTAACCAGTAACAGAACTAAGATGGGAAGAGGTAAGAGAACACCAATGTTCAAAAGCTGTGCCACTCATCTAGCTATACACCAAACATGAAGAGACCAACCATTAGCTGATTTAATGCTCTGGAATTCTCTTCACTGCTGAACCTGCACAAGTTTGTAAGGTACGCAATTTTTGATTGCAGCTTTCTGCTCCCACTGAGCATGCCTTCCCATGCTGGTTAGCAAATTCAGTAGACGAAAGCAGATGCTGTCGTACATTGCTGAAATGTGGCACTTGAGTAGGAAGAGTCACAAATGCATAAATTAACAGAACGGCTATGGTAACATGCATGCATTCCATCTTTTTTAGCAGGCTCTACAAGAGCACAAAAACTTAAAACCATACAGAAGCACACTCTGCCCTAGCACATTTCGAAAACCTATACAAAACAGAAAACACCTGGAAGAGCACTGAAATATCACTCAGGTAAAATAAGTAAACAAACAAGTTGGGTAGAGAATATTAGTTTTTTCACAGGCACTTGGAAACAGAAAAAAGTTAACAATCAGGACACAAAAAGAAAGCGGTTTTTAATTTACGCCATGTCCTCCATCACTGGGCAGCTTCAAAACAGCAAGCACCAAAACTAGCTTAGACACAACATTACAGCCTTTCTAGGAATAATGCTTTTCTATGCAGCACATGTCACTCACAAATTTGCCCAGTAAGTTAACTCTTCTCGCCCAACAGGACTGTCACGTTACTGAATTCTTAAGCACCTTTTCACATTGGCAACCCATGCCTGCTGTTCATTACTAAGTCCAAAAGTGATCAAGGTGAATGAAAATGGATACAACACGTGATGTAAGGAGCACTGGGGCACCAAAGTTGGCATAGAAGAGGTCAGTGGCACAAGGATGGATTCAGCATAAAAAACGGAAGAGACATACACGCTGCTAACATCTCTGTGGCGAGCAGTAGACTGCCTCAGGTTCCAGTGGCAATGAACTTAAACAAGAAAAAGTTGGAGATAAAATCCTACACTGTTCAACAGGTGTTTCAGGGCACTTCAACGAAGTTACTGATTGTAATCAGGGTACAGATAAGAATAACAAGCACCAAAGAATGGAAGCAGAGTGGTCAGGACAAAGCATGGATGTCAGAACCAAAAGTGGAGTCTAGCAAAATAGGATGCTGCTCTTACCAGCTATGCAAAGGAGAGGCAGGGGGGAGGGGGGGACAACAGGCCATGGCCTACCTTGACCCCTGGAAAAAAAAAAATGCCAATTTGCTAGAAGAGGCGATGTGGGGGAGAAGGTGCCGCTGAAAAGCCTGCCATCACCCCCTACCCCTTCACACACACACACATGCTTGGCGAACAGCCCTGCGGTCCTCAACCATACAAAATGCAGTCAGTTATTTATCAATGACAATGCAGGCATGCATTAAATCCTTGGTGGCTGCCACACTAAATACTACCATCAGTGCTTGGACTCTGGTCTTCATTCTGTGCTCAGATGTCTGTTCCAGCCTCTCGGGCTCCTTTGCTGGGGCATTTTTCTGTGGCCGCAGCATGACACCACGATCATGGCATCATCAGCCACGCCCATAGGAATGCACCTTTTCTGTTACAGCATATACCTCAGAACAGAGAGGGTGGCATATGGGTGGTGTGGCGGGCCAGAACTCCAAAATTTTGTGGTGGACCCATCAAACGCATGCAGTTAGAAAATACCAGCCGACACCTTTCGAACAGTACGTTCAAATTTCTCGCAACTTTTATAGTTTGCATAAAACTTAAAGTGACAGTTTTGCGAATGGGAACTAAAGCCCTATAGTCAAACATCATATAATGAAAACAATAGAATTACTCGCTACATCAAACACCTTGTAATTATTTTTAACAAACACGTAATTTCTACTTCATATATATCGAACACAGTTGGCATGAAACGGATATATCGGAATTCCCCAGCGCCAGGGGTGCCCGTTCAGATGGCAGGCTTTGCTGCAGCTCACAAGCAACTGGTGGTGGGGAGGCAAGCCTTCGTGTCAAGTTTTGCACTTTTATCTTGCACTAGTGTTCTCGCACTCGCCAACAGCGCCCTGGAAGATACAGCAGCCTGGAGGGTTGGCAGTCCGGCAGTCAGCACATTCACGTCTCTCGCACCATTAACAAGCAACCTGGAAGCAGCGGCGTGGATGGTTGTAGCCTTGAATTAACCATCCTGCTCTCATGTCAGCTGTCATGGAGGTGGTGAAAACAGTGACAGCTTCCGCTCTGACATACCACTTTCCACGCAACATGGATGTGATACAGGGAAGCCACCCTGACTGCTGTTTAACCTGGCGTTGTGCGCTTACAGTGCTGTGCAGGGAAGCCGACCTAACTGGCACTCTGTTCCTTGTGACTATTGGAAACGCCACGTGCGCCTTTGAAACGTCGCTACAAACCTGGGAGATCGCCCCAATTCTCTATTAAAAATTGCCCAAGTTTCAGTCTCTTCACCAACTAAACTGCACTGCTCTGGCAAGCGTTTCTGAGTAACATATATATATTTAGAATTTAAGTTATATCAAAACTCCTTCATGATTTTTTACCTATCCACGTTAATGAGGTTTGACTAACTTTATTCTATGAGCAACCTGCAAGAATTGTCAAATGCACCACTGTCAAAGAACACAACGCAGCTACAGCAGACAAACATGGCATGAAGGCAGTAAGCTTAGTCTGCATTGACAAGTTAAGGGGGGGAAGAGGGTCTTTAAAATGAATTTTTATTAATGAAGTCACAATTACGAAATCTTCAGGGAACATGTATTTTTGCATGCTGATTCCAAATATGTAATTTAATTTTATGTCCAACAAGTCCTTATGCACTTATACAATACGTTATGTAACTTTTTGCCGAGAGTTTGAAAGAAATTATGCTGCAGGGAATTTGTTAGATTGTATGCCATTGGTTCCTCGACATCAAGCTACGCAATAAGGGTAAAATTATTTCCCTGCCTGTTGTAGAAGGCGAGTTATAGGATTTTGAAATCATCACGTATTCAAGTTTTTCTCCCATTTGGGAAGTGGTAAATTCAAAACCCTGTAACTCAACTTCTATGATAGGCATGATAATAATTTTGCCCTTATTGCATTGCTTGATGTCAAGACAAGCCAATGGCGCAAGTGTTCTAGCAAGTTTCCTGCCGCAAAATTTATTGAAAGGTCTTGGCAAAAAGTTACAGAATATTATTATATGAGGGCACAAAAACTTGTTTTACATAAAATTGAATCACATATTTAGAATCTACATGCAAAATACATGTTTCTTAAAGATTTCGTTATTGTGACTTCATTAACAAATTTTTTTTCTAGATCAGCTCCCCCCTAACATATTCCTAAGGAGTACAGGTGCAGCTTTTGCAAGTGCATTTCAGGTTTGCTCCTTAAAAACCTGATAAAAGCTCACATTTCAGTAAGACTACCCCTTGCATTAGCTTACAAAAGAGATATGAAGATGGCATGTGGCAAGTGTCAAGTGGCTGGGTGTACCTGAACGTCTTTGAATACGGCAAGGCAGCGAGAGTAGTATGTGAAGAAGCCATAGATAAAAGTGTGTGCAGAACTCTTCGCGAGACTGCAAATGTTTTTTTTTTTTTTCATCCTCAAAGGTAAGTATAAGCTTTTAAACAAATTCGCTCTGAGCCACAGTGCAAAAGAAATAAAAACGTGCGGACTGCTTGTGACAACAGAACTGTTGGCCTACACAAAGCACAGGCAACATGAATCAATGATTGCGGTGTGGGGGGAGCGCCGCTGAATGGTCAGGAAGGCTCATCTGTGTGTAAGGCAGATGGCGCTGTTTTCAAATAACTGCCACCTCAGAGCAACGTTTAAGAATCAAGTGTAGAATTGCACAACTTCGTAAGCTTTTGTCCTGTGTAAACACTTGCAGCCCAAGCAGACTGTCAGAAATATTAAGCAAGAAAAGATGGGGATGGCGACAGTGGTTGAAGAACATCAGAGTGGTAGAACATCAGAGAGTCGAACATACTACCGTTCCTGCTGTGTCCAAAAAGAAACACCCGGGTGTCCTAGTGCAATGTCCCAGTACAGTGATAAGCAGAAGGCTGGGCAGCGGCAAGGATAAGGAGAACGTTGACATGAAAAGGTGACAGGCAGGGGGTGGAGTGGCAGCACGTAGGACAACATTTTCAGATGGAAGCAAGAGCAGGAAATGGCATGTTCTAGCGCGATGGATTGCTGTCCCTGTCCTTGCTGGTAAGCTTTTCAATAAGCTCTTGCAGAGGCACCAGCTCTCGCCGATCGATGAGCCCAAACTCCTGGACAAAGAAGATGAAATGCTTGAAGCTGGTGTTGAGGTGTGCCTCCTCGCCCAACTGTACCACCTCTGAGAAGTGCTGGTGGTAGATGTGTGCATACACCCGAAACAGCCGCTTCAAAATGGTCTTGGCAATGGAGAAGAAGTTCTTGGGGAACGGCACACCTGCATGTCATATAAGCAAGCTCGTTAGCATGGCCAGAGAGCAGTATAAAAAGGCAACACTGTGCCCATGTCTTCTGGCTACTGGTCACTGCCCTTGAGGGGAAATTGCACGCATACAAGTTACTTCCACCATGCAAATATGCTTAACAAATGCTCGTCTTTAAGTTAACTGCATCAGCAGAAGCTATGCAGTCTTTATTTACTACTTTCCAAAATTCAATTGAACTCTCGATTAGCGATTAATTGTATAACTGTAAATGTAATGTGTGTACAACTTTCAGGAAACACTGATGAACACTTTACCTAGTTTCACAGTCAGCAACACAAATTATTTCATGACATGCCATGATATACACCACATATGCTTCTGTTTACTACGTTAAACAATATAAGCATCTCGGCACCTGTGGCCAGATGCCACCACACTGACACTGACACCACATACATTGCCAGTCACCACATTTGTAAGGAGGTGCACTCCGAGAAATGAACCCTGCATTTCAGCACTGCAGTTCAGTTTCAGCATTTCCAACCTTCTCCTTAGGTATACTTTCCAGTCAACAAATTGTACTGTTGTTCCAACCATAACTGCCTCCAATACAATGCCATCTCCACATAAATTTTCAGACAAGCTGAAACACGCAGTACTCCGTGCGAAGTAAAACTTCATCAATAAATAAGTATATCTCCACTGTCACTGCAAAATGTACTTGAGTGTAAGCAACTTTTAACTTTCCCATTCTTGCCAAGGAATGACTTGGCAAATTTGATGTGTCAGTTGCCTTCACACTACAGAATATAAAATACTCTCATTAAATTTACAACACAACATATGACACTAGCAAAAGAAAGCCTCTTTGTAAGCATCTGTGTCAAACTGGGTCTATTGATAATTCTGATTGGTTTCCTTGAGTAGAAGTTGAGCTGAAGTGAATCAGCAACACTAAGTGCCTAGGTATCTCTTTGAAAACCACCACAACATTGGAAGATGTGTACTGATGCTCTTTGTATCAAGTTGATTGTTTAGGCTGGTATACTAGATCTTGCTGGCAAAATGAAAAAATTTCCACGGCCATAATGCACATGCTGCAACCACACATAAAGAAATGGCCTTTATCTTTATTTCCAGTACAAGATGATACTGAACTACTCTGGTGCACGCCCCATGCTGCAACAGTACTGGTGGCTGCCATAATAAATGTTTCGAGCAGTTTACTGAAGGAAAATTATCACTAGTCAAGGAACCTAGGCATAGACTCATTTAAGGAGAAGCTATCAAATCTATGGGTTGCATTTTTTCACAGCAAACACTACATATGGTGTTAGGAACCCTGAAATGCAATATACCATTCAACAATGCGCTTTGGATAATTTAAAATGTACCTTATCAGCACAGTTTCAGTTTTGCAAGTCCTAGTCATGGTAGTACAGTCGAACCCGACTATATCGAACTCGTTTATATCGAATTACCCCGTATATCGAACAATTTCTGAACACCGTAATGTTATAATGAGAACATATAGGAAAAAGTATGGTTAAATCGAACAAAAATAGCAGCCGCACGCGATATATTGAACTTCAACACCGCAAAATTTCCCCAGAAGTTGGCTTTCCCGCGCGGCAGCCGGGCCAGCTGCCGACAACCCCCCTCCCAAAGTGGTTTAGCCCAAGTGTGTGTGTGTGTGCGGCGCGACTCTCCCTCCCTCAGACAGCCGGCCCCTAGAAAAAGTGGTTCGACCCATCTCTCGCTCTGTCACAGCCACGTGGCACGTGCGCCTGCACACAGTTCAGTTGCAAGTCGCGTCCTCGGAATGTAGTGCTCGTCCGCTCTGTTTAACGAGATGGCTGCCGTGAAACGGCAGAACATGACAATATCCGCAAAGATAGAGATTATCAAACGAGTTGAACGTGGAGAAAAGAAGTCGGATGTCGCCGCAGCATACAGCATCCAAGAAGCACGCTGAGTACAGTCCTTGAAAAATAAGGCCGACATTAGGGCTAAGGCGGACAAGAGGCCTGGTGCTACCGTCACCCGCCGCGTACGCACAGGCTGCATATGAAGACGTGGAGGCAGCAGTGTACAAGTGGTTCCTTGATGTCAGGTCACGGAACATCCCTGTTTTTGGCTCCATAATTGAGCAGAAAGCGAAGGATCTCACTTTCATGCTGAACAGACCCGACTTCAAAGGTGGTTCAGGTGGGCTGCAGCGCTTCAAAGAGCACCACAGCATTGTCGGCCGGGCTGTCACCGGTGAAAGCCGCGCGGTGGACGTCAGCAGCGTGCAGAAATAGATTGATGGAAATTGGAGCGACATCACGGCAAGATATCATCCCCGCGATATATTTAATGCCGATGAGACAGCATTGTTCTGGCAAATGCTGCCCAACAAAACGCTGCCGTGTCGTGATGTTAAGTTAACATCCACGGCGGGAAAGTCATCAAAGCCGAATATCGGTGTTGCTCGCCACCAACGTCAATGGATCGAGCAAGCTTCAACCACTTGTGACTGGCAAGAGCAAATCGCCGCAGTGCCTGAAGAATGCACTCTCTCTTCCTGTGACCTACGTGTCCAATGGAAAAGCTTGGATGACAAGCGAAGTGGCTGAAGTCCTGGGACGACGACCTGGTAAGCAAAGGCAGAAAGGTCTGCTTACTCGTTAATAATTGTTCTGCTCACCATTGTAAGCTCAGCGTCAGCAACATAGAGCTTCGCTTCCTGCCACCGAACACAACGTCGGTGCTGCAGCCTTTGGATCAAGGTGTGATTCGTGCACTGAAGGCAGGCTACAGAAACCGCCTTGTGCAACTATTATTGCTAAATCTCCGCACTGGCCGCGAGTTGAAAATTGACCTCCTGGGCGCAATAACGATGTTGAACGCATCGTGGAACGACATCAAAAAAGAAACAATTCGAATTGTTTCCGTCACTGTGGACTCTCTGCTTCCGGAGAGGCTGGCACCAGCTCAACTGAAAGCTGTGATGAACCCCTCGACATCGGTGAACCACTCGAGGAACCTGACGATTTGTTAACACAGCTGTCAAGAGTTCCCAAGTGCCGTTTGTGATGGGACTGCAGCTACAGACTTTGTCTCCGTTGACGACGATGTTACGACTACCGGAGAGCTCGCTGACGAAGATATTGTTGCCGATCTGGCTAGGGATCTCACCGGCGACGGTAACTGCGAGGACCCAATGAGTTCCAACCTGCCCACGTGTTCTGAAGCACTTCATGCGCTGAGCGTTGTTCATCGCCACTGCGCGTCCATAGAAGGCTGTGGACTCGGCTGTTCCCAGTCACTCGACAACATTGAAAAGTGCATACTAAACAATTCTTTGAAAGCGAAAAAGCAGAAGACGATCGGCTACTATTTCTCGCGCTAATATGCACGCCGTACATGTCTTTAGGAATTAAAGAACACTTATTGATGAGGTGCGTTTTGTACATTGTCAATTTCTTTAAACGTTCTATATCGAATTACACGATATATCGAACTAATTCCATTTTTTTTTTTGCGAGTTCGATATATGCAGGTTTGACTGTATACCACAAGTGAGCAAACACAACGATGCCTTTCCTATCATAATCAGAACAGCCTCTGCACAAGCTGCGCAATGCTGCCATCAGGCAAATATTTTTCCCACCACATCACTCACATGTATGCTGGTGACATAGGTTGAGGGGGTCCAGTTATTTTTCTGAACCCCCTTTCTTGGTTCAGGCTGATAGCTCATGATGGGTTCTGAAGGCTGCTTAATTTTAGTGATGAATACTTTAAAATAGAGAAAAGCATGTTTTAAGCATCGCTTTCCCTTAATACCTACATGCCTACTTGTACATGCAGAAAGCTATCAGCAGGCTTTCTATAGCCTCAAAGGGTCCTTGCAACACTTTTTGAACATCGTAAATGCACTCGCCCACTCAGGTCATGTTGTCATCAACATCTAAGCTAAACACTACAACTTCAACTCAAAAGCTGGTTTGCTCTTTCCTTTATTTAAAATTCAGGCCTCTTGAAATAACGCGTCTATGCATATAGGTTTTGAAATTGCTATTCACGAGATATATTCATGCAACACATGAACGTTGCACAGCAACAACTGTAACACAATATCTAAACTAATGAGCTGATGAAGCTCATGAATGTTCGCAGCCCGGCCGATCATGTGTGCCATGACTGGAAGTAGCTGCCTCATGATGCACAGGTAGAAGCAACATAAGAGGGAACATAGGAGCGCTTGGCCTCCGTGCTTCACAAAACGCTGCCGCTGACAGCCGATGAGAATAGGTGGCATCAAAGGCATGCATGGAAAGAGCAGCCAGCCATGCTTTTTGAGCATGTGCTTTTGCCGCCAATTCTCGCCGCCTCTCGGCAACAGCAGTCCGCGAAGTGCGGCGGCCACCACGCTCCCATGTTCCCTCTCATAATGCTTCTGCCTGTACTAAAAAAAAGTTCAAACAAAAACCTACATGTTTACGTCAAAGATGACATTTTAATGGGTGGGGTGGCAGAGAGAGCTTTGAACATGCAAGGCATTATGAGAAAAGATTAAAATGTGCAAAAAGGGAAAGGGTAAATTTGATTTCCGATAGTTCAGCTACCAAAAAACACACTAAAAAATTCTTGGCTGAAGATATTCGCGAAGCAGTGCTGTTCAACAACGAGTGCATGCCGTGTCTTTTTTAAAAAGTGTCCAGGGCCCTTTTAAATTTTGGTGTCTCTATGCTACCATAACAATGATGACAAACAATTTTATCTTGCTAATGAAAGCACATTGCTGTCAAATTAAAGGAACAAGACAAGTAAACAGACTTCTTGCTTTTTTTCCACACTGATTTAACACCAACACAACTAGTTCTTTTAAGCATGCAAAGGTACATTTTTGACCTAAGCATGTAATTAAAAACTGCGGTTAATGCTTTCTAAGGGTCCAACCAAGGTGGCCGAGTGGATATGGTGTTCGACTGTCAAGCACGAGATCACAGGCTCAATCCGAACTGCGGCAGTGCCATCCATGGAAGTAAAATGAAATGCAGCCTGTGCCCCGAGATTTTTGCATCATAGCTTGAAGACGGGGCTTTCGAACTGGGTCCTGCGGAACCCCGGTGTTCCTCGAGTGCTTTTAAGGGTCTCAGAGCACCTGAATCTACACACTACTCAATCATCACCTTTCCTTTACCCACTTTATTGTAGACCCAATCACATAAATTGCTTGCTGCAAAACGTACACTGAAAACTAAACATTTTGACAGATTTGCCTGTCTGGTTGGGTTTGAAGACTGATAATAAACTGCACATCTCCAACCAAAATTTCAACTTTAAACCCAACGTTTCGAAGCCGACTCGGGCTCCTTCATCAGGGGTGACTGAGGGCAGTAGCTACCGTCTTTTAAGTATGGAGGGGAGGGGGGGGGGGGGGGGGGGGGGGGGGGGGGTACACTGTACACTGTACAGCAGGCCATTATTAATTAAATTTGGGCATTTTTTGAGGTGCCATGCATCTGCATGCTTCTTTTTTGCAAATGTGTCAGGCTGGATGGGATGAATGCCAAGACATCTGGGATTCCCCAAGACCAATAAGATTGAGATTGAGTGTTGCTACAGTATATAAAAATCCACCAACGAAAATTGAAGTACTCTTTAGTCAAGATATTAAGTGCATGAACAGCTCGTGTGCTTCTGAAAATAAGCTCCAAGCTCAATTGTAATATATTAGTAATATTAGCGTGGACGTCTGTACTGGTGAAAGATAAACTTCCATTTTAAGCAATTGTACAGTGTTTTCAAGCAAGACGCGCGAGACAGTGAAGGCACTGAGTCATGAAGTTCAAACATATACAAAGTCCTAACATTACCTAAAGTCCTAACATTACCTAAAGTAAAAATATGCATGCCGAGCCTCATACTATGCACTAAACCAAAGCAATATCATTCATGAGGTACAATTAGCAATATCAATTTAGCAGAGCAGGTATTTACAATGTAAAAACTGTGACGGTAAATACACGTTCTGCCTGAGGGCAAGGCTATGGTACTTTATTCATATTACCTCCTCCTGCTAAATTAGGGTACAAAGGTGCTGATTGAAAAATGTCAACTGGAAAATTCAACTGTGCAGCACCAACTCAGTACAACAAAAGTGGATTATACAAATCTCATTTTTTTTCCTGTTCCTTAAGTTTCAACTTGAATTGGTATCTGCATTACCCTTTTAATCACCAGTGTAGCGAATTAGAAACATTCCTTTGAACACCTTGTACTCGTTACTACATGGAGCTCGAACACAGTTCGCTGTGACATTTTTCTCAGTAGTCATCAATTTGCGGTCAAAATGTTTGGTATCACCGTGAAGCTGTCAAAGGAAAAAAGGGAAATGAGTGTACAGCTTCCAGCCCAACGCCGAACAATTCGTTGTCTACCATTTTCCTGCGGGACAAATTGGAAAATATTTGTTGGATAAAAAATTGACTGTCTCTGGGCATTCAAGTTGGTTCGAGGCTGTTGATTTGTTTTTCATACAATTTGGACTAGCTGCTCAAAATGGCACAAATGCTAATTGTTGCAAAGTGGTGACATTCCGATTTCTCAAATATTAGCGTGTTAAAAAAATTTTGATATTGGCCATTGAATGTGGGTATGTTAGCTAGCATAATATAGAGGTAATGATATTTTTTTCTTTGATTCCTTCATAATTAGGGCACTACAGGGTTAAGCCACTGGGCACTCCTTTTGCCACTTATTTCTACTGTTGCTAGACTGCACTTCCACCAGTTAAACAAAAAGCAAGTGCATGATGGTAACAAAGGGCACACCCACTGTTGCCACCATTTCATGGAGCAGACACACCAAATCTTTGCTCTGTGTTCTACCTATGGAACAAGGCAGAAGACATTACCACGCAAGGATCGCGATGTGGAATTCGCCTGCACATGTTAAATAATTTATAATTCAATTTTTTTCTCTCATGTCGCTTCAGTTTTAATAGCTGAACGATGGCTTATGACTTCACAGACGAGTTGACACAATGGTAAGGTCATGTGAAGCATACAAAATTGTCATATAATAGCTATTTGTTCATTTGTTATGATTACAGGTGTGGAAAAAGGCTGGAGTACAGGTGGAATCAATTAAAACGGTGGAATGAATTTTATCGCACTTTGTGTACAGCTCCTGTGACCTAAACATTGCCTCAGCTTGTCTGCGACGTCATGGCTATCGTTCGGTGGTTGAAACAAAAATCAAAACAACTTCAGGCAAAAAAAATGATTTATAAACTATATAGCGGGAGCAGGCATATTCTACATAGAGATCTATGCATACGAATGTCTAACACACCATTTCAAAGCGATAATCACGGCATGAAAAGTTTTGTGTGCCTATTCCTCTAAATTCCCATATAAACCACTTATTGCCCCTTTCCATCATCCCCTGCATGTCTGAAAGAGTGAAAGGTCAAGTTCAGCAATACCACACCTATCTTAGAAGGAAACAGGGCCTCATCGTCAAGCTGGTCCTGTACCCAGGTCATGAGGTAGTCGATGTACTTGGGGGCCGAGCACTTGATGGGCTTCTTGACTGTTTGGCCGTCTGCCCAATGGTACTCATACTACTTAGGACCCGCCGACATGACTGCACAGCTGCCTTCTGTGCAGAACTCAGTCACTGTCCCGTACAACATGTTGATCTGGTTGAAGAAGTCCACCGTGTTGACAGCCACCCACTCGTTGAGGTCCTCCCCCTCGGGCAGCATGACGGCCAGGCGCAGGTTGCCTGAGCCCAGTGTGGCTGCTGCCTGTTTCATCAGGTCATACTGGTGCGTGCCTTCAGGGATGTTCTTCTTCGGCTTGAAGGTCTTTGAGGAGCGGCCCCCACTGTAACACAAACGCAAGGGTAATATAACAGTGCGCTGGTTATCTCAGGAATCTCTTAACGGGCTGTGAGAATGTGAACTGCAACAGCCACAGTTTCAGGAATGTTAAAAAATGCGTTAAGTGCCCTTCTCTCCATCCACTATATTCAGCACTCAACCAAGTCAAACTGAAACCCTAGGAGCCCACACCTCACCTCAAGCTCTCCACCAAACAAGCTACTATGGCAAGAGGGGCCCCACTGCAAGGGTAGCACTGATGCTCCAGCTTCCTTCTGCATTTGTTTTTCAGATGTCACAACTTTAAAGGTGCACCAAAGAGGAATCTGAATGCGTCTTTTTACCGCGAGAACTCTGCCTGCACGCTCCGGGCATTCTTAGAAAATTCGAATTATTATCCTGTGCGGCCGATTTCCCTAATTAAATTGGATTAACTGTCCCGGCTCCCTCCCTTTTTTTGAACTGAATGCGCTAGGTAGGCGGAGCCAACCAACGCGTGGAGTGCCTTTCAGCCAGTCCAGTGGCGGCTCGCTTACGCTTTTATTTTGTTTTTTAGGTTTCTGTGAATAAACAGTTTCAGTCACAGACAATATAGCCGCAAGTCCAACGAAATAAAAATACATGTGGACTCTGATTTACATATCACTCGGCCAATGGCAGTGCGACAAGCCGCCACGGGACTGGCTGACGCGTTGGTTGACTCCTCCTACCCGCCGCGCTGAGTAAAAAAAAAGAAAAGGTGGGAGCCGGGACATTTAATGTGATTTAATAAGGGTAATCGGCAGCACAGGACAATAATTCGAAGTTTCTAAGGATGCCCGGAACGTGTAGAGTTCCCGCAGTAAAATGACGAGTACAGATTCCTCTTTAGTGCATCTTTAATATTAGAAAATGGAACTACCGGGTGCACTTAAGTCTGCTTACATGCTGTGAATGCACTGCACACCATTCGGAGCTCCATGGGTTAATGCCCACATCTGCAGAATTGGTCATTCTCTACGTAACATTCATAGATGGCGGCGAGTCCTCGTACCACTACCAGTGCAGTGGTTAAGAGATGTGCCACTGTGCTGGCAGGTGGCTGTTTCTGTATCACAGCCAAACATAGGAATTGTGCGACCTATGCCCTTCTCGAGCAACTTCTCACACAGCTGGCACAACACTCCTCTGAACTTACCAGAGCTTCCTCCCAATGGCTGCAGCTTGTGCAGCACTCCTCTGAACTTACCCGAGTTACTACCGAGTAACTGAGGTAAGCTCGGGTAAGTGTTAACACTTTCTGTACACACTTTCCATGGCCACAACGCATGAGCCAAGTAATGCTTACGCATTAAAAAGCATTGTTAATTCTCATGTATTTATCATTTTTCAATAATGGCTGCTGGCCCAGATGGGATCAATCTCAGTGACCCTCCGTCGGCTCATTACTATCTACTCAAACAATCCAACAAACTTTGTGAAACCAACTACCTTCGGAGTAATTTAACCAAGTTCTTTGAAGACAATACTAATACATTACAATCACACTATTCAGCTGTCATCAGTTTATTTTTCTACTGCATGCTAAACTTAACCGTGCAATGCCATGCAATGACTTTTCATTTAACTTTGGCTCAGCAAGAATGAAAGCTTTCAAGAAAGCCTATAGGTATGTTTCAGGCTCCCTAGGCTGCTTATAAAATTGAGAAGAGGAACACTGAAGCAGTTGCTGCCATGAGTAATGAGCCCACACATCACACATTAGCCTAACACAAGTACTCTGCACAATGCGAAGCAAATACAAAACAGTAGCCAGAAGTGAAGACCTGCCACATATTCCTCTTCTCAAGTTGCATGGCGAGGCAGTCCCTAATGAGGGACACATGCAGGCACTCTTGACCAGTTAGCTGCAGCTCCTGCCTATATAATAGACGGCTCAAGCTCTTCAATCAATGCCAAACTTCTTTGCATGTGTTTTAGCACTGTTTCCAAAATAAAAAGCAACACAATTTACCAGAACTACAAATGGACGTGGAGGCAGCACATTTCCTCAGATGCCCAGCTCCATGGCGTGCCTTACCATCGTGGCATATGAGGTTTGTACAACTCCAAAAATTTCAGTGGCCCCACTACAATGTTCTTACACATAAATTTCCACATATTTCTCCAATGACATTTTCTCTTCTAACTTATCCATTAGCCCCTTCTGTTCTCACTGCACAAGCAACACAAAATTTAGCACCGGACTCGGCAAATTCAATTATGCATACTTCTGGCATAATCCATATAAGGATGACACGCCACATAACAGCCAGATGCAAGAAATTTGTCAACAGTCACGTGAAAACACTCTCGGAGTCGCAGCCGGCGTACACTTTGACAACAAAAAATGCAGCGATGAGGCACAGCCTTGACTGAACTTCGGAACTTGTTCCCTTTGTTTTCCAACACCTACAGCTCGCGATGGCAGTGTTGTGGCGTCGCCGCCTGAGTACGGACGCCACCCACTTTCGACAACGGGCGGCAGTTGCCCTCGACGCCAGGCCGGCTTATTTTTGGCAACAAAAGTGGCCGTCCTCCGCCAGCCGGGTACAGGTCAGCTAAGTTCACAAGGGAAAGCGCAGGGTTGCTGATTCTCCTGCTTGGGAAAGTGGGGGCGCGAGAAGTCCGCAGATGCGGAGACAGTCACGAAAGTAGCACCATCGAAAGAAGGTTGACCACCGTGCAAACAAATCGACTCGACGCGTGTAGTCATCAACCACTCGTCGACATAGCTCTCAGGAGGTGCCCTCAAGTCGGCTCGCGAGCACACACTGCGCTTACAGTCTAATTTTTCTAAGCACAACGGGCTGCCGAAACTCCTTTCCAGATCGCAAGAAAACGATGCGCCGTGCGATGCGCCGTGCGCAACGGACTAAAGCTGCTTTCCTTTTCCCTTATACGGAGCGCATTCCGTAAAATGCTGTAATGAGGCTCGTGCAACTGGAAGTTTCGATGCGGCCCTGAGTGACCTTTCTGCAATCATCCTACCGGGTGTGTTCATTTTTTGCTTCCAAAGAAACACCAGGCAAATAACTCGACCCTCACGTCGGCCTCAAAACTACACCGCAACAACCCAGGTTTTCAGGATGAAGATAAATTTGAAAGATAATGCGCCACTTCTAATTAAAAACATGCACGACGGAAGAGACGCAGAAATAAAAAGCAATATCTGGCGGATTAATGAGTTGAGCTCGCGTGGTTCATGTGCGCACTTTTCGCGGCAGTCCCATGACAGGGATCGCCAACTGGCCCAAACCCTACAGGTCCCTTCAAGAGCTTACTGATTCGCAGACTAAAAGCAAAAGCCAGATTGGGCCTTGAAACGGCACACATCAGCCAGACGCTGCAAGAAGGCAGCCGTCCACTGAAATCCTCGCTTGCACAAGTCGCAATCTATATCACAGGAAGTACGGAACCCCGCCGAGTCTCAAGTAACAGCAACGCAAAGAGATCTGCAGGACTCTCTAACATGGACAACTTGGACACAAGCAGCCCGCTGGGTTCTCTTCAGAAACGATACGAAGGCAACACAGTGCGCCGAGACACGCAAGGCCGACTTAGGACTCGGCCACTAATCGCGCGACGTCCTTGCACTCTTGATTTGTGTTGCTCAACGGAAATAAGGTTACGTAACACAAAGTCAACAATACATGGGGCTTCTCCCGCTACTTTTCCACTCAACCGCAGATGACCTAAGCCTATCAACTGACGTTTAATCACCTAACTGAAAATAGTAGTTCACGCGAGAAGACAAAACGGCGCTTCTCCCCTCCCCCCGCCAGACAACAAAGACGTCCGAAGACGCAGTCCGAGCCTCGCCAGGACCGCACTGGATCGCAGCGAAACTTACAAGAGGAAGCTCATCTCGATGTCGCACGTCGATTGATGTTTTGATGCAGAATACCAAATCACAGCCGTACGCGTTATCCGGAAGTGACCATGTTACGCACGAAACCGTGACCAATAACAGAAGCTTGCTGCGTGCAGTTTCCGAAAGGTGTTTCCGGCAGTTCCGGCCGCATTCACGCGAGGAGCGTTCATCGTGCACAAAAAGTTTGGTATTCTTATCTATTCAGAGGGCGCTAAATAAAAGTAAAGTTAGGGTTCATAATAATTTTTTTGTCTATATGCTTAGTTGATTTGCATTTACATGCTTTTTTTCACATTTGCAACGTTTAATACAAGTTGGTCTGAAATTTATTTGAACGGAGATGAGTAAGCGTCTATGTCTTCAGCATTGTTGTAGCATACAAGCAGACAATAACTATAAAAATAAATATTTCAAACTCGCCTATTGTTCTAATATTTTTCTGCCACAAATTTCTTATGAAAAACGTATGAAGAACATGAAAGGTTTCGGTTTCGTTTTTGAGCAATGATGCTGGGATTGTGCGTGTTGTGGTCGCAAAATCAGTGCCGTCCGCGGTTCTCCACCAAGTTTCCGATCTTCGTCGCATCCGAATTTCTAGAACAAACGTGCGTGGTAAAGACCACCGTGCGTTGAGGGCAGAAGATGGGTTTTCCGATCAGCTAGGAACAGAAGGACGGAGAGGCGGGAGAACCGTCACTTTAGAAACGCTATTAAACAGCGTGCGCTAACAGGACGTACACAGGAAACTTGAAGACAGAGGAAAGAAGCGCATTTTTTTTCCAAATGCTCACGAACAGCCGTAAACAACCCTTCATGAGGAACAGAGTAAAAAAGATCTTCTATGTCTATGGAAAATCCACTGTTGGCTGTGCATTTGCCTTCTTCGAGGAACTGCACCACTTCTCTTGAGCTTCGAACACGAAACGGGTCTCTGCTTGTAATTCTGTCCAAATGGCGTCGCAGGTAGTCGCTCACTGCTCTCTGCCACGTATTCCTTTCAGACGCAATGGCTCGGAGGGGGCCCGCAGGTTTGTGCGTTTTTCCTGTAACGAAAATCTCTAGGCATCCTGTGTCTGCCGCCTTGACAGCCGTCGCCAGAGACACTAGGTTCATACGAGCAATGAGTTTTAGTGCGGCACGCTTCTGTTTAGCCGGGTGAAAGTCGACAAGTCGAAAACTTTTGTTGATAGCTTCGGTAGCTTTCTTCTTAAAGACTTCATTTGTCATGACAACAAAGCCGCCTTCTTTGTCAGCTTCCAATATCGCGTAGTCGGACGCTTTCATGAACTCAGCAATCCTTTTAAGCGGTGGCCGCCTGGTTGACACCGGTCCTAATGACTTTTGGAGGCACTCAAACCCTTCTCCAATGACACGATCCTTGTCCTTGTCCTTGACGAGGTGTCCTACTTTTCGTACCATGGATACTAGGGCTGACCGGTTTGTTCGGGGTTCAAAGCAATGCTTGGGACCTTTTTCCAAGGTGGACTTGACATCGTTAGGCAGATCAACATCACCGAGTGTTGTGACAGAGTTCACGCACTTACTGGGAAGCTCTTTAGGTGGAAGCGCAAGTCTCGTTGTCTGCCACAGGAACTCGGTAGTTTCTGCTGCGAGCCTCTTGTACCCTTTGAAGAGGGATTCAGCCAGAAAGTTGTCGTTTCCTTCATACAGCAGGATGCGGAGCCAATCGTAGTAGTATCGCACTTGTCTCCAGGCTTCAGACTTTAGAATCTTGCAGATCCTCCTGGAATGACCCCAGGAGCGCTGAAGAGGACCAAAGAGCTGTTGAATTTCCCCTGGCACAAGTCTTCGCTTCATGTAAAAGGACAGGGCACGAGAACGGCAGA
The DNA here is from genome assembly GCF_052857255.1 of Amblyomma americanum. Classification (NCBI taxonomy): domain Eukaryota; kingdom Metazoa; phylum Arthropoda; class Arachnida; order Ixodida; family Ixodidae; genus Amblyomma; species Amblyomma americanum. The sequence goes on along the minus strand of NC_135497.1, from coordinate 422,766,986 downwards.
TTGTGGTAGCGATATGGTTCACACACACCGAAGCAGCAGCTTGCCTGGGTTGAAGACACACAAAAGAACCCGTAGTAGAAGATATATGCTGTAGTAGAACTTTCTGACGGGCTAGTTGGTACATCTCTATTAAACAGCGTGCGCTAACAGGACGTACACAGGAAGCTGTTTAATAGAGATGTACCAACTAGCCCGTCAGAAAGTTCTACTTTAGAAACGCAAGCCAAGCAGATTGCTTGGGAGACTCCATAGAGGAAGGAAAATTTAGCTTTTCTTCCTCCATGGCGTAGGACCTTTCCTGTCTTTCCTTCCGACATGGGAGAGCCGTTGCGTGCGGACGTGAGTGTGGCCAGCCAAGGAGTAGTCGGCTTGCGAACCTACGGCCGGTGCTACCCCGAACAGCCAACGCGCGGCCCAAGCTCGCTCGCCCTCATCGACACCACGTAGTAATGGTGATGTGTGTGTGTGTGTGTGTGTTTTCCAGATTTTAAAAAATTCCTGTGCGCAAAATACTGGCCTAATCGAGAGTAAACACCGCTCACAAGGTAGACTATTATTGCTTAAGTTGTTTGAGGTCTAAATAAACATCAGTACTTGCATGTATTTGGTATAATTAACGGGAAACTGTTTTCGGCTCCCAGTACAGTTTTTGCAGATGCGAGATGCGTTCTCACAGGCTGCGCGATCTGCCGGATGGCCAGGCAAACGACGTCTCGGCTCGGCGGATGAGAGAAACGCGCTCTCTTCGAAGATGGGGTTCGTCTGCTCGAAGGAATTGATGTCACAAAGAACATCGCTGCTTCTGCTACTAAATACCGCAGTGAAAATGGGACACCAACAGCACTGCACACACCAATAACCGATAAGTCGTCGCTTGTGAGTTGAATGTTCATCCAGCAGGTGGCGCAGCCTGTGAGACCGGCTGCTTGGTTCTCGTCTGCAAAAACTGTACTCGAAGCCGAAAGCAGTTTCTCGCTAATTCCACCAAATACAGACCAGTACCGATGTTTATTTAGATCTCAAACAACTTAGGCGATAATATTCTACCTTGTGAGTGGTGTTTGCTCCCGATTAGACCACCAGTATTTTGCGCACAGGAATTTTTAAAAATGCGGCCTAGAAAACGTTAGTCCCTGTATATGTATTTATGGGCGGACGGCCCGGTAAAGACCGGCGCGGACGAGCTGATGGGCCAGCTCATTGCCATCAAACCTTGAGTGCTCTGGGACCCAGCGGAGGAAAACGATGGGAGGTTGTAGTGCGGAGACCGCTCGTTCGACCTCCTGCCGCAGTGAAGCGGCAGGGTGCGGTTCTGTATGTGGTGGCTAACGGCATAAGAGTCTGAATAAACTGTGTACTCTGGGAGAGAGGGAAGGAGGGCAAATGACTGGAGGGCATGCTCAATGACGAGGACCTCGAGAGACAGTGCGTCCGGAGGGCGTAGGTACGGCCCGCTAGTGCGGGTTTCAGGAGCGGGGAGGTGGAGATGGTATAGGGCGTAGCCACAGGAACCTCGAGGAGCCACGAAAGAGGCATCCGTGTAAGCCACACCATGGGTATCAAAGAGGGGGGAATGGAGTGTCGCGGCCGCATGACGACGGCGGGCGTGCAAGACGGGGGACATATTTTGGTCGGGAGGGGGAGGATACGAATATTGGGAGCCAAGGTGGGAATAGAAGTAAAGGTGGATATGGGAATGGGAGAGATACGCGCCTGAGCCAGTAACCCCTGACCCTAACGGGTAAGGGAAAGCTAAACAAGCTGCTAGTCATGGTGGAAAGTGAGAAGAGAACGGAGAGGATGGAAGAGGCCTGTGGCAGAGGTTAGCGGTAGAGGTAGTGATAGGGAGGCTGAGAGCTGCCTTGTAGAGGCCCACAAGGGCAGTCTCGAGAACGTTGAGTCTCAGTAAAGTGTAGGAGGTCTCTGCTGGACTACTTGGGTCTTTATCATCTTCGAACCGGGGGTGCCCACCGCCGTAGACGGTTGGTTGATATGGCAGATTGAAGGCTTCTCCGCACCAGGGGTGCTCCCTCAGAGATGGTCTTGCGACGGATTAAGATGCACGTATAAAGGAAGTACGACTTGAAGTTTTATGTACAAAAATTTACATTGTACAAGTTGATGCACCGGAGACAACTTAAAGCGGCAAAAAGGTTTCAGAATCAGAATCATGTTTATTTATACAAGAAGGAAATATAGCCCGGATAAATGTATACAGAAGGAGGTCCTGTAGTCAGCGACTGTACTGGGACCTCCTAAACAAAAAAAAAAGAAAGGTGGAACTGGCTAAATTAGCGGAGGCCCCTACTCGGCATAGCCGAAGATGCATCACATCTGACAGTAGCCCAGAACAATTTTCCAGGGCTCCGGGCCCTGGTTATAACGACCTAAAGGCCCAGCCCACATTCGGTAGCGTCCAATCATATCAAACTATTAACATTATTGGCTAACAAACTGCATTGCACACCTTCCAGTTTCTCAACGTTCAAAACCCTCTCCCTGAAATACACAGCAAGAAAAGAACATCAAAGTTGTTTTAAGAAAATTACATTGCGTGAATGGGCCCTCAAAATGATTGGCCCACCAGGTTAACGTGCCGCGCCCCGTACTTCCACAGTATTACTCAAACTCTCTCCTTCACAAAGTAAAAAAAAAAACACACGAAAATACATCAAAACACCCTGACGTGTCGCAGGCTCCCTGAGAACCAGTGACCCTGGCGGTTCCCAGCGTTAGGGCATTTATCGATTTCACCCGAGCCGCTGCCACCGAGGATAACAAACTACTCGTCTTCGCGACGATTGTTGACAGGCGTCCCCCAAAACCTGGAAAGTGGCTCCACGATCTCGTTGCTACCTTTGAACGCGTGGCAGCACCCCATTTGTTGGATACGTTTCGTTAAGCCGGCCCCTTCCCCCCAAAACTGTTCGCATACAGCGTCCTTGCGTGTCGGAGTCACCGCGGCGCCGGTTAGTCGCTCCCGCACCTGACCGTACGCTACGCTTACTTGATCCCGTTCAAGCGCGAGCGTCCGGACCCGTCTCGCACGGCGGTGATGACCGTTCAAACCTAGACAGTCTTTGTTAAGACGAGGGGGGGGGGGGGGGGCTATGGCGCCTTCGACAGGGTCACTGTCCGTCTGCCTCGCCTTGCCCGCTTCTTGCCCACGCACCGACAGGGATTAGCGAGGAGAAACCACCGCTTCGCGGCGCCGAGCCATCACCAAAAGGACGGATGGTTCCCACAAAGCCGCGGTATCCACTGATCCCGTACAGTCTGAGTAAAGGAAACATCGGTCGGGTGCAAAGTACAACACCTTGTTGAGGGCGAGCGCGTGGGCAACGCGGCACGCGTGGGCTTGGTGGAGACTAGCGCCGAGTAACCACGCGTCGCAGGAGGTGATCAGTTACGGAGCGGCAGGCGGTGACAGCGTGGTGGAGGTCATGCACGTTCTTGGCCGCATGCAAAAGGAAGCCAAGAACTTTGCACTGGGTGACGACAGGAATGGGACGGCCAGAAAGCTGAAGGGAGACGAAATGGTTGTGCGAGCGCTGGTATGAGGAGTGGTTGAGAAGAAGCTCGGATTTCTCCGGAGCAGGAGAGACCGGCGGGGCTGAGAAAGGAGTCGATTAGATCTAGGTCACGTTGCAGGGTGTCCTGTACGGGACCGGGAGAGCCAGCCGAACACCAGAGAGTGATGTCGTCGGAGTAAAAGATGTGGTGCAGGTCGGGAATTTCGGCTAGCTGGTAGGCGAGAGGAGCCATAGCGAAGTAGGACATGAAGTTGGGCTTGTCGCTTTATAGTTGATGCGAATAAAAACTGCACGAAGTCGACGGGACAAGGAGAGACACAAAGACGCACACACAAAGCACAAAAGCATAAACAAATTTCTAATCCTCAGCACTTGCGAAAGCCTGCTTCAAAGGCTAAAATCTTCCAAAAGGAAGGAACAACGCTCGGAAACCAAGCCACCATTTGTCATGCCATATTTCTATTGTGTTTCACGCAACATTAAGAAGGTTGCGGAGATGTACGGGATCCGCGTTGTTTTTTCGGCGGCATGCAAACTGAAAAAAGTGTGTCCTTTACTGACCAGAACAAATAAAGAGCTCACCACTTGCAGAAAGAACCACCAGATTAAGTTCACTAAGTGCATTTCAGAAGTAATCTACGAAATTCCTCTTTCGTGCGGACGGACCTACGTAGGCCAAACTGGCCGATGTTTTAATGAGCGTGCTGGAGCACAGGCGGCCCCTACGCACCGGCACGGGCAGCAATCTTCCGCTGCACTATGGGAGATGCGATACCAACAACTGTCATCATTATCTCGGAAAAACAAAATTCCTTTCAGAAGCGAAATCAAAAACCTAGAGAAGTTATCGAGGCGTTCTTCATCTCAAAAAAGGGTGACAACTGTGTTAGCTCGCCTTCGATTTCTGTATCAAGAAAAGAGATTGATTTCTTAGATGGTCATATCCGGGCTTTCCGGGGGTCCTAATCACACGTGGCTCTTGATACTGCCGTCGCCCTGCGCTCGCGGTCCCTTTTTTTTTTTTTTTACTGCGCATGTACCTTGTTCATCATGCTGTTTGCCTTTATAAGCGCCCTGTTTTCGAAAAATAAAATCAGTTTGAAGTTCTGCGCTTTGTGTGTTTGTCTTTGTGTCTGTCCATTGTCCCGTCGACTTCGCGCAGTTTTTATTCGCATCGGCCATAGCGAGATTGAAAAGGGTAGGAGAGAGAACAGCACCTTGAGGAGTGCCACGGGTGAGGTGGTGGGGATCGGACAGATGGGTGTCTACACGAAAGCGAGCCCCTCGTTTAGAGAGGAATGAGCGGATATAAGAGTACATACGGCTGCCACAGTCCAGGGAGGCGAGTTGAGAAAGGATGTGGTCGTGGCACACACAGTCGAAGGCCTTGCGGGCATAGACGGTCACAAGTGCGTGAATTTGGGTAGGCGTAGGTGAGAGAAAGGTGCGCTGGAGAATCAGAAACATGTCCTGTGCGCAGGCATGGCGTCGGAGACCGATAAGAGAATGGGGGAAGAACTTCCTCGCCTCGAGAAAGTTAGAGGCGAGTCAGGGCCATTCGCTCAAGGGTCTACCAACGCACCACGTCAGGGAGATTAGGCGGAGGTTAGAGAGGGAGGAAGGTTTGCCCGAATTTGGAATCATAGAAATGAGAGAGGAGGTCCAGGAGCTCGCCAGGCAGCCGCTGTCCTAGGCTTCATTGTACGTCCGAAGGAGGAATTCTTTGGCGCGGTCAGGAAGGTTACGAAGTGTGGTGTCTGTAATGGCGTCCTCATCGGGAGCCGAGCGGATAGCATTGGCAGCCAGAGCCGCTTCGAGCTCCCAGAGAGTGAACAGGTGGCCCAGATCGGGGTTAGGTCCATCCGAGTAGGCCGGGTAGGAAGGTGCAAGAAAGGGCGGGAGATACAAAGAGGCGAGCTAATCAAAAACATCAGAGGGAGTCCCCTGATTGAGGGCTTTAGCTAGAGTGGGAGCAAGGGCAGGCTTAGTGCCAAGGAGGGATTTAAAGAGGGGCCATGCGGATCGAGAGTGCGATGCAGATTCAAGACCATCATAAAGAGCACTCCAACGAGAGTGCTCAAGGCAGACGCAGTGGGCGACGATCTCGGCCCGCAGAGGAGTGATCCGGGAGGAAAGTTGGGTATTTTGGGGTTGGGAACGGAAGGTGCGCTGAAGACGTTTACGGCGACGCCATAAACTGAGAAGGTGAGGGTGCGGGTTTGGTATCGGGTGACGAGAGCGAACGCGGCGACTACTGGATGTCAGTGCTGCGGAGATGCGCGAGGTTCAGTCGTCGTAGGATTGTAAGGAGTCGGAAGCGAGAGTAGTGCGTAAGGCGTTCCAGTCAGTGTGAGCGACCGGATGACATCGAGGGTTGTGGGAAAGAGAGGTGGTATTACGGATGAGGAAGTGGTGACTGAGAAGTGTTTCGGCTGTGACCTGCCAGTGAAAGGAAAGTGAGCCCCGAGAGAAGGTGAGGTCGGGTGTCGTGGGGCGCTGCGAGACAGTGCCCGCTCGCGTATGGAAGCCATGGGTATTAAGAAGGGTGAGGTGGCGTTCCTGGGCCAGGCAGTGGAGGAGGCGGCGGGTTTGGGGGTAGCGCCAGAGTGTGTGAGGGGCATTGAAGTCGCAACCAAGGAGAGAAGGAAGAGAGTGAAGGAACTTGCCCAGGGAGGAGAATAAAGAGGAAGTGACTGGGGGGTTGTAGAAAGACAAAAGGGACGAGTGAGATGCGGGATGAAGGGTGGTAATAGACAACACCAACTAAATATTTAAAGGGGGTGGAGGGGATGACAAGTGGCTCTACGAGCACGTCGCTGCGTACATAAATGAAAGCAAGTGGCGTGGCCGTAGTGGCATGGTAGGCACGGTAACCTGGGACAGTGCAGGCCGTCCGAGTCTCCTGGAGATGGAGGAAATGGGGAGGGTGGGGCGGGTGAGTAGAAACTGGTGGGATGGGGTCTTGTTATGGCAAAGATTTCGGCAGTTCCACTGCAAAATCTCGAGGTCCTTGCCAAATGCCATTATGATAGTGTAGAGGTAGAGGCTTGGGAGGGAAGGCGTTCCTTCTTTTTGGCCGGGGGCAGTGACTCATGCAGGGAGTGGAGCATAGAAGTGAAGGATTCTGATGGCTTGGATTGTGCTTGGAGGGTGGTAAGAATCTGGAGAACCGAAGTCTCTAGCTGAACTAAGCGAGCGTGGTGAGCGGTGGTGGTGGTTTCGACAAGGTCAGCCAAAGGGGCGACCTGGGTGGTGGAGGAGGGGTGTGGTGAACGTGGCAAGGGGCTCATTTAGCTTAGTAAGCTGGGAGGTAAGAGAGGAGGTGGTTTGTCTGGAGGGTTTGAGTCAAGCCGTAAATCTGCTGTTGTAGATCGTGGGAAATGCGCTGTTCTCGCTGTTGGCGTTCCCGCATTGCGTGCAGGAGATCGAAGGAGCGGCTCTCGCAGTGAGATACGGAGAGGGTGTTGTATTGGAAGAAAGGGACGATGGAAGAGAGGGACCCTTTAACTATGGTGGCGTAGGAGCCCTGTGGGGACGGGGTCGGAGGTGAGGGAGGCTTCACGATTGGGGGAGGAGGGGTGGCTGTGTGGCCCGGAGAAAAGCTGCGCGACAGAGGTAGGCAGCTTCGGCTCACTCTCGATGTTTAGAGAGGAGGAAGGGGGAAGTGGGGGCGAGGGAGGGGTGGGTGTTTACCTGGCAATGAACGCACCACGGTTGGGCACATAGGTTAGTGTTAGGATCGGCGCTCTATATACACCGGGTGTTTCAGCCAACACTTTCAAAAATTTTCAAACATAGGCCTTTTGGGGTAAAGATATGGCTTCTGCGGCATAGCACTACCAGTGTTGGCGGACACCGAAAGAAGTTGATATATATATATATATATATATATATATATATATATATATATATATATATATAGTTCTTTCATGTCTTCCAGCCGAAACGTCGTGAATTAAATCCTGTTATGTTTCTTCAATTTTTGGTGATTTTATATTATATTGACCAAATCAGCTGCCAGAAATCCCTTTTGGTATATATATATATATATATATATAATATCATATATATATATATATATATATATATATATATATATATATATATATATATATATATATATATATATATTAGCAAACAAGCGATGGTAAAGGAGGGGCTCGTTTGACAAACATATGACGGAAGCCAAGTCACCGAAGCCAAGGTGCACAAGGAAACATTTCTATTTTTTTAATTTGTAGTGCTGAAATGGAAGAATAATACTTGGAATAATCGCTTAAAGGAAATCATTATAAAACAGCAGAAAAAAACCATGCCGCCGACGGGATCCGAACCCACGACCTCCGAATATCGCGTCCAGTGCTCTACCAACTGAGCTACAGCGACGGCTGTCCAATCTGCTGCTCTCGTGGGCATTTATGTTTTGCGTGTAAGCGAACCTTGAGAATGCTCACTCAGCGTATATATGGTCACCAACACACACACGCGCACACACACACACACACACACACACACACACACACACACACACACCACACACACACACACACACACACACACACACACACACACACACACACACACACACACACACACACACATATATATATATATATATATATATATATATATATATATATATATATATATATATATATATATATTGTAACGATAGGCATTCGGGCCCCGAACCGTCAGCGGCTGGCGCTTAAGGAAGAAGACGACGACAAGCGCTAAACGTTCTGACGCTCGTGCGTGCTCTGGACTGATCGCTGCCGCTGGACTGGACCTGAACTGTACTGGTAGTTCGCGACGCAGCGCCTTGGAAGACGTCCTGCAGCATTGCACGTGGTGGCGGTGCCAGCGATCCCCTTACCCCTGTAGCTTCGCAGCCGCGTATTGTCTCCACCTCCGCGATGCCTGAGACCGTCACCTGACCTGCATCACCGCTTCTCCCGGCTGTCATCTGTTCCGGCGCAGCGCGGCAGCGTGACCGAGCCATATTCAGCGGCACGGATGACACGGATGTAGAAGATTGGTTGGCCTCCTATGAACGCGTAAGATTGTATAACATGTGGTACGACAACGTCAAGCTCACCAATGTTATATTTTATTTGAGCGACGTTGCCAATCTGCGGTTCCGCAACCACGAGGCTGACATCTCCAGCTGAGCGGACTTCAAAACTAGCCTCACAGAGGTCTTTGGTCGTCCCGCTGTGCGTAAGCTTCGTGCCGAGCAACGCTTGCGCAGTCGGGCACAACAAAGCGGCGAAAACTTTACAAGCTACCTAGAAGATGTCGTCGACCTTTGCAAGTCCAAAAAAGTGGCGGTTTGGGCTTGTTGGTATGACTCTGCGCATTCCAAACTTGTCAAGAGGGGCATTGCCAAGTTATGCTTCACAAATGCCATAAAAAAATCCTGCCCTCAGCTAATGACTGAAAGTTTTGTTTAACAAGTACAGAGGCTAATTGAAGCAGGTTTTCCTATGCATGTCCTTGTAAGTGTTGCCGAAAGGCTCCTAAAGGAGATCTGTTACCCTCATGCTCTATCACCGTCCCATTCGCTAAACAAACAGAAACTTGCTGTGATTCCGTACACTCACGGCTTGTCCCACCGCTTGAAGAAGATTGGACAACGGGCAAAAGTGAAAGTCATTTTTTCATCTCCAGAGAAGCTGCAGAATCTTTGCAGATTGACAAGAACAGGCCCTGCTACAAAGAGTGGGTGCAAGATGAATCATCAAACTAAGTTCGTTAAATGTACGGAATCCATTGTGTACAGTATACCATTGACATGTGGAAGGAATTATGTAGGCCAAAGTGGAAGGTGCTTAAACGAGCGCCTTCGTGAACATTGCTACAATGTCAAAGAAAAGAAAGGTGGTTTTTTAGATGCGCACTGCAGAAAATGTGAATCCAAGTGTAAACCTCTTTTTCAAGCATGCACGGTCATTGCCAAAAACACTTGTAAACTCACGCGAGAAATAATCGAAGCTGAAATGATAGATAGCTTAGGTGATAACTGTATAGCGAAACGCTCTGTTGGGCTATCTAGTAAGGAATTAGATTACCTCAGAAGCCACTAAAAAATTGACTGTCTGCCGCGCTTGCGCAATGTATCGCCATGTCTTGTATATCTACAGGCTCTCTTCCGCAATAAACTGTTGCAAGTTAGCGCTCGTGTGTGTTCTTTCATGTCCTTGTCTGATGTTGCGCTATTTTATACGTCATGGACCTTTGCAAGCGCATGAACGCTTCCATGAGTGAGGCCGAACAAGATCAGAAATGTTCTGAAAGGCATTGATGATGATGCCTTCCAGATACTCGTCGCCAATGATCCCTAGTCTGTGTCCGATGTCATAAGCTACTGCCAAAGCTTCGATGAGCGGCGCAAACAGCGCCTTTCCCCTCGCCGTGCCGGCTTTCAGGAGGCCACAATTTCCAGCTTGGCTCTTCCCGGGGACGGTGCCCTGGACCACCAGTCGCTCCTCCAGCGCATTCAGCAGTTTGTTCGTGAGGAAGTCGCCCGCCAGCTGTACTTGTCTACCTGCCCACCTAAGCCTGCGCTGCCGCGCAGCCTCCAGCGTGTCATACAGAAGCAGGTCGCCGAGGTACTGGCCCCTTCTTCTCTCCAGCAATCACTGATCGCGGCTCCTCTAACGTACGCTGATGCTGCGGTGCGACGGCGGCCCTCACCTGCGGCTCCTGTCTACAGGCCTCCTCACCACCTGTTAGAACCGCAGCGACCTGCAACTCCCACTTATCGTCCGGTTGCCTGCGCACGATCACAGCCGCAGCCTCTCAATCAACCCCTGGCGGACGCAAGACAACCGACCTATTTGCTACGCCTGTGGAGTCGCTGACTACGTGGCTCGTTTGTGCCGCAGTCGCGACCATCGTCCGTACAATTATTGGCACCGACGTACGATCTTCCGCCGTCCGCCTCGCCTGCGTCACATGAGCCGCCTCGGATTTCTCTTCTCTACACCATTTCCGCTCCCACCGTTCGCTGTCTCCTGGCCGGCGTTCCCGCGTTCTCCGATGCTCCGCCGCCAACCCGCCGTGCACGCGGAAAACAAACGGCCGCAGTTTCGGAGGCAAGAACTGCGCCGCCAGTGACTCGCTCAAGATCTGTTTCCGCCTGCCAATATTATCACCGGATTCGTTGTGGGAGTCGCCATCGAAGCGCTTTTTGACACTGGCGCAGCCGTTTCCGTTCTCAGTCACACCCCCTGTCGCCGACTAAAAAAAGTGACGACGCCTCTTCCTGCCGTTTCTCTTCGTACCGCCAGTGCTCAGGACATTCAATCAATAGCCGCCTGCACAGCCCGCCTTCTTATCGAGGACGTTCCATACACGAAAGAGTTCTTCGTCCTCGCCCGCTTATCTCACGACGTCATCCTTGGTTGGGAGTTCCTCTCCACACATCACGCCGTTACTGACTGCGCCCGTGCACAGCTTGAGTTATCGTTCCCATGGATGTACCCGTTGCTGCTGCTGCTACTGTAGTCGTCTCCGAGGGCACAGACACTCTGCCTTTCTCTTCAGTGTTGGTGCCTCTTTCTTGTGCTGCTCAGATCTCCAATGCAACTGTAATTTATACGCCCTCTTTACGTTGTGCTGACCACAAATCCGTCTTGCTGCCTCATGCCCTGCTGGCAATTTTTCGTAGCTTAAGCGCTATTTATGTGTCCAACCTGTTCTCCAGTCCTACCATTTTACTCCGTGGGCAATCGCTTGGTAGTGTTGGCTTACTCGATCCCGCCGCAGCATATCCCTCGTCGATAGCACGGCCGGCCTTCACATCAGCGCCATTACGCTTGGTCGCGTCACCAATCCATCTTCTCCCGATATTTTTCATCGATCCGTCGACGCTGCCCTGACGCTTACACAACGAGCCCACCTTGTCGCCGTCCAATAACGTTTTGCAGCTTCGTTCGACTACCAGAAACCCTCCTTGGGCCGCGAAACCACCGTTACCCACTGTATTGACACTGGCTCCCATGCCCCTCTGCTCCGACGTCCGACCGCGTGTCAGCCGCTGAGCGCCGCATAATTGACGAACAGGTGACCGACATACTTAAGTGTCATGTGATCCAGCCGTTGCATAGCCGATGGGGATCACCGGTGGTCCTGGTGAAGAAAAATGACGGTTACCTTCGGTTCTGCGTTGACTACCGCCGTCTGAACAAGATTACTCGCAAGGACGTTTACCCTCTCCCTCGTATCGACGACGCCTTCGACTGCCGGCAAGGCGCTGAGTTCTTTTCTTGATTGGATTTGCGCTCCGTTTACTGCCAGGTGCCGATGGCAGATTCCGGTCGCCCAAAAACCGCTTTCGTCACACCCGACAGGTTTTATAAATTTACTGTCATGCCCTTCGGCCTCTGCAATGCACCCGACATATTCGACGCATGATCGACAACCTACTCCGAGGGCTCAAATGGCACATATGCCTTTGTTACCTGGATGACGTTGTGATCTTTTCCTTGGATTTTTCGTCTCACCTCCAGCACCTTGAGACTGTTTTTCGATGCCTGGCCCGACGCTGGTCTCCAACTTAATCTAAAGAAGTGCCGCTTCAGAGCGCCGCAGCTCACTATTCTCGGACATGTCGAGTCAAAGGATGGCGTTCTCCCGGACCCGGCAAAGTTGCGCGCTGTAGCCGAATTTCTGAAGCCCACTTCTGTGAAAAAAACTCCGCAGCTTCATCGGCATCTGCTCCTACTTCCGCCGCTTCGTCCGCAATTTTGCCACTATCATCGACCCCTGGCCAAGCCCCTTTCCAGCTACGACCCTTCGGCCTGGTCGCCAGCCTGTGATGAAGCCTTTTACGACCCTCCGCCAATTCTGCGTCATTTCGATCCTCGTTATCCGACTGAACTCCACACCGATGCCAGCGGCGTCGGCCTCGGTGCAGTACTCGCTCAGCGCTAGCCTGGCTTTGACGAATACATTGTCGCTTACGCCAGCTGGACACTCACAAAATCTGAAGCCAACTATTCTGTCACCGAGAAGGAGTGTTTAGCTATCCTTTGGGCGATCGTCAAATTTCGCGTCTACTTGTGCGGGCGCCCTTTTGACGTTGTCACCGACTACCACGCCCTTTGCTGGCACTCCACTTTGAAAGATCCCTCCGGTCGACTGGCGCGTTGTGCTCTGCGACTCCAAGAGGGCGACATAAACGTTGTCTATCGTTCCTGCCGTAAACATGCAGATGCTGATGCGCTCTGACGTTCACCATCTACCATCTGAGGCAGTGCCTTGTATATCTGCCCTGCGTTCTTTGTCCTCTGACCCCACTGATAATGCTTCCGAGCAACGCAGAGATCTATGGATCGCTTGCCTCTTAGATTTCTTATCTGGCCGATCGTCGCGACCTCATTCTCGTGCACGCTCTCCGTCGCCAGTCCCATCATTTCGCCATCAGAGACGAGCTTCTTTACCGCCGGAACTGCCTCCCGGATGGTCGCAAGCGGCTACTTGTCATTCCGACCCTTCTGCGCTCCTTCATTTGTTCCCACTACTACTCTGATCCCCAGTGTGCCCACGCCGGCTTATTGACAACCTTCACCCGCCTACGACATAGGTACTACTAACGTGAGACGTATACTTATTTTCGCCAGTTCGTAAAGTTCTGCATGCCCCGAATGTCAGCGCCGAAAAAAACCACATTGCCGACCCGCCACTCCTCTGCAGCCGCTGCTCTGGAATTCTCAGCCCTTCGAGAGTGTTGGCTTTGTCTTGTACGGCCCTCTTCCCAGCACATCAAACGGCAACCGCTGGACCATCGTTTACATCTACCGTCCTACACGCTACGCCGAAACGTCGCCTTTACCATTTGCTACAGCCAACGACATAGCTTTTTTTCATCCTCCATCGTATCATTCTTCGCCATGGTGCTCCCAAAGAGTTGCTGAGTGATCGAGGTCCCGCGTTCCTCTCTGAAGTTGTTGAATCTGCCCTTCAGGATCGTTCACCGCACCACATCCGCCTACCATCCACAGACAAATGGCATGGTTGAGCGTTTCAACCACACCCTTGGCGACATGATGGCCATGTATATTGCTTCCGATCACTGCAACTGGTTCGCGTTCTACCTTTCGTCACCTATGCTTATAACTCCGCTGCTCAAGCCACCACCGTATTCGCTCCACGTTTTCTTCTCTACGGTCTTGAGCCTTCTTGCACGATGGACACAATTCTCCCATACCGCCCTGATGCTTCTGAATTTAGGACTCTTTCCAAAGCCGCCACTTAAGTCGAAGAATGCCGCCAGCTTGCCCGGTATTTCACTTCTCACGCCAAGCAGCAGCAGAAAAGCCCCCGTGATACCTCTGCACTTCTTCCCCCTTATCTTCCTTACTCTTTGGTCTGGATGCGTGCCTTCCTCAAGTCCAGGACTTTCCTCCAAACTTCCCAGCAAGTAGCAGGGCCTCTACCGCATTCTTAAGCAGACCTCCCCCGTCAATTACCTCATCGAACCCCTAACTACGTCCACTGATCATCGTCGCTGAGGCAGTGAAATTGTCCACCCGGACCGCCTCAAACCATACTACGACCCCGCCGTCGTCACATCGCCATAGACCCTCAGGACGGTGCCTTTTTACCCGGGGAAAGTTGTAAGACAGGCATTCGGCCCCCGAACCGTCAATGGCTGGCGCTTGAGAAAGAGGACGACGACAAGCGCTACACGTTCCGATGCTCGTGCGTTCTCTGGACTGATCGCTGCCGCTGGACTGGACCTGAACTGTACTCGTAGTTGTTCACTACGCAGAGCCTTGGAAGACGTGCTGCTTTACACCAGTACAGTTCAGGTCCAGTCCAGCGGCAGCGATCAGTCCAGAGCACGCATAGGGGATTTTCTTCTGTAGTTTGTGCTGTTGATCAATGGAGATTATTAGTGGATCTTCTGTCGCTTAAATATAGTTAATTAGAAAAGCAGAAGAAAAACAACCACATGCCGCCGGTGGGAACCGAACCCACGACCTCCGAATTACGCGTCCGGTGCTCCACCAACTCATCTACGGCGACGGCTGTCTGGTGTTTTCCTTTCGGTGGTATTTAATTTTACGTGTGATCTAACGTTGACAGTGTTCACCAGCGCCACCCTCGACTATAAGCGGCAGACGTAGTACGTCCTGTATTACCGCTGGTGTGACGTGCAACGTCATCGAACGGCTATGGCGGAAGCTACGTGAGAACCCTCTTATGCTTCCTATATGGCATCAAGGCTGCTAGAACCGAGGCCCTCGTAAACCAATTAAGCAGACAAGGGAAGACGAAATGAGGGGCTCGTTATACACCCAGCAAGCAACATACCTCCCGATATGACACCAAAAAGAATGGGATGTCCCAGTCCCGGTACAACATTTATCAAACGTTTGTAGACCGCAGAGGCAGGACATAGAAACGCAAGCAAAGAGGAAGTGCTCCCACTAAGGGTCTAGAAACTTTTTTTCTGGCTTAACCAGCAACAAAAACGAATCATACCATTTTGGTCCCAGAAAGGTAACTGAGTATAACGTTTCGGGACCAATGATTTTCAACAAGAAATAAAAATCGACTGCTCGCTCTCTTTTCTCTCCCCCTCGCAACACAAGCTGCAGGGACAGAAGGTTTTGCTGTTGCACTCGTCGTTTTGAGAGACCAAACAGCAGTTTCGTTCGAACAGCCGAAGGAAGCGGTTAACCGCGCATCTCTCTCGGCGCATGCGTTTCTCGTGCACGTGGGCCATCAGCTCCCTGCCGCAGGCAGACGACTGCGGTCTGCCTTTTCATCGCGCCGCCGGAAACAGCGGCCATCAGCGTGCCCGTCTTCTAGCGGTTTCCTTGCTGCTGCCCAACTTCAACGTGGTGCGGTGGTTCCTGAAGGCATGAGCCGACTATCGGCAGTCCTTGCTGCGCCGCTGTCCAGACGAGGTGCACTAATGGCCTCCCGTCGCTCGCCTCACTGGACGGAAGCCATCTTGCGCACCCTTTTTCGCGCAGCCCCCAGTCGTTCGCGCGCAAGCCCCAGCGCGCGGCAGCTCTTGCTCTCAATCACTGGGTTGTCGTGGACTTCGTAGCTATATGGATTCACGGCAGCTTTCCCGCGCACCTCAGCGTGCCCAAACCATTCCTTTTGAAACTGATGCAGCGGCGGCGCATCGCAAGTTTTTTGCGCAGCTTCATGGCCCTACTGATGCCGCTGTTCGAGCGGTGTTCGCGGCGGCGGAGTTCGTGGCAATGGCTGACTCCTAGCACGCACCCTCCCTACCTTTCTCAGCGACTCCAACGACTGTAGCGTGGCCGTCCACTGCGGTCATAGGCTGGAAGGACCTTCGGAGACCCACCATCCTCTTGCTGCGAGTGTACATGGATTAGCCTGCTCTAACCTACTTCGCCGTCACCCAAACAGCCTGTCGTAGCGGTATAGTTTGTGTTGTGTTCGCGTTGCTAATGACTCCTCCCCCGATCGGATTACTTGTGCCTTGATCTCGCCTCCCACGGCGGACCGCGCCGCACGCGCGGTCTGCTGCACCAGGGTCTTCTAGTTCACTGTAACCATGGGTGTGGCGCGCCACGGCTCCTACCTCAAGACGTCCCCCCCCCCCCCCACCTCCCGTCTGGCTCCAAGCAGTCTTATTCCCACACTTAGTCACAAGAAAACAAAACTCACAGGATCGTTACGAGGGTGTAACGCGTATATTTGAATGTTTGAGCGTACGCTGTGCTGTGGGAAGGCGCAGGATAGAAGGCTGCGTAGAATTCATGGTTGCGGCGGTTGCAGCCTTCTATTTCATCCCTGGGTTTCCGTTAGCAACGTCGTCAAGGTATGCTGGTTTAGGCACATTTTTTTTTACTTTCGCTTAGTAGAACTAAAAGGATTTTAAACCGAAAAGCTCTACTCCTCCCATGCTGAGCCTGAAGGCCATCTGGCTCTTGGATTTGACCTCTAACTGGAGGCGCGCCGCATGTGCAAAAATCGTGCGCGGCAGGTGCCGCGATCTTCTTCATCGACGCCATAGCTGTGCGTCTGGCAGTCACGTCCACCGCTCCGCCGGTTGCTGCTCGGCCGCCCCTCGCCAATTGTGGCATGTGATGTACGTGTCACCTGATTCGCTCTTGCGCTTAGCAGTCACGTCTGCCGCTGCGCCGACCGCCGCTCCGAACGCACGTTCTTGCACTTGTGGCATGTACGGCATCACGTGATTTGCTCTCGCGGATTTGCTCTCGCGGAACCAAAGAAACCGTGTCTAACCATGCTTAACAAAGCTTTCGCTCTGTATGTCCTTACAGAGTGGCTGTATGTACAGCGTATTTTTTACATGTATTTCTATGGGGCGCTAACCTTCTCGGGACGCAAAACTCCCCACTGGTGGCGCTGAACGCAGCGCCGACGGTGGAGGCGTTTGGCGGGCGCAGGGTGCCTTGCGTGCGCTACTCAGACCCTTGATTTCTATGCGGTGCTTGTGGAGTGCCAGAATTCCTTACGTTGCAGCGCCTACGGGAATCACCTTCTAGAAAATCTACACAGCGATATGGCTATGACTAATAGTGAGGTATACAGAAACCTTTAAATACAATGAGGGGCCAAACTTTAATACTCAGGAGGTAACTATTAATGTAAGGTAACCAGCTTAAACGTTAACACGCCTTAGCTGTTTGTCGATATCCCTCACGGGCAACAATGCCAAAGGGCATATTATATAGTTCGAGACCTAATTTTCAATATTATTGTTGCTGCAGCCCCCATGACAGCCAAGCACGGCATCTGGGATCAGGAGTGACAATAGATGGCACCTTTTGCTAAGAAGAAGACGAAGCCGTAGCATATTGACGCTGGAGGCCAAGGTGATCGCTTTACTTAAAAACCTGGGTGGAGGCTATGAATTGGATAATATTAGGCCAATTTTTGAGCATCAAATGTGGTAAAATTGATAAAAAGGGTGTTACTAATTCGTTTTTCAGCCTTCGTGGACCACAGAGCTATTCGCAGCCCGCGTCAACTCAGTTTCCGGCCACGATGTTCGATATGGAATGGACACGCATATGCTGATCTTGTCGAATTCTCTTTGAGCGTAGTCAACACCTGTACGCTACTTTGGTTACGCTAGACGTCTCCTAAGCTTACGACAGTGTAGAAGACTTCATCCTAATACCTAGGTTACAGTCGCTTTAGTTTCCAGATTATTTAGTTGTTTGGATATCGGCATTTCTCTATAACAGGGACTTCTTTTGCGTCCATAATGGTGTACATTCAGAGAGGAACAAACAAACGAGAGGTGGTACCGCAAGGAGCTGCCCTTTCTTCTGTGCTGTTTAATATTCTTCTGAGCTCCATTCCTCTCCATCGCCATGTTCGCACCTAAGTCTATGCGGACGACATTGCATTTTTTGCGGCTGCGACTGATATACATTCCCTCTAGATCACTTGCAATCATATCTGAGTACTCTTGAGCACTGGTTGAACACCTTATCCCTGACGTTAAATGTTCACAAGTGCGTTGTCCTTGTTTTTCCTTTACATTATCCTGTAGTGGTCTCTTTTACGTGTCAATTACAACCAATACCTCAGGTTCAATCCCTAGAATATCTAGGCGACATTTATGGCGACAAACTCACCTGGTCGCCCCAAATTGACCATGTCGCGACGAAAGGGGCTCGTGCCGTGGGCATGTTGCGTAGGTTGTGCAGTCACCGGTACGGCATGCGCAGAGATGCGCTGTTAATGATTTACATAATGTACGTCAGGCCCATTTTAGAATTCGGATCTGTTTTGCTTGCAGGCTCGCCTACATACAAACTTCGTCCTCTGGTCCTTTTCGCGAGGGAAGTGATTCGGAGGTGCCTTGGCCTCCCTAAATTTGTGGCTACCAATACGCTGTACCTTGAAGCCCGCATTCTCCCTCTCTTATCTCGACTTCACTTTCTAACTGTGCAGACTTATCTCAGAATCTATGAATCATCTTTACACCATTCGCAAAGCATTTCCTGTTGCCAGCCGTCCTCCTTTTTTGGTGCCCAGTGGTCTGGTTTTCATACCCCACAGGTTGCGTTTGTGCAAAGGCTACTTGAGCCTTTCGGCGTGCATATTTATCGCATCCTTCCTGCGCTCAGCTATGGGTCTTCTGTGTACATTGTTTTCGACATTTTTCCCCAAAATGAAAACCTTCTACCACCCCGTATTCTAAATGGTCTATCAGAAGACCATTTAAGTACCCTACCTACAGATATTGCAAAAGCAACCGACGACTCGCAATGCAATGAGAAGGCAGGTGTAACAATATTCTGTCCGCGTTTAGACTGGCCCTTTCCCTGCGACTTCGAGATTTCACCCCTATTTTTTAAGCAGAGTTTCTGGCAGTAGTACTTGTTCTACATATACGCAAGCTAGACCCCTCTATTACCGCAGTGGCAGTCATTACCAGAGGTGGCAAATGCTCTAATTTTTACTTTGCCTCCCTCACCCTCACTTTTAAATCCATGGCCCTCCCTCACTCTCGTCCTCATTTTGAAAAGTTATCCGTCCCTCCTCATCCTCATCCTGACTTCGAAAATCTGCTGGCTTTCCCTCGCCCTCACTTCGTCGGCCCTCCCTGACCCTCATCCTAACAGTCGTTTTAAAACTCGAGTTATTTTTGTAGTGGGCAAATTCAAGTTATATTACTGAGTAATAAACGTATAACACAAGCCCTCAAGGCACTATTAGACGAGAGGTTAGATGATTATATTGTTGCGTGTGCCCGTGTACGTGTGTGTGTTGTTTGAGCTAATACGTGAGACAAAACCAATACAGCGACGAAATGAGCCCCAAAATATCACTCTGTCTTTACTTCTGGCACGCACTGCTTGCATACATGTGCACTGCACTTATATAAACGCCATATCGCTCGTCTCGTACGCGAGATTGAAACACATGCACGCGACCTGGCCCATCAACAATGGGGACAGGTCTGCGATGGCATGAGTGGCAATTTAGGCCTCAAAGACACCTGGTCCCTCCTGAGATATCTCCTGGACCCGGGTCACAGGAAGGCCACCCAACGCAAGCATGTCACACGCATCTTGCACCAGCTCCCCCTCTCAGACGATGCACTCCTCCAAGCCCTCAAAGATCAATATCTCATCACCACCCCTCCCACCCCCCTCCCCCCGTACACGGGAGACCCCAACCCTGAACTCGACGCGGTCATCTCTCCGGCGGAGGTTCGGGCGGCCATGCACAAACATCGGATTACGACCGCCCCCGGCGCTGACAGAGTCCCCAACAAGGCGCTCCGCAATCTCGACGGCCAGTCCGTGGAGGCTGTTGCAGACTTGTTCAATCACTGCTGGCGAACGGGAACCCTCCCTTCGCAGTGGACTCATGCCCGCATAACTTTCATCCCCGAGCCAGGAAAGCCTCTTGAGATAAGGAATCTCCGTCCCATTTCCTTTACGTCTTGCATCGGCAAGCTCTTTGAGCACGTCGTCCTTGGCCGCCTCCAGGAACACATGGACGACAACCTCCTCTTCCCCCCAACGATGGTTGGTTTCCGTCCCCCCCTCTCCACCCAAGATATCATGCTTCAGCTCTCAGAAGACGTCCTCCACCCCCGAAACACGAGGCGCACGCGCGCGGTCCTGGCCCTGGATCTAAAACAGGCATTCGACAATGTACATCATTCGGCCATCTTGGACGCCCTGTCGTCCCTATACGTCGGCACTCGTACCCATCAGTACATCTCAGCCTTCCTCCGCCACCGCACAGCTGAAATCACTTTTGGCTCACTCTCCTCCCCTGTTTTCACCCTCGGTAGCCGAGGTACCCCTCAGGGATCGGTATTCTCCGCGCTTCTATTTAATATAACTCTCATCCCCATGGCAAAGGCTCTTTCAGTCTTTCAGCAATTCCAGCCCTCTCGCACTCTTTATATGCCGACGACATCACCCTGTGGACCTCCACGGGTAATGTCGGCACCATTGAAGAGACACTACAAGCGGGGGCAGATGTGGTGACCTCCTATGCCCATCAGGTCGGCCTTGCATGCTCTCCTACAAAATCGGAACTTCTGGTCCTTCGCCCCCCTCGGGGAAGACTGGACAAAATTCCCCCACCCGGCATCGATGTCACCATTGATGCCACCCGCATACCAGAGGTAGACAAAGTTCGCATCCTGGGGATGGTTCTCCAGAACAATGGCAAGAACACTGCCACAATCACCAAGCTCACTGCTACCGTTCAACGAACCGTTCGCCTCATCAGACGAATCGCTAACAAACACCGAGGCATGGGGGAACACGACCTCTGCCGCCTGATCCAGGCTTTCGTCCTTAGCCGGGTAGTATACTCCCTGCCCTATCTCTTCCTCTCCCGAGTAGAGGAGAACAAAGTCAACTGCTTCATCCGTCAGGCGTACAAGACGGCCCTCAACCTCCCCCAGCACACGTCGAATGAACGCCTTCTTAAGATGGGCGTACACAACACCCTCGCCGAGCTCACCGAGGCCCATCGATCTGCCCAACTTGATCGGCTCTCCTCCACCCTAGCCGGCCGTCACATTCTTGACGCCATTGGCCTACACCCCCCTGGCTATTATACCCACACCTTCTCCCTCCCACACCGCACACGGGACCTCATCACCATTCACCCCCTCCCCAAGAACATGCATCCCGAGCATCACGCGGCTCGTCGTGCTGCTCGGGCTGCAGCCCTACACAAACACTGTGGCGCACAGCCGGAGAGCGTCTACGTCGACGCAGCTTCTTACACCTCCTCTTCCGCCTTTGCCCTGGCGGTAGTGTCCAATTCGTACACCCCTATTACGGCAGGCACTGTCATTGCCTCCGCTCCTGCGGAAGCGGAGGAGGCAGCCGTAGCCTTAGCCATCGCTACTACATCGGCGACCCACATTTTCAGCGACTCAAAGACCGCGGTCCGTAACTTTGCGAAAGGCCGCATCTCCGAACCCGCTTTCCGGCTTCTAAGCCGGTCTCCCGCCCCTACCCGATCTATTAAGTTTCTCTGGGTCCCGGCCCACGCCGGCCACCCAGGTAACGAGGCGGCTCATTCTTTAGCTCGAGGTTTCGTCAGCCGAGCAGGAGCCGCCGACGCCTGGGGAGACGCTCGAGATCGAATGGTCGCGTATCACGAGATCACTCTACACTACCGTGAGCAACGGCTAACGTATGCTCCTCCGCACAAGTCTCTCACTAAATTGCAGCAGGTGACGTGGCGACAGCTACAATCCCGCACCTTCCTCTCCCCTGCCCACTGAGCCCTGGTTCACCCGGGACTGTTCACGCCAGTATGCACCCTCTGCGGTGCTCCGAAAGCGGATTTTGCACACATTATTTATTCTTGCTCTGAGCTCCTTCCACCAGCCGATCGGCAACTCACAGACCTCGAGCGATGGGAGGCTGCGGTGTCCAGTTCTGACCCGGCTGCCCAACGGCAGCTAGTGGACTGGGCTTTGGAAGTCGCTGAGAAGCATCACCTTCCGGCCAAGACACGCATCCAAGAGCAATCCCATCACTAGGATGTAACAATTAAGGCTTGCTCTACTTTATAAAGTTTTTCACCACCACACCTGCACTTATATAACATTTTATTGTTATCTATATGCACAGCTAAAATTAGTCAGCCCGTTGTTGTGTCTGTGTGCAAAATCTAATGTACGCCAAGAATATTTAGAAAACAATGCAGTAACCTTTACCGTGACAATTAAAGTGCTGCATCGGAATGACGTCACACCAGATTACGGCAACAGTTATCGCCGCTGTCCTCCTCACACCCCTTCTATAACCGTTCGCACAACGCCTATAATAACACGCACCAAAGCAATAAACGTTTTCTTGCCCCAGCCACCGCTCTGTATAGGGAACCTGCGCTGCCCAGACGGCACTGCAATTATTCCATTCGGTGACGACTTAAAACTGCTTTTGTCAGCCGCTTGGGCCGCTGCAAACGCGAGAGCACATTCTGCGCGATTAGATATCCGCGTATGGCTGACAGCATTCATTGCCTAGCTTCTCGGCGTAGCCCAGATAGCTGACGCACGGCACGTGCGCCTTCGACAGAGCGCGGAGGCTCACGCCAATAAGCGCCTGAAGGTGGCGCGGAAAAGTACTAAGAGTACATCTTTTCTGTAAAGGGCGTCACCCTACAGTGGAAAGCAGCGCAGCTGATTTATCCAAGGCATTGCGGTTTAAGGACAGTGAAGGGAAAGTAGATTTTAGGCGGGTAGAAATAACAATGCGAAGGTTATCTGATTGGTGGCTAAAATCAAGAGAAGAGTAAAATTTCATAAGTCATGGCTAGGTGGCTTGCGCCACCGCCCGATTTAAAGGTTCAGCCGTATCCATCCATCCAGAACTACCCAAAACTGCTTGTTCTTCTCACTAGGCAATGTGTTATGGCGCTTAAATCGACACCGCAAACTTCAGTTCGCTATGGTGCGGATTCTTCAGTGGCGACGAGGATGGGATGACAACGGGCCGCCTTCTTAGTACGCCGCAGCCTTCGCCACCATGGCAGGATATGCGATATGCCAGCCCGTTTGACGAGACGAGCGACAAGTGGCCAGCTTACCAAGATCGACTGGAGGCTTTCTTTGAAGGCAAAGGCATCACGGACGAAAAGAAGAAGCGGGCCCTGTTGGTTGCCAGACAAGGGGAACGAACTTTCTTACGTCCAAGTGGTAGCTTCGTTGCAGCAGCACTTTTCGCCGCAACTAAACGAAATAGCAGTCTTGCAAGTTCTTTACACGCGGCCAGCTGCCAGGCGAACCTGTCAAAGATTTCATAGTTGCCATTCGTCAAATAGAGGACACATGAAATTTTGGCGCTACGTTGGATCGAATGCTGCGAGATCGCATGGTTTGTGGGCTGCAAAGCGCAGGAGTGCGTCGACAATTGCCTGCGAAGCCGCAGTGGACGAGGAGTGAAGCAGAAGAAATCGTGCTACCAGCCGAAATGGCAGAAGCGAGCGCACAGCAGATAAGGAGCCACGCCGCTGAAGGAAACATACGTACGTACATGCGATGGCAGGACAGGCGTATCGCCCAAGAAACCGGCCGCGGATTATTGCGTGAAACCGCTGCGGAGCGAAAGGGCACGAATCGGAGGATTGCAGTTTCCGTTCGGCAACATTCTTCAAGTGCAACAGCGGGGCCATATCTCCCGAGCCTGTTTCTGTCGAGAGAGAGAGAGAGTTCATTGAAGGGCCACTAGGGCTGTCGCATCAGGTAAATACCTATCATCTCGGGAGAAGAACACGTCTGTGGGCACGGACGGTATATTAGCGTTGGAAGCAGCGGACAGTCATGCCAGCCACGTGGGCATCACGCAACCCATTGTACGCACATTGAATTCTGGGGGCGTTCCAGTGGACATGAAGGTCAATACAGGGTCACCGCCGGTCATCACATGACCCGCCTATGAGCAAAACAAGACAGTGTGGCCCAAGCGGCGTGATTCGCCATTGTAACTGACTTCCTTCCTGGAAAGGCTTCCCTTTCGGGGACAACTCAAGGTTTCGTGCGGAAACCGGTCGACGGACGGATCCCTGACAGTCCTCGGTTGCTCCGGCCCCAACCTGTGCGGGCGCGACCTGATACAGGCGTTCAACATGCTGGATGCGCCAGTAATGAATGTGAACACGACAGGTGAGCGCAGGCCTTTCGTCGGGATGGGCGATGTTAACGTGCACCGGTTGCTAACAGAATTCGCTGACGTGCTCGCGCCAGGCTTAGGTCTCATCAGGGGTCCGCCGGTACACATTGAGATGCGGGACAATGTGGTACCGAAATTCTGGAAAGCACGCGAGGTTCCGTACGCCTTTCGTCCAAAGGTAGACGCTGAACTTGAGCGCCTTTTGGCCGCGGGTATTATTGTCCCTGTGCCTCATTCCAAGTGGGCCGCACCGGTGGTGCCGGTAGTAAAGCGTAACGGCCACATTCGTCTCTGCGGTGATTTTAAACTCACGGTAAACAAAGCTTGTCACACTGAGCAATATCCGCTGTTCCGGGTGGAAGATATCCTGGCAACGTTGAACGGTGGCCAGGTTTTCACCACGATAGATTTGCGGAAGGCTTACAGTCAGCTACCGTTAGAAGAGGAAGCCATGCTACTTACGACCATAAACACGCATAAGGGACTGTAGCTTCACTCGCCTGCCATTTGGAGTGGCTTCCGCGCCGACAGTGTTCCAACGCCGCACGGAGACCAACTTGCAAGGACTTCCGGCGGTTCAGGTCTACTTAGACGACGTCATCATCGCGGAGAAACACAATGACTGCACCATACTGCGCGAAGTGTTGCAGCGGTTTCGGGAAACTGGCGTACGCTTGAATGCGGACAAATGCAAGTTCCGCCGAGCACAGGTGGATTTCCTGGGACATCGAATTAGAGCTCAGGGACGGAAACCAATGTCGGAAAACGTGGAGGCCATCCTTCGGATGCAGGTGCCGCGGTACAATTAAGGTCGTATCTGGTCATGGTAACATTATACCACAAGTTTCGTTCCAATGCATCTACAGCCATGCCCCCCCCCCCCCCCCCTGTATCAACTGCTCCGCAAGGAATTGAAGTGGGAGTGGGGTCCCAGTCAACAACAGGCATTCAGCAAGGTGAAGGACCTCCTCAAGTCCGCTGATTTCCTGGCGCATTTTGACCCATTGAAGCCTCTTGTCCTGGAATGCGACGCCTCCCCAGAAGGGATCGGTGCAGTGCTTTCTCACGATGTCGGGGACGGGGTGAGTTGACCCATAGGCTTTCGTTCTCGGGTACTGACGGAAGCCGAGCGAAATTATTCACAGCTTGAGTGCGAAGCTGTGGCTCTAGTTTTTGGGGTCTATAAATTCCGACAGTACCTACTCGGTAAGCCATTCACACTGTTTACTGACCATAAGCCGCTTGTGGGATTTTTCATCCAGATCGGGCTGTACCAGTAGTGGCCGCCGCCCGAATCCAGCGATAGGCCCTGCTGCTGAGTGCATACGACTACGTCATCACACCAGCCTGGAAAAGACAACGTTCCAGCAGATGCCCTCAGCCGACTCGCGACGTCCGCAACGTCTCAGCCAGAGACCCTGGAAGAAACCGGGGACCGCGAGTATGTGTTGCTTACGGAAAACCTCAATGGCGGTGTTATGTCCGCGAAGCAAATGGCCGCTCTCACCTCGCATGATGACGACTTAACAAAGGTGCAAAAATGGGTGCGGGAAGGATAGCCAAGAAATTTGGGCCCAAAAACCTGCATTTGCGACCATACTTCGACCGGAAGCTGAGATAACGTGGAGTCATGGGCTTCTATACTGGGGCCATCGCGTAATCGTGCCTAACAGCGCAAGAGCGGGAATGTTACTCCTGCTGCATGATTCCCATCAAGGTATTTGCTCAATGAAGCGGCTAGGTCGCTCCCTGCTGTGGTATCCTGGGATTGATAACGAGATTGAGAATATGGTTAAGTCGTGTCCCAGTTGCGTACAGGCAGCGCCTATGCCGCCCCCCCCCCCCCCTTAAGACATCTCCGGTCGCATGGCCAGAAACGGGAGAGCGTTGGTCCAGGCTGCATATTGAATTTGCGGGGCCATCGATAGACACATGCTACTGATCGCTGTGGATTCACATAGTAAATGGATCGAGGCAGTACCCCTGAAAAGCACCACAACCCACGCCACCATAGGAGCCCTGCGCACCTTGTTCGGCACGTTCGGATTGCCCCGGACGCTGGTTTCTGATAATGGCCCGCAATTTACAAGTGCTGAATTTCGGGAGTTTATGAAGCTGAATAATATAACACATCTCCGGACAGCACCGTATCATTCGCAGTCCAATGGGCTTGCGGAATGCGCCGTGCGAACTGCTAAATAGTTTTTGAAGAAGAATGTCCATGGGTCTTTGAAAACACGCTTGGCAAGGATTCTGCATAGGTACCGAAGGACGCTCAGGCAGGGGGCAGTACTCCAGCGAAACTCCTGATTGGTTACGAGCTCCGTTACAGACTGGACAACGCAGTGGCACCACCGGGGCCTCTCGCTCCGCAGTCTCCAGTTGACCGCCACGTTCCTGGCGTGTAGCGGCCGGGGGAATCTGTCTGGGTAAAGAACTTCGGGTGAGGCGAGCCATGGATC
Organism: Amblyomma americanum; assembly: GCF_052857255.1. Taxonomy (NCBI): domain Eukaryota; kingdom Metazoa; phylum Arthropoda; class Arachnida; order Ixodida; family Ixodidae; genus Amblyomma; species Amblyomma americanum. The sequence continues at coordinate 422,740,355 of NC_135497.1, read as the reverse complement.
CCAGCCCGAATCACGTCATCGGACGGCACTCTCATGGTGAACGCCGATAGTCCTGAGGGGGACAACATTCGTCGACACAGCGACCAGATCAAGCCACGTGTGGGGGAGCATGGCCGGGACGACGGAACAGGTGACCCTGAGCGCCAAGATGAAACCGCCAACCCCCAGCCTGCGCCGTCTTCCGATGCAACGACTTTGGCCTGTGACATGGACTGCTCCACCGCCTACGTGCCCGTGACACTCCCTCAAGAAACTGCCCGTCGCGCCGGTTCATTATTCCCACAAAGGGCCGTCATCAGCGTCTGAGCGCCTGCCACCTCCACAGATGCCTCCCGTTAGTCAAGTCTCTCTGCCACGTGCTGCGAACTCGTTCCGCGTTACCATCAAGCCTACATTGCGCTTTGATATGACTGCCATCCCTGCCCGGAATGTTCAAGCCACAATTGACCACGCTCTTGGCTCTTCGAACTACTGCGGGTTTGTTGTCCATCGCCCATCGAACACCATCACGGTAAACTTGCCATCCTTATGGACGCCCAGAAAATGTGGGCAGTTAGGCAGATCCCTTTGGATGACAGCAAGCATGTCCCGGTGCAAATTTATTTTGCATCCGGTCCTGACACCCTCCGCTGCATGGTTTATCATGCCGACAGCACAAGCCCTCCCGAGGAGGTGCGCGCAAACATTCGCTGCTCAACTCACCTAGTAATGCAAGCAAGGCCTATGGGGTGCCGTGGCTCATACCAGCTCATCCTGCAAGGCCCGTTGAATCTCCCGAAGTACCTTAGCTACTACGCTGCGACGTCAAGCCACAGCCCTTCCGACCTCGTCGTATTTTTGTAATCTGCCACAAAGAAGGACGTATGCAAAATACCTGCCCTAATTCTGCAGCTGTGGCCGACATGAATGAATCAACGAAAGAACCAACAGTTCATTGTGCCCTATGCAAATCGCCGGACTATGACATTCGCTCCCCGGCGTTTCCAAAGAAGAAGCAAGCGAAGAATTCATATTTGAACAGCGCAATAAAACAACGGAACACAACGAATAATGGACACCACGAGCGCTTGTGGTGTCCATTCTTCGTTGTGTTCCGTTGTTTTATTGCGCTGTTCAAATCTTAATAAGTACCAACTCGCCCAGTTCGCAGCCTTAATGCAAGCGAAGAAGTTTCACAAGTCGCCTGCAAAAGTGAATGCTCCTACAAGTAATCGCTTTGCAGCTCTCGCATGTGACGATAACGACTTCCCTGAACTTCCTTTATCTGATCCCGCTGCTCGCCATACGTCTCCTCACCAGCGTTCATATGCACAAGCAGCGGCTCACCTTCCCGGTTCAAATGGTACAACAAAACGACCAGTGCATCCATCACATGCGGATACCACAGATGAAGACACAGCTTTAGACAATCCTATCGCGGAGGTTCGCCGCCGACTAGACGAACTCACCCAGCGCCGGGAACAGCGTCGTTCTCACTCCTCTCTGCGAATTCTAATAACTCGGGAGCAATCATAAGAGGAATCACCTCGAGTAAGCACTCGGCTACAATCAGGTGCCGTCCACCTGTTAGCCGTGACAAACCCGATAGTGGATAACATATTAGCGCTCATGAAGCAGGCGACATCCCTCATCGTAGAAGCTCTTCGGCCTCGTCATGGATAGCGCATCATCTATGGTGGTGCAGTGCAACTGTCGAGGATTCGCTAATAAGGCCTCTGAAGTGAACATCCGCCTTCGCGGCGGAAAGCTGAAGGCATGGGCGTTCCTACTGCAAGAGCATATTTCACTTCCACGCCTTTCAGGTTTCTGCGCATAACATTCGCCCTCTATCCCTGATCGCCGTTGCATCGCCTCCTCCCTCAGCCCAGGTAAATCTGCAATTTATATTCACAGTTCAGTTCCGCATACACCGCTCGACCTTTCACGGTGTTGCAACCCACGTCAAGAGGTTGTCGCCCTTCTCGCTAAACCTGCACGCACACCCCTTATTTTAGTTTCATTTTATGGTCGTCTTGGCTCCGCATGCCCCAATCTGAAATGGGTTCGTTTTCTACGTTCTACCATCTCGGGTATCCCTATCCTAGTTGGTGGTGACTTCAACGGCGCACACACTTCGTGGGGTTACCCATCGGATTACTCAAGAGGCACACACATCCAAGGGAGCTTTTCAGATCATTCCTTTCAACTTAAACCAGCCAAATACTTCTGCAAAAAAACAGCGCGAACAAACGGGGACTAGACGAAGAATACACAGGACCAAGCGCTGACTCTCAACTAAAGTTTAATCACAGGAAGCACACTTATAAAAGGAAACAGAAAACGAAAAAAACACAAAATCAGAACGCATGTGTTACTATGTGATGTCCAGATATGCAACTTCACAGTCACGCAGGAGCAGGGATGGTTGGCTGACACATAATCTTGGTTTCTTTGTCATGTTATACGCCTCGATAATTTCCCTGGTCAACTGGTCGGGGTGTTTGTACAAAATGTCAGTAAAATGCAAGGACGGAAAACATGATTGACACTCACGGCAATGATCAGCTAGATTAGTGCAGCGATTAGATTCTAATGAATTGAGATGTTCTCCGAGTCGTGTGTTGATACAACGTCCCGTTTGCCCAATGTATATCTGACCACAGGATAGGGGGATTTTATAAACTACCCCTTTGGAGCACGGCACAAAACTTTTAGCGTGCTTAACACCACAGGACGTTACAGATTTCTTGGGGTTGCGGGACTTATTTTCTACTGCTGAACAAATTTTACTGAGCTTATTCGGGGCCGAAAAAACCACATCAACTTTATACCTATGGGCCACATTTTTAAGACCATGAGACAGGCGATGCACATAGGGAAGGACTGCGAACTTTTTCCGTTTCTGTTCTTTCTGTGAAGACGGCAGCAATGTCGGCGCTTTAAGCTTTTTAATTATTTTATTGCAACCCAAAGTGATAAGCTCAGCTGGATATCCTGCTTCCTTTAGTCTCTTAGCCTGATTATCAAAGCTTTCTTGCATAGCATGGTGACAAGATTTTGACAACGCAGATGACAAGGATGAAACAACAATTCCACATTTCACTACCTTAGAATGATGTGACTTATAGTTCAGCAGCGGTTTGTTGGCACGTGGCGCGTAATTCCAACACATGTGTCCCTTCCCCTCAGTCAAACATAAATCTAAAAATTGTATCTGGTTATCGACCGGTACCTCAGTGGTGAACTGTAAACCCCGTGCATTAGCTTTAAATGCTTCTAACACTGTAGACATGTGCTTGGCAGAAAGAACAGAAACGGAAAAAGTTCGCAGTCCTTCCCTATGTGCATCGCCTGTCTCATGGTCTTAAAAATGTGGCCCATAGGTATAAAGTTGATGTGGTTTTTTCGGCCCCGAATAAGCTCAGTAAAATTTGTTCAGCAGTAGAAAATAAGTCCCGCAACCCCAAGAAATCTGTAACGTCCTGTGGTGTTAAGCACGCTAAAAGTTTTGTGCCGTGCTCCAAAGGGGTAGTTTATAAAATCCCCCTATCCTGTGGTCAGATATACATTGGGCAAACGGGACGTTGTATCAACACACGACTCGGAGAACATCTCAATTCATTAGAATCTAATCGCTCCACTAATCTAGCTGATCATTGCCGTGAGTGTCAATCATGTTTTCCGTCCTTGCATTTTACTGACATTTTGTACAAACACCCCGACCAGTTGACCAGGGAAATTATCGAGGCGTATAACATGACAAAGAAACCAAGATTATGTGTCAGCCAACCATCCCTGCTCCTGCGTGACTGTGAAGTTGCATATCTGGACATCACATAGTAACACATGCGTTCTGATTTTGTGTTTTTTTCGTTTTCTGTTTCCTTTTATAAGTGTGCTTCCTGTGATTAAACTTTAGTTGAGAGTCAGCGCTTGGTCCTGTGTATTCTTCGTCTAGTCCCCGTTTGTTCGCGCTGTTTTTTTGCATTATGTATCACCAACTCGCCCGCTTATCTATCCTGTCAAATACTTCTACCTGCCCAAAAGGTGCCCAGTATTCACCTGATTTGACTTGGTGGTTAGGCCCCGGTAACCCTTGTTGGGTGTTGATTCAGAGACTTGGGGTAGTGATCACAGCTCTATTTTTATCTCCCTCACGCCTACGCGGCTACAGAAAATACGCCGCAGCGTACGCATAACATCACGGGACTCTGTACACGCAGACAATCATTTATCTGCATTCAACCTGTCTTCCGCACTGTCTACTCTCTCTGGTGTTCTCGCGACTCACACTGTTATCACTACTGTAAATGAAGACGACCCAAACTCGGACATACATCTCTTGAATCTGTGGGCTCTTCGTCGCCAGGCGGATCTTTACGCTACTCGTCATCCCGATGACCCTTCGGCTCTTCCTACTCTTCACCGCGCTACCGCACGTGCGCGGCGCTATGCAAAGCGGCTCGGCAGGCAACGCTGGGCTGCATGGTGTGCCCGCCTGTCCTCTAGGCAGGAAAATCGACATATTTGGAGAATGTTTCACGCCATGGAGCGCCCTTCTCAGGTTGCAGATTACACAGAGAGCATTCGCCTCGCGCTGAATGTGGATGAGGCTCCATGTGCACAACAAGCGGCCCGTCAGTTTTTTCCACACCATGACCACACCGCTACGTCTACGCCTGACTTATTGGTTACAAAGCCCTCCGATGGGATTACTTCTGACCTAACCATGGCAGAGCTGCTGGCCTCCATTGAAGGCCTAAAAACTTTCACTACTCCCGGGCACGACGGCATACCTAACTCCTTATTCCGTAACTTGGAAAGGACGGCTTTGCAAACCCTACTTGATACTTTTAACGAAATGTGGCATTCTGGCGTCATGCCGGGAGACTGGAAGCATTCTATTGTGGTTCCAATAAACAAGTCAGGTCATCCTCCAGTATCTCTCTTGGCCCTTCGTCCAATTTTCCCTACGCCTACCATCTGCAAACTTTATTAAAACATTCTAGCCGCACGCCTGTCGTGGTGGCTGGAATCCCATGATTGTTATCCAGATTTCTAAATTCGTTTCTGCCCACAAATTGGAACAGAGGACGGCCTTGATACTTTGGCTGCTGACGTGCTTGACCACTCTCCGCAGAGTCACCTTGTACGAACCGTGATCGCTACAGACATAACAAAGGCATATGATAACATCATTCACTCTGCCATTCTTGCCTCCCTTCAAACTCTTGGTCTCCCTCACCGGTTCCTCCTCTCCATCCACGCCTTTTTAGCAAAACGAACCTTCTGTGCGCGTATCCATGGAAATCCCTTTGGTAACTTCACTTCCAATAGAGGAGTGCCCCAGCGCTCTGTTCTCTCCCCCACATTATTTAATGTGGCTTTTATTCCTCTTGTTCGAGCCCTAGAGACCATCCCTTCTATCCGTGTGCTTGCGTATGCCGATGATATTGTTACGTGACGGCAAGCAGGTGAAAGCAGGACTATATAAGAGATGGCGATGGGATGATTTAATGGCGGTGGGCCTAGCGCGAGCGCTCCGTGCCTCGCCACTGCCCACTTTGTCGTTTTCTAGTCCGTGAGACAACCCGGGGCTGCCGAGCGATCGTCCCAATCGCGCGAACTAGAAGAACGGCCGTGAAGACGAAACGTAGGGCGTGAAGATGGGCGTGACAGGAGGGATGAACACAGAAGAGAAGAAGATGCAAGGCTTGCCGCCCCGATGAAAGAGATGAACAGATGATGATCACATGAGCGCTGGTCCAGGAAGCTTCCAGGCCGTAGCTAGGTCCCCTTGAGCCGACGGCCGAGGCCCATGAACACACCGAACGGCATGAGCAGGGGCTCTGTTCGAATATGTTGGCGAATTCTAGGGTCGGCGGGGTCATAGGTTCCAGTTGCGGCGGCGTCGTCATGTCGTCGTGTCTTCTGGTCGGGACGGGGGACGGGACGGGTGAGCGGCGTGGTCGGTTCTGGTCTAGACTAGTGGGCTGGGGAACTGCCGGGCGGCGCGGACAGGAACACACGAGCGATGACCTCGGCACACGCAGGACGCCGAAGCTCCAGTACCAGGATGGGGATGAACTCCGCACCTCGCACCAAATGTTACGTGACGACAAGCAGGTGAAAGCAGGACTACATGAAAGATGGCGATGGAATGATTTATGGCGGTGGGCCTAGCGCGAGCGCTCCGTGCCGCGCCACTGCCAACTTTGTCGTTTTCTAGTCCGTAACAATATAACCCTGTGGTGAAGTCATCCAGATGCGTCTATCCATCAGTCGGTCCTTCAGCACGCGCTGGATGTATTGACATCTCGCCTCCCACCTCTGGGTCTAACACTTTCTCCTACTAAATCATGTTTCATTCGCATTGGAAATAAAGCCGGCTTATGGAAAGCTCCTCCTTTAAATTTTACGATACGTAATTCTCTGATTCCTCAGGTAGAAACTATTCGTATTCTTGGTCTTCTCCATACATCTGGTACTGGCACCCCGTGGCTGACAGCCACCCGTAAATCGGCTCATGTGTACTCTAGGTCTGATTCGTCGCATAGCTATGCGCTCTGGTGGCACGCGTGCTCATACGGCCCGCCAGCTTGTGCGCTCAATCTTTCAGCCACGGATAATATATCAGGCACAATTTCAACGTCTCACCCGCAGACAGTGAGACTCCCTTGAAGCTATCAATCATGAGGCTATGCGTGCCATAACATGTCTGTCTCGTTTGACACCCATACCTGTGCTACAGGAGTTCGCCCAACTTAATACACTCACCAGTGAACTCATCGATCAACGGGTGGCACACAGAGCTCGAAAATAGTCTCTCCAACTTCATCGTTTAAAGACACTTCCTCCGTGGTCATATTGCCAGCTCACAGACAATCGCCCCACTGTTTCCCCGTCGGTATCAGCCGCGTACATGCCTGAAGGGTGCATATTGTACACGGATGCATCACATACTCCATAGAGGGGAGTTACTGCTGTGTATAGTCCATCTCATCCGCATCTCAACTCTCGCGCGACGTATACCGCGGATACATGCACTCATCTGGAATTGGAACTTCAAGCCATTTATAATGCCATTTCTTCCCTTCCGCTCGTTCCAACATTCAATACAGTTCATATTTACACCGACTCCGACTCCCGCGACGCCCTTAAACAGCTTAAGGCTGTTCGACGCGCATTCCAGATTTCACATTCAATTCACGTGCTCTGCGTAAAGTATCCATGTCTTGTGCGCATACACTGGATTCGCGGCCATGCTCAGGATCCACATAACATTCAAGCGGATGCTATGACTCATCTTCACGCATCAGACGACCCGCCACCTTCCCCCCTTCCCCCAGATCCGTTCCTGTCCCATGTTTCCGATTCCGAAGTTCTGCGCCAGCGAACATGCGCTCTAATTCCTCCGTGTTCGCACCCTCTCCCCCGTAGTCTTACTCGGAAGGAGGAGGTATCCGTGCGCCGGATTCGCGTAGGGGCAGCTCTGACACCATCTGTCCGTCATCGGTGGCGTGCAAAAGATCTGCCAGCAACTGACAGGTGCCCTCACTGTAGCTCTGCGCCGGACATTTGTGATGTGCGGCACTTGTTGTGGACGTGCCCAGCGACGGCTGCTATTAGAAAACGACTCCTCATGGAGGTGGGCATGCGGTGGAACCGCGAACGTGACTATGTAAAGTGGACTTTGAACAATCGTTTCATCAGCAACCTCTGCGACTACCTCAGCGCAACGGATCCTCACTTTTTCTTTTAACTTTGAATCTCCCGCATTCCTTCCCCTTTTTTCAACTTATGCCTCATGGCACACTTTTCGACTAAAAAAAAGAACAACGACTGGCAAGCAATTTAACACGCGTGAACGCGGGTGCGTGACAAAGGCGACGACACTGCAAGTACAGCTCGAGAGCTTGGCAGTTCGCACAGGCAGGATGTTAGGATTTCTCCCACCTGATCGGCCATCTGAGGGAAGTGTATGAACCGACCGATTTTAAGTCAGAGTGGCATTCCCTCTTGGTGATGTGCACAACCTTACCTCGCGTCTAGTGCTCTGTTGGTCTGTCTTTTTGCGATGTGTTTAGTGGCGTTTCTTAGAAGCTTTGTAAATAATTCAGTTATTGTAATCGGAATGTATTTTCAATTCAATAAATACCATACCTAAAAAAATCTGTGGCGATGGCGTAGTAGTCTGAAGCAGTACCCAGCGGAACTGATTTTTTGGCGCCGCCGCGGGTTCGGATCTCATGCCCCCATGATATGTAGTTTTTTATTTCTTTAGCATCTTCCCCCAGTGCGATGCCGGCTTTCCCCTTTAGTAAGGCTCTTATACTGTCGCTTAAAATAAAACATTGTTCAGGCCACTTTAAAATCAAACGGGTCGCTAAACTCCAGCATTTGGGCTGAATAACGGTAATCACTGACTCCCCCAGTCTGAAGTGAACGATTCATACGGTTGCCATTTCAGTGCCCTGTAGCGCTTGCACTCCGCCGAGAAGCGGTTGTGTGTCTGTTCGAAGCCTGCTTCTAGCACGTGGGCCACCTTGGTCACGTGACGTTTGACGTCATCACAAGCTGCCCACCGTGGCAGTTCAATCAATGATTAGTCGCAAGTGATTCCTCAGGAACAACATGGGTCTCATATGCCCCAGCGGTGGCTGCACACCTGCCATCGCAAGGCAGTGGCGCGTAGCTGAACGCTGCAAAAGCTACTTTAGACCACATAATCTGGGACTGTAAAGCACATCCCCCACCCCCAGATCTCATGGCTGCTCCCTCACCTGACGCGTGGCTTTCAGTAAAGGTCAGCGACGACCGAGGCACTCAAGTCAAGGCTGTCGAATGGGCCTGTGCGGTACGAGACCTACATGGTCTGGACCTCACTTACTGACCACGAATCTACACTTTCTTTCAATAAAGTTTTTACTCACTCACTCTGCGCCAGGAGCGGAATCAGGACTCTCATGGATCTATGAATGCAGAGAACTGACCAATTATACCGCAGTACTAGTCTAAAATAATGCAATATCACGCAAACTTGCATAATTAGATATATAGCAACCGAAGCAAGCCAGTTCAGGTCAAGCAAAAGCGTAGAAAGTCAAGATAAACCGTGACCAGGGCTAATGGTGCTAGCGCACGATAATTCGTGGTTAACCCCATGCTAAAACACCCGTGAATCTTTTGCTTGCACGTCTACGCATTACCCAAACGCCGAGTGTCAATTCCCTACCATGCCTGCAAGAAATTAGTTTCAGCGACAGAAATAAACCAAGAGATGCTGCTGTTATTTGGAGAGCGGTACAACCTTTTCTTTTTTAGCACCCCGTAAAATGCAAGGCGCAGTGAGCGATGATTCAGACCAAAGTGGTTAAGCTGCTGCTTTATTTCCATAGTAAGACTAGAGTGGTTGGCTTTGACCACCACATTGCGGCAGCGGTTTCCTATACCACGTACAGTTCCAGAGAAAATAGAAAGATACGACTGTACTGAACTACTCACAGTGTGAATGAAAAAAATCCACACCAACGCCGCCAACAGGCTTTGGTGTGACAGTGAAATTTCGTAGAAGTATTTTTGCGCTGCAGCCAGTTCTTTGAAAAGTCACTAAGCTGAAATCGAACTTCGTCCCGGGAAACAAGGCTTAGAAATTGGGAGTTCAACAGCCTTACCAGGTATAATTTCTATCCGCTTTATTCCACACACTGATGATCTGACAGACTCAGGGCTAATAAATGTTAACTGCGGTACCACGGTTCCCGCTGGATCGGCGGTCACCTGCACGGTCCGACCAGTGCCTCCTTATTGTCAGCGCAGCATACAGTGTTTCTCCTAAAACTTTACACAATTTTTTTAAAAATAGACTTTTTTTGAGCTAGAAGAGCGCTTTTTTTCGGCATAGTTTTGTCAGCGGTGCAGTACATCACGGCGATGGGGAAGGCTTGTGGATCCCTGTCTTTCGTTTTCGCCTCGTGTACCTCCAGACTGCAGAAACTACGTATTGCCCAGAAACCTTCCCCACAAAACTGGCGCTGAAGAACGGCAATTCATAACGGGCTGCACACAAAAAAGCGTTAGCCCGGAGTACGGTTCGAGCCACCGCCCTCGCCCTCAGACCGTGAATCTTGCATGCCCTCCCTCGCCCTTACCTCACCATGCCTTTCCTCTCTCACCCTCTTCCTCAAGAATTTTCATGCGCCAAACCTCCCTCACCTTTACCTCACTGAGTGAAATACTTGTGAGGTGAGGGTGAGGACGCCGTGATGAGGGCTCGCCCTCGTGAGGATGCCCACCTCTGGTCGCAACGAAAGACTTTGTATTTCTTTAAAATATCCTTGGTTTCTTGTAGACATAATGCTACCGAGGAGAGTGATTTTAAAAGATCTATTATAACACTATATTTTTTGACACATCCTCTTAAGTTCCAATGTATTAGGAACGCCATGCTTATGCTTCTTGAGGATAGTAAACAGCTTAGGCGTCGGGTTTTTCAGGGCCCGTTATTCGTTCATTTTCCTTTTTAGCCCACTCGAAGGAGCTGTGCCGCCAGTGTATCGTGGTCGAGCTTAGAGTTGTGTGCATCGCCCCCATAGAGTGGCTGGAGGTCCGCGGAGTATATCCGCGGAGTATATCCGCGGGCGCAGAGGTTCCAGGCCTCTCCCGGTGGGGGGAAGCCTTGCGGGCAGCCGACCCAGGGGCCGGCGGGCCCTTTGTCAGAAGTGGAAGGGCAGCCTTCGCTGCGTCTGCCGGAGGCGCGGATGGCTCAGACAGAGGATCACTGTGTGCGGCCTGGGAAAGTGCCGAATGCCGGCGTGGTGCCCCACCCCGTAGCACCACATTAGCGAAATTTGTTTTTGCCGTGAACAAGACTCTTCCTTGTATTTGTGCGAACCGCAGTCGTGCTTCTTTGAAAATTATGTTCTGGTCTGTCTTTAAGGTTACGATATCCTTTTTCCTTTTTCCAGGACAGACAGGACCTAGGGCAAGCAGGGTGGTCACGCTCACAGTTCGCGTGGCGTGGGGACGCATCGCAGTCGTCGGGTTGGTGATCATTTGCGGCACATTTGACGCGAGTATCGCGACCGCGGCAGCTTTGGGAGCCGTGACCAAACCTGTGGCATTTGAAGCAGCGTCGAGGGTTTGGTCAAATGGTTTGTTCATAGAAGGTTGTGGCCAAGTACTGCACCAGGGTGGCCAAATGCTGCTCTGGTGAGGGAGTGCGTTGTCGGTTCTGCTCACCGAGATCAGGCCGCACTCCAGGCCTGGTTATGCAATTCCATCGACATGCGGATTTTTTTTTGAAACCCGGTAGAGAATTGCGCGGCACCAGGATTTGAACCCCGGTCCTCCTGCACGCGAGGCGGATGCTCTACCTCTACGCCATCGCTGCATCTGTTTACAGGAGGTATTCCGAGGCTTGAATTGGGAACAGTTGGGAATAGGAATAAATGGAGAATACCTAAATAATCTGCGATTCGCTGATGACATTGCCTTGCTGAGTCACTCAGGAGGTGAACTGCAAATCATGATCAATGAGTTAGACAGGCAGAGCAGAACGATGGGTCTAAAAATTAACATGCAGAAAACCAAGGTAATGTTCAACCGCCTAGCAAAGGAACAACAGTTCACAATTGGCAGCGAGAGCCTAGAAGTTGTGCCGGAATACGTCTACTTAAGGCAGGTAGTGACAGCTGATCCGGATCATGAGAGGGAGATAACTAGAAGGATAAGAATGGGGTGGAGCGCATATGGCAAGTTCTCGGAGATCATGAGCGGCAGTTTACCAATTTCCCTCAAGAGGAAAGTGTACAACAGCTTTATCTTTCCGGTACTCACCTGCGGGGCAGAAACGTGGAGGCTAGCGAAGAGTTCAGCTTAAGTTAAGGACAACGCCGCGAGCCATGGAAAGAAAAATGATAGGTGTAACTTTAAGAGATCGGAAACGGGCATAGTGGGTGAGAGAACAAACACGGGTTAATGACATCCTAGTCGAAATCAAGAGAAAGAAATGGGCTTGGGCAGGGCATGTAATCCGAAGGCAAGATAACCGCTGGTCTTTAAGGGTAACGGAATGGATTCCAAGAGAAAGTAAGCGTAGCAGTGGGCGGCAGAAGATTAGGTGGGCGGATGAGAATAAGAAGTTTGCAGGCAAAGGGTGGATGCAGCTGGCAAAGGACAGGGTTAATTGGAGAGACATGGGAGAGGCCTTTGCCCTGCAGTGGGTGTAGTAAGGCTGATGATGATGATGAGGAGGGTTTGGTATATATGGACGGACGGAGATTTTTGTGTACCCTACCTCGACTGACTCGGGCAGCATGCCCTCCCTCGCCCTCACCTCACCATGCCTTTTCTCCCTCACCCTCGTTCTCACGAATTTTCATGAGCCAATCCTTCGACCTCGCCTCACTGAGTGAAATCCTCATGAGGTGAGAGTGAGGACGCCCTCGTGAGGATGCCCATTTCTGGTCATTACCGATGCTATATCTTTGTGTTCGTCCCTCGCTTCGCATGTTGAGGGTCCCTCTTTAAACACATTCTTGTCCTTGCTTCCTTCGAAATTGAGCCTTGTTCATTTATTATGGGTTTCAGGTCTGAGCAGTGTGACAGTAAATGAGATCGCTGATAACATCGCAAAGGGTTCCCTAAGTGGCCCCGTGTGGCCTATCCTCCCGGCTACAGCATATATCACATTATCTAGGCTTCGGCGACGTGCGTTATCATGCGCGCAAGACACAGCTCTTTTAACATCAGCGGACTATCACCGTCTGATATATACCTGAACAGGAAAGTTTGTCGATCTCGCCAGCTTGAAGTATCTCTGACGAGGCTACGCTGCCGTATCCCTCCTCTAAAACTTCTGTTTATACAGGTCTGGTATGGCGCTATCTCCCCTCTGTGCATTTTGCCGTGAGCCTGTAACAATCGATAATTTTTTGCTTTATTCTCGCCCTTTCTCCTCTTTGACAAAAAGGTTGCTGGAGGAGCCCTTGCAGCATCTTGCCTATAGTGTGAGCAGCGCGTTCTTGCTATCATTTGGTGTCTTGCTATCGCTTGTGTTCAGCCACAGATCTGTTTGTACCGCTGTTCAAAATTCCTTGCTAGAATCTCATCGGCTGCCTTGCCTTGCTAAATGTTACAATATTTTCTTTTCTATGCTGTGAGATGCAAGCGACTCGCCGCCAGGAACAGCCCAGCTCTGAAGCAGTGCGGCAACCCTGGCTGGCTCCACGCTTTTCTTCGGCGGGAGCACGGGGCGGGAAGAGAGCCTTCGGCCGCGAGTGGAGAGGCACCGAACCGTTTTTCGAGCCCTTTTGTGACTCAGTAGTTGAACGTCTAAAATAAATGCATCCGTGCTTACATATGGCGCAGTCGACGTCCCGGACTTCGGTGCAGCCTGCCCATTCGTAGCCGCAAGCACTTCACCGAAAGCCAGAGGCAGAGTGTGTCGAGCACCAGCAGCCAAAGCCCGCCGCCCGTCTCACCGCCGCCTCCGCGATGCCGCTCATCAAATGAGAGGAAGCCACCGCCTCGGACCTTGCTGGTTTTACAGTGGACTTCTTGCGAGATGAACTATCGCAACGCAATTTGGACAATGCTGGTTCCAAGGACGAAATTATTTGAAGTTTGCAGTTTGAAGTTTATTTTCATTGCAGTAAGAAATGAGGGACCCGAGACAAAAATTGAACGTTAATTCACTTGACGGCGCTCGGGCCCCATTACATGGCAAAACAGCGAGGTGTCGGTAATAACATTTAGTGCACTTAAAATTTACGCAGTACATCCCATTACATTTACAGACATTGTAGCTCTTACTACGCATAGTTCAGTCTTTTTTGTTGTTAAAGGTAAAGGCACAATATGAATGATAACCATGATCAGCGAATAACAGCAATGATACATAGCAACAAACCCACAAAAATTCAAAAGACACAGAAGGAACACACTGCAGGACACCAGAAAAATTACATTTGCGAGAGAAAGAGTGAATTCATTGTTTTCTTGTTCACATTTTCAATATTAACTTTATTTTGACGAAAATAGTTTAACAGAGTGGGCAGACTATGTACAAGCATTTGCTGGCCAAACGTCGTACGAAAGGTACCGTCCAGTTATGAGCAGAGCGCAAAGATATGTTCGTGCAAGTGTTGTTAAATTGGCGATCGAAAGCATTGTACTCTCAGAGGTAGTTATGTGCTGTTCGTAGCGAACTGCTAGCTTATACGAGTAGGGCTAGCGTACTGACATTTAAAAAGCGGCGCGGTATGAGTGTAGTAGTCTTTTCCAGCTATATAGCGAATAGCCTTTTTTTGTAGTGCATATATCCGATTTAACTTTGTTCATGTAGTTGTACCCCATACAAGGAAACAGTAGTTTAGATGAGACAAGAATAACGAGTTACAGATATGTAGCTTAATTTTCGGCGGTACGAAGGAATGGAGTTTTGCTAAAATACTTACTGTTTTTGACAGGGGTGAAATTATTTCATTTATGTGCCTATCCCAGGACACATTTTTGTTGAAATAAACCCCAAGCACTGTCATTTCACCAACAACTTGAATAGGAGTGCGGCCAAAAATTAGATTATTACTTTAGGGCATGATAGGCATCGAAGGCTGCCTTGTGGAAAAAAGCACGGCTTTTGTTTTGGCTACATTTATCTCCAGTGAATTAAATTTGCTTCAAGCGCTTAAAATATACAATGATTGATTTATGTTAGTTACAAGCTGGCTGTGATAATTGTTTCGAAACAAAAGTGTTGTGTAATCAGCGTATATTATATATTCTGGCTTTGTACTAATGTTTACAATGGCACGCCTGTAGTAACACGCTTATAAGAAAGATTTTCGCCTATTACAACTCTTTGTGTACGATGCTCCAGGTACTAACGTATTAAGTCTAGAGGTATACCTCGAATTCTGTATGTTTCTAACTTTTTTAGTAGTAGTAGTAGTAGTAAAGACGTTTATTCGACCATAATTTATAGGCCGAGCATGTCGACCGCCTGGGCGACCAGAAGCCGCTGTTCTTCTTCCCCTTCAGCGCCAAGCCAGTCGAGCCAGGTGGTGATGGATAGAAAGGGTGGGGGGAAGGAACCCGACTGCTGAGCAGCCGGGCAATAGAAGAGGCAATGGGCCAGGTCCGCATAGATGCAGGGGCAGTTGGGACAGGAAGGGTCCGATCGATAGCGATAGAGGAAGAGGCGGGACGGGGTGATAACTGCATTCATCTGAATGTGCCGAAGAAGGCGAGACTCCGGCACCGTGAGTGATGGATGAGGAGGAGGGTAAAGGCGTTTGTCGAGGCGGAGCTCAAGGTAGACCTCTTTTATGGTGCGGCGAAGGGTGAGCCTCCCACCGTTCTCCGAGGGCTTGGGCCAGGGGATCAACGGTGCCCGGAAAAGTGTGTCGCGGGCGAGCTGATGAGCCAGCTCATTGCCGTCAATCCCTGAATGCCCAGGGACCCAGCGGAGGAAAACGATGGAAGGCTGCAGTGCGGAGACCGCTCGTTCGACCTCCTGTTGGAGAGAAGGGGTCAGGGTGCGTTTCTGTATGTGGTGTATAGCGGCTTGTGAGTCTGAATAGACTGTGTACTCTTGGAGAGAGGGAAGGAGGGCAAATGACTGGAGGGCATGCGCAATGGCGAGGACCTCGAGGGACAATGCGTCTGGAGGGTGTAGATACGGCCCGCTGGTGTGGGTTTCAGGAGCAGGGAGGTGTGGATGGTACAGGGCGTAGCCGCAGGAACCTCGAGGAGCCACGAAGGAGGCATCCGTGTAAGCTACACCCTGGGTATCAAAGAGAGGAGAATGGTGCTGTGCGGCCGCATGACGACGTCCGGCGTGCAGGACGGGGGACATGTTGGTCGAAGTATGATGATTTAAGCGGTCGAACACTTTGGAGTAGTCACTAGCAACCATCTCTGTTTTCAAATCCTTTCAGAATAAATTCTTTCTGTGCCAGGAGGGCCGGTTCTAGAGGATCGGCCTCTACGAAAACCATATTGTGCGGAACTAATTCGATTACATTTGTCAGCAAATTTAATGATTCTAGATTGTATTAATTTTTCTAAGGCCTTAGAAAGAACAGGTGGTATAGATATCCGATGGTAGTTCGACAAGTTATCATTATCACTTCCCCTTTACAGTACGACTACTTTTGATGCCTGCATTTTCTGAGGAATGTTTCCTGTGGAAAGAACCAAATTATACATAAATATAAGAGGTGGTAAGATTAGATCTAAAACAATTTTTATGTCATCGATATCCCGAACCGTGCTATTGTTCAAAGAAATGAATGCTGTATGGATCTCACTCTCATTTGTGGGACTCCAGTACAAACTTGTCGGAGCTAAGGCGAGGAAGAACCAGCTCCGACAGAGTTGAGGTTCGAACTGTTTATTTGCGCTGCTCGCACTGCGGCGGCCGAGCCCAACTTCCTCTTGTCCGGTGCCGCGTGCCATGGCCTGCGAGCCGAGCGCGGCGCGAGGGGTGCTACAGGGCTCCCTCCCCCCTAGTGTTCCTGTATATTCTCCCGCAGCTCCCTGAAGGAGCATATATAGGAACACTACCCCCCCCCCCCCCCTCCCCGTAGAGCGAAGCCACAGGATTCGCCCAGCGGATGTGCTTGGAGGAAGCTGCGCACAATGGTGGCGCAGTCGAAGCGAGAGCGAGTGTAGGGCCGACGGGCAGAGGAGTGGCAATGTAGGCTGGTTTGAGCGGTCAGCAGCCACGACGTTCTCACGGCCGTTGACATCTAACGTGAAGGTCTTTTGCGCACGATGGAGGATGTGGAACGGTCCATAGGCCGGCGTGAGGGGTGGACGGACGTGGTCATGGCGGGTGAAGACAGGTGCAGGAGGCCAGGTCCTGGCTGACGAACACGGACTGAGGGTGACGGACTGTAGGGGTGACAGGAGTAATGTGGCGAAATGCGCTGCGTCGGTCTCGGATGTAGGTGGAAGCGTCATGGATTAACGGAGGGGAGGAAGGAGAGAAGAATTCCACAGGGAGACACAGGGGAACGCCGTAGACTAGCTCCGCAGAAGAGCTGCCGAGGTCAGCCTTCAGTGCTGAGCGAATGCACAAGAGGACGAGGGTAGGGTGGGCGGACCAGCGTTGCCTTGGCTGATAAGTGGTAAGAGCAGCCTTCAGTTGTCGATGCAGACGTTCCACCATGCCATTGGCAATTGGCCGAAGGATGGTAGGCGGTCGTATGGATGTGGCGAACGCTCAGAATATTGGCAAGAGCAGTAAACAGGGCCGATTAAAACTGGTGGCAGCGGTCGGTGGTGATGACAGACGGGTAGCCGAAACGAGAGACCCAACGGCCATGAAGGCCGAAGCAACGGTCTCAGCTGTAGTTTCAGCAATGGGCAACGCCTCGGACCAGCGGGTGAAACGGTCCACACAGGTGAGCAGATAAGAGGCCCCACGTGATAACGGGAGTGGTCCAACAAGGTCTATGTGAACGTAGGAAAACCGTGCGTCAGGCGGTCGAAAAGGAGAGGCAGGCGTAACGGTATGCCGGTGAACTTTGACGCGCTGGCAGGGAAGACAAGTTCGTGCCCAGTGGCGGACGTCGGCATTGATGCTTGGCCAAAGGAAACGAGATGTGATCAGCTTCTGCGTAGCAAGAATACCAGGGTGGCTCAGGCGGTGCAGTTTTTCAAAAATGGTGCGACGGAAAGACAAAGGTACGTAGGGGCTCGAGACGCCAGTGGATGTCTCGCACGTAATGAACTAGGAGGAAAACTGCAGTGGACATTCGGCGAAGGACAGGGACGTGGATGAGGAGCGAAGACGATGCAGCTCTGGATCATTGCGCTGTGCAGCCGCTAGCTCCTCGATGTCCGCTGGTGATTCAGACGCCATGACACTAACACGAGAAAGCGCATCAGCAGCAGCATTCTCCGGGCCATGGACGTGACGGAGATCCACTGTAAACTCGGAGATAAAACACAGTTGGCGGATCTCGCGTGCAGTGTAGGTGCTGTGGTTCCTTTGGAAGGCAAACGTCAAGGGCTAATGGTCTGTGATGACGTGAAAGTCCCGGCCCTCCAGGAAGTGGTGAAAGTGCTTGATGACGAGGTACACAGCAAGCAATTCTCGACCGAAAGTGCTGTATTTAGTCTCAGGTGGCTTCAGCTTTTGGGAGAAAAAACCGAGGGGCTGCCAACTAGAGACGTACTGCTCAAGAACTGCGCCAACGGCAATGCTCGAGGCGTCGGTGACGAGGGGCAGTGGAGCATCAGGAACTCAATGTATGAGATAAGTGGCGTCTGCGAGCGCCTTCTTGGCAGCAGCAAATGCAGCGGCAGCGTCCTCAGTCCACTCAAGTGGCGCAGCAGAATCTTCTTCGTAGCCAAAAGATCAGTCAGAGGCTTCAGGAAAGAGGCGCACTTCGGGAGAAAGCGGCGATGAAAGTTCAGGAGGCCCAAGAATTCTCTGACCTTTTTGAGTGACGTGGGGGCGGGAAAATCTTGAATGGCTTTGACTTTGCTGTCGAGAGGCCGAATGCCCTGTGGAGTGACAAGGGGGCCGAGGAACTCTATTGTAGCTAGGCCAAAGAGGCACTTGTTCGGGTTGATGACGAGCTACGAGGAGATCAGTGATGCAAGCGAACACGAAGTCGAGGCCTCGCGTAACTTCGTTGATAGCTCGCTGAAAAGTCTGTGCGGTGTTGCGCAAGCCAAAAGCCATCCGCACGTACTCAAAGAGGCCAAACGGTGTGGCAATGGCCGTCTTCGGAATATCAGCAAGCTCCACAGGAATTTGATGATAAGCCTTCGCTAAGTCAATTTTAGAGAAGATCGTGCACCCGGACAGATTTGATGTGAAGTCCTGTATGTGAGGAAGTGGATAGCGGTCTGGTAAAGTGTGAGCTTTGAGGGCGCGGTAATCTTCACATGGTCTCCAGTCGCCCGGATCTTTCTTTGGCACCATGGGAAGTGGCGATGCCCAGTTGCTGGAGGAAGGCCGTACTATGCCGAGTTAAAGCATGTGTTGGAAGTGACGGCGAGCGGTGGCGAGGCGTTATCCCGACAAACGGCGAGGGCGAGCAAACACCGGAGGTCCCGAAGTCACGATGTGGTGAGTGATCGAGTGCTTCACCGGTGACTCTCTGGTATGCGGCTTTGTGAGGTTGGGAAAATCAGCCAGAACTTTCGCATACGGTGAAACAGGGACGACAGCGTGAAGCCCCGTCACCGCAGTGGTGGAGAGTACGCCGTTGACGAAGAGGTGCGTGCTGTGCTCTATGAAGTGATGAGCTTGCATGTCGGTGGCTATGGTGAAGAAACTGAGGAAGTTCGCGCCGAGAACAGCTTGCGACACGTCAGCGATAATGAAGATCCAGCGAAACGTGCGGCGCAATCCGAGGTTAAGCGTCAGGGACCGTTGGCCGTACGTGCGAATGGGGGAATTGTTGATCGCTTGGAGCGGGGAGGTCTGTCTGTTGCGACGGCGATCTGCCCAAGAGGCCGCTATGACGCTGACTTGTGCTCCCGTGTCGACCAGGAAACGAGTGCCAGTAATCTTGTCCGAGACGTAAAAAAGGCGGCATGTCCGTCCACCAGCATACTTGCCGCCGTGAGTGGCCGGTCGCAGCGTTTCCCGACCAGGAGCACTTGCGGGCAGAGGTGCCGAAAATACGGTGGTACCATCAGACAGCCGAGGGCGAGGTGGTTGGCCACGCGTAGGATGGTTGGGATTCCAGGGAGCGGAGGCGTGGCTTGAACCTCGGCGGAGAACGGCGCGGCAAAGGCGCGAGGACATCGAGACACCTGGCAAGAGCAGAGCATCAAGTTGACATTCGATGCTGGCAAGCTGAGAGTCTGCGGCAGTAGTTGGAGGCGGACTGGCCACAGAGCTGACATTGGGGAGCCGTGAGTAGTCTGCAACACGTTCAGCGAGTTCAGCGAGCTTGTCTAATGAAACATCACCTCTCAGCTGTGAGGGCGGGGACCATGTGTTGGGGAAGACGCTGAAGGAACAACTCACGCAGAAGTGGGTCGTGCCGAGCAGCGGAGTCTCCCAGAAGCTGGCGCATGCGACGGAGGAGCTGCGAAGGGCGTCAGCACCAAGCTTTGTAGCACTGAGGAGCTGCTGGAGTTTGCTGCGCTCGGACGCTGACTTGAGGTCGATGATAGCCGCCTTTAATGCGTCGAGGGGTCGAGCCGAGTCCGGCGAGCTGATGACGCCCACCAAGTCCTCAAAGACGTCAGGAGGCAAGGATGACACTAGGTGGAGGAACTTGGTCTCCTGGCTGGTGATACGTCGCAGCTGCAAATGCGCCTCAACCTGCAGGAGCCAGAAGGGGGGCTATTGGTCCGAAATGGCGGCAGACTGACTAGCTGGAACGCGGCCACCGAAGCACCGAGAGGGTGAGCGTTCTGGGACAGGTCGCCGCCGGTAGGAAGAGCGGAAGAGCCAGGGCTATCTATGCAGGATGATGGGGTTGCGTGTTCGAAGCCGGGTCACCAAATCTGTCCGAGCTAAGGAGAGAAAGAACCAGCTCGGACAGCGTTGAGGTTCGAACTGTTTATTTGCGCTGCTCGCGCTGCGGCGGCCTAGCCCAAATTCCTCTTTCTTGCCCGGCGCTGCGTGCCATGGCCTACGAGCCGAGCGCGGCGCGAGGGGCGCTACGAACTCTCACTGTTCCTATTGATTCCATTTATAAACTCAGGATGATATGAACTCGAAACTAAATTAAAATGATTATTGAAAGCCTCCGCCAACTAAATACCAGAAACCAAGGAGTTTTTTATTAATTCGCTAACGCTACGATCTGTAAAAACTGTTTACGATCTTATTTATGTTTTCCCAAAGAACATCCGCTTTAGGGTGGCACTCTGGCTGGAAAAGATCATAGAGGTATTTTCGCTTCTTATTCCGTATAAAAGCATTGGTTTTGTTCATATGACGTTTAAATATCTCCCAGTCATTTGTGTCTCGTGTGGTTATGAACTTCTTGAACAATTTATCTTTCCTTCGTATCATTTTAAGACATTCTTTTGATATCCTGAGGTTTCTGAGATCTTGTTGGTTTCTGCTTAAGGACTGATATAAATGATACGAGATACGCGTTTAAAAATAGAGGCAAGAAATTATTATACGCTTCATCAGAGGTTTCTGAGCTATATACGACATCCCAGTTTGTTCCTAGGAGAATAGTGCGAAATTTTTGAAATGTGTTATTGTTTATGTTCTGTATTTTTGGGCTAACGGGTGGTTTCTTCAGCCTGTCTTTAGGCGTCGTTCCACTAAATAGAAAAATTGGCACGTGGTCACTGATATGTGAGGCATGAACACCGGAGGTAGTATTTTGTGTAGCTTCATTGGTTATAAATGCATCTATCAATGTGTTCCTGTTTGGTGTCACGCGTGTAGCTGTTTCAATTAGGTTGTTAAATCCATGCGAGTCAAGAAGTGCTTCAAAGTTATGCTGTAATGTAGGTGGAGTTAGCATGCCAATATTAAGATCACCTCTGAGGATAAGAACGAGCTTATTTTCATTTAAATAATTAGGTATCCGATCAATGAGACAGTGAAACTAGAGTTACCCTCATGTGGACGGTACATTACTACAAGCAGATATTTTTTGCAAGTTACAGCAAGGCACTCCGTACTCAATGTGGTAAAAGAAAATTCTTCAAGAAATTCACAGTGAAGTGACCGTTTTACATGCATGAGCACACCACCACCGCATTTGTTTGGTCGGTTTAGAAAAAAACTTGTTGTAATCTGCATCCTTCATGACGTCAGAATCAGATGTAAACCCTGTTTTGGTAAGCATCATTACGTCGAATTGAAATCTAAAACTTTTTTGAATAGCGGTTAATTGATCCTCTTTGTTTCGCGCCGACCGTATATTTAAGTGATAACATGTGACACTGTTTAGACCATGGGAGCAAAAAATTGAGTTAAGTTCTACAGTTGTTATCGCAATTTCGGGATGCAGAAACACAGCCGATGTCAGGTACGCACACGTTAGGCAATCCTATCAATATCATGCTCACACTGCACATGCAGCACGTTTGACTTTTCTTCTTTACGAGCAAAGATTTTGCCGTCCTTAACCCAGACAAATTTCCAGGTGCAAGTCTTTTTCTTTTGAACTGTTTTACCCAATAGTACCCTTGGGGCTGGGCAGAGGTGCTCATTGATGAAAATGGGGTAGCTTGAAGAATGTCCAAGGTCAGTCATTGAAAGTAGAGTTTTTTTTTGACCTTCTGA
Organism: Amblyomma americanum; assembly: GCF_052857255.1. Lineage (NCBI taxonomy): Eukaryota > Metazoa > Arthropoda > Arachnida > Ixodida > Ixodidae > Amblyomma > Amblyomma americanum. The sequence goes on along the minus strand of NC_135497.1, from coordinate 422,718,142 downwards.
AGAATCAGGCTGCGTTGAGATTGGCTTTTCAGTTTAACAACAATGTTTGGACAAGTTGAGTCATTGCGAGCCTTTACTCTGTTTGGTTTGGTTTATAAGGGTTTAACGTCCCAAAGCGACTCAGGCAAACGTCAATGTCATCAGGCGCTATTGTCACGTCTAGCAATGTTGCAACCTTGCATACAGTGCTTGTAACATCCTCATTTCGCTCCTGCAAAATACCTTTTATTTCCACATTTCAGTTTCTAGAGTACTGTTCTCCTGCTACGATCCTGAGATCGTTCTCCTTTAGTTGCTTTTTTATGTTGTCATAGTCGTTCCGCAGGGCCTCGTTTTTCTTTTTCAATGCTGCATTTTTGCTTCTCTAGGGCTTCGTTTTTAGCTTTAGCGTCTGCAAGTGTGTTGTAGAACTGAAGAACTTCTTTAATCTCCCTCAGTTCTTTTCGGAGGTCTCGTTCAACCTTGCTCTGAAATTCTTTCATTTCTTTCTTCAAGTCTTACCTGAGGTCCTCAAAACGCGTTTCCATGTTACTGTACAGACAAGCAAACAGGAATGACAAAAATATGAAAACAGCCCTGCCAGCAGCGAAAGCAGCAGTATGCTACTTAAAGAAAGAACCATAAAAATCGATGTCCAACCTGAATAGGCAAGAAAAGAAGATTCCCGGTGAAGAAAGCGTCCTTTGCTGCCTCGCTGCTGCCAAGCGGCTAGAGGCACTGATGTTCCCAGCTTTTGTAGCCTTGAGCTAACCACATGGTAGCTGTCATGCAGGGTCACGCCCCTCTTTAGGCGGTGATAGTCCGAAGTTCTTGGCCTCGCTATCTGATGCAGTCAAGGGGCAGCCGTAGCCACCAGTGGAAAATCGCTCGTTGTCGCGTTGTATCTGAATAGGCAAGAAAAGAAGATGCTCAGTGGAGAAAGCGTCCTTTGCTGCATCGCTGCGCATCCTTGCTGACACTGCCGCTAAACGAGCCCCGTCACCGGAAACAACTGCACCAGCCATCGAGACACAGCCCGCTCCTACTCAAGGTGACCACTTTTTACAAACTATGCGTGTTTAGCGCCGACCCCGTACAAAATTTGCAAAATTTGACTGTCTACCTTCAAAGTCAACTCGCTTTGACGCTGTCACAAGCCTCTACGAGAGCAGTGCACGTTACAACTTTGCCGGACTTGTCATCAACGCTTCCGACGTTCAGTGGCAACGAAGGGCTATCCGTAACCCGATGGATAGAGGATCTCGAGCGCACCCAACAGCTCGCCTCGTGGGAACCCGCTACCCTGCTAGACATCGTCCACTCAAGACTTCGTGGCCCAGCCTCTGAATGGAAGGAAACCACTGGCCAGCTAAAAACTTTGTCGGAGTGGAAGCAAGCGCTCATAGTGGCATGAACTTGTCGCTGCGCGTGAGCAAACCTCCAGTGAGAGCCTCGTTATCTATACTCTCGCCAAACTCAACATCATTGGAAGGTGCCCGCTTTATTTGACTGACAAAGAGCGCATCGAGTATTTAATTCAGGGCATCCGTGATGAGCAAGTGGCTACAGCGATCGTTCTTCAACGCCTGAAGACTGTCCAGGATTTCGTCAGCATCGCTTCGGAAGTTGATCGTGCCTTTGACCAATCTCGCATGACTAGGCTGACAAAACTATCCGAGCCAATTTCGAGTCGACAGCCGCGTCCTATCACCTCCAGTGCTACAGTCACGACCAAGAGCACTGCAGACATCCGCCAGATCTCCCGAACTATATATAGCACCTGCCAACAACCAAACCGTGCAAGGCTGCCGCCTCCTAGAATATCCAACCTACCCCCTGCTGACCAAGAACATCGGTACGAGGTAATCTCTGCCAAGTATGGTGCACCTGCCTACAGACGAGGGCAAGACCTAAGTGAAGCGGTATGTTATAGCTGCAAGAAAAAGGGCCGTCTGGCTAGCAACTGCACTGAGAAAGGACAGCCCTCCCGAGACAAGAGGCAAACAATCCCTCAAGCGGTAACAGCATGTGTCGGCCGCACTGAGGACCCTTTGCTTGGATCCATACTCAGGTGTGCGGTGATCACTGCTCACGTCAAGGGCCTTGGAGAGATCAGTGCCTTTCCAGACAGTGGCTGGAACGTCACTATCCTCGCTGCCAGCCTAGCTGAAAATCTCAGCGTAGAGCCGTGGACGAAGCCACTCCTCGTTGTAGGAGGAGGTTCCGTCGTGCCTCAAGGGATCTTTCTTCTTGCGAATCAGCATAGGCCGCTCTCTGTGATTGTGGAAGCCGCTGTCCTTCAGAGGAATCCCCTTCCCCCTATCCTGGAAGAGGACTGGTTTTATGATGCTCAAGCGGAACTTCATTTCAAGCAGCCACACCCTCCTGTTATTTGTCAACCCTCTACAAACACTGTCGTGCTGTGCAAAGAGGAACTATTACCACGGATGTCGAATGCAGTGATACTTACAGCATCAACTTTGTCTCGCTTCGACCCGACGCATACCGCCAGCGAACCTCCACAAATGAGTTTTGAACCAGACGAACACGAGCAATTGTGGAGCAAGCTCAATAAGGCAGCCCAGTCTCAAACTCATCAGCATACTACGAGAGCCCAGCCCAGCCAGCCTCATGCAGCGTATTCCCTTCTGAGCCATGTTCATCCACGGCCAACAACAGTTTCCCTGACATCGCCATCGGGACCCAACTCAAGCTCAAAGAACAGCAATCAGTGAAGCAAATAGTGCACCGCCACTCACGTCTCTTCGCTACCAGCCCTGATGACATTGGCCAGTACGAAGGCATCGAGCACGAGATCCACTTAGCGCCGGACGCAAAGCCTTATGGACGGCAACCATACCGCTACACAGCCAGTGATCGGAAGTTCCTCGAAGCCCAAGCAGCATCTCTTCTTCAGAATGACCTCATCCGTCCTTCATCTGGAACTTGGGGATTTCCCGCCATTGTCGTGATGAAGAAAAACAAAAAGAGGTTATGCGTCAACTACATACCTCTTAATAGAAGGACCATGAATGTACTCCAACCTCTGCCTCACACCGATGACATTTTTGAAGACCTTGCAGGAAGTTCTCTCTTGGCAATCCTTGACCTCTGCTGCGCTTATTGGAAAATTAAAGTAAAAGATGAACATAAAAAAACTACCTTCTTCACGCACCAGGAAACTTTCAAGTGGACAAGAATGCCATTTGGGTTGAAAAACGCACCAGCTACCTTCCAGTAAACGATGCACCAAATATATGTTTTAAACAGCGCAAAAGACCCGGAAGCAGAAGGGACACACAAGACAGAAGGAACACAAACTTCTGCGTCCGCGTCTTTTGCGCTGTTTAAAACAAGTATGAACCACCAACTAGCCCGCCCGTCTACCCTTGTAACCAAATATTTTCTCGACTGAAAGCCCGACAGTCAAGATATGGTGTACGCACATATCTTGACGACATCATCGTATTCTGTGATAATTTTCCAGAGTTTCTCGATCTCCTAGACGAGACCCTCACTCTCCTTCTACAAGCCGGCTTCAAGGTTTCTTTGATCAAATGCTAGTTTGCTGCTCCCAGTGTGAAGTTTCTGGAATTTATGATCTCGGAACAAGGGAAACAGCCAGACCTGCCAAACATTGCCGCAATCATGTGCATGCCGATGCCACGCTCGTCAAAGCACCTGTCATCTTGGCTTCAGACAGCTAACTTTTACAGGCGCTTAATTATTCCGAACTTCTCGAAAGTTGCCGCACCTCGGCAAGTCGCGATCCGAAAGGCTGACTTCGAGTGTACAGTTGAGTGTCAACAAGGCTTCGAAGCCCTTCGCGCCGCACTTACAACAGCACCTATACTGGGACGCTTTAACAATGAGGCACTTACAACAGTCACCACAGACGCATCAGCAACAGCCTCGGAGCGATACTCACACAGCGCCAACCCCGCAGGGGGGCGCCTGCAGCTTGCAGGCGTCGCGACGGTGAGTGGCGACACCGCGAGCTCCCGAGCATCCGCAGGGACATCCCCGCAAGGGGACGATGGTGAACTGTGCATCACCACGGACCCGAGCACCCGCGCCTCGCCGTGCGTGGCATCGCCGTGTCCGGGGAAAAGGGGATCCTGGTGGTTGAGCCGATGCCGAGCGTTTGAACCCTTAAGGCCCCTTGGCGGAGGCAACACACCACTTTGGCCCCAGCTTCCTGCAGACGGCACCTCCGGCCTGACCCGACCGGGGGGAATCGGCAGTCGCCTTTTCCTATCCTCCTCTCCATCTTTCACTTTCCTATCTCTGTCTCACAACTCTCCTATGTCCTACTCACTCCTTGGTTTTTCCTGTTTTCCTGGCGGCGAGGGTTAACCTTGTGTGACCAACTACCCTGAGTTGAGTCATATTTGGTTATAGTTGAGGTGTACAGCTGGCGTGGGCCGGACTTGCTTTCAAGTTCCTGTCCCGTCCCCTTGTTGGACTCCGTGGTGGGTGGCTGGCACCATGACCGAATAACTAAATTTTCTTTATGGCTCCCCCCTTTCAAAACCTGATCGCTCTCTGAAAAGAGGGCGGAACGAAGCAACAGACTTTTTCCCGAAAAAGAAAACCATCTTCCCAAAGTTCCATGTCATACATAGTACAGTAGAAGGAAAACAGGCAAGAATACTATCCCCCTTTCTTGTGTCAAAGTGCCTAACAGATGCACTGGGCCCCGGATATAAGCTATCGAAAATGGCCAGTGGCGACTTATTACTAGAAATCCGTGACCATACCCAAAACTCCAAGATCTCAGACATCATTCTCTCTATTGGAGACATCCCAGTCTCCATAACAGCCCACAGATCCCTCAATACCGTCCGTGGTGTCATCTCAGAAAACGACTTCATTCATCTAACAGAAAAAGAAATGCTAGAAGGTATCAGCGACCAAAATGTCACATATTTCTATCGAATTAAAATCCGCAAAGACAACAAAGAAATAGATACTAAACACCCGGTACTCACATTCAGCACAAGCACATTACCTGAAACCATCGAAGTCGGATACCTTAAAGTTAATGTCAGGCACTACATTCCTAACCCACGCAGATGCTTCAACTGTCAGAGATTCGGGCACGGCTCTCAGAGTTGCCGCGGCCGCAAAACCTGTGCGAAATGCGCTTCTAAGGACTACAATTCAGAGGAATGTGACGCAGCACAGCGCTGCGCAAATTGCGAAGGAGACCACGCTGCGTACTCCAGGGCGTGTCCGTCCTGGAAAAAGGAGAAAGAAATTATCCCCATAAAGACCAAAGAAAACATTTCATTTAAAGAAGCCAGGAGGCGTTTTGCACTAACCAACACATTCTCGTTCACAGCGAAACCAGACTTCGCTGATGTGGTGCGCAAGGGCGTAGCACCACACAGCACTCCGGCACCTGCCGAGGCCACTTCCACCGAGCCTATGGCAGGGCCATCCACGCCCCAGGCAGGGTCAGCGAAAGCTGCCCTGCCATTGTCACAGCAGGGAGCGCCGGTCCATGGGTCGGCATCCCGCAGGACTTCCCCCCGTCAGGGGAGGCCTGAAACTAACACAACCGCGGCTGCGCGGTCCTCCAGCACCTCTGGCGAGGTGATGGTTCCCGCTTTGCAGCGGCGGAACAGCTCTCTTGAGCGAAAAAAAGACAGACCCCTCATAACGGGCCCTGAGCATAAGTAAACGCCTTAGCGTTCTCAGCCCAAAAATAAACATGGCTTTCTTAATTCAGTGGAATTGTAGAGGAATTATGCGGAACTTCAGCGACGTAACACATATTTTAGGGTCAATGTTACCCACAGTTTTATGTCTTCAGGAGACCAATCTTGGTCCACAACCTGTGCATATCCTTAAACATTATAACATTTTTAGACGCGATCGCGAACAGGCAAATCGACTCTCGGGAGGCGTCGCGATTGTCCTTCAAAGCGGCGTCCCTGCTCAAGAAATCAAACTTTACACAAAACTTGAGGCAGTTGCAGTTAGCGTCGTTACCTACAAAACAATAACAATTTGCTCTTTATATCTCCCCCCACACATCACATTAACAATACAAGATTTAGAAGGCCTGATCAATGAATTGCCGGAGCCATATCTGGTAGTTGGCGATTTTAACGCTCACTCCCCGTTTTGGGGAAGCGAACGCTGTGACTCTAGGGGCAAAATATTCGAAGATTTTCTCCTCTCGAATAATGTCTGTCTTTTAAACACAGGAAAGGCCACATATTGTTGCCCAAGCTCAGCAAAAATGAGCTTCCTTGATTTAGCTTTCACATCACCGTCTCTTTTTAACGATTTTAAATGGGATGTTTTAAATGATCCTCTGGGAAGTGATCACCTACTCACTGTCATCAGGCTCTCGTCTTCGACTCCAGTCATCCCCACAAGACCACGGCGCTGGAAATTTCACCTCGCCGACTGGTCACTTTTTACAGAAAGTGCCACTCTAGATAAAGAATTTTCTGAAGACCTCAGCATAGATGAAATTAATGAAAGGTTTACTACATGCATAATATCTGCTGCAACACTCGCTATACCACAAACAACAGGACTCGTACTGAAGAAACACAAAGTATGGTGTACAGAAGAATGTACATTTGCAAAAAAACAGCAAAATAAAGCATGGGGCACCCTGCGTCGGTACCCCACTGCAGAGAACTTACTCACTTTTAAGAGGGCCAAGGCGAGAGCGCGGTACGTGCGCAGGAATGCTGAGAAAACCTCCTGGCAGAAATATGTGTCCTCTATAAATAGTTCAATACCATCAAAGAAAATGTGGGACAAAGTCCGTAAATTCACTGGTGACCGTACTTCCTTCACACTTCCACTTTTGACAACACCCGGTACACAAACATTGTTGGAAGAACAGGCCAATTTATTGGGCGAGCACTTTGCTGAAGTCTCAAGGTCATCCCACTACACAAACACATTCCAGAAACACAAAGCTATAGCTGAAAAACAAAAACTTCCATTCGGAGCAGGCATGCAGGAAGACTACAACCAGCCCATTACGCTCCAGGAATTAAATAGGGTATTATCTTCCGGTAAAAAGACAGCACCAGGCCCAGACAATGTGCATTACAATATGCTTTCCCATCTCTCTGATACTGCCGTACAGGCACTGTTAAAATTCTTCAATAAAATATGGATGACTGGCAGAATACCTGAGGAGTGGAAGAAAGCAATAATAGTACCTTTTCTGAAACCCGGAAAACCACCAACAAGTCCTGACAATTACAGACCAATAGCCCTCACCAGCTGCATTGCTAAATCTTTTGAAAGTGTAATAAACATTAGACTCACCTTTGTACTCGAATCTCGGCAACTATTAGATGTACATCAATGTGGATTCAGAAAAGCATGCTCAACCACCGATCACCTTGTCCGCCTAGAGAACACCATACGGGAGGCGTTCATCCACAAGCAGCAGTGTATCGGGGTCTTCTTCGACATGGAGAAGGCATACGATACCACATGGAAGTTCGGCATCCTCCGCGACCTAGCAGAGCTAGGTATCCGAGGCAGGATGCTGAACAGCTTGAACGACTTCCTGGCTAACCGCACATTTAGGGTCCGCCTAGGAACAACTCTCTCCATGACTTTCACCCAAGAGAATGGCGTACCCCAAGGTTGCATTCTAAGCACGACACTCTTCGTAGTAAAAATGAATTCGTTAGCCAAAGTAATACCCAAGTCCATAATGTATTCGGTTTATGTAGATGACCTACGGATAGCATGCACTTCCTCCAGCATATCGTCCTGCGAGAGACAAATACAAATCACACTAAATAAACTGGCTGCTTGGGCAGAGATAAATGGGTTCAAGTTCTCTCCTCAAAAAACAGTAGCTGTTCTGTTCTCATTGCGACGAGGCCTACAATTCAATCCCAACCTATACTTGAATCAAGCCACACTACCAATTAAACCAGAACATAAATTTTTAGGACTCACTTTTGACAAGAAACTCACATTTCTACCACACATTAACAACCTTAAAAAGAAAGCATCCCAAGCCCTCAATGTATTAAAGGTGCTCTCGCGAAAACGGTGGGGGTCCGATAGAACATGCCTATTACACATCTATCGCTCTCTGGTACGCTCCAAGCTTGACTATGGGTGCATAGTATACGGTTCAGCAAGAGCATCCTACTTGAAACGACTGGACCCTGTTCATAATCTTGGTCTGCGACTATCAACTGGAGCATATAGAACATCCCCGGTAAACAGTCTTTACATTGAAGCTAATGAGCCTGCACTAGAGGATAGAAGAGTCACACTGACATGCGCATACGTCCTAAAAACCCGTTCTCTTCCTAAACATCTCTGCCATCCCATTGTTACCAAGTGCCCATCCAAAAGATTATTCAGCAATAAACCACAATCCATCCGGCCACTAATAATGCGCTTTGAAGATAAATGTGAAGAGTTAGGAGTACTGGATGCCCTGCCGAATATTGCACAAAAATATGAAAATTTACCACCATGGTACAGCCTGCCTTCAGTGTGCGACTTCACACTGACACACTTACATAAAAAGGAAATGCCACATCAGCTCATACTACAAGAATTCTTTGAACTGCAAGAAAAATATGACACCTTCACTGAATTTTACACTGATGGGTCAAAAACAGAAAGTCATGTTGGAAGTGCAGTAATTCAAGGAAAAAATAAAAAAATGATACGACTGCCACAGTATGCATCGGTTTTTACTGCCGAGTGTTATGCAGTCTTTGTAGCCGTAGACCAAATAGTAAAAGAAAACATTAAAAATAGCGTCATTTACACCAATTCACTGAGTATGCTCAAAGCGCTGCACTGTAGAAACGCTGCTGAACCCATTATAGGAAACATCATACATAACATAATTAAAATAAAAAAAACAAAAACATAACATTATATTCTGCTGGGTGCCCAGTCATGTTGGAATTGTCGGTAATGAGAGAGCAGATGCATGCGCAGCACAAGCTCGAATTGATCAAATAAAACAAGATAACATACCACACAGGGATTTTTTGAAATTTGTGCACAGTAAACTCAGAACTAAGTGGCAGGCTGCATGGGAAGAACAGGCAAACAACAAACTGCATTCTATAAAACCCGTTTTAGGAGAATGGAGATCATGTAGACATCAAGAACGTTTCACTGAAGTTATTTTATGTCGGCTACGCATTGGGCACACACACCTTACACACAACTTCTTACTGACAAAACAAAACAAACCTCTCTGCGAAATGTGCGGCGATGTACTCACTGTAAACCACATTTTTAATTTCATGTAAAAAACTGGAACAACCGAGGAAAAAATATTTTACAACACTCTACAATGAATACATCCCATTGCACCCCAAGTTGCTTTTAGGTGATCAAGCACTGGTTGATCTTTCAAGTATTTTTTAAGTTTCTTAATGAAGCCAAAGTTTTAAAGAAACTCTAGTTATAAAAAGTGTAACATTTAACAAAAAGCTAACCTTGTGTTTGGCGCATCATAGCCATAGTTGCTTTTGCGCCACTAAAATCAATATAACTAACTAACTCACACAGCGCCAAGACAAGGATGTGGTGATTGAATACGCAAGTAGGCCGCTCACTGAGCCTTAAAGAAAACTTCACAGCAATGTTTGGGAGACTTTGGCGGTACACTGGGCTATTACTGACAAGTTTCGACACTATCTGCAGGGCCGTCGGTTTAATTTATTGACCGACAATTGGTCAGTAGCCTGTCTGGCAACCAATTTCAAGCCTTCACGGCGGTTCACTAGAATGCTGCTCAAGCTGTCCGAGTTTGACTTTTCGGTTGAACGCAGAGCAGGGCGCCAGAACTGCGTGGCCTACATGCTATCCCGGTACTCCCGTGCTATGGTCCCCCACACAGCTGCTCTTGCTGCCACGCAAGCAGACGATGAAACTTGCAAGGCCATCCGCGTCAGGCTTGGCTTCAGGCGAAGACACGCAGGATTTTGTCGTCATTGACGACATTCTGTGCAATGTTGTGACCCGGGAACTACAAACCATCGTCGTTCCCGCCAAGATACAACAGCAGGTTCTCGAGCTCATACACTACGCCAGTGGTCACATGGATGCCTCACGTACGTTGGCAAAGCTGCAAGAGTGTTATTGGTGGCCGCGCACGGCAGCCACAGCACGGGACTACGTTCAGGCCTGCCAACTATGCCAAGTGTACAACCACCTTACCACACGGTCAGTTGGTCCCATGTGTTTTATGCCGACAACAGAACTTCCATTCAGTGCAATGGCCTTAGATAACATCACAATGACCTGAGCTGAGGACAAATACATACTTCATGTCATTGACTTCTTGACGAGATATATTGTTCCAGCTGCTGTGCCTACAACCTCTGCAAAAGACGCCTTGAAGCATCTCGACTCAGTGTTTTACAGGTTCGGTGCACCTGATGATTGTGCGACCACGCCAAGTCATTTGAATCACACCAATTCAGAAACTTCATGCATATGCGTGGTTTAAACATACACTTATCAGTCGCTTACTGGGCAGCTAGCAACGGAATGGTGGAACGTACCAATGCCACACTTGTGACTGTCTTCTGAAAACTGTGCAACAATGACCAGGTACCGCGGGTCTCCAAGCTCGACGAAGCAGCTTTCGCTGTCAATGTAACCCGCAACAGAAGTACAGGATTTTCGCCATACGAGCTTCTATTTGGATTTCTGCCGAAACTCCCATACCAGAAAGTCCGCACAGCGCAAGCCACCGGTATTCGTGTCAGGGTTATGAACTTGCCCGGCCTTCGCAGCGAGGCTGCGAGTAACTCCCAGGAAGCTCAAAGAAACAATAAGAGAGTCTGCGACCGCAACTACCGCAGCGCCTCATTTGACGTCGGAGGCTTTGTCTGGGTGCGAAGGCAGGAGCCAGTACTTTGCGGAACTGAAAAGCTCGCGCCAAAGTTCAAGGGACTCTATCAGGTGACACAGAAAAGAACACCCGTCACCTACAACGTTCAGCGCATAACGAACTCCGCCACATTTTCACCAGATGCGCGTACTGTGCACATTAGACAATTGAAACAGTACCACTCTCCGTACTTTGACCCATCACTAGTGGAGTCCACATGCGAAGCCGTGCAACTAACCCCAAACCTTGATGAAGACGATGGCGAGCAATGAGCCCGATCAGCCAAGTGGTTCAGCGAGTCAGCAACCCCAGCGTCACCGTGCACCACCCGAGCGACTGCTTGACTACAAATTTATGTTGCTAGACTAATGCCCCTCTCCAAGAGGACTTGGATTTGCAGGCGGGGTGGGATGTGAGATGCAAGCCACTCGCCGCCAGGAACAGCCAAGCTCTGAAGCAGTCCGGCAACCCTGGCTGTCTCCGCGCTTTCTTCGGCTATAGTGAACTATACTTCGGCGGGAGCACCGCGGGGCGGGAAGAGAGCCTTCGACCGCGAGTGGAGAGGCAGCCAACCGTTTTACGAGCCCTTTTGTAACTCAGTAGTTGAACGTCTAAAACAAATGCATCCGTGCTCACAATTAATTGTTATATTTTGACCTAATTAATTCTTTTTTTAAAAATCCCTCTCCTTATATTTTTTTACATCCAAACTCTTACCCCTTTTCATTCCATGTCCTTCTTGTGGCAGTCTCGCCTGTTTTCTTTTGCCTTTAATGAGTACAGGTGAATAGCAACCCCTGCCTTCCGTTTCTTGGTCGATCCTCCTGTGTGGGTATGTGTCATCTTTTGAAAGGCGAACAACAACAACAACAACAACAACAACAACAACAACAACAACAACAACAACAACAACAACAACAACAACAACAACAACAACAACAACAACAACAACAACAACAACAACAACAACAACAACAACAACAACAACAACAACAACAACAACAACAACAACAACGGCTCTCGTGTTCGAAGCCGTGCTAGGTGTCGTTCCCTCGGCTGATTCCCAAATGCTGTGGCCTCGGAACACGCCTCCAGTGTTGATCACGTAGTGTGCTACCAGTGGAATCGCTACGGCCGCATCTGAAGATCCGCAGATCCTGGCTAAAAGCAAGAACTCGTGTTCCGAGAATGACCTCGCACGCTTTGTGCATGGGACCTGAGAGACTAGCGTCATCTCGGCAATTGGACGAAGTGACGAGAGGTATCAAGTATCAGCTATCCATTGTTGTAGGCGTTACCTGAAAGGTAAATAAATACGTTACGCGCTACGCTAAAAAAAGCAACGCGTTATAGCCCTACGTTAGCTACAAAAAAGGTAACACGTTACCGTTACCGTTACGTACTGAAAAAAGTACCGCACGTTACTTTACCGTTACTCTATGACCATAAATTTTAATCAGTGTGCCTTCGCTGCGAGAACTCACGATATTAATTTTATAAAGTTCATTTTTCACATAAAACTTCTAGCCCAAACAACGCTTTTACCCGAAATTCTGAAATAACGAGAATACTTTGCACAAATGTGCAGGAGCTTAGCAATATTACAGTGGCCTAAAGTAGCCTGTGGAGTTATATATCATCATCATCATCATCATCATCATCAGCCTTGCTACGCCCACTGCAGGGCGAAGGCCTCTTCCATGTCTCTCCAATTAACCCTGTCCTTTGTCAGCTGCGCCCACCGTATGCCTGCAAACTTATGTAGCGAGAGCTACACTGGGCTACCAGTCGAGCATTTCGCGGTGGCTGTGAGAGGGAAATTGTGCGCATGCGCCGTTACCATGGTAGCCAGTATAGTAGACTAGAATACTGGTCTAGTGGCTCGAACGGAGGCGCGCGGCAGCGGAGCGGCTGAAGCAAAACGCCTCTCCTCGCCGCAAGGGGCGCTACCACGTCTTTTACTAGCACCGCGCCTCTGCCGCTGTGCTGGCCGGGCAGTAGGAACGACTCAACACTTGCTTTTTCGCGCCTCACTGCTGGTGTTGTAGGTCCTAATTCTGCGTTTGTTGACAAGCTTCATTTATTTCTGTCGCACCTGAGTGCATGGTAAAACCAGACAAATCGAATGCAAGGCTTTTAAAAGCAAGCCGACAGCTACAGGACTGCGTGCGACACTGTTTAGCGTGTCGTAACTGTTGAAGTACCTAATAGAATGTGCAGGTTTCAGTTACCTGCAGACAAGTAGAGTGAGCCAGGATCTGGGTGCACATCTTATCAGAATTGTGCGCCAGTCTTCGTTCTTGCTGCAATACCTATACCCAGCGCCTGAGCAGACGTTCCTAGTTATACTAGCCTGCCTTGCAATTAACCACCTTTCCCACTCAGTTTCTACGTTAAACCTCGAGCCTGGCATCCTCATTGCCACTTTGTACGTCGATGCAGGCCAGTAAAGCTGTCCCAGTGGCATGCAGGAGCTTGATGATAACTTCTAGATGAAGACAATATGCGGATGCAGCAGGCGCAGCACTTAATTATGAAAATACCGCCACACCATCTACTTGCACTGTGGCATCAAGTGACAGGCGGCTAATATTCTAATAGAGAAGCTTGGGTGTGTTGGTAGTGGATCATTCTTAAAACACAGCGCTAACAATTCGAGGGCGCAGAGACAATACGTAAGGGGCGATCGAAAGAAACGCAAACAAAGCGGAGCTACTATAGGCGCTCCGCTGTTCGCATTTCTTTTCATCGCGCTTTTACTTCAGTGGTAGGTAAAGGACGCCAGGGTCGTCCGTGATGCTTTCTAGGATGACTTTAATGTTTTTTCTTACCACACAGGTAAAAGCGCGATCAAAATGAATTCCAACAGCGGAGCGCGTAGGCACCGGGTTGTTCGCGTTTCCTTCCATCGCGGTAGTACACACGAGCAGTCATGTGTACGTCTCGTCTATGCGCGCTCGTATTGTTAGCTGCACGGTTATGTAGCAAAAAAAAGGTGGCGTCTTGAAGACAGGCTGTGAAGGCTGTCTGAATTTTCTTCTAATGACCAAAGAAGCGACAGCGAACTCAAGCCAGTCGAGTTCACTTGCATGAACGACAAGGGTGACCTTCGTCCCTCTGCCGGGCCCACTCTACAAATTGTAGCTGACCCCGAAAATACTTACATGACAGGCTTTAGGCTCCTATAAAGCTGCATGCAGACAGTACCCCGATATTGGTGTTTAAGGCAAAAACAGAGGTCTGGCTCTCTCGCCACTGTGAAAATTTGGCAGCCGAGCTCATTGCTGTAGAGCCTAGCTATCACTACTTTTTACATAAGAAAACCGCCTTCCATTTTTGCACAACCGCAAGTAAAAAGATTCTGAGTACCAGAAAATTAGTCCGCGCTTAGCCCTGGAAAGAACCTAGCTGTTAGGATGAAATTCCATTTCACATAATTTTGGCTGGTTGCTCGAAGAATGGGCCTGCCAGGAAGCCAAGATTTGCTATAATTTTTATTTTACAAATATTTGCACTTACAATGCAAGCCTTGCCTAAAATTGGGGTGAAAATGTTTTTACTCGTGTGTAATTTTTTGTGAATAAAATGCGTTTCTGAGGTCGATATACCGCTTCAGGAAAAGTGGAAAAGTTATTTAGGAGATCACTCGTACAGTGCCCTCACAGATGAATCACTAGGGTAGCTCAATAGTCGCATGTAAACAAAATCAGCTCAGTAAGAGATGCACCTAAACAAATTACATCCACCAGCAAAACTGTGAGCATTTCGCATTGCCCTTGATCGGCAGCAGACGACATAGAGCGACGCGATTTTTCATCATCGCCAAAATGCTCAAAGGGGCACGGTAGAAAAAAAAAGGTGCCTAGGAGGTTGCGTTGAAGTTAGTTGAAGCCAATGGCATGCAGGTTTGTTAACTATAGGAGCGTGTTATGCACCCCATCGTTACAACGATGCGGAGAAACATACACAGGCTCCTGAAACAACAGCGACGTCACCGCTAGAAAAAGTTGCAGTGGCGCCACCTGGTGGCTTCTACGCCAAAGAGCACGCCCGCGCCCTCCCGTTCGCGTAATACTAGACCAGTATTCTAGTTCACTATAGTAGCCAGTGAAAAGTAGCAGATGCGGTGTGCGCTTCGCCGTCGCCGCGCCCGCGCGCCCGCTCGACCGTCCGAACAAAGCGCGACACGTCCTTCGTCGCCGCCTCGCCGCACGCCGCTCTATCACCCGAACCGCACGTCGCATGCGCAGCATTGCGTATAAAATGCGGAGATATAATGGGCGGCTCTATCACAACGTTTGACATAGATACAGAGAAGGATAGTCCAGCCGCTGCTGAACGGCGGTTGGCTACTCAACGAAGAGAGAATGAGCATCAGAAGGCGAAGATAGCAGCGGAGACGCCCGAACAGAGAAAGGAACGCCTTGCCAAAAGGAGGTGGAGCCTATATGTCTCTCATTGCTAAACATACAGTGACCACAAGCTCAGCCAGGGGAAACGTACCTCTCGCTACGTATATCCTGGTATAGCCGAGCTAAGCCACTGCCCATTTTTTTAATATCATGCGCCCACCTAACCTTCTGCCGCACCCCGCTACGCTTGCCTTCCCTTGGAATCCACTCCGTTACCCTTAAGGACCAGCGGTTATCTTGCCTCCGCTGTACATGCATGCCCTGCCCAAGCCCATTTCTTCCTCTTGATTTCATCTAGGATGTCATTAACCCGCGTTTGTTCCCTCCCCCACTTTGCCCGCTTCCGGTCTCTTAACGTTACACCTATAATTTTTCCTTTCCATGACTCGCTGAGCTGTCCTTAAGTTGAACCCTTTTCGTTAGCCTCCACATTTCTGCCCCGTAGGTGAGTACCGGCAAGATACAGCTGTTGTACACTTTTTTCTTGAGGGATATTTGTAAACTGCTATTCATGATCTGAGAGAACATGACATATGCGCTCCACCCCATCCTTATCCTTCTAGTTATTTCCCTCTCATGATCCGGATCAGCTGTCAATACATGCCCTAAGCGTCTCCCGACGTTCTCCGGGGCGGACAACGAAAGCCTAGACGAATGGATCACTTCACTGGAGGGCATGCGCGAAAGATGTTCATGGAACGAAATGGCCATGCAAGTTACATGTGATGACCTGTAACTCTGTGGCACATTGCGAAGCCATTTTCTCAATATTTCAATAAACAAAAAATGACAGTTCATTTTCACAAAGAAAACATTGCCGAACTCTCAACATATTTACAGTAAATCTGAAAAATGTGATGGGTTCCGAAATGCTCGCATGCTCCCACTCTTTAGAGAGTTGTGTGTGAGAGTTGTTTGGGAAGGGGAGGTAGGTGAATGCAAGTGCGCGTCATTAATGATGATGAATTTTTATGGCGCAAGGGGATCTATGGCCAAAGAGAGCCATGGCACAAGGTATTTTTGTTTGCTCAATGTGGGGTCAGCGACCAATTTTTCAAGCACTTTGCCCCAGATAAACCGAGCACCAGGCCAGCGGATAGCTTGTACCTATTGTATCACTGGTGTGTACCCGGTGGCACTGGGGATCGAACCCCACACCTCCCGCATGCGAGGCGGATGTTCAACCACTTGTACACCGCTGCGGTCGAGGGTGCGACATGAAGGGCAGGCGTTTTCTGGCATGCATGCCAGCCGCAACAAGGGTCGTCGAGAGAACCTGTACGTTTTGTTTATTTACCACATAACTTTGGGGGCTGTGCGCTTTCTTTTTCTAAAAAAGGGGCGGAGGGGGGGGGGGGGAACAACTGGAATAAAAAGTTACTAGCAACGTGACACCTCACGCTATCGAAAAATGTTAACACAAGTACGTTTCCCGTTGCAGTTCCGAAATGGTAACGAATGCGTTACTACGTTACCCAATAAAGTAACGCGTTACCGACAACACTGCAGCTATCTCACGCCCGCGGAAGATCGAGCGGAGCGCTCGTTCGAGAGGACGCATTGACTGAGGCTCCGACATGTCCTGATGTACACCAGTGTAATCTCCATTAAAGTTCGCTCATTTGGAACATCGATCATGTGATCATGTGCTCCAACGGCTGACATGGCGACGAGGATCCATTTGCGAAACCAATGCGCACAACCAACGGAAAAACGCTACGATTCAAAAGAGGCAAGCAACGACACGTGCAGTATGACCATGAAGACGCCACTAGCAAGGGCGGACTGAGGATAAAGCGGAACGAGGTCAACGACGCGGGACGAAAACGTGTCGAAAAGGCTCAGCCTCCACGGTGTCCGCGAGTGACGTCCCATTCCCCAAGACAAAATACGACACGCAACGAGAGAGCAACCGGCATGGCTACCAACGACGAGGCAAAACACTCAACGCTCAGCGACTAGTACGCGAGTGAAGAGGACCTGGATTGGGGCCCACAACCAAACGTTCTTTTCGGCGAAACGCCCACAAACATACGAACCAATACTTCGAACGCCACAACGGAGCTCACGATGCTCGCGACCACGACAAAGACCGATGGGACCGTTCGGAAACCCGAACAACGCGGCTAACAGCAGCACCGACGCCACACGACAGGCTAACGACAGCGCTGCAATCCAAATCACGACAACGCCCCACCTCACGGCAAGTCTCCCGACGTTCTCCGGGACGGACAACGAAAGCCTGGATGAATGGATCACTTCACTGGAGAGCATGCGCGAAAGATGCCACGAGCAAAAACAAATATAGATAAGTTATTTGTTTTACAGAAACGCATATTACGCATTATTGAGAATGCACCCTACACGAGTCATTCCACTCCGCTTTTCAAGAAGAACAATATATTAACAATCGGAAACCTCATTAACAGGAAAACAGCTATTACAATATTCCACGCAATCAAGCTTAATGAAAGAGATTTTTTTCAAAAATACCTCCCGAACGAACACCAATATGACACAAGGTACACAACTTACAACAAGGGTAAAATACGAACTAATTACGGCATGCAACAGCAATCATTTGTTATACCAGATTTCTTAAATCGCCACCTTGCCTTTACGACGTTAGTAAATCAATCATTTTCGTTAGCAGTCTTCAAAAAAAAGTTGAATGCTTATTTGTTGTCACTTTAGGAGAAATTTGACTTCCTAATCATGTCCGGTTGCTTTGAATGCCTGCTGTATATATATATATATATATATATATATATATATATATATATATATATATATATATATATATATATATATATATATTGTTAACCCTCCAAGGCCGCTTTTTGTCAATGCCCGTATTATCTTTACCATTGTTTTCTGCTCCTTAGTGCATGTAACAGATTATTTTTCTCTTCACACCATATGCTGAGGTGTTGTGTGTATTGAGAGGCTGACACTCGTCAGGCATCCTTGCCTTTTTGTCAGATTCTTAGACAGATGTGTACTTTTTTTTCTTGTACCTGTCTGCCTGAAATAAACATTGATTCGTTCATTCATGCTCATGGAACGAAATGGCCACGCTCAACGCCGCAATTTCCAGACTTCGTGGACGCGCATCAGCTTGGCATCGCACGGACGGCGTAGGCCTCAAGGAACGAACTAACTGGAAAACGGCACTACGAAAAGAATTCGACAAGCAGCCACTGTTCTGCGAGTGGGTCGAGAACGTCAATGCACGGCGACAAAAGGAAGAAGAACCTGTTACCGACTACATGTACAAGCCGACTGCAACGTATAAAACGCGGGAAGTACACCCTAAGCGACGACGACATCGTGGATTGATTAATTCAAGGTGTACGATCGGAAAACGCGAGAACCATGCTAGCGGCATTCCATGACCTGAGAAAGGGAGCGTGTCAACTGCGCCCGACGGTTCTACAGACGCATGACTACGACACAGAGCGACGGCACAAGCGCGAAGTCACACCCACGGAACGAGCCACCGAAGAACGCATTGAAAGATGACCACGGACTACGCAAACCCACGAGACTTCCGGCGGACACCTGCGCTCGCTGCATGCAACGGGGGCACCGCGCCCGGGGATTGCGCGAAAGACGACACAGGCACCGAGGAGAAGACGGCAGCCGCCGCGCAACGGAAAGAAGAAAAAGTGGCGCGAGCGCAGCGGAACGAAGTGCGTCGTGACAGCGCGCTCAGAGGGTAAAAAAATCCTCGTACCCACGAAAATTAATGGTATAGAGACGACGGCTTTGTGGGACACGGGATCAACTACATCACTGCTATCGTTGACTTTCGCACAACATCACAACTTCAATATTGTGTCAGACACGGACTGTGTACTCAGAGGGCCATTCGGTGATTCAACAGCGCCCTTTGGAGCAACGCAAGGGCATATCACCATCGGGGATGGAAGGGCCACCGTGGATGTGAAAGTGGTCAAAGATTCGTTATATGAAGCCGTTACAGGTACAGATTGGCGACAATGCATCACGTTCGACTACATCCAACGCTACATTGATGGAACTCATACAATCGAGTGGATAACGAAAAACAGCTGGCAATGAGAACGAGAAATGGAAGTCTGCCGACAAGACGACCCCCCGCAACAATCACAGTCAGAACGGGGAAACCACAAACAATGTGTGAAACGGTCACCAAGAGCGACTACAAGCAGGAGAGCCGCAAACTTCCGTCGCAGGAAGAAATCACGCAGCTCATCATGCAAGTGAAGCCACAAGATTCCACAGCATACGAAACAAGCAAACTGCGATCGGTACTTTTCGACAACATTGACGCTTTCACGAGCCCTCAGAGTGACATTGAACGGTGCACACATGTGGAGCACACAATTGAGCTCACAGATCATAAGCAAATCCGCATGCAGCCGTGCAGCGCCACTGAAGTCAACAGGAGGTTTATTCGAGCGCAAACGAAGGAACGGCTTGAAAAAGGGGTCATACGACCATCAAAATCGCCCTATTCATCACCCGGTATTGAAGTCGAGCAACCGCATCACGAGTCCACACCGAAGAGACTTTGTGTCGACTATCGTTTCCTAAATGCAAAAACAATGAAACACGCATACCCAAAGCCGAAAGTGGATACAGCCATCCGCAGTTTCCGGATCACGGTATATCCCGAAGAGTGGCGTCAAAACAAATTTTCTGAGCATACCTCTACGTGAGGAAGACCGAAAGAAGGCAGCGTTTGAGACAGAGGACGGTCCCCATGAACCAACACGAATGCTTTTTAGACTATGCATGGCACCCCAACCATAAAGAGCGTAATGAAGAGCTACAGCCGCTGATCGACCAAGGCCATGGCAAGTCGTCGTTTGCGTGGATGACATCTGCATCTTCACTATAACGGCGTCAAGCAGCACATCCGAAGCGTGAACCATGTTCTGAAGACGCTCAAAGACATCAATCTGCGAGTGGATTTAAGAAAGGGTACTTTCGCAGCCGATTCTGTCAGCTTGGGATACGTCATTTTGAGAGACGGAGTTGCTATAGATCCCGGACGGAGTAGTGCCATAAATGACTTTGGGCGACCGCATTCGAAAACGGATGTACTATCGGTCCTTGAATTGACGTCGCACTACAGGAAATACATCAAAGAGCACGCGAAGATCGCTCAGCCACTGACCAAACTTACGAAGCAGGATTCACTGTTGGCGTGGACCACTGAATGCCGAACAGCCATGGACACGCTGAAACGCACACTGAAACATCGATTGACAGAGGCACCAATAATAGCCAACTTCGAACCGGCACTCCCAACGCAAGTTAACGTCGATGGCTCATACACTGCGTTCGGCGCTGTGCTTTTGCAGGAACAAGTGCGCATCGTTTAATGCGCAAGTAAGAAGGTACCCGACTCGGGCAGGCGCAAGCACTCGACAGTTTTGGAGGCGATCGTGGCGCACTGGGCTGTGACAGACAGGTTCCACCCCTACCTCCAAGGTCTATAGCACTTCGAAATATACACCGACAACTGGGCTGTGGCGCACATCATGTCCAAGAAGAACCCTCAAAGGAGATTCTCACGCATTGTGCTAGACCTAATGTCGTACAACTGCACGATCCGCCACACATCTGTCAAGACAAGTGTCATCTCGGATGCGTTATCACGAGTCCCAGAAAAGACGTAAAACGTCTTCGTCCTCAAGGCTAAAGACAACCGACTTGACAACGCGCTAGAAAAGGACCCCGTGCTTGCTCCGCTCATCGACCAAGCACGAAACATCGGAGCGAAAGCAACGCCGTACAGGCTCGTGCAAGGCAGGCTCGTACACGTGACCACCGACGGAGAGCGAGATAGACAACGCATTGTGGTACCTGAAAGCATAAAGCAGTCTGTTCTCGAGTAATACCACGACGAGGACGGACACGGCGATGCTTCTATGACGCTCTTAAATATCCAGCAGCGGTAGTTCTGGCAGAACATGAGCCGCGATGTGGAAGACTGTGTACGCGGATGTCGAACGTACCAACGGTACAACACGAGGACAGGCGTGCAAGCCCGTTCGCTAAACCTCCGCATGCCAACACGAGCACCATTCGACACTATTGCCATGGACCACGTTGGGCCAATGCACACTGAGGACACCAATAAATACTTTATAACAGCAGTTGACGTCACCACGAGGTTCATATTCACACGTGCTGTACCAGACTAGTCCACAGAACACGTGCTGCGTTTCCTTGACGCGGACGTTCTGTTCACTTTCGGAACGCCAAAAACAGTAGCTATAGACAACGACTGAGTGTTCTCCTCGAGATCTGCAACGCGCTAATTCACTTGAGAAGAGCATCCACCATAGGTTGACCGTGCCCTATGCGCCCGAGACGAACGGTTTGGCCGAGCGCGCACATGCAAAAATCTTATCAGCGCTTAGGAAGAACGTCAACGGCAGCCAGGACAACTGGAGCGAATACTTAAAAGAAATAACGTTTCAGGTGAATAGCCAGCCACACATCGGCTTCCACACCTCACCATTCGAACTGCTCCATAATTACGTGCCTCGCCGATCCATCGACAACAAGCTATCAGCAGCAGCAAACCAGCAATCCCAAGCAGAAGCTAAACGTGAAGAAGCACGCACTACGCTCAACGACAACTTGCATGATATCAAGAGAACGTATGACGCCACAGTCCACCATCCTTTGTGGGGGTTGAATTGGGGAGATAAGTAGTTTCTCCCCACTCAATCGCGGCTGACACAGTTCAAAGCCGCCCGGACCCCACCCCGTGATCGCGTACGCTACCGAGCGCTCGCCGACCACGGCGGGCCTTGCTCTGAGGGAACAAAGGAACGACACATTGGCTGACACAAACAGGCATTTATTGCTACAGAAACAATAACGCCAGCTAGCAACAAGGTACGCTAATGAATCGAGGACGTCCGACTCACCAGCAAGGTTCCGAGCGAATGTTCGCCCGCGCTAGGGCAAGGGATATATCCTCCTAAGGCCGGACGGGACGAGTACGGGAGCCTGTCCCCCCGTCGCTTCCTCGCCCCGCCGGCGAAGAGCGGAGCCGCGAGCGACGCGTCCGCTCAGGCCGACGATCCCAGCCCAAGCCCCCCTCCCGCGCGCGGGCTTTGGCAGTCTCCGCGCAGCGATGCTGGCGCCCTCTCTTATCAGTTAATGTAACTCACAAGGGGTTGCGCTCATTTTGGGTGGAAAAAACAGCGCGAAAGGGACGGAAGACAAAGAAGAAGGAAACCACACGGACGAGCGCTGACTCACAACTATTTTTTATTCAGAAAAAAACAGACATTTATATTTAAAAAGTCACATGACCTGACGTCACTCGAGGTGAGACCGCTGCTGCACGGTGCCTCGCGGGAAAGCAAACGCAGGGGGCTGCAGGGCAGGTCCCCACATCCCCCAACCTTAAATAGACCCACGCGCCTGAAAGTACATGCTATGGAGGAGTCTCCTGGTCTTCATGTCCTTGAGGTACGTCTTGCAGCGGAGGTCACGCCGACAGCGTCCACGCAGACTTCCGTGGTATTCCGAAGGTGGCGTGAAGGTCTCCGCTGGGACGACTCGTATGGCCCGCGGACTATCGTGTCCGCAGGCCCGCGAATCGAAGGCCGGTGGGAAAACCGCCGGCCAGGATCCTGCAGTAGTCGCCAGGGCAGCAGCAGCCGGAGGTGACTGCTGACTGGTCTCGCCACAGCTGCCCCGGATGGATGCGGCGAACAGGATACAGGCCGCTCCGTCGCAGCAGGTGGCAGCGAGACGTTGTGCACCGGTCAGCAAGCCTGGGTGGCTCCACCGAATCTGCAAAATTGCCGAAACGCTCTCGGCGTGCCTTTAATGTAGGTCACGGGAGGGGAAACGGCATCCGCAAGGGCTTCGTGGCGCAATGCCTAATTCGCTAGCAAAACGGGTCGGCGGCTGTGCAAACGCAAAATTCGAGTGAACAAAGCCCTTTCTTGAGTTGAACGAGACTGCTCAGTTCGTGCGAGGTTACAAAAAAAACGGGCGGGCAGCAAAGTGCGCCCCCTCTCAATGACACGGTCGGGTGGTCGTGTCTCTTTCAACGTGGTGCAGGCAGCTCCGTAAAGCCTCAGGCCTAACTACCGCTCCGACAGCGACCGTGACCACAACAAAGACCCGAAACGGGTTATGTGGCGCGCAGCCGCGAGGAGACGTCAGCTTTGTGGGGTGGTCCTACCCCGCTCACTGCAACAAAGCAGCTTCTGAGCGGTCGGCGCCCACCGTATCGGACGGTGTCGGAGCGCCCGGTGCCGAGCTGCAATAGCAGCGAGCTCGTAGCGGCACCCGTGGCCCCAGGCCACCCGGCTCCCGGAGCCGCGACTCCCAGAGTCGAAAAAGACACAGTAGAGAAAATATATACAGAAACTCGGACCACCCACGCGGCTTCCGTACTCACTCGCTTCGGGCTCGGCGACTCCGCGGGCGCTAGGCCTCGCGCTCCCTCGATGCGGACCAAGTGATTCTCGCGAAGAATCTCCAGGGAAAAAAATGTGCTGAGCATGTCGAAAAGTTCAAACATGCTGCAGCGCAATACACCTCGCACTCAAGAAAGCATGCCGCAGGTCCTAGCGATCAAAATTCACACTAGGCCTAGCACTTGTCAAGTCCAAACAAGGAGCGTTCCTCGAACCGAACCGACAGTCGTCCAATGTTCCAAGAGCAGGCCACACGTTGGGCTGCCAGATGTGGGGGTTGAATTGGGGAGATAAGTAGTTTCTCCCCACTCAATCGCGGCTGACACGGTTCAAAGCCGCCCGGACCCCACCCCGTGATCGCGTACGCTACCGAGCGCTCGCCGACCACGGTGGGCCTTGCTCTGAGGGAACAAAGGAACGACACATTGGCTGACACAAACAGGCATTTATTGCTACAGAAACAATAACGCCAGCTAGCAACAAGGTACGCTAATGAATCGAGGACGTCCGACTCACCAGCAAGGTTCCGAGCGAATGTTCGCCCGCGCTAGGGCAAGGGATATATCCTCCGAAGGCCGGACGGGACGAGTACGGGAGCCTGTCTCCCCGTCGCTTCCTCGCCCCGCCGGCGAAGAGCGGAGCCGCGAGCGACGCGTCCGCTCAGGCCGACGATCCCAGCCCAAGCACCCCTCCCGCTTTGGCAGTCTCCGCGCAGCGATGCTGGCGCCCTCTCTTGCCAGTTAATGTAACTCACAAGGAATCGCGCTCAGCCTCGAGGTGAGACCGCCGCTGCACGGTGCCTCGTAACTCACCAGGGATTGCGCTCAGCCTCGAGGTGAGACCGCCGCTGCACGGTGCCTCGCGGGAAAGCAAACTCAGGGGGCTGCAGGGCAGGTCCCCACACCTTCAATTTAGGAGATGAAGTTTGGTATCACAAAAGTTCAAGATCAACAAAATTAAGACCGATGTACGAAGGACCCTACACGATCACGCAGGTGGAGAAAAAATGTGCACCATCACGCAGGAGGGAACAGAAGAAAGAAGGCTTGCTACCGTCAGACAACTCAAGCATCGACACGAGTAACCCGGCTTCAGCAAGGAGCAACCATAAGCCGCAGGGGACGTTTGTCACATATATCAAGGAGCCTAAATTAAATTTTAAAGGAAAAAGGTGTGAAGAAGACGACGCGAATTAACCGAAGAATAAAGAAGAGGAAGAAGAAACATTCGTTGAGGTGGAGAAATATGATTGGTGGAGAAGAGAAGAAGACGACGACAAGGCTTACGTGGACTAACACCGAGGCAATAAAAGGGCGAGTGAGAGCGAGGCACAGGGGGGAACGGCAGAGAAGCAGAGGCTCCGGCGGGTCAGGGACACATCGGCTGGAAGAGAGCGACGCCGGCTACTGCTCCGGTGAGCTCGCGTTCTACGACATCGCATCGTGGACTTCTTGCCGTGCCTGAGCCCGTTCCGGGGAGTCAACAGAGGGCGCTACCACCTGCTACGGCCAAGGGTATCTCCAGCGCTGTTGCCACCCATCCGGGTGGTGCCCCCAACGCCAACAACACTGGCATCACCTCCACGGGCGCTTGGACCGGGAGCGTGTACGACGCAGCCAGCAACGCCGCCAGCGAAGCCAGCTCAAGCGGGTCGAACGCCGCCAGCAACGCCAGCCCAAGCACACCGAACGCCGCCTCGACGTCGGTCGGCTACGGGATCCATCCAACGCCGCAGGCACACCGAACCAACCGTGTGCACGAACGCCGACCGCTAATAGTAAAACGCTAGTAGTAGACGCTGGTAGCAGTGTGCCCGGGTCGTGTGTATTTAGAGTCTGTGTTTTGTGTTAGTTTTGTGTTCTAGTGTGTGTGTCACGTAGGGTGTATTAAATGTGCGTTTGTGTGGGTACACCCGTCGCCTAGTCCATTCTTTCGGCCCGAGAGTTCTCCGGAGAGATCCGTGACAACGTTGCAACCACGGTCTCCGACGAGCCAAACCAACCTGCCCAAGCGAGAAACGACACACGCATCGAAATATCTCCGAGAGAAGAAAACCTGATGCCGTTCCAAACATCGGACCATCACTCACGTCGAAGAAGACCGTCACTCTGGCTACAAGACAATTATTGCGAGATTAACGTTTATTGTGATGACGCAATACACTGTAGACCCGGCCGTGTTAGCTTAAAGTCCCTCAATGAAGCAAAACTAACGAAAAGCTTTGAACTTTCCGGCTTTTCTCCTCTCCAAACGCGCCGCTGGATAATCGAGCCTCCCATCGGCCTAGGCGCCATGGTCACGTGTTAACGCGCGTTTTTTGGCTCCGCAGCAGACGCCGGCGCCATTGTCGGAGGAAGAAATCACGCTTCGTTTTCTTTTTGTGCGACAGAGTTTTGGCGGGAAGCGTTTCTCCAGCTTTGATGGTGTTTACGCGCTGCGGCGGTACCGAGCTTCTGTAGCGCTTACGGGTGCAAAAACCGAGGCGGCAGTGGGAAAAGGATTTTTGTCATTCCGTTCGGAAAAATGGCAGTGGCTTAGCTCGGCTATGCCAGGATACACGTATACCGAGAGGTACATTTCCCCTGGCTGAGCTTGTTGTGGTCACTGTATGTTTAGCAGTGAGAGACATATAGGCTCCATCTCCGTTTAGCAAGCCGTTCCTTTCTCTGTTCGGGTGTCTCCGCTGCTCTCTTCGCCTTCTTACGCTAATTCTCTCTTTGTTCAGTATACCCAAGAGAAAGGCGACAACCTCAGGATCGGAACAGTTAATCTTATCTTGTCTACACCGCCGATTAGCAGCGGCTGGACTCTCCTCTGCATCCA
Organism: Amblyomma americanum; assembly: GCF_052857255.1. Taxonomy (NCBI): domain Eukaryota; kingdom Metazoa; phylum Arthropoda; class Arachnida; order Ixodida; family Ixodidae; genus Amblyomma; species Amblyomma americanum. The sequence continues at coordinate 422,691,611 of NC_135497.1, read as the reverse complement.
TGTAAAACTTTATGATACAGCCGCCCATTACATCTCCACCTTTTATACGCAATCCTGCGCATGCGACGCGGGGTTCGGATGATAGAGCGGCGTGCGGCGAGGCGACGACGAAGCGCGCGGCGCTTCGTTTGGACGGTGGAGCGGGCGCGCGGCCGCTGCAACGGCGAAGCGCACGCAGCATCTGCTGCTCGTCTCCGGTTGCCATGGTAACGGCGTATGCGCACAACTGCCCGCTCCCATCCACCGCGAAATGCTCGACTGGTAACCCAGTGTAGCTATCGCTACACAGAGAAACGGGGCTCGCCGAAAGTTTTGGCTGCATAGGATCGGGGGTGCTAAATTTGATAACGTGCCGGATCTGCGAATCTGCGATGTGAGTGGCCGTTTTCTGTTGTCAGTCGCGCTTTTTCAGAGGATTTGGTGTGAAGCGTGAGCTGCACTCTTTCTTCGCATTTAATGTCGTTTGGCATGGTTGTAGATGTATTCATTCGCTCGGGGACTACGAAAGCCGTGCTTCTCGTTGTTTTAGCCGCGTCGTTCACGCTGCTGGCTGTGCTAGGCTCTGCAGGTATAGCTTTGATGTCGCGCGCATTACGTACTGTATTGGTTTGGTTCTAGTTGGACACGTTCGCGGGCTCGACTCGACAGTTGCGCTTCTGGTTTCAGCCCCGCCGTTTACGCCGTTCGCAGTGCATGCCTAGCTTCCGTTACTGTGCTTAGGCACAGTAACGGCAACTATCGCTTGAATACTCCATATCAGCGTGGATAATACTTGAGATTGCAAGCAAGCACCTAGGTTAAACATATTTGCAGACATTTCCCCCTTCTGTTTTCAATTTTCGTTTCAAGCAATTTCTTAAACGAACAACGTGTTTGCTTTAAACAGGACTGAGTAAATTCAAGTTTTGGTTTCCCAGCGTTTAATTTTTTTTCACGCTGCTTCGACTGAAAGCGATTAATTAAATGCGGCAGTCGAGGCTGCTGCACGTTATGCATGACATTTGCACGAAGGAAGGCAATGTCCTCTTATATGACATTGCATTTGCTGACCCAAGATGAAATTCACTTAAACAAACAATCTAGTGGGCCATGAAGCGCTATGGATGCGCGCGAAGAAGCGGTTAAATGCATTTTTTGATTGCTGTAATCAACCCAAGCAATTAACTCTGCATCAAAGTTCTGCTGGTCACAGCCGTGTTACAGCGCGCAACCAGGGCGTCGCTTTCACCTATTGGGATCACGTAGTGGGATTTTTTTAACGTTAGCCTGCGAGGTGTGCGAGGTATAGTAACTCCGAAATAATCGGTAAGCTATCGTGCTTTAAAAATGAATTAAATCTGAGATGAGTAGCCACCTATGCACTGAATAGCACAACCGACTGCGCGAGCAAACGCGCCTTTGAGAGAATATATTGTGACGAAGTTGCCAGTGGCCCGAGACGGAGCACTCGCGCTAGGCCAGTGGCCATTAAACCATCTCATTGCCATCAGTCATCTCGTGTCATACTTCGGCTGGTCGTCACGTAACATTTGGTGGAGGTGCGGAGTTCATCCCCATCCTGGTCCGGGAGCTTCGGCGAATGAGACGTACGTGGTCGTCGGCCGTGAGTTCTTGGTCTGCGTCGCCCTGCCGTGCCCCAGCCTTCCAGACCCGACCCGATCTAGCCGTTCTTCCACCGCCCCGTGCCCCGCCCAGACCACTCGACACGATGAACTGAACCTGACGCAAGGACCCGACCCCACCGACCCTAGACGCTGCCCACACGTGACGATACCGTTCCCCTGCCCATGCCGTTCGGCGCGTCCTGGGGCCCCGGCCGTCAGCTCCTGGTGACCTGCGGCCCGGAAGCTTCGCGGGCCAGGAATCATTCAGTCATTTCCTTCATCGTGGCCGCCAGCACCTCACCACTTTCTGCTTCCTGTCCCGCCATCCTCTGAAGCCCATCACTGCTTCGCGCGTCTCTTTGTCGCCGATCGGGACGATCGCTCGGTGGCCCCGGGTAGTGTGACGAAGAAGACGAAGTTGGCAGTGACCCGAGATGGAGCGCTCGCGCTAGGCCAGCGGCTATTAAATCATCTCATTGTCATCAGTCATCTCGTCTCATACTTCGGCTGGCCGTCACGTAACAATATTATGGCAGCATTACATCACCATCCGTTCATATAAAGCCTAGGCTGCACATCTAATCATATGTCGTTCCACTTCCTCTTGGCGGAGTTAAATTCTGAATAAGATTGGGCAAAAGACGACGGTCGAAGAACGACACTCTGAGGATATTTACTATAGGGCTGCGAACTCGGTCGCGCACGCCACCTCCACCGCGTGCACCGCGTGCACCGCAATCACGGCGATCGCAGTACAAAAAGTTACGATAAAGCAGTGCAAAGTTGCGCGGAGCAGTTGTTTGAGTAAATAATTTTTTAATCTTCCATGCCATGATCTCATTTCGACCGAAGCCAAGGCAGAAAACGCACGCACGGTCTACTGCGCGCCAAGGCGCGAGCATTCGGAGCACCTGCTATACCTTCCCCCGGCCTAGGTGCCGCCACCGTCGGCGCCCGGGAGGAGCCGAGAGAAGGAGTGCCGGCATTGGAGGAGGAGAGAGAAGAGATGTCGTTACATTTAGTTCATTGAGGGTTTTTATGTTAGCTGAGAGACTAGCGCCATCTCCCGACAAGTGGACGAACTGGCGGGAAGTATCAAGTATCAGGTATGCCGCGCCTGCGGGTGATGGAACGGACCGCTCGTTACAGAGGACGCACCGACTGGCGCTCCGACATGTAGTCCTGATGTAATCCAGTTTATTCTCTATTAAAGTTCGTTTTTTTTGGAACGTCGATCGTGTCATCATGTGCTGCAACGGCTGAAAGTACCAACGCTTTGTCAAAGGGCAGCTTAGACCGCTGTGGAAGAAATATGCGTGCTTCATTTGGTATTACGGCGCCGTTTCTGCTGCAACCCGACGCGACACAAGCGCCGCCTCAGTTCTTTGGCACCGACGGAATTTTTTCGGGCAAGTTGGAACGGCAGTATTAGCATGGACGGTGCAGGTAACCATTACCCTTGGCGTTGGAGACTAGAACACTTGCTACGTGGCCTTCACAGCGAACGCTCTTGTTCCGCGGGCGAGCTCAAAGAATGCTGGCTTATTGAAAATATAGCCTCATGGAACAAGGCGTTGCGGGCGACGGGGCTTGTGTTGACAGAGTGTGAACCGGGCAAGCTTTCCCTGCGCTCTTACGACGACCTAGATGACCAGTGGGCGAGGTGCCATGGTTCCGGCAATGAAAACGATGGAGCCTTCCTCATCGCCTGGCTTCCAAGACAGCATCCCTGCATCCGCGAGGTTCGTGTGTACGACCGAACACACATTGGCCGGCTTTCCTTCATCTCGTCTGTCATCGCTGGACCGGCGAACAACCTGCAGTGTATCGTGCTTCATGCCAGCTGTAGACTTCTGCCTGAGAGCAGATTTCTCCAAGCCTTTGGCCCTCCGAAGTGCTTGCGTGAGCTTGACCTTACGAACGTTCACATCAGCGATGCCCTGGCGCCCAAGGTGGCCTATGTACTCAGGGGAAACGGGCAAACTCTGCATAGCGTCAAGCTGATCGGCAACCATCTGTCTCGGGAATCTGCAAACACCCTGCTTCTAGCCTTAGTCGCATGTGAACGGCTTGAGGACTTGGCCTTCCAGGACAGCAGAAATTATTCCGCCTGCGACGCCATGGCAGAGGCCTTCAAAAGCAGCAGGTTTCTGCAAAAGTTGTCCTTGGTTGGTCTATGCGAGACAGGTATGAGCTGCGGGCACTTAAGCGGACGGCGAGGTTGCTTTGACTGTTTGATAAGTCTGTTTGGGGCTTTAGAAGGCATTCTATCATTTCAGCACCTGGCTCTGGAAAAGACATCAATTAGTGACTCAGTGGGAGAGGCATTGGCAACGTTCTTGACTGGCCATCACTCAATTCAAACACTGTCGCTGCTAAACTGCAGCTTCGATAGCATAGGGGATACATGTATTGCCGAGGCATTAGCTGCGAACTGCACTTTGGAGCAGCTCAGTTTGCACAGCTGTTTCCTTGATGCAGCAACTGTCAGCAAATTGTGTGCGGCACTTCCTTCCAACACTGCACTGAGCAGCCTCGTTCTGCCGCAGATCAGCAGCGCATCGCCAATCCTACAGGCGAAAAATTCCACTCTTGAGCAACTCAGACTGGAGTGTCCTGGCCGAGTGCAATTTTGCCTGTTTGTAGACCGGCCCTCGTTCGTGTCCGCAACCCTGGCACAGGCCCTCGGATGCGCTACAGAAGTGAAGATCTGCCACAGGGGGCTCGACGGCAAAGTCCTGTGCTCTGTATATGCCTCGTTGGCCTTGAATCACTCACTGCGCTCACTTCACGTTGAGTACTGGGGCGTTGCCACTGGCAATCATGGCACAACACAAGGAGCTCTCACCAGTGCGCTCTGTGCGGCACTCAAGGCATGTGGGGGCCTCCAGAGCTTTCAGTTAGACATGCACAGGGCTTACAATATGAGCGAGGAGACGGCCCAAGTAATGGCCGAGATCTTTGATGCCCTGAAATGCAACCCACGCCTAAGGAAACTTACGTTGATCACCTCTCGACTGACCTTGAAGACTGCTCAGTTGCTTTCGGTCCTGGTTGGCCAATTCAAGAGAAGCTTGGTTGAACTGCGCATCGGGAGCACCGGCAACATGTCCGACGCGGTCCTTGGCGTGCTTGAAGAGATGATCACCAAGCATGTCTTCCTGTCGAAGGTTAGTGTAAGGTGCTGTGCCTGGAAAGACGCGGTGCGGGCTTGCGCAGCGATGGACGATGCTAAAGAGCAGAACCAGGGCCTGCTAAACAAGGCAGCAAAATTCGTCATGAGCCTTGACGGGCGCCCAAAAGCTTCTGCCAAACATCACTGCGCATTTGCCTTCGATGAATTGTGCGGTACCGCATCGCTACAGGAACACCTGGTGTCACTGTCTGGAAAATCCGAGCTCCAGGTGTCCATGGACGTGAACAAGGCAAGGTGCTATCTGCAAGACAACTACATGATCTACGCTGGGGTTGTGCGTGCGAGGGTTCTGTGCGAGGCTGGCGATGGGAGCACACAGCTTGATGCACTTAATGTCGACTGTTGGCGTTCCATAGTACAGTACCTGAAACTGAGTGATGTGGTTTAATAACTAACCGACTGGAAGGACATTGGAGGACCACTGTGGTCTTGTTTGGTGTGTGTCTTTTGTGTGCATGTGCTTTCTTGACAATAAACACATTTATGCACTTGTTTCGTTGGATTGTTTTTCGTGTCGTTGACCAAGACGGCGACCAGTGGCCAACGTCAATTTCAAACGAAACCTCATTCTCCGGCCAAGCTTCCTCCGCGGCTGAGTGTCCAAGGACGTCATGGCTTGACTGGACTACATGCCGGTGACAGCACTGGATAAGATGTTTGTCGCTTCTCTGCGCTCGCCAACTGCTTGCGAAGATGATATTGCTGTCGCTTCAAAGACGATCTCTCGTTCGTGGAGCCGTGCGAAATTGTCCCACTGACCTTTTTCGACTCCTCTGACCCTTTCCTCCTCCTCCTCTTCCATTAAGGCGGCCAACTTCATTTTATCGTGGCCAATGTCGGTGCATCATGATTTTCAATTTCTTTTTTCTCTGTTATGCGCGCTCCTTTTCTGCCATGGGGGAAAATACGGCTTGGCACGTGCACGACATCCGCGCCCCGCCAGCTGCATGGGCCAAGGGCGGTTTCGACTGCCCAACTTTGTAGAATTGCAACGTGAGTAGTGGCGATGGATATGGCTGGGACCCATCCTCTGAGGCGGCACACATGAGAGGCTGCAACGACTTTCATGCAATTGTGAGGGCCAGTTGCGCTCATGAAGTCCGATACCTGGCAGAAGCAGGCCTGAGTTCGTACTCAGGTTGGATCCATGAAATCCGGCTCTGAAGGCGGTTTACGAAAATTCAAAAGATTTTCAGATACATCGCGGTCTCCTGCAAGGGGGGGGGGGTTCCGTCCGAATAGCGACGCGGCGGTTTCAATTTACAGGGGAACCAGGATCTCGCGGTGGGTTCCCCGTAGCCGGCCTCTGAAACTTAAACAATCTCGTAGAAAAGTGACCCCATTGGCCAGACGCACGGTTATAACGGCCGGCTTGAGACGCCTGACAGGGGTGGTTAGTCTAGGCCCGAGCGCGAAAGCTCCGATGTTGTCGGCAAGTAAGCCCGGGTCATCTCATCATCGTGTGTCCCATTTTTCTCGCATCCTTGTGTCCTCGTCCCTTAGTGCTTAGTGCGCTTTTGTCAGGACTACACAATCCGTAGAAAGAGAAACAGCACGATTGACGAGCTATGGTATCCTTAATTCTGTGACACGTTGCCCTGCAGTTTTTCAATCGCGAACATCAAGCAGGGAGCACTGCCACGAAGATGCGGATGCGGATGAGCAGGAAAATTTCTTGTTACCTTTGTTAAATGACCGCGACTTTAGTGCATGAGCTAGTCCTGAGGAACTCAGACTTAGCCGTTGACCTCAACATTTTATTGTTCTGAGCAAGGGATAGGTCTAGACAGTTATCGGCGAAGCTGGTACAACTGAGAGCCGTCAATATCAAAGGTGAGCCCAGTTTTAAATTTTCTAATTGACAATATGACTCGAAATCATCCTCATCATCAGCCTGACTGCGCCCACTGCAGGGCGAAGGCCTCGCCCATGTGTCTCCATTAACCTTGTCCTTTGCCAGCTGTGGGCAGCGCATTGCCGCAAACTTCTTAATCTCATCCGCCAGCTAACTTTCTGCCGCTTCTGCAACGCTTGCCTTCTCTTGGAATCCACTCCGTTACTCTTAAGGACCAGCGGTTATCTTGTCTTCGCATTACATTCCCTGGCCAAGCCCATTTCTTCTTATTGATTTCGACTAGGATGTCATTAACCCGTGTTTGATCCCTGACCCACTTTGCCCGGTTCCTGTCTCTCAAGATTAGACCTATCATTTTTTTTTTGTCTTGATAACACGTCGCTGAAGCTTGCTCCGAGGCTCATGCGAGTCTCTAAGCGTGAAGGGGATTTCAACTTGCAGAAAATCCGCGACGTGAAACCGCGCACCTGCAGCGTACGCCCATCTCGTCTTTTCTTTGGGCCACCCAAGTTACTCTTTACATGCGCTTGCTTTCGTGTGAGCATATATGCTTTTGTAGCCCTTAGAATGTTAGCTCAAGGTGAACCAATTTGCAGCCTGCATTCTGTTTTTATTGCTTTATTTTTTTAGAGTTTTCAGAACGAGAGAAAAAAGTGGCCATCATTACATGCTGACTCCGTAGTGCTACGTAAGTACATTGTGTATTGCATAATGCATGCATGCTGTTTTCTGCCGCGTCTGCTGTTTGTATTCATTTAAATGTCAAGAATCCAGCCAGTAAACTAAAATGACTTCTGTATGGCGCTGCTAATTGCTGTTATATGTGCAGGATCGCTCGAATTTTTGAACTGATATTTTCTTTGCATGTAAAATGCTAAGAAATTTCATGGAAATATGCATGCAAGTGGAGGACGGCCGAGCCTGCACGCATTCACACGAGAGGACAGGTGTATTACGCCACCTGTAACGTCAGCATGCGCCTGATATTTGGCACAAATGTGCTCTTAGATGCCTGAAGGATGCATGAAAAAGGAGGAATAATTTTACTGAACCAGACCCGAAAAATCGAGCACTAATTTTTTTGGGCTTTCCCTGGGACGCTCAACATTTTGGACCCTGCTAGTTTTTGAAATGTTTTTTGGATGTGTTCGGGAAAAATTAGCCCCTCCTTAGGGGGTTTCCAATGTCTCGATGGGTTATTTTTGGGAGATTTTGAGGTGATTTCGTGTTTGTTGGGCATATGACAGAAGCCAACAGCCACAGAAACCAAGGAGCATAGTTTTTTTTTTGTAATTTGTGCTGTTGATCAATGGAGATTATTAGAGGATATTGTATCTCTTAAAGATAATTGTTTAGAAAAACAGAAGAAAAACAACCACCTTCTGCCGGTGGGAACCAAACCGATATATATATAAATATATATAAGTAAATGAAATGAGGGGCTCGTTTGACAAATACATTAAGGAAGCCAACAGTCACCGAAACCAAGGTGCAAGGGGAATGTTTCTAATTTTTTAAAATTTGTAATGACACTCAATTGGATTAAAGCAAATTACTTATAAAGCAGCTCTAAAATAAAATTTTTTTGCTGCTGCTTTATAAGTAATTTTCTTTAAACCAATCGATTGTCATTACAAATTAAAAAAAAATTAGTAACATTCGCCTTGCACCTTATTTCGGTGACTGTTGGCTTCCTTAATATATATATATATAAGCAACCATGCCGCCGGTGGGATCCGAACCCACGACCTCCTAACATCGCGTCCGGTGCTCTACCAAGAAGGCTCCGCTACCGTATCTCACCCTTAAATTTTTATTTGCACAGGTCTGGGTTGGCGCTTAATCCCGTCTGTGTGTTCTGTGGTGAGCGCGAAACCATAGACCAATTTTTGTTGTTTTGTCGCCGATACACCATGATGTGAACACGGCTTTTACAGAAAGCACTACAAAAGCTTGGACTTTGTTTGAGCAGCCCAGTCATATTGTCGTTTGGAGCCACCATACTTGGGTACAGCCACAAGTCTGTTTTTACCGCCGTCCAAAATTTTTTAATGGAATCAAATCGACTACCTTGTTAATTTTTTTTCAATATTATTTTTATTCTTACAATTACCGGACCGTCACCTCCGTTCGGCTCGCGCGCCGGCCAAGCGGAGCGCTGAGCGGCTTGACGAGCGGGCCTCGCGCAAAGCCTTCTGGTCTTGCTCGACCGCGGCGCATTTGGATTTCCATGTTCGCCGCCGGTTCAGCAGTCGCAGACGCATGTGCTGCAACAACTTTCTCAAATTGGTGCAGCCTCGTCAAATCGTAAACCTCGAAAGCGGTTTACGATTCATGAGGACTTGTGCCTCTTGCGCGAGGTTGTTGCGGTAAATCCGTTTTCGAACCCCGGCATGTGGAAACATGCGTTGGATAACGTGGGGGCAGCGGTGCGGCGGGAGCTCACGCTACGAGCAGTGCGAGACCGAGTTGACTTGATCCTGGGCTATTTCCGTCAGCAAGACAGAGCAAACCTTAAAAAGTAAGTACTTGTGTGCCTAACTGGTGTCTGTGCTCTGCGTCTAGGTTACAAACGCCATGCGTTTTCTCAAAATACAATCTGATTTCCATCTCAGATCCGGCACAGAGGAGCAGTATGGCGAACTCCAACAGCTATTCCGAGAAGTATCTGACTTGGCTCGCGAATTCGAGTATGCGCCGCGAGCGCAGCCAAGAAAGGGCAATAGGACTGCGACATCAAAAATGCTGGTGTCAGCGCCCCTTTCAGATGCTGGTAAAAAGCGAGCCGCGCAATACTTGCGCGACGGTCATTGGAATTAATGGACACTGGGAGCAGCCAGACAGACGACATTCAGACAACCGGTAAGTGATGCAAGATGAGACAAGTGATGCAATCGTGCTTATACATGTTCCAAAGAAAGCCTTGTGGGCCGCTCTGCCTGGTGAGCTTCGAAGGCACAATGAATCGTGCACATCTTAAGCTGCATAGGAGAGCTGGTATAAAAACACGACATTCCTATTGTCATGTGCTTCTTAGGGATTACAGAGGTAAAAACTGTTCACAAGTTACAATTTTCCTGTGCATGACTTAACAACGGCGGTAACACCGAGCAGCTGCTAAATTTCGAAATGCTTGCACTTTAAGCGCCAACTCCAAGGGCCCTTTCTGGACGTATGCGCTCTTGGCGTACGCCAAAACCGCTCTGCGCATGCGCACTGTAGAAGACACCATCCAGCCTTGGCGAGGCGCCGATATCTATCCGTGCTAGATATCGGCGTCAGCGCATGGGCGCTCGCGTACGCGTCGGAAGACGGGTCCGGTTTATAACAATGGGAGGGTCGCCGGGCTCTCGGGGATTTTTTTTTTTCATGGATAGGTTCCCCGAACTTTTCTTCGCGGTTTAAGCTGTTCTTTCATCGCCCCCCTACCCCTTCTCTTCGCGGCTTGAAATTCTCTCCGTCGGCTCGAGAGGGGAAGCGAGCCAGCGCGAGGAACATGGAGATGCATGCCCCTTTTCGACGCCCGTTCTGGCGTACGCCAAGAGCGCCGATGCTGGACGCGTACGCCCAGGAAGGGCCCTTGGAGTTGAGTGATGAACACTCAACATGAGTTACTGCTAGTGTAGTTGATGCAGTTTCATTATTGTTGTTCACCCTTACAATGTGCAGAAAGAGACGAGTGGAGCTAAAATAAAGCTTTCTTTTTCATCTTGAATCACTTGCTCATTTTTCATTCTCTGAACGTTGTGGTCATCCCAACAGATGTATGCACTGTGGCAGGACCAAAGCATACATTGCTTCCCGCAAGTTTCATTTAGTAGTGGTTTTGTCGACACCTTAAAACTGCAGTGGAATTATATATTTTTTCCTGCGGGTGCTAGGTCAGCGGCTTCCCAGCTGCTCATATCACTAGGCGACCCAGAGCAGGAGCCCCACTTGTCGCCGCACAGCCCACAGTCTGTCCACGCTGAGCAGATTGATGTGGCAGACAGCCATTCCGACACTGATGACAGTGCTGTTCCTGGAGCACGTCCAGCAAGAGTGCAGCCACCGCGAAAGCGGCAGCGTGTGCAAGATATGCCCAAAGGTAAAAGCATATAAAAATACTGCGCGCTGATCAGGGGCTGCACACGGACAGTGCTTTGGCATCATGATGCTTATTACAGATGTAATGAGCAAGAAATAGGCAATTGGCAGATCATATGCATTCTTTTTCATACAACAAGGTGCTACGTAATTTCATTGTGTGACCTTATTTAGGTACTCTGCGTGAGATTTTTGTGACGAGCAGTGATTTGAATATGAATGCAGTGTTCGTATAGAGACATGTGCATTTCAAAGGAGTGGGCCTAAACCCGGTAACGGTTTATATTTTTTAAGATAAATCACAGTCAAAGAGGAACACAAATAGCTGGCAGTTCCAAGCTGGCAGTTCCAGCTTGGCTCATTCCTTCCACGTTGCTGCGCATGGCAGAGTACAAAGATGTATCCAGGCTTTGCATGTTCACATACTGCAGATAGGGCAAATAAAAGCAGTTGGTAATCTCAAAGAATGTAAGCTGAAAAAAATCAGAGCAATTAGTTGCAGACCGTACCTATAGTCTTTGTAAAACTCCAGCCCGAAAAAGTTTGCGCTGTACACGGTTCTTGCGATGTCCCATCAAGTCACCATGCCCCTCACTCCTAACCCTGCAATGCCCTTGAGTTTCTGTAAGATTTGTGCACCCCTCAATATGAACGCATCTTGAAAGTTGGCCTTGATAGCTGGGCATATTTCACAGGTGCCACACGCCTTATTTACTCCTTTGCACAGTGTTATAGGCAAATTTTTATCGTTTCCACGCATAAGACTGTTTTCATGTATAAGAGATGTGAAGTGTGTTTGAGATTTGCAGTTTGTCCCATGACTGGATTTACATGACAGATTACATGAGTACGTCAAGAACATTCTCACAGCTGTTGACAAAAATGTTTCCCCTTTGTTGTCCTGGCAGGAATTCGAGGGCTGCAAGCATTGGGAGTAGAACTCCTGGCCAGGCGCGAGGAGCATGAGTTTTTCATTGAAAAAAATATTGTCCTAGCCAAGCAGCAGCTCGCCCTTGAAGAACGCAAGGTACGGCTTGAAGATGATAAGTACAGGCAGCAGTCGCAATGCTTCGTGGGCATCCTGAAGCGCCTGGAACGAATTGATCAGTCCTTGGACATTATTCAAGAACCGTGATTAATAAACAACCATTAACACATATTGTTTCATATTGCCACATGTGTTATAGCAATTATACGTGCCCTCCTCGGTGATTACAGCAGCACTGTCATGTCTTGGGCTCCTGTTTTGTACATAGCTGTTATAGCCACAAATACTCATCATTCATTTCATGCTTCCAACTGAAATTTTTTTCTTTCAATGCAATTAGATGTGTTGAATGGAGGAGATAAATTAATGTATTTTCTGGGAGCATACCCGTGGCCTAGATACTAAAAAAAGTATTGCCATTTATGTGGTTGCCTCTGTAAACGACCCTTTCCTGTGTTGGAGTAGGTAGTGTTGGTGCAGTACTTGTGCACAAAAGAACTTCATAAAGTTACATCTTGATCACAGTCAAGTAATACATCGCTTCACATGCCACAACTGCGCCAGTATTAATGTGCACAGGTCAAGAAGGCTGTGAAGCCTTTAGTGCATCGTTCTCTTGAGAACGGTGCAAAATGGACCAACGAGGGAACACTTCAAGACCAGATTGTCCGTAACTGCCCAATCCTCTTGTTTTGTTGACGAAAGTGGAATTCACAGGTGCTGAAAATATACAGAAAAATTTATTTAAATGAAATTGGAATGTGCGATTTTCCTTAAAACAGGCTTACAAGGCCTCAAAAGCAACAGGATGAACTTTTAAGGGCGAGAAATATGGGAATGTGTAGCCGTAGACACGGGGGACTAGCTATTAATGCAGCTGAGAAACAAGGTAGGTTTCTAGGCTTGGTTGCTCAAGACCGAAGTACTGCGCCACTTGAGATCCATACAAACGCGTGTGGCAGTTGGCCAGAATTGCGCTCATTCGGTACATTCGAGGCAAATTCTGTAGATGAAGTTTCTGATTCTTCCTGAAGTCTAGGAAAGCAAACAGTTCTGCGATTTTCCCAAAGCCCCACTCAACTGCCTGCCTCACTCTATTCATTTCCTTATTAAATGCCTGCTGCCGCGCATTCAAGGCTGCTCCACCGTATGGCTTTTACAGTAGTGGCCTCAAACGGTATGCAGGGTCTCCGCAAAGGCAGTAACTGCGTCCATGCACAAGCTTTTCCAACTTATGGTAAGTTCTGCTCTTTCGCAGGATAGCTGACAGATAAACAAGTATAAATTGTACTGCTCTTTCTTTTCATTTTCCTCCTAATAAGTGCAAAATATGGTTTCTGCTACAAGCAAGCCAATCAATGCTCATCAAGAAACTCACCAGCATCATGTCGGCTGCCGATGTACGGCCCATTCAGCTGGACAATGATGCCGTTTGGGCACATAATTGCCTGGTATTTCACCGCGTGGATGCGTTTGTGGCCGGAGAAAAAATGTTTTTGGCTCGTCGATGGCCTGCAGATGGCCCTCGCGGTCCCATCAATGAACCCCCAACAGTTGCTATGGGGGGGCTCCTTTGGAGTACACGGCCTGCAATGTAAACAATGTATATAGCTACTATCGTAGAATTTCGGAAGAATTTCTTACCTGAGAAAATTAGCCCAGTGTTGGCAAATCGAGCCACGCGTGATTATTGGCGTCTTGTAGGAGGTGCAGGAAATTGTCCTGAATGTGCGAGAGCACGCTGCTTGTGGCTGATGAAATGACTGAATAGTGGCGGCCGAAAAGTTGCTCCAACTCACACAGCCTGTTCGGATCTGTCAGGCGCCGCAGAGTAATGCATGCAGAGGGCTTCTGCTCCAGTGACGGACATTCTTTGCGGTGTCGAGATGATCTCGGGCAGAAGAAGGGCACTTTGAAGTCAGCTTAAATCGTTTTTCTCAAACCGAAAATATGAGCGGAGGAGTCCACTGTCCATCGTGTCTATGTGCTGTGTTGAGGTAGCCATCAGCAGAGGGCGGATCCCGTCGGGTCACAGAAAATATTTCTGAGAGCAATAAATCTTCAATATCGCGCCAGGAAAGTTGATTGAGTAAAACTGGATCCTGTAACACACTCTGCATTGTGGGCATGACGGCGAGTGGTCACAACTAAAAGCACGAAAACTTGCGAACGGAAGTGCATGTAACAAGACGCCAGTAACTAGCAAAGCCGAAAGAACACTCAGTCTGACTATTTTCTGGCTCCTCATGTCTCGTAACAGTGCTCGATAACAAAACTGACATTATTTGTTCAAGAACAACATACATCAGAAGCATTTTGCTGACTATGTCTAGCAACGAACATTCTTTTCTATATTGTTGGGCGCTACGAGAAATTTTTAATATATTTTTAAAATGTAGTTCCACTTTTTAACACCAGGCGCCCTATGTGCAGCTCGCCGCTAACTCCGGTCAGCTAAAATAAAAATCGTCTGAAAGAATTTGGCGCTGTAAACCAAGGATAACTCCCGGCTGCTGATGTCACTTGCACGACGTGATGTCGTATGCCATGTTTTCGCGCGAAAGCCCGGCACCGCGCGTCGCCGCGGGGTGCGAAAGTGGGAATTTTTAAAAATGTATTGTAAATTTCCCACCCGCTTTTGAGGTCTCGTACGCGGCGTGGATGCTCGGTAGCCTGTACTCTGCATAGTGCAAGCATTTTAAAGCCAAGCTCAAACACCCCTTTATGGGGCGTTTTAACTAACATAATTTTATATTCAAGGAAGAAAGGACGGGTGTTGGCTGTGAAACTGATTCCAGCTACGTGCGTTATTGAGTTGTTCTGTAACCCAAATAATTTATTGCGGTTTGTTTTGGTGTTGTTCCCAAAACCAGATGGCAGTAGTTAAATTAGTAATTTAAGTTGGAATTAAGTAGGAGTGCATTCCTAGGAGTTAAGTTTAAGTAGGAGTGAAATGAACGTTTAGTTTTAAACTAAGCTTGCACAAATGCAGGCGAAGTTATAACACTTGGGAAGGCGTATTTGTTTCACATCGCAGTCTCTTAGCCAATATAACTGTATGATAACAAAGCCAATTTTCTTCTTGTTTGAGTCGTGTTCATGGTTGCATCTCACTCTGCCAGCTAGCTTCACTAGACCATATGCGAAATGCGCAGCGCCATCTCGTTCACAAGTTGAGAGTTAGGTCCGCCATCTTGGTAACGGCGAGGAAGCAGCATAACCGCCATTACTAGAGTGTACTAGAATGTTTTGAGTGGCGCGACCAGCCGCCGCGGAGAGGGCCGGTGAGCGTGGAAGTTGGCGGTGGCGCTGCAGTCAACCGCACTTGAATGCGTCTCCGCGGTCAGCCTGCCGTTTGCTGCCGCGCACGGAAGTCGCTGCGCAATTAATGCCCGCTTGATGTTCATATTAATGCATCGTTCCTCTTTAGTAAAATTAATTATGCAAATGCTGTGACCTCACGCACCCCATAAAAAAAACTCCAAAAAATGCGTAGCAGTAAGTGAAATGCCTGGAATTTTACACAGGAGCTCCCTTCCCTGTGTAGATCCACGATCTTCCTTAGTTTGCACGACGCTGCGACACGGAATTACGTAACAGCTTAGCGGAATGCAGTGACTGCGATGTTGTTGCCATAATGCCATGGCACACACGACGGGGAATAGGCCGGGGTTCGGCGAGCAGCGTGCCGCGGTCGCATGGAACGCTTTCGTTGTCGTCTTTTAGCGCACGTAGTTTTCTAGAAGGGCGAGCTAGTGGACTTACTGCAGCATCAGTGCAAGTAAAGCCTTTGTAAAAAACTTAAGAGTCGACGGGGTTCGCTTCCGAGCCACATCGCGTAGCTGGTAATGCATTTCCAGCGTTCCATATTTCCTGAAGGTAATATTTTTGGTCCCGTTACCTCCAATGGGCTGAACGCCGAAAAGTGCTACAGGAGCCCCACTACACGGCCGAGAAGCAAACACCGTGAGCTGAGCTCTTGACAAAGGCTGTACCTAGTAAAAGTGCAGTTCTCGTTCATATATCTAATAGCAACTTTCCATGAACTTGAGAGAAGCGCCAATAATAGGTCAGGCAAAGTTTGTGCACGGAAACCCAGTATTAAGGCCGCAGTAGCCCCCCGCTTAAAAAAAATACAATATGCATGACACAACTAATTTTATTTACATATACTGTGCCCCAACTCAGTCCTCAACAAAATCTTGCATCTCCTACACACGGCTCAACTTTAAATGCTGCTGTGCTTTCCTTCGGGCAAAGTCACGAGACTTGTTGAGACCTTTGACAAAAAAATGCATTCTAGTCATAAGATAAAACCCAGTCAAATTCGAGGTGAGCTCCTTGAAGTGCTGATCACATCCAATACGGTTCATTCCTGTCTTGTTCAGAAGAGCAAGCACATCCATAATGCTGTCGTGATGCAGTTCTCTAGAGCTAAAACATCCTGTGAAAATGTCCTCGAGCTGACTGATAAATTTGAAGAGGCTCAATGTGGGGTAGAGCAAGCCACCAAAATCGCATGCGTTTGTAAATGTGGCCGCAGTCAAATTTTTGCCATCGGGAGCTGGTAACAGAAGCTGATCCATGCACACATGACATTTTGTTTTCAAGACGCACTTCCTTGCCACATACCCTGCAATATAGTACGTAAGCCTTGAGTCAGTCCTCTGGTTGTTATAACAATGTTCTGTCATAGCTTCTTTGTTGCTAAGAACTCTTTCTGCCTCATCAAGATTACCCATGTTGATCAGCATATCAACAAGTTTCTGCTCCTTTTGTGAACCTGCCGCTTGGTCCTTGACTGAAAGAAGCGAGCTAACCATAACCTCAGGCACATTTGACCCAGAGACTCTCTTTGCCAGATTATAATAATTGAGGCAGTTGATGGTAATTAGGAATTGCTGTGGGCTTGGGTGGGCATTACACCCCGACGACTGCCTTACTATGCCAAATGTGCTCTCGAGCTTGTCTTGGCTCAGGCGTGATGTCATCACATATGAAAAGCCAAGCTCTGAATGTGCATAAGTCAACAGCTCCAAGGTACTTGTAAGAGTGACTCTCAGTCCTTCAGCTGTTGATTCACTCAGGAACTTCCCCTTCTTTGCATGAGCTTCCCACTTATTCAAGAAGTCCAGGAAATTCACAAGCTCCTGCGCTGCAGGTGAGTCTGGCTTCAGTGCTTCAGATGGGAAACGTGACGTCATTGTGGTGATCAAGGACTCCATCCTCCTGTAGAAAAGTAACCATAATTGGTTTTAAGTTTGCTGAATTGACGGTATCAATCATGAAAATGATGTGACATTGCAGATAAAGAAAATGCCAAAAACATCTAAGCATTGAAAAAAATGGCAATACTATATTGAATTATAGCCACAGTAGCTGCACTTCGACGAAGAACGTGAAATGCAAAATAGCCCATGTGCTGTACAACATGAGTGCCCTTTAAAAATCCCTAAGTGGTGATCTCGTATAACCCATGTCACTTTTGGATGTTGGAATAAATAGGCCTTTTACAAAGGGACAGGATAAGAATGCAAAAGCAAGCGCAAGATGATAATTTCGAATATCAATAGGAGGGCTGAATTAGCAATACACACCGGAAAAACATCTGTGTTGCTGCAATGTTTCCACAACGTTTTTCAAGCTGGGGCTTGTAGAGATGCAGGCCTCTTAGAGTGTCCGAGCTGAACAGCTGAAAAGAGGCTCAAGATGCACTTTTGTCAGTCGGGGCATTGCCTTCAGTGTTATATTGTTTGCGTCTAGATTGAGGGCTTCCTTAAGTGGCTCCAGGGATACCTATATGAAAAAATCAAAATGAGGACGAACAGAAATGACCTATTACATCTTGTGTTGTGATGCAATGCAAAATAAAAATGTTCATGCTCATATGAACCACAAGCGCTCAACACAATTTATAGCCATATTATAGACAGTCATGCCTGCGCCAGGGCGCAAAACATGGTGCACCAAAGCTATAGTGATGCCTACCATTGTTTATTATGAGAAATGAACTTACTGTTCCGTCTGGTGTGTCGAAGGTTGTTTGCAGAAGCCGATTGCGAAGGTTCTTCACCAGATGAGGAAAGTCCGACAGGAAATGTAGGAAACGTTTGTTGTCCAATGGGTGGACCCTCTTTGCTACTATTTCCTTTGCTGTTGCCTTCACACCCATCACTCGCCACATCTTCCGATTCCATGGCGCAGCATCACATGTCACATAATCAACAAACAGACCGGCTTGCTCAGCGAGAACTGTGGCGTCAAGGATAATCTTTGCAAGAAGATCTCCTTTGATGTTGGTATGGGTTGCAAATGTGCCCAAGATCTGAGTACACTTTCCAACTAAAGGAACGAACATAACCACAAGCCCATGATTTGACCGCAGATGTACCTGCTCCTTCGGTGTGTAAGGGCCCAAGTCCACGAAGCCAGCAACTTTGCCAGCACTGTCAATGGAGAGGTGCTCGGATAGAGACATCTCGTCTACAATCAGCCCGCCGTGACACCTGAAAGGGTCCATTACAGAGGTTTTCTTCTTCAGTGCTTCCAGCATGTTCTGATTGAACCCAAAACTGCCCATGTAATTTGACAAATACTTTCTGATGGTACATCTGCTTGGAAGCACGAGGATGTTTTGTCTGCGTATGTATTCATAAAGCCAGGGCTTCGCATCTTCAGGAGAATGCACTCAAGCATCCACTCTTTGTCGTATGACATGCCTCGAGTGCTTTTTCTTTTTGCAGCTTGAAAGAACTGTTTTACAGCTAGCTGTTGCTTAGGGGTCAAAGATTGAATTCTGTCCTGCAGAATGCTCTCGGCGGTGGCTGCAGCAGCTTTCTTCATGCTAGCGATAACACAACATAGTGTTTTAACCTTTGATTCAAGTCTCTTAGCTTTTTTGTTCGACGCTCGGAGTTTGCACAAATTGCTGCAAGTAGTTTTTGTCACTCGGCATTTCAGGCGTGACTTTCTCGTCTGTAGGGTCTTGCGGAGGTACTTGCAGTGTATGCAAGGCAACCCTGTAAAAAAATAGAAAAAAAATTGATCCTTAAATTGCCTTACAAAATGTGATACAGTACTCTTTAATATTTCTTGTCACATGATAAAACTTGCTGAAGCAGGTATGGCGATATAAATTGCTTATTTGGGGTAGTTTTACTTAAATGTATCACGTGTGCTCTACATTTCATGAAATAAGAACATTTCAATCTTACCAGCATCTGGTGATCTCCCTGAGCAGTTCACACTGAAGAGGGTTCCTCTTCTTGACTGGATTTATGCATGAAGAGCTTTCGTGAGCTCACACGCAGCCACAAACGACGCTTCCGCCGCTCCACAGCACACAGGAATGTTTGCAGTACTTTGCAAGAGCTCTGTTGCTTCTTGCATGGTCATCAAACGACACTTATTTACCAGCTTTTCTGACACAAACACTTTACACTCGACGCTGTCCTGGCTTGAGCAATCAAAAAACACGGCTCTGTCGATTGCGAGCTCGTTTGAGCGGGAGTCCAATGTGCAGGCCACGTATGACACTCCAGGAAAGTTTGGAAATTCATGCGGTGCCCATGACTTCGAAGGAAGTGCGAGGTTGCGAAGATCACCTAGACCAACGCAGTCAGCACTAGCATCGTTTCCTTCTTGTCCTACTGCACCACGATCAATGTCGTCTGATCGAGTAGGAGATAAAGCATCCGTGCGACGACGCTTTATCTTCTTTTCAGGAGTCACTATTTGTCGTCGTTTCCTCTCTGGCCTCGGTGCCGGTGTTTTCACGCTCAGGTAGTTGGGCAAGTTCGGCAAGATTGTCGGCACCGCATCGGGGGAAAGAGTTGGTGATCCTCTAGGAATTCGCAATTCAGCACCATTCACAATGTGCACATAGTCTCTTATTATGAAACGCGACTCAAAATGCAGCTCACACACTGCACAGTCGACGTCGAGTGCTTTGTCAGACCTGTGTAAATTCCGTTGCCAAACCAGTCGCCGTTCTTCGTCAGCAGGAGCTTTGAAAAGGGAGAGCTTGCGGTTATGTCCAGTTCGAGCATATCCCGTCTTGCACCCTGGCGCGTAGCAGTGATTTAGACGTCGCTTGGGAGGCATCACAGGTGAAGAGCGGGCCAGCACAGATTTCTCGGTAGGAAGAACTGCCAAAACCAAGCACAACAACCATTCACAGCAAGCAAGGGTCTTCAAGTGCGGGCGACGACAGCGCCGCCGCAACTTTCTACACAAGTGGGGGCCTCGGCGAACAATAGAACCGGTCTCCGCTCCTTCCACTCAAAACATTCTAGTACACTCTACCATTACTCTATGGGAAGCGGAGACTGTATGCGCAAGGCCCGCGCGGATTCACAAGCCGCAGATCGACCCACATGGTATAGCGAAAATGCCGACGCACTGCTGTGTCCCCTGGTGTAAACCGCGAGGACCCAAGGATCCAGGCGGTAACAAGGTGCGTGGTATTTACTTTCACACCCGTGTTAATCCGTGCCCAGGAGGTAGGGAAACATCGGACGTACCCGGTATCCCTTATTAATAGTCGTCTCGGTGAAAAAAAAAGATAAATAGCACCGAATTGACTACAAATGACAATACCGCTTAGGGAAGTACCGTGTTGTACCTTAACCGATGTTAGTGAAAGTTGTGAAAGGCTTCCTTTCCTTCTCGCGTCAACCCCGCTGTGTGCCCGTGTTATCTGCATGTACAGCAGCACGACTTTTTTTTTACCCAACAGCCGTGACAGCAGCCGTGTCGTTAGAGCAAATTCAGATGCTGTGAATGTGCAAAGGCTGTAAATATTATGGACATGGCGCTCGCTCTTGTAAGCCCGTGGTCACAAGGGCGTGCATTAATGCCGAGCTTTGCTCAGGTACAGGCTAACATTCGCTCCGCGATTGAGATGCCGGATAGTGCGGATAAAGCGGTGGACGCACATTATCGCGCCGGTGACACACGGGGACTTACGATCGTGATCAATTATCGCTCTTACGCGGTCCAACTATCCGAAACGCACTGAGTTTGCCGAGTTCTAGCGCACAACACGATCGCCTACGACTGCGGCCGATCGCAATTTGTTTAATAATCCGCATCGCGATCGAAAGTGCCCGCTGGACAAATATTCATTTTGACGACAACAGCCTGGTAACAAACACTTGCACCGTTGCGGTTCAGCTATGTTTATTATCAGGCGGAGTATTTTTAAATGTCGCGTGCTGGTAAAATATTCATGTATAGCAAATATAGATTACTGATGAATTATTTGTTGATACAGGTTTTAACTACATGTACAACTCTTGAAACTTGCAGGTTTCTTGACGCTTCCCAAGAGATGCCACATTATACAAAAAGTGGATCATCGCCATCAAGCGCGACAAAAGGAAATACTTCAAGGTAACAAAATGCACAAGAGTGTGTTCAAGGCATTTCCTGCCATCAGACTTTATTCCTGGTGTATCATGCGACAACAACTTACTGCGACAAACAGCCTGCCCCAGTGTGTTCAGCTTTGGCAAAAAGCAACAGCTTCGCAAATCACCCAAGAAGCGAACATTGAGCGCCTGTCCACAAGCACATCAGATTTCAGATCAAGCTGTTGCTCAAGCACTGACTGTAGAAGACAGTGCAGCAGAATTTTTTGGGGACCAGTCTACTGATCGATCGTCTGCAGCAGCTCTAGAGTCCGAAGCACCTGAAACAGAGAGAGACACCGCCAGCTGTTCACCTGCTTCTGGTACAACCCCTTTATTAGGTAGTGGCGAGCCTATCAGTGAAGTAGAATGTCTCGAGGGTGTGGTTGCCGCACAGGCAAATGAAATAGACAGACATAAATATGAATGTGAAGTCCTCCAGGAGCAGCTGCTCCAGACGAAGAAAGAGTTGAACTTTTCACTCCAAGAAAATCGCCGCCTCATTGCACGCCTTGAAGAAAAAGAAATTAGAACAAGCTTTAGCATTGACCGTTTTAAACATTCAAATGAGGACTGCCTTGCTTACACAGGAATACCATCATACCAGCACTTCCTGGCATTGATGGCTTACATCAACCCCGGAAAGAATGGGAGTAATGTTTTGAGGAATGCTGGCATCAAAGCCAGAGGAGGCCGACGGCGGAAGCTGACGGCAGAAAATGAACTGTTCCTCGTACTTGTAAGGCTTCGTCTCAGCCTCTTCGAGCATGGCCTGGCACACTTATTTGGGATCACTCAGTCAACAGTGTCCCGTATATGTGTCATGGATTAACTTCATGTACATAAGGCTCTGAAAACTACCACTCTGGGTATCAAGAGCTGTAATAGACGCAACAATGCCTGCAGCATTCAGCACGTATCCAGCAACAAGGGTTGTTTTGGATGCAACAGAGATAAAGTGTGAGGTGCCCTCCTCACTGTCTCTCCAGTCGAGCTCCTACTCTACTTACAAGACTTCAAATACCTTTAAAGGCCTCATTGGTGTTTCACCAAACGGCTTAGTGAGCTTTGTGTCAGAGCTGTACACAGGCAGACAGGGAAGCCGTACTGAAAAGTGGATTTCTGAACCTCAAGTTTGACAAAAATGATTCTGTCATGGCAGACAAGGGGTTCTTGATTGATGACCTTTTGGCAAGCAAAAATGTTAAGCTGAACATTCCACCATTTCTGCACAGGAATGCCCTTTCTGAACAGCAAGTCAGAGAAACTAAGGAGATTGCTTCATTGAGGATCCATGTAGAAAGGAGAATAAGAAGGGTCAAATCATTTCATATATTTGATCGGCCGATCCCACTCACACTGGCTCCCATAATCAATCAAATCAGGACTGTGGCTGCTATTCTCACAAACTTTCAAAGCCATTTGAGCAAACCTTCACAACCAAGCAGGCAACAGCTGGCACCTCCAACAGAGCTAATGAATGAATAACTTAAAGGATGACCTCTATTCACTGCCTCAAACCATGCAGCAAGATAACACAGGAGCAGAAACTTCCCTCACCCCCACAATTAGAGGGCACAAGGACTAGAGTATTACGACTCAGATTCTGTGCAATCCTGTACGAAAAACAAGTGTAATAAAGAAAAACTAGAGTGGTGCACTAAACTGTGCTGTACTGATGGGTCACACTCATGAAAGCGACCACTTGGCACCTAGAAGAATGACCAAAATTTTGCTCCTTAAAAAGGGCTGGTGCCATCGTGGCGGTAGGAAGAATTTCGGTTCATTTTGTTTGGGAAGTGGCCACAAAATGCAGGCTTGCATACTAGGCAGGCGTGCCTGTTTTAATACGTTTGCATTGGACCATAAATGTTACTGTATATATATATATATATATATATATATATATATATATATATATATATATATATATATATATATATATATATATATATATATATATATATATATATATATATAAATTTGATTGATTGACTTTGATGTAATTTCTAGCAATCAATAAGTGAGCATCTTTCCCATTTCTTTCCTGCCCCCTTCAGCACAATATGCTTCACAAACTAGCCCAAAAATCAACCGTTTTATTCTATATCACAAAGCTTGCTTTCAACTAGAGCTAGTTTTTGTAGGTGTAATTTGCTGCTGATCTAGTTTAACTAAAAAATTGCTTTCATGTGTCTTTATTTTATTTATCCAGGAAATGCAAAAATATAGAATGGCTGATGAAAAGAAAAAATAAGGTATGGCCAGGAATACAAAGGAAGCCATTGTCTAGCACAGAAGCCTTATATATAAAAAAATCACTAGCTGCAATAAGTGTAGATCAATCACTATAATGAAGAAAAACTAGTGTTCAAACCACAGATGAATGCAATATCAGAATTATACCACAGCAGTGTTGTGAGCAGCAAAGTAAGGCACAGCAGTACTGAAAAAGAACTCATCCAACTTTGCCTTAACATTGTCCCACCTCCCTTGATCAAAATAAATGCGCTCCACAGCCATCCACTTTTCAGAAAAGACTACAAAGTGTGCCCATTTGCTTTCTGTGACAGCCATCTGTCCTAAAACTTGGTAAAAATACTCATCTGTCTTGAGCTGAGGTGGCGGAAAATCTTCAAGCGCCGACCAATCGTTAAAAAGATGACGTTTCGGCCCCGGATTAGGGGGGGGGGGGGGGGGCTTGTTCACAAATCTGTGACGAAGGGTTGTGCACAGTGGTGCGGTTAGCGGTTCTGGAAATGTCCATGCGACGAGGTAGTAGCCTTTGAAGCTTTCTCTCGTGCACGGCTTCGTCCCGACGTAAGCGGCGACCAGCATGGAAGTTGGCGTGCAGCTGGATGCTGGCAAAATCATCGGGGCACTTGTACTCGAGCCGGCGGCGTGCGAAGAAAGCTTCGTTTTATAGTGAGCGGACCTGTTCTCTGCAGTCCATGATCCTAGCTTGTAGAACGCGTTCGGCTTTCGAAACAACGTGAACACTAAAGCAGCTTGCAACGGGCCTGTTCAGGCATAAGGAGCGAGGAATCACATCACGTGCCTTGCAGGTTAAGTTGAATTGAAGATGACCTTGAAATGCTGATGCACGGGTTTCTAATGAAATGAAGCGGTGAATCTCAGTGATGATCGGTTGACCATACGCCTCACGAAGTGCGATGAAATCCAGGGTTCGACGAAAACCTGTCTGGTCGGGTATGTTCATGGCGGAAAATCTTCAAGCGCCGACCAATCGTTAAAAAGATGACGTTTCGGCCCCGGCTTACGGGGGCCTTGTTCACGTTTCGGCCCCGGATTACGGGGGCCTTGTTCACAACCCCCCCCCCCCCCCCCCCCCCCCCGTAAGCCGGGGCTGAAACGTCATCTTTTTAACGATTGGTCGGCGCTTGGAGATTTTCCGCCATGAACATACCCGACCAGACGGGTTTCCGTCGAACCCTGGATTTCATTGAGCTGAGGTGTACCATCAACAAATGCAACTCAGAAGTTTTTGCTGGTTACAGTGTTAGCTTCACTGTCCTTCAAAGAGTAGGGGCATTTTATCTCCACAGCACCATAGGTGCCTTCTTCCGGGTCAAAAACCAACCTATCCGGGCTTGCACCTAGCCATGGAAAGCCAGGGTGCACAGCAAGGCCACAATATTGCAAGGTCACATTGTGTCCTGCAGCTCTCATTGTAGCGGCATACCGCTCTGCTGCAAGAGCCTCATTTTTTTCCCATACTGTGCAGCCCGTACCCGGGACAGATCCTTTGGGTCCAAGAGATTCCTTAAACCTTTCTCTGCCCATTCTTTCCGCCTCATGACCTTCCCAAAGGTAGATGCTGTGAGGCGCTGTCGTCGTGCCGAGTGCGACTTGTCGCTGAGGGCCTGCTGCCTGGTGTTTGCTTCTTGCTCCTGGGCTTCTTCAGGACCAAGCTGAAGGTGCTAGGAAAGAAAAACGATATTATGTATTTCCCGCAAGTCTTCACTTTATTGCATTTCAGCAGTTCTCAATAACCCTGCTTGGTGCACATCCAGTCTTTTTCGACTTTTGCTAGTAAAATTGCACCAGATGACGCTAATGTGAGCATGCAAAATGTTGATCGATTCAATGGCCAAACTGAAATTCTCACAATTCACTGCAAGCCAGTCATCTTTCATGCCTTTTGTCAGCCGCCGCACAGCTGTTTGTGTTGCTATATCATGCTTCAGAGTTATTTCAGATTTTTGGTATATTCTATGAAGTGTTAACAACACACCGCCTTACACTAGGCCATCTACAAGGGGTGGAGCAGGAGAAATAAATCACCCGCTGTTGCAGGCATCATAATCACTGTGCAGTATTTGGCTGCGATGACAATGGCAACAGAAAGTTCGAACTGTTGGCTGTGCAAACATGAGGCATGCAAGAGAAAGTTCGAACTGTTGGCTGTGCAAACATGAGGCATGCTTCACGGCTTAGTATTCTCAAACACTTCATACTGAGAGAAAACATGAGCCATGAACTGATGGTCACCTTGGCTGTAAATGGAAAGTACAAGATCGCAACCAGAGAGAAGAAAAGTGCTGCTTCATTATGAAATTGAAGTTCACTTTCACCACTAACTGCTATTTTTGTGAATTATTAAGCTACAGTGCCTTTAGCAAAGGGCTGATTGCATGGCTTAACATGGCTATAACTGTGCTTGGTAAATAAGCATATTAAAATTCCGGTCACCACGCTGGTTCTTTACCCTGTACGACTGCCCCTGGCAATCGTCAAAAGTAATATGGCAGCTAGGTGAGCTCTGACTGATGCTCATTACTTTCAATGCACATTATGTGAATGGCAAATCGCACCAATAAAAAACCGGAAACTCAACAGAAAAAGAGCAAGAATACGCTGCTGGCTGTGAATCAGTCAATAAAGTGAGCAGTTTTAGCTGTGCACATAGGAGGTGAGAACAGTAATCGTTCCGTAAGCCAATTCATGAGATAAAGAGCACTTTATGCCCAGCGATTAAGAGCAGCAGGTCTAAATTTATAGTACAGTCAGACATGCATGCTTTGAACACTATCATAGCAGATGGCCATCGCCAGACTAAACGGCCTTGCAGCCTGGATGGTGCTATCACAGCCAGTGAAATTTGAGAGATTACACTTCAAACCTTTTAGCAAGATCAGCAGCAACACTTCCCATGACCTGGCATGTAGATGGTGTGTAAGTGCCAGCAAGGCCTCGTCAATGAATGTCAAATATTTACCAAACATGGTACTCAATATGTGCTCTTATTCACTCAGATCTGAATGTAAATAGACAGTATGCACTAATGGCACAGTTAGGACAGCAGAAGCATTTCAACAAGCATGCTTACTGTCATATGTAAAAAGAAGTCGCTATATGCTGGACAAAACACTTTTGCTACCACAAACACATGGCAAACCTGCAAAAGCACTCTATAAATGCAGTGAACGAAAGCAACAACTAATGTGCTAACCATCAGAATTTGTTGTTCCTCAGCTGTGAAGACAGCAGGAAATGTGTGCGGCACTGCACCAGTAAACAGCTCCAGTCGTGGGACAGCACAATTGGTGCCTGCACCAGGGGCTATGGTGGATGATATCCAGGTCTTACAATCGTGTGGACTGTCCGACTGCTGGTATGTCAGTGGAGAGCCTACTGGAGCAAGGCCTACCTTTGTCTTTACCAGAGGAACCTGTACGTCTCGCAAAACAGCGGCAAAAGTAAGGTCACCCGGTGCCTCCAGCTCAGCACCAAGTGACTGGATTGCGGCTACTTGGCTAGCTTCATCCTGGTAGTTCAGGCTTGCACCTGAAAGGCGAACAGTCACTGGAAACTGCGCACCGCCTTCTCGTGGGGCTCGCCAGTACACGTCGAGAACACTTGCAGGCTTGATGCCTTTCTGTTTTGGGCGTCTTCACTGCTGAGGCAGCTCCGTGCAGGCAAGCTCTGGTGGTGGCTCTGCAAATCCCTGCTCCTTCAATAGGGCTAGCAGGCGTACTGCTGCAAGGACGTGACTGTAGGCTCCACTATTTCCTGCTGGGCATTCGCAGGCAGTGGTACGAGGCACGCCGGTGGTAATGTGAAGACATCTGCACATTGTAGGGACGGCCACTTTTCTTCTGACTGCGGAAACATGTGCAATGCACGTGGACGATACCAAATCAGAAAAGAAAATCCAAAGCAGTGCTGTGGTACTCATGAAGTTCTAAACTTATCCTGTAACACTGGTATGTGCATTGATGGGAGAGTGCCCAAGAACCGAGACATCTCAATGCACATAAGATACAACTCTTGCATAAAGACCTTACGACCAGTGTTTGTTTCATGATTAAAACTGCCATTAAAAATTGGCTCTAGCAATCAATAAACGCTTGTCTGGTAACAAATACTTGTTTCTGTATAAGTAACTTTACCACTCGAAAAACCACGAGATGAAACTAAGAATCAAATCCTGGGGTTTTGTGTACCGAAACCACCATATCATTATAAGGCACGCTGTAGTGAAGTGCTCCGGATTAATTTAGACTACCTGGGGTTGTTTAACGTGCCCTAGAACGCAAGTACATGTACAGTAAAAGGGCGTTTTTGCATTTCGCCTCTATCGAAACGAAGCCGCCGCGAATGAGACTCGATCCCCCTATCTCGCACTTAGCAGCAGAGCGCCTTAGCCGACTAAGCCACTGCGGTGGTTGAGAGAAAACTGCAAGAACTGAGTTGCAAAGCAATATGCACCACTCTGGGCACGCGGCCGTTCGATTGCATCGGTACGTCTGTTTCGCAAAATGTTTCTGCGACGATTCGGCGTCCGCCCCTTCAACATATAGAAACCGGTCGCATCTTAACATAACGTTACTCGCGCTTGATGCTTCCGCCCACAAACGCTCCTTGACACGAACAAAGAGAAGCTCCCACTATTCGGTTGCGACGAAACTTCCATATCAAGTGAGCGAGTTACGACTTCGGGTATGTGCGTAATGGAAGAGTACAGAGCGCCGGGGCAACGCTGGCGTCGGACACCGTTCGCAGAGTATGTCTACAGCAAAAAGTTTGCTTACCCCGAGTCACATGTGTTCGTGCGAAACGATGACGGCGAACAGTAAGCCTCGATGGCAAATCTGTACGCATTCTTGCGTTGACGGGCAGAGGGGCCTTTTTGGTCGCACAACCATTCCAATGGGCGCTCCGAAATATGCGGAACGACGGTCAAGTTCGTCGTCCAACCTGAGCTGCTCAGACTCGGAAAGCATAGCGGCTGATACGTGACGAGAGGTCTTGCCATCGTATAAAACTTTCGCTCAAACACAAATAGACCTCAATACGGCGAACACGCTGGCACATGGGCTGGCAGCTGAACTGGCTGAACACTCGCCGCAACAAAGATGGCGACCAGACTTTCGGTGCCCAGTGTTGGCAGATGACCAAGCAGTTTTGCATATGGTCTATTACTGGTCGAACGGGCAGTGTAACCCTTTGTGAATAGTGAGCATGATCTGTTGCGACCATAAAAAGGAGTTGAGATATGCGGCAGAATATACGGTACAAATTCACATCACCTTTGGCAATAACAATATGCAACTCCAATACATCCATACGAAAGGCATGTGCAGGCCTGCGGATTGAGTATACACTATCCTGAAGATATTAAAATATAGTTTGCAGCGCTTCAAAAGCGTGATCAGCGAGCGAGAGCGCCCACGCGCCACAGCATTTCACATGCGAGCGGCCAGTCCGCCGGCTGAGGAGCGGTAAGGTCGCAGCGCCACGATCGCGCTGCGGAGGCAGACAGGAAACACCCCCAGTGCGCAGGCCGTACCACGGCCGGGCTCGAGTAGCGGCGGCGGCGCGCGGGGAACGCGGCGTCGCCTTACGTCCGGGCAGCATACGTTGCGTCGAAGAGCATAAACGGCCGCAGCGCTGTGCACTTCAACCACCTGAGCCATGCGTGCCGACGCGCCGACGCGCCGACGCGCCGACGCTCCAACGTTCGTGGGAAGCGCTGCAGGCCAAGACGAACTGCAAGACGCGTATCGCCTCATCCGCTCTCAAGCAAAGCTGAGTCGCAGCGACGTTCGCCGGGATGTGCGGCTGGCCCAGCTGCTTGCGTCTACCCCTGACCGCCGCCGGCGCATCTCAAGGGGAACTCGCAGTCTTTTCAGGTTCCGATGACGCACGTCGCGTTGAGGAGCGCGACACCTTCCCGCCAAGTGTTCTGCATAGCCTTCATAATGAAGCCACACCATCAACAAGCAAAACAACGCGACGGGGAGGGGTCAGGCGTAATACCCCCGGTCCCTGCAAACACAATGACAAAGCCCAGTCGGAGATTCCAAAGCCCCTTCCCTCTGTCCCTGGTGAAGCCCCATCAGTTGGCAGTCACAAGCCTTGACAAAGCATCGGCGTTAGCATTTTGGGTGCCTCTTTTGTGTTCAATCTTGAGATTGAACCGTTGCAGAGCGAGAGCTCAGCGAGTTGCGGTCTGGTAGGGGTGAATCCACGGTCCGTCACCACCCGTGCCTGTGCACCAAACAAACAAGCATCAGGCTTAGTCAGTGCCCGGGTGATTGTGTAGGCCTCCTTATCGATAGCGGCCCACCGTATCTAGGTCGGACTGAGTTTCCTGCTTAGGAAGGCGACCGGACGTTCCTTCCCTTCCTTGTCGCACTGTGCGAGACATGCGCCTACAGCGTAATCAGAGGCATCGTTGGCTAGGATAAACTCCTTGTTAGGGTCTGGTGCATAAAGCGAAGTTGCATGAACACTCTTTAATGCACTGGAAAGCCTTCTGCGCCTCGTCATCCCAAGGAAGCCATTGAGGGGTCCGCCTTTTTTTTAGGTTAGTCAAAGAGAGCCCAACTCGCGAATACTCTGGAACGTACTGCCCATAGTAGTTCACCAACCCTAGAAAGCTTCTTTGCTGGCGCTTTGTTTGGGGCGTTGGAATCTCCTCAATAGCTCGTACTTTTGTAGGATTAACGCTATGCTTACCCGACCCCACTATGTGCCCGAGGAACCCCACCTCACTTCTCTCCGAAACGGCGCTTTGCTGCATTTACGGCGAATCCCGCAGCCTCTACGGATTTGAGGACGTTGTCGATGTGCCTCAGATGCTCCCCCTACACCTCCGAGAAATTGACCATATCATCGATGTAAGCGCAAGAATACTCTCTGTGTGGCGCAACACCTCATTACTGATTCGCTGGAACGTGGAGCTGGCGTTCCGGAGCCCGGAAGGCATTCTTTTTCATGCGTATTGCCCGACCGGCGTTACGAACGCCGTTATCGCTTGGGATTTGTCATCTAACGGTATCTGCCAATATCCCCTCAGCATGTCAACAAGGCTGTTGTAACCCGCCTTTGCCACCTGAAAAAAAGAGCTCCGATGGTATGCTCATGGAGAATGCGTCCGGTTCCGTAATACTGTTGAGCCTATGGTAGTCGCAGCGCAGCCTTATGCCACCATCCTTCTAACCACGCATACCACGGGATGAGCGTGGGCGCTCGCTACCAGGAAAACCAGTCCCCACTCTCGCAGTTCCCCGACTTGCCTTTCTACCTCCCTCCAAAACACCATTGGTACATTGCAAGCATGTCCGGCTTCCACCTCAACTCCTGCTTTCAGCCGTATCCTGTGTATACCGGCGGGGCACTTGCCCGGCTTACTACGATACACTTTCCCGTTTTTAGAGAGCACTGCGGTCAGCTCTCTCCGTCGCGATGGGGTGAGGTGGTTGAAAGCTTCGGCCGACCCGTTGTTGCTTTCACCAGACGGCTTTGGAAATGTAGGAACGTCATCGAAGTCACTGTTCCCCTCGAAAACTGTCCCTACGACGCTAACCCACGCATGATACGCTCGGATTTTTTTGGCGTGCACAGATCGACGTGTTCCACCCTACAACTCGATCAGGTAACTGTAGGGCTGCAGCTGTTGTACATTTCTCGCCGTTCCTATCCACTTTACCATAAATTTGCCTTCACGCTGCTTCCCGAGCCACAACACTTCGTCTCATTCAGCGAAGAGTTTATCTGTGACACGGAGATTGCGACTGGCGTACTTTCGCTGCGCCTCGGTACAGTTGCCTTCGGTTCTCGCATTTTCCTCAGCTAACTTCTTCTGCAGCCCCAAAAGGTATTCCTCGGCTGGAATTTTTTAAAGAGTCGGGGACGGCCCAGACTCCGCAACATGTCTTTTGCAAGATGGAGAGCCGCCCCACTGGCACCCTCCCATGAGTTATCTCGAACGGAGAGCGTCCCGTTGTTTCGCTAGGCGGCTCTCTGTATGCCCATAGCAGAAACGGGACAAATCTATCCTGCTCCTTGCCATGCTCATCAACAATATGAAACAGCATGGATTTGAAAGTTCCGTTCCACCGCTCGACCCGTCCGTTGCTTTGTGGGTGTTCGGGCGTGGAGAGTCTTGGGCAAGCTCCTAGTCAGGACAGCAGCTCCCTAGTTAACTGAGCCGTGAATTTTGTGCCCTGATCACAGCACATCGTTTCCTGCATACCCAAGCGTGCGAATATCTGCAGCAACGCCTCGCACGTTGCCTTCGTCGTCAGCGCGCGCAAGCATACTACCTCGGGTCACCGAGTGTTGACATCGACAACGCAAAGCGCGTAACGGTGCCCGCGCATGGATGGTGATTCAGTTGGGTCCATGCAATCGACGTTGACAACTTGAAACGGACTGTCTAGTCTAGAGAGGAGCCTGATTGGCCCTCGGTCGAGCGCGCGCGCAGGGGCCTTTACCTGGCACGAGTGGCATGTACGGCAGTATTGCTTCACATCTCTCGCTGTTTTTGGCCAGTAGAACGACCCCTTTACTCGCTGCAGTGCTTTCCGTTCACCCAGGTGCCCTGCGCACACCGAATCATGTGCCAACCTTAATACCTTCGAGCGCCGTTCTGATGGTAGTACCAACTGACAATACTGGCGTCCCGCAACTGGCTCTCAGTGGAAAAGCAGCAGCTCGTCCTGTATAAGCATGCCGTGTGAGCCCTCTTTGGCCTGCGCCCAAGCCTCGCCTAGCGATTCGTCAGCCAGCTGTACATTGCGGAACTGTTGCCTCGCTGTCTGATTCGTTTTGGTTTGGCCAGATGTGGGCTCAGCCTCTACGGCGAACGCTGCTGCATCACCGTCACTGCAGCTCGTATCCGTCCTGTCTTGTTCGTCTGTGTTTAATTCCTCGGCTCTTATCCCTTGTGATTTACTTGTTGCTGTCTTCCCGAGAAGCTCCTCGCTGTCACCTGGCGTAATCAAGGCGTCTACGCCGGCGACTAGCTCATTGGTAAGAGCCCACAGCACTCCATGTTCGGACGGATTAAACGACACTAGGGGCGCACTTTCAACTCCTTCAGTGGCACGTACGCTATCTCGACGACTACCTGACTCCAAAACGCTCCTGTGAGCTTCAGTGTTGACCCCGCGCTTTCATACTCCCGGCCAAGTGACTTGCGAGCGACCGTCACGTCGGCACCTTAGTCAATCAAGGCTCTAAGCTCCTGACCCGCGCTCTCTATAGTGACAGTCCGTTCGTCACCAGCTTCTTTGTGTCGCCTGCTACCCCCTGCTTCACTCTCCGTAATCAATAGAACGCCTACACGAGAAATCTGTCTCTCGCCTTTGCGATTAGTGCTCCCATCTTGTGCTGCGGCCATTCCTCTTCTCGGGCGTTCCCTCGAAAAGTGTCCCCTCTCGTGGCACCTGTAGCACTGTCGCCCAGAACGCCCCTCAGCTGTGCTGCCTCCCGATTGAGGCCACTTAGCGGACCGCTTCTCGGTAGAGTATTTTCCCGCTACGGCCGGAACTGATCCTACTGATGACCTACACTTCCGGCTTTCTTCCAAGTTCTCTGCGAGCTCTACAAGGTCACTAGGTTTAGGAATCCCTTTTCTCATTTAGGGCAATGTATGCCCTTGCATAGGAGCCTAAGCATTCCTTCATTATATCTGCCACCGTCAGCTGCTTGAATTCTTCCATCGTGCGAACTTTACAGCTGTCGTTGTGCTCGCGCTCCCTTCCTGCTGTTGAGTTCGGCGAATTTGGACATGGGGGAGGATTCCCTGAAAACCACCGCGAAGGTGAATGAGCCCTCTGGAAGAAACGTGGCTGCAGGAAAGTTGGAAGCAGCGACGATAATAGCGTCCCCACGTGTTCGAACAGGCCATAGGGTGCAGCGACGATAATAGCGTCCACACGTGTTCAAACAGGTCATGGGGTGCAGCGACGATAATAGCGTCCACACGTGTTCAAACAGGTCATCAGACGACGAAGTACAAGATCAGTGTTGTCCTCTTCAGTCACGCTGGAGTTGAACAATCCGCCTTTTTCACGACGCGACTGCGCATGCGCCCATCCCCTGGCGGCGGTGTCGCGAAACATATTGGAAGGGTCGCTCGCTCCACTCGAGACCGGTCGTGGAAGTGTAAACAAACCGGCTTCCTACGCGGGGTGCGTTGCTGCAGCCGTCGGGCGTTCAGCGCGACGCATTTGGCAATACCTACGAAATGTGTTGCATACGGCAGCAATGCCCAATATGTAAAGGGAAGTAAACTCGGATTTTTTCGCTTTCCGAGCGCTTCTCGGGACAGCCTTCGACGCGAAGCGTGGATAAAAGCAGTTCGCCGGCTCGACGATCGTGCCGCCCTGGGGCACCGTCAAGCACGTCAAGACTGTGCGGTAATCACTTTGTGACAGGTGCGGACGAGGTACTGTGTTTAAATGCGTGTGCAGTCTATCACGAAGTGTTTTATTCATGGGCAGGAAGGCCCCGAATGTCACCGCGGCACCCAGACTTCGTTCCGACGCTTTTTGCTTTCTCAAGCAAGAAGGCCAAATGGGCAAGCGCTGTGAGCCGCTTTCAACGCGCGATGGAGCGGGCAACGAAAAAGAAGCTACGAGAGCATTCACGCATGGTGCTAAAATTTTGTCATAATCTCGTAGAAGGGTCAGGGTTCGGGCTAGTGGGTAATCAGCATGAGGATTCATAGCGCACAGAATACACAGGACACAACACAAGCGCTTACTTCCACTGAATGGGCTTTATTTGGCGCTGACAGCCTTATAAAGGTCAGGTATTGCGCACGTACAAACAACTAACAATGATTATCTTGTCAAGGTCATGATGTGTCAAGGAAAGAAGAAAACCAAAACAATAAAAACATTAAAAAATAAAAATAAAAAATACAAAACAATAGAAACCTACCAAACAGTGCACAAGTTTCACACTTTCGCCCTCTGCCTTGCACCTAAGAAAGCTAAGTCTTTCATTGATAAAAACACCGAAGGATCACTGATACAATTTCCCAGTCCCTCTTTTTCCATCTCTGCCGCATCTACAAGTTTCACACTTTCGCCCTCTGCCTTGCACCTAAGAAAGCTAAGTCTTTCATTGATAAAAACACCGAAGGATCACTGATACAATTTCCCAGTCCCTCTTTTTCCATCTCTGCCACAGATGCGGCAGAGATGGAAAAAGAGGGACTGGGAAATTGTATCAGTGATCCTTCGGTGTTTTTATCAATGAAAGACTTAGCTTTCTGCGGCAGAGATGGAAAAAGAGGGACTGGGAAATTGTATCAGTGATCCTTCGGTGTTTTTATCAATGAAAGACTTAGCTTTCTTAGGTGCAAGGCAGAGGGCGAAAGTGTGAAACTTGTGCACTGTTTGGTAGGTTTTTATTGTTTTGTATTTTTTATTTTATTTTTTTTAATGTTTTTATTGTTTTGGTTTTTTTCTTTCCTTGACACATTATGACCTTGACAAGATAATCATTGTTAGTTGTTTGTACGTGCGCAATACCTGACCTTTATAAGGCTGTCAGCGCCAAATAAAGACCATTCAGTGGAAGTAAGCGCTTGTGTTGTGTCCTGTGTATTCTGTGCGCTATGAATCCTGATGTCATAGTCTCCTATGGAAATTTCCTTGTTTATGCCACTACACCCTGGCCAATCCCCCCGTGTGGCCATGTGCCATGTATTAAGAAGCAGAAGAAGAAGAAGGTGCGTTATGCGTGTGTTCGAATCATATCCATGATGAAGAGCTCTGCGTGGTATCGCCGGAATGGATTAATGTGCGCCTCTCGCGCTCGTCTTTATGGACGCGCATGCTTGTTTAACCTATGCAGCGGTGTGTTGTGGGAAAATACAGTGAAATGCTTGCAGAGCTGCTTTGTTGCGAGTACGCTCGTGCTTTTATAGCTCGTGTAGCTATTCGGCAGCGCTTGAGCACAACGATTGCTTGTGGAAACTGTTGTCCCGAGTCGTTTTCTGAACTACGGCGTGCACGATGTAGTATCCACCTTTCATGAATGGCAGGCATATACAGCGGAAAACGCCAACCTCACTGATCGGGGATATTTCATTGAACATTATGTTCCGAATGTAGCCTTCATCTCTGAAGCGGCGGCCCTTGCTAGCTGGTGTTCGCATCGCATGCCAGATGATCGGAGATACTGAAGAATTTGCTCTTCGGTGGGCACTACAGCCAGCCTCGGACTTCGCACCAAGCCATCAGTCAACCCTAGAAATCCTCCAGGTACCAGGTGCTGCCCAGGACACGCCATCGTTGATAGATTCCAACAAAACGTGCTCCGCAGCGGCACTCAGTTCGGCCGGGTTGGGCGCGCAGTACCCTACCAGTGAGCTTCCAGCGTTGTACGCGAGGTGGCAGCACAGGAAAATGAAAAAGGCGGATTGCCCGAGTGCCGCGCCTTCGACAGAGGTTCCGCGTTCCGGTCATCAGTACAAGATCTTTCAACCCCTGCTGGGAGACAGCCCGCATTCCTGTGTCACGCAGGCGCCTTCTTGTTCCAGGTTGAGCAATTGCCCGAGAGCTTCGCCTTCGACACAGGTTCCGCGTTCCGGTCATCAGTACAAGATCTTTCAACCCCTGCTGGGAGACAGCCCGCATTCCTGTCTCACGCAGACGCCTTCCGGTTCCACATGGGCGCGGTCCGGACACACGTGCGCGCCCACCTGGAGGCCGCGTGGACGACAACGTGACCGGGTCCAGTTCCCTTTCCATCGACCGAGCTGCGAGAGAACACCAGGACCGCCCTGCCGTGGGTGGTACCATCAGTGCCATCGTGTGATTGGACATCATTCTTCGAACTGTATTCTCCAGCTAGGGATCTGGGGAATACTAAGCGTATTTAACAAGCTGCCGCTTTGGTACCAGAGGAGAGCCCCCTTCTTGAGAGATACCCTTTGCTGGGAGAGACTCCCGACCGCTAAGAAGCTCTCTTTACTGAGAAGCAGTCGCAGTTGCCCTACTTGTACATTATGTAAATAGTCTTTGTATAAAGTTTTCCAAGTTTTCTTCATCCGATCGTCCTCGTCCCTTCTCCGGCCCAGTCACGCTACCTAAATCTCAACAACTGGTGGCAGCGGTGGCATGCTGCTACTTGAATGCCAACATGGTCTAGGTAATAGTCGAGATAATTCTCAAATGGTACACAAAATTGCTCCCGCGTTTCTCCGGCTGCCTTGCTGGTTGACGAGAATAATCTCTTATATTTTGCAGCCGACAATTTCAGTCCGTTAATAATTTTGTCTTTGAGATGCAAAATTTTTTCTTTCATCTACTGATAACCGCCCGACGAGCCCTCGCGCCCTTTCGCTCAGCCTTGGCAACACCAGTCCCGCCACCACTCGATCGGGACATCGTACGAGTATAAGGTAGCTTCAACCTCTTCAAGCCATCCAGACAGTAACCGCTCGTGACTCGGCATGGGTGCCAAGACGCCTTTCAATAGGCTGGCACATTTTAGCCTCTTATCTCAGTCTGCGCCGGTGTTCATCGCTGCGGTGCTTCCGCTATCGCCAGCCTCCGTGCTTCGCCCCAGTCGCGATCGCTCTGTGTCTATAGAATCAATTTTTGATTCTCCGTCTGCGCTTCTACAATCTTCCGTTGCAACTGCAGCAATGTAAGCTGCTCCGAGTGCGGCATCTACACCACCCTCACCTGTCTTGCCAGCGGCTGCCAACTCTTTCGTCTGGTCCCCTTCTTCCATAATAGTCCCTTGCTTAGCAATGTCGCTTCTCCAAGACAAGTGATTAAATAGCCTCGTGAGACAAAGAACATTGAATTTCACCAATCAGGTGTGAGGTTCATGTCTGTGGGCGGAACCAACAGTTTCGTCACGGTTTCTCCTTGCACTCGCACGCACTGCACCAATCCCGACTCCCCTCGCACTTTCTCGTGGTCGTCAAGCACAATGCAGCGTTCGGAGTCCGCGGCTTGCATCACGTGCCCCCGTGCCAGCCGTGGAGTCTTTCATCCCAAGGAACGGGGTTCTTTTTACGTTCCGCTTGTCTCACGTGGTATGTCCTGCAGCCGGAAGCTGTTGTTGATTGCACTTGCCGCCGTGCGGAGAACGCGGCGTCGATTTACGTCCGGGCAGCATACCTTGCGTCGAAGAGCGTAAACGGCCGCAGCGATATGCACTTGAACCACCTGAGCCATGCGTGCCGACACCGCTGACGCTCCAAGGTTCATGGGAAACGCTGCAGGCCAAGACGAACTGCAAGACGCGTATCGCCTCATCCGCTCTCAAGCAAAGAAGAGTCGCAGCGACGTTCGCCGGGATGTGCGGCTGGCCCAGCTGCTTGCGTCTACCCCTGACCGCCGCCGGCGCATCCCAAGGGGAACTGGCAGTCTTTTCAGGTTCCGATGACGCACGTCGCTTTGAGGAGCGCGAGAGAATGCCAGCCCCATTCACCAGAAACCGTATCGAGTCTCTGCGGCCGAGCGCGAAGTCGTTCACGATAAGGTCCAAAAGATGCTGCAGAAAGAAACCATTCGGGAGTCTTGCAGCCAGTGGGCCGCGCACGCGTAGTACTACTATACTAAAAAGGAAGAAAAAAAATTCATGGCGATTTTGCGCCGATTATGGTCGTTTGAATGCGTTCAGAAAGAACGACGTGTATCCACTACCGTGCATTGATGACGCTGTTGACTGTTTTGACTGGGCGTCATACTTCTCGTCCGTTGACCTCCGATCTGGGTGGTGACAAATGCCGATGCATCCATCAGACCGGCAGAAAACCACCTTCGTGTCTCCTGCAGGCCTCTTCGAATTCAGTGTAATGCCGTTCGGCGTGTGTAATGCGCCTGCGACGTTCGAGCGTTTCATGGATAAGATCCTCTTTGGATAAAAATGGGGCATCTGCAGGTGCTATTTGGATGACGTCGTAATATTTGGCACGACCTTTAAAGAGCACAACGAACGCCTCGGTATGGTTCTCAACTGCATCAGCAAGGCTCGACTCATCTTAAAGGAGCTCTGAAACACCTTCCGAGGAGAGCACATCAACTCGCTCAATCACTGCATTGAGTTGTCATGAACAGCTGAGCCAAATAACACGCTTCTACACGCAGCACAGGACCCGCGCGAAAGTTGGCGAGCCCTTCCCGGCGACTTTTTCATGTATACAAGTTGAGAGGCGGCTATTGGTTAGATTCTTTCAGACGTCAGGCAGGTACCAAGGCCGCGGCCAGTAAGCCGCGTAGCTCCGGCGGGTCGGGAAGCTTCGCCCCCGGAGGTGGGGCCGGCGGAGGAGCGCCGACCTTCCAGCTTGCAAAAAGTGACGAGAGGAGAGGGAAAGGCGCGAACATGCTGAAATTCAAATTTTGACTACAGATAACTCAGCTTCTACAAAGCGCAGAAAATAAAATTCTTGCCTGACAATATTCCTGAAGTGGCGCGCTTTAACATCCCAGGCGCACCACAACTTTAATTAGAGCCGCTTTCAGGTCCCCTTTAAATTCTAAGAAGTGCCACTTCGGAGAGTGGCAGACTTTCGTTCTGGGATTCCTCGTGGATAAGGACGGAATCGGGCCCGATCCGCAGAAGCTTGCCGCAGTTTGGCATTTTGAAAAACCACAAACCTTAAATGGCCTTCGGAGTTTCCTCGGACTGTCGTCATGTTTCCGCCGCTTCATTCCTGGTTTTGCGCACCTTGCACACCCCCTAACTGCTCTTCTGCACAAGCACTAGCAGCTCGCGTGGACCCCCGAATGTGATTCATCTTTCAACCAGATGAAATTTGCTCTGACCTCGGCACGCCTTTTGCGCCCCTTTGATCCTACCGCAGCCACTAAAATCCACACTAATGTCAGTGGCGTCGGCCTTGGGGCGGTGCTTGTCCAGATTCACACTGGCGCCGAGCATGTTATTGCGTATGCCAGTCGCACATTAACGGAATCCGAGAGCAACTACACTACGTCCTTTTAGAGCGCAGCTCAAGTTCCTATTCGTAGGTTTAGCGGCGTCCATCGCCGTAACCGGGCGACGAGCGTAACGGAGTAAACGCAAACGCGCGGGTGCATAGAGTGCCGCCGCTCGCTCAGAGATGGCGCCAGAGTCGTACGAGCCATAAAGTCACTTCAACGAGCCCAGCGCTGGATTATTGGGGGGGGGGGGGGTAACGGGGCCGCAGCCCAGGACGTGAACTCGGACAGTAGGAGAAGGGGGCCCATTTATTCTAACCTGCTTAGTATATGGAACCATGGGCAATGGAACTTCGAGCGCCATGTATGAAGCCAGAAAACCAGAACGACCAGACGGGGCCCTCCGCCTAATTTAACAGCGTGCGTTTAGCCTGATCATTTGGGGAGAGCTTGTCGAGCTGCAAAAACAGGAATCCCCCGCCACCCCGGCGGGGCCCTCTTTCTTACGAAGCGAGGTGCGTTTGCTTGGAAGAGTTTTCGTGGTTTCCTGTTAGTCTGTCTGTCCAGTGCTGTCTGGAGAGGAGGGGCAAGAGGGAAACACCTAAAACATGTAATGTGGGATGAGGACCTACACCTCCCTTGCCCTTCGTCACCACCACTCCACCCTCCACCTTTCAAATAGTTCCGCCGCTGTCCTTCTCATAGAAATGATTTGCTGCAGTACCCAACAGTGCCTCCCATTCAACTTTTCTTTACCGTGATGGTAATTTGGGCGGTGGACGATGAGCCCGATAGCAGATGATGATGAGTCTGATGGCACAGTCTAGGCCGAAAAGGAAAGAAGTCGTCACACGTG
This sequence comes from Amblyomma americanum, assembly GCF_052857255.1. Taxonomy (NCBI): domain Eukaryota; kingdom Metazoa; phylum Arthropoda; class Arachnida; order Ixodida; family Ixodidae; genus Amblyomma; species Amblyomma americanum. The sequence goes on along the minus strand of NC_135497.1, from coordinate 422,651,449 downwards.
CTTTTCTCCGCGTGCCGTGGGGCATGGAATGTTCACTGTTCGGGCTAGGGTTGTGAAAGAGTGAAGGGGGAAGTTGGATAGCTGGACACGAAGGCCTGTCTCCAGGGCCCATTCCTGCCTGTGCTGCGCATCCTCGCGCACGCTCGACGGAAAAAGTAGGTCAGACTGGCCGCCGAACTTTCCAGAAAGAAGTAGGAAAAGATGACTCAGAGGCGACGGAGGGCGCGTAACTTCGCCCGCGCTAGGAGTCACCCTCTCCCCTTCGTTCTCGCGCTCGGCGTCGACGGGGCGAAAGAAAAATCGAGAACCTCCCTGAACAGACGATTGCTCCTAGCCAATAGGAAGACGAGACCGGAAAGGGAGGAGTGAGTTTGTACGGTGAAGGAGGGAATTTGTACAAGGAATTCTATGCGTATGTGAACGCCTGCTTTGGCGCTAGTAACAGACAGACGCGGCGCGCGTCTATGAAAGGAAGTTGATCGCAGGCTGCGATTCAGCCCCGAGCCGCCGGTTAAGCTTGCATAATCCCGCCCGGTGAGGAGCTCCCGGGGGACGCACCACTCTCGGCCAGCCAAGGACCATCCAGGCAGCGTGCGCCAGTCATCGGGACGCACACCGTTGGACACCTGCGGTCGCGTCGGACTGACGAAATGCCCGGTGCGGTGAACAATTAACATCTATTCATGCGAAAATGCTCGGCCGGAAGCATCAAAGTGGTGCGTCTGAACGAAATGCGAAGTTAGAAAGAGAAGAGCGTGAAAAGAAGCTACCCAAGATGACAAAGTACCTACTGATTGCAGCTTCCGCAGAGCAGTATGATCGCTTTACCCAGAATCCATGTCAAACTCGCAATGGTACCGACTGTACTTCTGTGGAGGACTTGCCAACTCCATCACCACGGTTTCCTGGCAAGAAGCAAGGTTTGACTGATCTTGGTTGTCTGGATTCTGTGAAAACGGTGCCAACCTCGGTCGTCCATATTTCTGAGCAACCGACGCTAACCGAGCCCTGTCCTGTTCCTGAGCCAGCAACGTCTATGCCACTCGGTCGGGCTCCTACCACAGAGCTCCAGGTGTCCGGTCTGCCACGCCCGATTTCTACTACTGCTGATAAACAGGTGCCAAACCTCCCCTATGAGCCTCCTTCTACTGACGAGCGCCAGGAAACAACACTCCAAGAACCGACTCACTTGTTTCCTGTTAGTTGGGCTTCAAATAATCATGTTCCCACCCACAAAATGTGTCTCGAGAAAACGAATGAGACGTCTTCTCGTTGCGGCAACAGAGAAGTACAGATACCCCCGCAGCAAGAGATACGTTGCGAGATTCTTCGAAGTGACCCTGCTAAGTGGCCGGGCGTTATTACTGACAGCTTTCGGAGTGTATGCCTTGAGAAAGGGCCATTGTATTTTCATAATCGGGCAGAAAATTTTACGTCTTCCGAAAGGCAATACAAAATTCAGAAACGCTATGTCACCTCATCTTTTCTTGCGAAAGGCTGTAAATTGGGAGGCGTACGAGCGACACTGGTTAATGTACTCGGAGTCCAAAGGTTCCGTTTACTGTTTCATGTGCAAACTATTTTCGATTTCAAGCAACCCCAGTACTTTCACCACGCACGGCTTTTCTGATTGAAAAAGAGCAGAAGAAAATGTTTGCGCACATGAAAATAGCGTCGAGCACCGGAACTGCGTGGCAGCATGGCTCGCCCGCTCTAACTCGAGCAGCACAATTGACAATGAGCTGGTTAAGCATCTTGTCACTGACACCGCTTACTGGGCAGAGGTGTTGAAGCGCGTAGTCGTTGTTGTTAAGCTTCTAGCTGAGCGCAACCTAGCGTTTAGCGGTAGTGAGGAGATTTTTGGTTCACCGAGAAATGGCAATTATATGGGAGTGCTTGAGGCCGTTGCCAAGTTTGATTCCTGTCTAGTGGAGCACATCAAATTCTACGGGAACAAAAGAAAAGGTCACCCATCGTGTCTGTCAAAAACCATTTGTGATGAATTTATTGAGCATATGGCAAAGGCTGTCAAGGAACGTCTCGTTGACGAAGTGAAACGCGAAAAATACTTTAATAATTGATTCGACTCCAGACCTTCCTCTTCCTCACATTGATCAGCTGTCAGTTGTTTTACGATGCTATTTAAATGGGAAAGTGTACGAACGCTTCCTTGGATTTGTTCCAATCGAATGGCATACCGGCTTGCATATTTTCGATACCGTGATGTCCCTCTTGACGACCAATGGCATCTCAACTGATGACTGTGGGGGCCAAGCTTATGATAATGCGAGTAATATGCCAGGAAAATACAAATGACTGCATGCTCAAATCAAACACCTGAATGAATTGGCAGTCTACGTCCCGTGTGGTGGTCATTCACTGAACTTAGTTGGCGCGTGTAGCGTTGACAGTTGCCTTGAGGCAGTCAGATTTTTCACTGTAATTCAGAGACTGTATGTGTTCTTTACTGCCTCACCTAAACAATGGAGGTATCTTTTGGACAGCATGGGCGGAACTGGCCAGCAGCTTGTTTTGAAAAATCTCTCTGAGACCAGGTGGTCAAGACACGCTGAATCATGTAAGGCCATTCTGAAAAATTTCAATGCAGCCTTGTGTTGCCTTGAAGCTATATCAAGGAATGAGGAAGAAAACAATGACGCTAGGAACGAAGCGCACTCTCTCTTCAAGAAAATGACAAAACTAGAGACTGCATTCATGGCGATTTTCTGGAGTGAAATCTTGGAGCTCTTTGACAAAACGAGCGTAGCACTTCAGAAACCAGACCTAGGCATTTCAACAGCGGTAGACCTGCTGAGCTTTCTAGAAGGCTTTGTTAATTCTTTGCGACCTCTCTTTGATACCTTCGAAGAGAGAGCACGCACGCTAAGTACCAATCAATGTTATCAGGATGAGGGCAAACGCATCGTTTTGAGTAAGCACCCGGACGGAAAAAGCTATAGTGCGCTACAAGGTAGAAGAAGTTTATCGTACAGACCTACAATGTTGTATTTGACAGTCTAGGCTCTGCTTTGCGAGTGCGAAAGGTTGCCTACACTGAACTCTGCGAAAGGTTGGGATTCTTAAAATTGCTGACAGAAGTTGGGAGCGAGGCCTCTCTGGCACAGCAGGCTGAGAAGTTGGTGAAAACCTACAAATATGATTTGGAGCCAGCATTTTCCGCTGAAATCGTTCAGTTTGCGAACTTTCTGGACAACTCTGTGTGTGCCAGGACACGAGTTCCCTAGGAATAATGAAGTTGCCGCACGAAAGAAAGCTTATTGATATGTTTCCGAACCTTTCTATTACTTTGCGAATGCACTTAAGCATACCCGTGGCAAACTGTGAGACCGAACGATCGTTTTCCAAGTTGTCGCTGATAAAAAATTGCCTTCGTTCAAGCCACCTTGACGACAAGGCGAACTCGCTTGCTATCATGTCCATTGAAAGTGACCTTCTCCGCGATCTATCCTTCGAACGGACTTTATCTGATTTCGCCAAAGCGAAGGCGCGAAAGATGCAATTTTAAAAGAGGACTGTTTGCGTTGTACATGATTAGTTCCAATATGTTCGTTGCGTCGCCTCGCAGCCTTCACGTTGCCAATGAAACGCTGAGTAGTGTAATTCATGGTATGCAAATCTTCGTTGTTCGTCTCTTGTTTGTTCTTCTTGCGATATTTAGCGTGCTTACAAAGAACTGTATTTTTGTTGTTTTTGATAGTGCCACGTTTATTTAGTGTCATCCTTGCTTGTCTTACCTTTAACGAAAATGTTTTCAAATAATGTTTTGTAATTACAGTTGGTAATTTTCAACTGTATTCTAGTGCATTTTTATGGTGTTTGTATTGCCTTAAATATTGTATATATATATATATATATATATATATATATATATATATATATATATATATATATATATATATATATATATTGCATATTTATAGAGTAACGTGTATTACGATTACTGCAGTCTGATCCTTGAATTTTAAATAAGGTTTTGGATACAGCCATGCGTCTCCTGACGGGGTTAAACTTAGTGATGCAAACAAAGCCTGGCTTCAGAAGGATCGACATCTGAGCTGTGTTGTCTTTTCTACGTTCTTGTTCGTCTTGAGTGCACTAAACTTTTCTTTAAAGCCTAGCTTTTGCAGAAAACAGAATGAAGATTAATCACAAAGTGAACATATGTGTTGGTGTTAACAACAGCACGCGTTTCAAGCAAGTTTTGTTGTTTTACTTACAATAACAACAATATTAATAATCCCGTTTATCGTACCTCCATGATGCACAAGATTACGCGCAGTTACGCTCTCTCCGAGTTGTTTCTCAAAATCAGGAGAGGCTTGGCCCTGGGAGAAAAGAGTGGAGGTAATCACGTGGTTTTTCTAGGTCGGGGGTCACCTTCTCCGGGCGCAGCTTAGCAATGTGGCGTCGTAGCTGCTATTTACAAACCGAGCGGCAGCAGCGGGCCGCGACATAGCCCTTGAGCTGCGGCGTAGGCGTAATTTAGTTAACTGCTCGAGTTTCTGTTTTTTGATCGTGCTCACAGGCTGGCGTTGGGGCCGTTCACTCATATCTCAAGGTGGAATTCAGTGCAAAACTGTCGCTGCGTGCACGGATTTGAACGCGCTCGGCGACAACGATCGCACGCGCATTTCGTCTACTGCGGCTCTGCTCGGAGCCGTCGGGTGACTGCCGCTGTTCACTGAGGGGCATTCGCGCTTTTCGTTCACCAGTGATTCAATACGGCGTGCGCTACAGAGCGGTCGTCGGCGTAATGTGCGAACGTTTCGTGTCTTTTGCTTGCTGTGCGCGTGTTCCTTTATCGCTCCCGTTTCCATCGGCATGCAGTGAAACCTCGTTGCTACTTATGCGTGTTCTTGCAACGCTCCAGGGATTGTAACTGGTGTTGATTATAAATTATAAATTTTTGTCTTTCAGCGGTTGCGCTTCTGTGAGCGGCGGGGGTCATGACATGGGCGGAGTACGATAATGTAAAGAAAGCAGCTGCGCTCGCTTTGTTTAGTATATAGAAACTTTGTTACATGTCCGTTTGAAGCATGTAACGTTTGAAGCATCTAGCGCGCTATTTGCCTTTGGGACGAGCCGGGCTCAAGTTTATTCGTGCATTGTATGAACGTTATTGCTCTGAAGTTCTATAGTGTAATGTAATAAAGCTCTAACTGAATTTGGAGGCCTTTTCTCACAAGTGTTTACTGTGCCCATGCCCTGGGATAGTGTTTAAGAAACGTAAAGGATTGGGCAAGTTGGTCAGACATGCTTAACGGAATAATGGCGCAGATCAAGTGACAGGACAGCAGGAGAGCACAAGCACAGCGTGACGAGTGTTTCGCTATGTAGATGATTACTTAGTTACACTGGACGCGCAAAATGAGGATCTCATTGATAGAACACTGAGCAAGTTCACGGCAGGCTTACAGCCTCTGCTACTAACTCATGAGCTTCCAAGTGAAGGTTCCATAAGGTTTTTGGACCTTCGTCTGACCTTCAAGGACAACCACATCTATTGGTGCTATGAACCCAGAGCGAAGAAAGGCCTCCTGCCATACCAGTCAGCCCACTTCAAACTAGTAAAGAGGGCCATTGTGCAACACTGTTTCACCGACGCTCTCAGAAAGTCGTGTCATCATGCAATGGTGAGAAGCTTCAGTATGCAGGTCACGCTCCTAAAGACAGCGGGCTATCCGGATCCCTTGTTGGTATCGGTTGCAGAAGGCCTGCACAGGAAACAAAAAAGTAGAGGCCCGTCTGAATGATGAAGAAAAGGATCGACTCAAGGCCAAGAAAAAGGAGGAGCTCAAGAAAAACAAGGTTGCTGTGATGCCATACCTTCATGCTGTTTCACACAACCTCAAAAAGATCGGAGCTCGTGCGAAAGTCAGAGTGGTATGTTCCGCTCCTGTCAAACTTTCTGCCCTTTGTAAAAATCATGTTATGTCAAAAAAGCGAAGCCGGACTGCATAATCAACCATAAGAACAAATTCGTAGCCTGTTCTGAAGGAGTCGTTTACAAGATCCCTCTAACATGTGGTGCCAGTTACATAGTCCAAAAAGGAAGGTGCCTCAACGAGCGTCTGAAAGAACATCGCAGGAAGTTACGTCAATTGGCAATTGAAGGCCGTTTAGCCGAACACTGCAGGTCCTGCAAGTGCAGGGCGCTACTGAAGAAATTCTCTGTTATTTACAAGCACAAAGATCAGCTTACCCGCGAAATTGTAGAAGCGCAAGAAATAGCGCGAGCTGAGAAGACTTGTATCAGCGCGGCATCAATCTGCCTAACGAAAAAAGAATTAACCTTCCTCACCGAACGAGAGTGCTCTGGAGGTGGCAGACCTAATTGAATGGTTTTCATTCTGTTGTCCTTTTCTCGCCATACGGGGCCCCGAGGTCGTGTCAGCATGCTTAGTGTGTTTTTTGCGCTTTTATACCAGCTTCCTTGTTATTCACTTTCATCGAATTTAGCTGTGTTATTGTTGGCTTTATAGTTTTGTTTTATGCGTCTTGTTTTACACTGAGTCTTTGCCGTGTTCTGTTGACGTTTCAGGTTTCATTCTCATGTTTTTATCCCTTTTAGTCCTCCTTTGTCATTTCCCAGGTTTTGTGACGTGGCCTTCCGTCATAATTTTTCTTCGGTGATATGTTCGTGACTAGTTTAGGTTTTAGCTTGTGTCGTCCCGTCTTTTACCTCTTGTTTTTTCCAGTTAGTCATTTGAGACAGGGATGTTCCACGTGCTGCGGTAGAGCTTAGTGCACTCGTCATGTTTGCCTTGTGCGATATCATGATTTGCCGCTTCGCACATCGCGTCCATGTGCGTCACTGTTTGATTATTGTTCACAGTTTGGGCGTGTTGCTTGGTATAAATTCGGCATAGTGGCAGCCAGACAATAAAGTTGTAAGTTGGCGCTTGTGTGTGTTTGTGCTCTCCTGCTGTCCTGTCACTTGATCTGCGCCATTATTCCGTTAAGCTGGGATAGTATTATTCTTGTTAAAAAAGTACTTAGTGAAATAAGGATCCACATGTGCATTGAATTTCAATCATGCCTGTGGTTATGTTCAAGAAAAATAATTCGATGCGTTCATTACGTACAGTAAATTGACTTTCATTGTCCGTATTATGAACCGCGAGAAAATTGTGCTACTATGCAGTAACATTACAAGCTACTATTTCACCAAGTAGAGAAAATTGCTGTGTACAGCTACACCTCTGGACGTTAAACATGCACAACACTGTGAAACTTATACTGCAACCACTGGGTACTTCTAAACTTCTAGAAGCAGTCTGGAAAGCTAAGGTCATACATTATACACACAACTAGATCTGTGGATGTGAAACATGCTATGTTGCAGTGCTACAAGGGTGGATTTATGGATCATTCTTAAACGGGGCAGGTCCCATTGGAAACCTATTTCTTGGACTGTTTTAGTTAAGGAAAAAGGGGTTCAGCATGGTTTTCCTGCGTAATATTTCAGGCTTTGGGAGGGGGGCGACACCCTCTCCCCCTCCCACCAATAGATTCTCCCCTGCCGTGTGCGCCTCTATTAGTGGCCTTTGGAGTTGTGAATCTGAATTCAAAGAAGGAGGTGCCGTAGTGGAGGGCTCCGGAATAATTTCGACCACCTGGGGATCTTTAACGTGCACTGACATCACACAGCACACGGGCGCCTTAGCGTTTTTCCTCCATAAAAACGCAGCCGCCGCAGTCGGGTTCGGAGTTCCCGGGTTCGAACCCGACCGGGCGGCTGCGTTTTTATGGAGGAAAAACGCTAAGGCGCCCGTGTGCTGTGTGATGTCAGTGCACGTTAAAGATCCCCAGGTGGTCGAAATTATTCCGGAGCCCTCCACTACGGCACCTCCTTCTTCCTTTCCTCTTTCACTCCCTCTCTTATCCTTTCTCTTACGGAGCGGTTCAGGTGTCCAACGATATATGAGACAGATACTGCGCCATTTCCTATCCCCCCCCCAAAAAAAAAACCAACCAATTATTGTTGGCACGGCCATCATTATGAACACGTTATGATACTAAACTTTGCATTCAGGGTCAAGAACTCAAACTTTTTCGTATATTGGGCCATTCTCACTGCTGTATAAGAAAGCATTTCTGGCAAGGCCAGCTCCACGAAAGCATGCTATGAAGATAAATACAGTATTCAAGACCAAAATCAAAATACTGCAGGATTTTTCTTGTCTTCACTGCTACAGCAGAAGGCACTGTTGACACAGCCAGCTGCCCCAAACATACCCTTTGGAGGCAGACTGCAAATTCAGCTTCAAGAGCAGCACTAACAGACAAGCTGAACACTAAGATGGGGTGTGACCATGCATGGCAGCATTGTTCACGACTCAGCTACAAGCAGACGCATTCACACTAATTCAGCATAAAACTAAGAGGGCTGTCCTAACGACCAGAGAGCGTGATTAAAGTGTGGCCGGTGTGTGGGCCAATTTTACACGAGCATAACATGCAAACATCCAACATCAAAAACCTTGCTCAGCATTCTCATGCATGGCGTTCTAAATTCACTCTTGCAGAGAGATTCTTTTACAATCTCATGGGCGCATTTGACAGCCATCCACTCAAACAGCATTAAGCTGTCAAATACAAAGTGTTGCAGAGGGCCATTTAAATATAAGCCGCACGTCAGCAAGCTGGACATGAAAAGCTTCCAGGGTAGCCATGTACTAGAAGTTTTCAGGAAGCTTACGTTTAAAAACAGTAGTTTACACTGCATCAAGGCGGGATAGTTGGTTCGGAAGCATCATGAAGTACACAGCTCGTTCCAAGACACACAGTGTATAAAAAAAGGAATGTAAGATGATACACGAAACAGAGTAACAGGTTTTTTCAACAGCACCATGTGTAACAGTTTATATCAGGAAAAAAGAGAGAACACAAACAAGCATGCTCTTCAAAGTGCATGCTAGATTTGGTCTTCTTCTGCTATATTTTGGCAGCTGCCGTTTATTTATGCACAATTTCACTGAACTAAGATTTCGTGCCCTCCACCTCATCTGGTGAAATTAACCTTCTAGCCCTGCAATTAACACGAGACTACGATGAACAGTATGTAACTATACTAGTATATTTCGCCAAGGACCTGCAAGGACCCCATGGAGCCATATCCTCAGCATCGCAAAACGACGCAGGCAAAAGCCGCGAAGACACTGCGTAACATGGCGGGCTACCAAAATAAGTGAAAGCGAACGTTCCTTCCCGAGCCTACCGAAGTTGCGATAAGTGCCTTCACCGCATGCTTTTTGATTATGACCAAGGCCGGACTGTTTCGCTCGAGTAACAGAGCGGGAATGACGCAGAGACGACGCGGCCCACAGCAAGAACTGAAAGATCCCGACGTGGTTGAAATTATTCCGGAGACCTCCACTACAGTACCTCTTTCTTCCTCTCTTTCACTCCCTTTTATCCCAATGCCTTTACGGCGCGGTTCGGGTGTCCACCGAGATATGTGAGACCATTACTGCGTCATTTCCTGTCTAAAAACCAATTTTTAATTTTCAAGCACCCGAATGTCTCTAATAATAATAATAATAATAATAATAATAATAATAATAATAATAATAATAATAATAATAATAATAATAATAATAATAATAATAATAATAATAATAATAATAATAATAATAATAATAATAATAATAATAATAATATAAATTATGATTATTATTATTTATTGGGGGAAATAAATCGCGCAGTATCTGTCTTATATATCGTTGGACACCTGAACCGCGCCGTAAGGGAAGGAATGAAGGAGGGAGTGAAAGAAGAAAGGAAGAGAGAGGTGCCGTAGTGGAGGGCTCCGGATTAATTTCGACCACCTGGGGATCTTTAGCGTGCACTGACATCGCACAGCACACGGGCACCTTAGCTGTGCGATGTCAATATTCAATCTTCGTTCGTGCGGCACTATTTACCTTTTTTATAGCGGGAGCTACACTCGGCTACCAGTCGAGCATTTCGCGGTACAGGCGAGACGCCAGTTGTGCGCATGCGCCGTTACCATGGCAACCGGAAAGGAGTGGGTGCGCCGCGCGCTTTGTCGTTTCCCTCCCTCCTTTATCTTTTCCTTTACGGCGCGTTTCGGGTGTCCAGCGAGATATGTGAGACGGGTACTGTGCTTTTCGCGCTCGCGGTGCCATATGACATGACGTCACACCACGCGGCTCGCCGCCGCCGTCGTTTGGTATGACGTCACACCACGTTCATCAGCCGAACCGCGCGTCGTCGCATGCGCAGCATTGCGTATAAAAAGCGGAGATGTAATCGGCGGCTGTATCGCAACGCTTGATATGGATGCACAGAAGGAGAGTCCAGCTGCTGCTAAACGGCGGTATAGACAAGAGAACATTAACTCTTCCGATCCTGAGGTTGTCACCTGGCAGTTGGCTACTCAACAAAGGGAGAATGAGCGTCAGAAGGCGAAGAGAGCAGCGGAGACGCCCGAACAGGAAGAGGAACGCCTTGCCAAACGGAGACGCTAGACTACTGAGCGTAATAGATGCCGCATAGCCGCCGAGATGGAGCCTATGGAAGGCGTCAGTCAACGGCAACCAACCGAAGAGGATGTGAAGGCCCGTCGTGTGACTGATCACACCATTCGAGTTACCGAAAGTGCATCCGCGACCCGGACATTTCAAGCGGACATTCAGTGCTAACAACAAGCTCAGCCAGGGAAACGTACCTCCCGCAACGTATATCCTAGCATAGCGGAGCTAAGCCACTGCCAATTTTTTACCTCTTTTAACGTGACAGCGTTAAGGAGCTTGTGTCGCAGAAAATCAGGTGCCGTCGGCGGGCTGGGACCGTGCGGGCACGCAGGAATCAAGCGGTGAGCGGAGAACAACGCAGCGCACATCCAAAGTGCGTTCACCACGAAGCTTGCGGCTTGCTGCCCGTTCGTTCGGCGCGGAAGCTATGCTGGCGTTCGTGGCATCGGGTTTGTCGAGAACGATGCGCCGAGCAACTACGACTGCAACTTGAGTCCCGCGCGCTTCGGCAAGGCGCCTGGCAGCGCTTCTACGTGGTTTGCCGCTCCGCGCATCCGTTTCACCATACGTAGCAGAGCGATTTGTCTAACGGGCAATGTGTCACGCCGAAAGGGCGATGGCGTTCCGTGGACTCCCTGGCAGTGCTGCAACACGCTGTCGCGTTCCACTTTTAAAGGCGAAGTTTAAGCGTCCTCCAATTCTTAACGCGACAGCGTTAAGGAGTTCGTGTCGCAGAAAAGCCGGTGTCGTCGGCGTCTTTGGCCGTGAGCGAAAAATGGCTCATATCGGTGGACACCTGAACCGCGCCGTAAGGGAAGAGATCTTCCTTCTCTTACGGCGCGGTACGGGTGTCCAGCGAGAATTGTGAGACCGGCGTCATTTCCTTTCCTTAAAACCAATTTTCATTTCAATTTCCTTCTCTTACGACCCGGTTCGGGTGTCCACCAAGATATGTGAAACAGGCGTCCTTTCCTTTCCTTAAAAAATTTATTTTAATTTTCATTGCTTTACGGCGCGGTTCGGGTGTCCACCAAGATATGTTTCCTTTCCATAAATTGTCCAGGCAAACAGTCGCATTGAAGGACGGCGGCGTTCCGTGAATTCCTTGGCAATGCTGCAACACGCTGTCGCGTCCTGCTCTTAAGAAAGCCACGCCCACCTGGATCGGCGCGCGTGCGTGATCGAGGCGGCCGTGAAGAAAACTTTTGTGAATTGTGGAATTTACGTCAGATGGCGCCACCCATCCACAACATGGTGAGCATTTTGATCGTTACTCATTGAGATAATTTCCGGAACCGTTCTACGGCGTCCTCATAGCCTGAGTCGCTTTGGGATGTTAAACTGCTATAAATCAAACTAAACGGCACTAAGTGCGCCTTCTGCATGCTCGAGCTCCAGCTTCTCCTTGTAATTTGAATGCTTGGGGGCGCAAAATGGTGGACCTACGCGCAACTCAGCATACTTTGAGTAAACAGAAGTAAAGCAGAATAAAAGGTGACGAATATATTGGAGTAGTGCTATCTTGAATTGAAAGTTTAATCAGAAAATGCTGTTCAAATATTTTGCAGTTCGGCACAACCAGAGACAGCGATGGCGGGGCGACGATGGGCAACGATGCAACCTTCGTTTCAGAAGCATTCATTCTTCGTCGGTAAGCTGCCACAGACCGGTGACCGTCTTTGTCGCGTTGGTAGATACTATCGATAGCTTCAGCACTTACCGGTCACTCCTTCGTCTCGACTTCAGCAAAGCGCGCTAGAGGCGAAAACAAGCGAAACGCAGCTGCACACTACTCCGCATGAACTGGATTGGTTTGTTGACATCTGACGGGAGAGGTTTTTATCTCTTGATCTCACCTGCGCTTCTCTGCGCAGCGTTGTTATGCGGCTAAGCGCGTCGTTCGCCTCCCATGGTCTCCTGCCCCAAAGCTGTTAGCGGTGTTAGCGTGCGCTGCAAGTTCAAGTCGCATGCTTGAGCATTCCACTTGAGCAGCGCCGGGGAAGAAGGCTGAGAGAGTGTTGTGGTCTTCATCCATGACGGCGTTAACCGAATATGCACGTAGGCGGTGAGCGTTGCCGGATCGCATGGATGCCTTTGCATGGATGCCTATGTAGCATGCAGTGGCGCAGGTCTACACAGTCTGCCCCATTTCTCGGTGCCTGGGCGAACTAATTTGTTTGGTACTGATAGGCACTTTGTTTTCATTTGAATTTCATTGTGCAGGGCAAGCACTCCGCCGCTCTCTTCCAGCACCGCGCGCTGGTAATGGTGGTTTTGGAATAAAAATACAAAAGGATAGAAACCATCTTGCCGGTCACGCCATTTGCTATCCAGAAGAAATAAAAGGGATAAGGAGAGGGCAGCAAGGTGACCTACAGTGGGCAGCGATAGCGAGAAAGGATAGGAGAGAACTATATGCAGTATTTACAAAATACAAAAGATAGGCAAGTTTGCGCCACTCGTGCACGAGAGTCCAGACACCGTCCGAAGTAGAACCACGCTCGAGCGTATATTGCTGATTTTTACACATGTAAACACGTTGTGTGCAGTCAAGCCCACTTATAACGAACCTGACTGTCTTGCAGATTGCGTTCGTAGTATCCGAGGTTCGTAGTAAGTAGTCTTCCCATTTTACAGCCAGAAATGCGAAGTCCAACGAAATTGGCGTTTACTCCTTACAAAAGTTTGCTATGCACATCGGCTTCTTCAAAGGAGACCATATCGTGGTGGTTTCCAAGCCATCAAGAGCGGCCGTACTTTATGTTCCTCGCCTAAGGCCCTAATTACCTACAGTTAAGCTGCTTCAGGAACTGGATGTAGCCAATCGTGGTTAAAGCGTTCAAAGCAACTGTTGGCGCCTTCGGCCTTCTCGCCATCGTCATCAGATGCTCGGCAGTCGGTCAGCGCTCGTACTTTGCGGCTTCGAGTACATTGGTTTCGTCAGTGTGGCGCCTGCGTCATGATCCGCACCAACGAAGTCATGTCAGGCGAAATCATGTCAGGCATATGTGCATCAACAACGCTTTGTTGCAAATCCACACGCGCATAATCACGCGAACGTTAACAATGTTTTCAGTCATTCCTGCTGGTTCGTAAAAGGTGCTTTACGGAAGCAGTTTCTTATGCACTCCGCAGTCAATTCAATCTGCATGGAATTCGACAGCAGCGAACAAATATATATCCAAACGGGAACATTGTAATTTAGTGTTGAACTGCTATAAGCATGAGCTGGATTATATACACATAATAGGGCATCTTGGGCGCGTGAGTGGCGCCCATGTCCACAGGCTGGATATTGCACTTGGCATTTGGTGGCGGGAAAAACGTCGTCGCTTCAGGCAGGAAAGGCAACATGCATGGTGCGTTGCAAAATTGTCAAGCACTAGTTGGAGCTCGTATTTTTTTCGCTACGCCATGCTCGAACTCAACAAGCCACTCGGCAAAGAAATCATGCGCAATACCCATCACGTCGCTGGAACTAATGCCTGTTTGCCGCTACTTGCATGGAAACAAAAATTCATGTGTTCGGCCTGTAACGTTTGAAAACGTAGCTTCCAAAGCATCGCGGTGCGCAAGACTTGCCTATGAAAAAGGGACGCGCCGCCGGTCGCTGCCGCGTCTTCAGAAGTGCAGGTGTCGCCTCTCACGGCATGCGTTTCCGAAGGCATTGTAAAACTGTGCCCTTTTGTCGCCCTTTTGCCCCGCGCCTGCGCACTGGCCCCCCGCTTTCCCCTGCGCCCCTAACCGATAGTGTCACCCTATTCTAAATGCCTCTAATCGGTCATTGTACTGCGCACTGGCCCCCCGCGGTTCCCCGGCGTCCCTAACTGATAGCGTTACCTTATCCTAAATGTCTTAATCGGTCATTGTCCTGCTCACTGGCCCCCGCTATTCCCCGGCGCCCCTAACCAATAGCGTCAGCATGCATCGTCCCTTCGGAATACGCTCAGCTGGCGACGTGCAGGCACGGAGAGAAATAAAGAGAGCACGCAGCTGCCGCGCTATAGCCTTGATGGCGCTTATTCATCCGGCAACGTAATGAAGACATTGGTTCAGGCAGGCCGGGCTCATTATATATCCTGGCTATAAAGTTAGCTGGGACAACCTGTCGCTGCACACCACACCGCAGGGAAGCGTCTGCAGCTTGCAGACTGGCGACACCACGGGTTCCCGAGCATCCGCAGGGAAATCCCCGCATGGGGATGATGGTGAACAGTGCATCACCACGGACCCGAGCATCCGCGCCTCGCCGTGCGTGGCATCGCCGTGTCCGGGGAAAAGGAGATCCTGGTGGTTGAGCCGATGCCGAGCGTTCGGACCCTTAAGGCCCCTCGGCGGAGGCAACACACCACTTTGCCCCTGCTTCCTGTAGACGGCACCTCCGGCCTGCCTCGACCGGGGAAACCGGCAGTCGCATTTTCCTATCATCCCCTCCATCTTTCACTTTCCTATCTCTTTCTTATACCTCTCCTGTCTCCTCCTCTCTTCTCTGTTATTACACTTTTTCATAGGTGGCTAGGGTTAACCTTGTGTGGTGTAGCTACTCTGAGTTACCGATATTTGGTCACAGCAGTGGTGTACAGCTGGCGTGGGCAGAACTTGTTTTTAAATTCCTATCCCGTTCCCTCGTTGGGCTCTATGGTGGGTGGCTGGCACCATGACCGAACAATACACACATTTCATGGCTCCCACCTCCTAACAAAATGATCGCCCTCAAAAAAGAGGGCGGACCGATTTAACTTCTCAGTGCTTCCAGAAATCGAAGGAAACTTTTCCTGAATTCCATGTTCTACTCAGTGAACAGTCAGAAAAAACCGCCCGAACACTATTACCATTCATTGTAGCAAAAAGCCTGACCGATGACTTGTGCACGGGTTACAAACTAAAAAATTGCCTAGTGGTGACCTCCCACTGAAGCTCAATGACAATGTCCAATTTTCTAAACTCTCCCCCATAGTGTCAGTTGGGGAAACTCCAGTCTCAATCACTCCACACCGATCCCTGAACACCGTCCGTAGTGTCATTTCTGAAATAGACTTCATCCACCTTACTGAAGAAGAAATCCTTAAGGGCCTCAGAGACCAGAATGTCATACATGTGCATCGCATCAAAATAAGAAAAATGACAATGAAATACCTACAAAGCATCTAGTACTGACTTTCAGCTCGAGCACACTCCCGGAGTCTATAGAAGCAGGTTGCTTGAAAATAAATGCCCGTCATTACGTACCAAATCCACGAAGGTGTTTCAAGTGTCAAAGGTATGGTCACGGGTCACAAAGCTGCTGTGGCCAGAAAACTTGCGCTAAATGCGCCTCAAAGGAGCATGCTTCCGAAATCTGTGAAGGAGCAGCACTTCGCTGCGCAAGCTGTGACGGTGATCAACCCGCATATTCAAGAGCATGCCCATCGTGGAAGAACGAGAAAGAGATAATTACAATGAAGAGAAAACAAAACATCACTTTCAAGGAAGAGAAACGGCTCTTCCACGCGAAGAACACTTTCACCTTCTCCGCAAAAACCGACTTCGCTGATGTGAGCACAGGGGCGGTGCACCACACAGCACTCCGGCATCTGCCCATCTGCCACTTTTACCGAGCCTGCGTCAGGGCCATCCACGCCCCATGCAGGGACAGTGAAGGTTTCTCTGTCATTTCCAAAGCAGGGAGTACAGGCCCACGGGTCGGTACCCCGCAGGACTTCCCCCCGACGGGGAAGGCCTGAAACTAACACATCCGCGGCTTCGCGGTCCTCCTGCACCTCTGGTGAGGTGATGGATATAACTCCTACTCCGCCTGCTTTGCAGCGGCGGAACAGCTCTCTTCAGCGAAAAAAGACAGAGCCCTGCTAACGGGCCCATAAAAGTAAATTCCTTCCGTTTCATTTCCACCAAAAAAAAAAACACACAAACATGGCTTTCGTGGTTCAGTGGAACTGTAGAGGACTATCGACGAATTACAGTGACAACACATATTCTAGGGTCAATGTCGCTTCTAGCTTTGCGCCTTCAAGAAACCGATCTTGGTCCGCAACATGTGAATATCTTAAAACATTATAAAACTTTCTGACGCGATCGCGAGCTGAGAAAGACTCCCGGGAGGCGTCGCAATTGTCATTCAAAGCGGCGTCCCTGCTCAAGAAATCAAACTTAATACAAAACTTGAGGCAATTACGGTTAGCGTCGTTACCTACAAAACAATAACAATATGCTCTGTATATCTTCCCACACACATCACATTAACAATCCAAGATTTAGAAGGCCTGATCGATGAAGTACCGTAGCCATGCCTGGTGGTTGGTGATTTTAACGCTCGCCCCCCGTTTTCGCGAAGGGAACGATGTGACTCGAGGGGACAAATAATCGAAGCTTTTATCCTCCGAAATATTGTCTGCCTTTTAAATACGGGAAAAGCTACATATTGTTGCCCAAGTTTGGCAAAAATAAGCTTCCTCTGTTTAGCTCTCGCATCACCATCTCTTTTTAACGCTTTTAAATGGGACGTTTTAAATGACCCTCTGGGAAGTGACCACCTACCTACTATCATCAGCCTCTCATCGTCTTCAGTTAACCTCCCTGCCTTTCCGTCTTTCTCTCTCTCATCGTCTACTCTAGTCATCCCCACAAGACCACGGGCGCTGGAAACTTCACCTCGCCGACTGGTCAATTTTCGCAGCAAGTGCCACTCTAGGAAAAGAATTTTGTCAAGACCTCAGCATAGATGAAATTAATGAAAAGTTTACTACATGCATAATATTAGCCGCTACACTTGCTATACCACAAACAACAGGATTCGTACACAAGAAACACAAAGTATGGTGGACACAAGAATGCACATTGGCAAAAAAACAGCAAAATAAAGCTTGGGGCGCTTTGCGTCGGTATCCTACTGCAGAGAACTTGCTTGCCTTCAAGAGGGCCAAGACCAGAGCGCGGTATGTGCGCAGGAATGCAGACAAAACCTCCTGGCAGAAATATGCGTCCTCAATAAAAAGCTCAATACCGTCAAAGAAAATGTAGGAAAAAGTGCGTAAATTCACTGGTGACCATACTCCTTTCACACTTCCGCTGTTGACCACACCTGGTACACGAACATCATTAGAAGAACAGGCTAATATATTGGGCGAGCATTTTGCTGAAGTCTCAAGGTCATCCGACTACACAAACACATTCCATAAACATGAATCTATAGCTGAAAAACAAAAACTTCCATCTGCAGCAGGTATGCATGAGGATTACAACCAACCCACCCCACTCCAGAAATTAAATAAGGTATTATCTTCCGGTAAAAAGACAGCACCAGGCCCAGACAATATGCATTACACTTTGCTTGCCCATCTCTCGGAGGCCGCCATACTGGCATTGTTGAAATTCTTTAATAAAATAAAGACAACTGGGGAAATGCCTGATGAGTGGAAGAAAGCAGTCATAGTACCTTTTCTGAAACCCGGAAAACCACCAACAAGTCCTAACAATTACAGACCGATAGCCCTCACAATCTGCATTGCTAAACCTTTGAAAGCGTAATTAAACTGACCTTCACACTTGAATCCAGTAAAATCTTAGATAGACATCAGTGTGGATTTAAAAAAGCATGCTCGACCCCCGATCACCTTGTCCGCCTAGAAAGCACCATCCGGGAGGCGTTCATCCACAAGCAGCACTGTATCGGGGTCTTCTTCGACTTGGAGAAGGCCTATAATACCACGTGGAAGTTCGGCATCCTCTCTGACCTAGCAGAGCTAGGTATCCGCTGCAGGATGCTGAACTGCTTGAACTACTTCCTGGCTAACCGCACATTCAGAGTCCGCCTAGGAGCAACTCTCTCAATGACTTTCACCCAAGATAATGGCGTACCCCAGGGATGCATTCTAAGCACGACACACTTCATAGTAAGAAATGAATTGCTTAGTCAAAGTAATACCCAAGTCCATAATGCATTCGGTTTATGTAGGTGACCTAAAGACAGCATACACTTCCTCCAGCATACTGTCCTGCGAGAGACAAATACAAATCACACTAAATAAACTGGATGCTTGGGCAGAGAAGAATAGATTCAAGTTCTCTCCACAAAAAACAGTAGCTGTTCTGTTCTCGTAACGACGAGGCCTACATGTCGATCCCAACCTGTACTTGAATCAAACAACACTGCCAGTTAAACAAGTCGATCCCAACCTGTACTTGAATCAAACAACACTGCCAGTTAAACAAGAACAAATTTTTAGGCGTCACTTTTGACAAGAAAGTCACATTTCTACCACAGATCAGTAACAACCTTAAAAAGAAAGCATCCCAAACCTGAATGTATTAAAGGTGCTCTCGCGAAAACGGGGGGGGGGGGGGGGGGGGGGTCCGATAGAGCACGCCTATTACAAATCTATCGCTCTGTGGTGCATAGTACATGGTTCAGCAAGAGCATCCTACTTGAAACGACTGGACGCTGTTCATAATCTTGGTCTGCGCCTATCAACTGGAGCACATAGAACATCACCGGTAAACAGTCTTTATGTTGAAACTAATGTGCCCACACTAGAGGTTATTAAAGTCACACTTACGTGCACGTACATCATAAAAACCAGTTCTCTTCCTAAATATCTCTGCCATCCCGTTGTTACCAAGTGCCAATCTAGAAGATTATTAAACAATGAACCACATTTTATCAGGCCACTAAAAATGCGTTTTGAAGATAAATGCGAAGAGTTAGCAGTACTAGATGCCCGAACGAATATTGCCCAAATATATGAATATTTGCCTCCATGGCACAGCCTCCCTTCAGTGTGTGACTTCACACTGACACATTTAAAGAGGAAACGCCACACGAGCACATAATACAAGCATTCCTTGCACTACAAGAAAAATATGACACCTACACTGAATTTTACACTTATGGCTCAAAAACAGAGTCATGCCGGAAGTGCCGCAATTCAAAGAAAAAAGTAAAAAAAATGATACGGCTACCACAGTACGCATCTGTTTTTACTGCGAAGTGTCATGTCATCTTTTTAGCCATAGAACAAATAATAAAACAAAACATAAAAATAGCATAATTTACACCTATTCACTTAGTATGTTCAAAGCGCTGCACTCTAGAAATGCTGCTGAACCCATAATGGGAAACAACATACATAACAGTTAAAATCACAAAACAAAAGCTCAACATTATATTCTGCTGGGTCCCTAGCCATATTGGAATTGTGGGTAATGAGAGAGCAGATGCATGAGCAGCACAAGCTCGAATTGGTCAAATAAAACAAATGAACGTACCACACAGCGATTTATTGAAATTACTGCACACTAAACTCAGAAATAAATGGCAAGTTGTATGGGAAGAACAGAACAACAACAAACTGCATTCGATAAAGCCCATTTTAGGAGAATGGAAATCGTGTAGACATCAAGAACGTTTTACTGCAGTTTTTTAATGTCGGCTACGTATTGGACACATACACCTTACACACAACTTCTTGCTGACAAAACAAGACAAACCTCTCTGCGAAATGTGTGGCGATGAACTCACAGTAAACCACATTTTGATTTCATGTACAAAACTGGAACAACTAAAGAAAAAAATATTTTAGAGCATTCTACAATGAATACATCCCATTACACCTCATGTTGCTGTTAGGTGATCGAGCACTGGTTGATTTTTCAAGAATTTTTAAGTTTGTCAGGGAAGCCAGTGTTTTAAACTGTGGGTGTAAAAAGCGTCACCTTTAATAAAAATTCTAACCTTATGTCTGGCGCATCATAGCTTCAGTTGGCTTTGCGCCATTAAAATCAACATAACTAACTAACTATAGCTGCACATCACCCATGTAAAGTAGGGATCGATCAGAATCAAATTATAACGGAGCGATATTCCACAATTGTCACGTAAATATAAACAGCGTGGACGAAAACGCTACGGTCTTGCGTGAACACGCCACGCCTCTAGCTAAATTGTGTCGCGATGGGTGGGAACACAGTGCGAAAAGCAGAGCGCGCACCTATTATTTTTTCCCCCACGTGTACGGCGTGGCAGACGAGGAGCTTATTGTAACTCTAGTGCCAGAAAAAAAAAAACTCTGCGATGGCGTTCCGCGGCAGAAAAATTGTTGACTGTGACGTCATCTCAACCACCGTCAACATAGATTCAGCACAAAGAAGCGGCAGCAATCCGGCCAACGAGAGTCCATTTGGGAACAAAGCTGACCTATGTCCGAGTGCCTCAGAGGTTACGTGAAGGTAAGGATTATCAGAGTGAAGGTGCTCCTGAATGCATTTCAGCGTGGCCTGGCATCTCGAAGAGTTCATAAGGATCATCCGTTTGATTTTTACCGAGCTGGCTTTTTTCCCGGTACGAAAAAACGGGAGGCCTGCCGAGGACCGGCTCACTTCCGTCAAGTTCACTGCTATCCAAATAGTCTGAACTCTGCTGTTATACCAGAATTTGATGGAGGCGGAACGCAAAGGCGCCTGTGTGCTCTGCGATGCCAGCGCACGGTAAAGATCCCCAGGGGTCGAATTTATTCCGGAGCCCTCCACTACGGCACCTGTTTTTTCCTTTCTTCTTTCCCTGCCTCCTTAATCCCTTACTTTAAGACGTGGTTTGGGTGTCCACCGATATATGTGAGAAAATTACTGCGCCATTTCCTTTCCTGGAAAACCAGTTTCATTCCTCAGATTTATAATTAACAGCCACCGAAATGGAAGGAACTGACACACTGAGGTTTTCACCTCACTCCCAATTCGGCTCTTATAGCAGATGCAGCGGAAACAGCCTCCACTTTTGTTCAGGGAGCTCCACTTGTATACGCACATGCATGTCTGCGCTGCTAGTGTGTCGCAGATTTTACTACTCGTGCATATTTGTTACACTAACAAAACATCTACGCTAGAACCTAATTGTCCACGCTTATAGTCACATAATTCCACATTCAGATTGCGTAATGACAACACTGTTCTAAGCAAACAAATTGTGCACACTCGACCACTCAAAAACGATTTCAGAAAAAAGCTGCGTATAAGTCGCTTTGCAGCGTTCGACGAGAAAGCTTGAAGCTTTCCAGTTTTCGTGTTACATAAAAGCGTAGCTCTTTAATTCCGTAACAAACATGCTTTCGCCAGTGTGCAGAGCGTCGGCTCAGTCGTCCAGTACAGACAAGTTCAGGCACTTGCACCCAGGCAATAGTACCGTTAACAGTCAAGCGTACTGTGGTCTAAGGTTCCCGTTTCTTATTATTTAACCAAAGAGCGTAGAATACATCCTTGTCACTGATGACGTAAAATTCTTGAAGGTACAAACTGCGCTCACTCCAAAAGGTGGGGCTGATGCAAAAACGTATAGCCCTGGTCAGGGGCAGACTCTACATAAATAAGCATTCCGCTCTCATTTCGCGTTCGCAGCTGAAGGCTGTCCTGAAGTCTGAGGCGTTGACGGCCACGCCGCACATGGCAAGGCCGTTCGGATGTCCGCAGAAGTGACTGCAGTAGCTTATGTAGAAAGTCTGCACCGGCGAGAACTTTTCGAGCAACTGGAGCCTCATCGCAGAGAGGTCGTCGCCGGAGCTCCTCCTTAGGGCGGCCAGAGAGACCTCGAGAGCGAAGAGGTCAGCCACGGTCGACTTCTCGGCCCCAGAGTGCGCCTTGTTCAGGGCGCACGGCGTCTGCTGTTCCCACCAAGATGTGTTGTGCCCTTCGTGGTCGAGGCTTCTTCCGCGCTCGTCCACAGCTCTCACCACCTGCCTGGCTAGCTGAAAACCGAGTCCACTGAAAGTCATGAGGCTGGATCCCCCGCTGAGATACGAAGGGGGCAGCAGCGCCGCGAGTCCCAGCTGGACAGTGTTGAGAGAGTAGAAGTAGGTAGCGGTTCTGGAGCGCCACCGGTACCTGGCGGTCATCAGGTTTCCGTAGAACGGGTTGCGATACGCAGCCTTCAGGGCCTCCTTGGACAGGAGCCACGTCTCGAAGAAGGTTTCATTGCGGCTGCGGGGGAAGGAGGCGTAGAGCAGGTTCAGGTGGTCGACGTGCATGAACGCTTCCGGCGGCCAGAGGCTGGCGCGGAGATGTGAGCGGAGCTTTGAGGTAGCCTTATCTTTTGTCCAGTTTGAGAGAAGCGTAGACGCGGTCACTTTTCCGAGCAGCGTTTCGGATGTGCAGTTCAGTACGTACGACATCTTACTCTGCTCGGTGGCGTCAAGCTTTTCATGGAAAAGGCGTGCAGCCTGAACAATGCCAAACGACTCGTGGACGGCAAGAAAGCAAAGTGTGTAGGTCATGTTGTTCCTGGAGGTTCCCGCGTCGAAAATGTCAAAACCAGCGCTTACAATCCAAATATAGACGTACGAGAACATCCATCCCAGAACGTTCCACACTCGAGCGATAGGAAGATCATCAATGAGGCGGAGTAACTGCGTTAAAGAATGATAGTTTACGATCATTATCCTGGTTGCAAGAGACGACTTGGTGGTTGAGTTTATGTACTTGTCAAGAAGCCGCATCCAGTCTGTTGAAGACACCGCCTTGATATAATTCTGAAGCCTGTACAGTTGTACGAACATGTCATGATCTGTACCAGAGCCGAGCAAAGTCTGTCTGACAGCGACTTCGTCACGGTGCAGTTGTTCAACCTCCGCAGCTTTTAGCCGCACAGTGCCTTTGCTCAAGAGGAGCGAAACATGCTTCACAAGGTCCGCGTATACTTGCTCGTCGAGTGTAGACAGTTGCTCCATCCGTAGAAACTGCAGAGGTCCGGGTTCGCTTAAGGTGATAATCCTGCGGCCGCTCACGGAGGAGACTTTCAGGTCGAACCACAGCGCCGCCCTCCAGTTGACTGCCAAGTCGAATAAGATGTCGATGATGTCCACCAGAAGGAGCTCCGTGCCCATGGCAGGCCAGCGGATTCTTCGCTCAGCCATGAAAGCAACGAAGGCTTTCATCGAATCGACTTCAGAGCTCCTGTCCAGGCAGGCCGACAGTGCCATCAGAGCTTTGGCGGGCGCCGAGGTTGGACCGTCTCCAGACGAATGAGCTCTACTCAGGCTTGAAATGACGTACTTGGCGTAGAGCTGGTCCTCGGTGATCTGCTGTGGCGGTCGGCTGTCACTTCCGCACACGTACCCGTAAAAATCTGTGCACGGGTTTACCGACGTGTCGAGCGTGCGGAGCAATTCTCGGGCGTGGTCAATGCAGTCGTCGGTGGAGCACACCGGCTCAGTGCCCTTGCGTGGCAGGAGCAGCCGGTAGGCAGTGTAGCTGACCGCGACTGCGGCGAGGCCCGCCAGGACAAAGCAGCTGACACGCTTCCTGATTGTGCAACGCTTTTGCTCACGCATCGAGAAAGACAGCCGCCGACAGCCGTTCCTGCGTCCCTGCGAGAGTAGAAGGGCGAGAAATGAAGGCGCGGAGCTACACTTCGACTTTCCGACGTTGCACGGAGAAAACCAAGTTTGACTCAGGCATCCCGTTGCGTAAAGGTTTAACGTCCCAATGCGACTCAGGCCATGAGTGACGCTGTAGTGGAGGGAGGGCTACGGATAATTTCGACCACCTGGGGTTGTTTAACGTGCACTGACATTGAACAGTACACGGGTCTCTAGCGTTTCGCCTCCATCGAAACCCCGGCCGTCTTTCGGGTCTGCAGTCGTGCGCGATAACCACTGAACCATCGCGGTGTCTCCTGTCGCGTATACATTTGGCAGGAGAGAATTCGGGAACCTGCCGACAGGCTCTGAGAAATACGCGAGGCCGAAAGAATAGGCTGTAAATAGAAGGAGCCGTGCAGGTAAGAAAGGGGCTGCTCTCATGTATGCATGCATGTGCGCACGCACACACACACGCACACGCGCACGCCCACCCATACACATGATTGTCAGGGACGCCCGCCAGTGACATTCAAAAATAGGCTTTTTTTAGACATAGAGATTGTTTTCAGCATAGGGTGGTAACGGACGTTCGTAAAGAGGAGAATTGTATATGATAATGAGTTGTTTTACTGAGTTCTGATAACTTTTCAACTCCTAGAGTCCAGCGCCTAGTTGTAATTAGAACTTTATAGTTTGCCGTTAGCCAGGTTAGTTTTTAGAATTTAGAAAACTCTGGTTAACTCAATTATCTTGTTTATTGATGTTTACGCTGTCTACTGAACATTGGTCCTGCGCCGCAGAAACCATATATGTGCTCAAAAAGCGTACGTTTAAATATTATGGGCTGGCTTCGCTGGAACACATTGTATATATACAGCGGTGGTATACCACAGGTGTTTCAGGGAGGTCCGCCGCTAATTTCTAATAATAGGCTTTTTGACGCAGTGAAGATGGCTTCGATAACATAGTTGGTGGACATTAGAGGTTAATCATGTTAACTAGTGAGCTGGTTAACTCATTCGTGGTTGCTAAGGCTTTCATTTGGGCTAGTTGGTTGTAGCTGTGAAACATTATGACTAGCGCAAACACAGACAGGGACCAAAGCAAGAGTAAGAGACAGGACACACGCTAGTCCTAGACAGGACACTAGCATGTGTCCTGTCTCTTACTCTTACGTTGCTCCCTGTCTGTGTATGCGCTAGTCATAATGGTTCTCATTCGTGGTAGTTGTCTTTTTACTATATCACGGTTAGGCACCTGGCTGCAATTACAGATTTGTTGCCGGTCGTTAGTAATAGCCATATCAGTTTTCAGAATGCCTAAAACGCGATTGCACGCGTCGCTGAGGCTCAAGGAATTTTCGCTATTACGCGCCAAAAGACGCGCGGTTTTGGCAAGCGCAAAACAACTTGACTCTGTAGTGCCAGTATCACGTCACCTTCGCTCTCCCGTGTGGGCTGGAGCAGCGAGCCCCGCAGCGTGGGCAAAACAGAGAGCGTCACGTGGCACGTGCGCAATGAAGTGACGTGCGCTGAGGATCGCTGTTTTGCGCTCGCCACAGCAGCACGCTGTTTGAAAGCACGCGTCTTTTGGCGCATGAGCCACAGTGCCGAGGGACCGCAACCCAAAGTAGGGTGCCTGGACGCCGTCTCGCCTCCGCTCTCAGGGTGCGGACACCATTTGTAGTACTCCACGCCGCCGTTTCCCCCTCGCAGCGGAACTTGGGGTCCCACGCGTCAGTTGCGTGCAGTGCGCTATGCGTCTGGCACGGTTTCTGTGCGGTCACGTGGCGACTGTAATAATGCTACTGATCTTGAAATAGACAGTACATACTTGTTTCGCTCGTGGCAGTAGTGTTTTGGCAGTTTTGAGCGCATTTTATGTATGATGCACTCGCCCCGACTCAACGTCAACGGCTGCACTTTAAGAGAACAGCACTTATTTGTGTTCCTTGATAGTGATAATAGGGACTATATTTGAGTCACCGAATTTCATAGAATTACGCTGCTTTTGTTGTTTTGAAAGTAAAGCCTGTTCGCAAGGCCCCAAGTTTCTCTTGTATAGAAGCAACGCAGAGCATGCATGTCCTGCCAAATATAATATTTTTGCGTAGTAAACATTCACTTTCCAACATTTTCTGAAGTGCCTTTGTCTTGTTGCTGCACCGTATGTGAAACATTTCACGTAATAATGTTAAATTTCTCTTCTAAGTAACCTGTCACCTCACTGCTCTGGAGTAGAAAGCTGAGGACACGTCTGAAGCCAAATGGTTATGTTTTCTGAACTGCTTTCCTTAGTGGCTTGTACCGCAAGAAAACAATGCAAATGGTTGTGCTTCCCTTTGGATGGTGTTGACTACACGTAGACTGATGATGCGATGCGATGACATGTTCCTAATTCGTAGTGATTAAGTCGCTTTATTAGAGGGCAAATTTTACTAAACAATTTCTTTTTATTTTCAGACAATGAAGAAAAATAATCAAAAGCGACTGATGCAAAAAGAGGCCTCACAAAATCAGCCCCTGATAACTACTTATTTTAAATCCCATTGTCCCTGCCACGTTAATCCAAGAAAGAGGAGCCGGAGCAACACAGGAAAAAAATTGAGAATTAGTTTTTGAAGAAAGGAAGTGGCTCAGTAATTGTCTCGCATGTCTCGATGGGCACCCGAACCGAGCGGTAAGTGAAGATTGTAAAGTTGGAGTAAAAGAAGAAAGAGAAAGAGGTGCCGTAGTGGAGGGCTCCGGAATAATTTCGACCACCTGGGGATCTTTAACGTGCACTGACATCGCACAACACACGGCCCCTTTTGCATTTCGCCTCCATCGAAACGCGGCCACCGCGGCCGGGATCGAACCCCTTACTCGCTTCTGCGGAACCGTCTGCTCCAGTTGCTAAGAGACGCTTGCTTGCTGTCTCACTCGATAGTCGTCGGGCATGGCAATGTATCTCTCATTAAGGAGTAAGTCTGGGCTAGTTAATAATATTAATAATAATATTAATTGGTTTTGGGGGAAAGGGAATGGCGCAGTATGTCTCATATATCGTTGGACACCTGAACCGCGCCGTAAGGGAAGGGATAAAGGAGGGAGTGAAAGAAGAAAGGAAGTGAGAGGTGCCGTAGTGGAAGGCTCCGGAATAATTTCGACCACCTGGGGATCTTTAACGTGCACTGACATCGCACAGCACACGGGCGCCTTAGCGTTTTTCCTCCATAAAAACGCAGCCGCCGCGGTCGGGTTCGAACCCGGGAACTCCGGATCAGTAGCCGAGCGCCCTAACCACTGAGCCACCGCAGCGGGTCTGGGCTAGTTGTAAAATCACGTTTGAGGTAAAGCACGCAGGAAGACGCTGGCTAATGAACTAGTTGTAAAATCACGTTTGAGGTAAAGCACGCAGGAAGACGCTGACTAGTGAACACGACTGACAAGCTTTCATCCCTGCTGCTGCTGTCATCGAGAGAGGCAAAAAAAAGTAATCTATAGGATATGGTTGCCCAGAAACACACGTGACTAATTTTACTGACGTTGCTGCGTGACGGCAATGAAAGGAGCCTTTTTTTCCCCATTTGTAGTTTCTTTAAAAGTGATACGAAAAGGAAGGAAAATAAACCGTTTCTGGGGAAAAAAGCCGCCTTGCGTTCGCGTCACGCCGCCACGGCTTCTTTGCTTACTGACGCACAGATGATAGGTTTGGCTGCAGGATATTCGTAGTGAGCTTGCGCAATGAGGTAGAGAGAGGGGAGGGGCAATAATGCTTTCGTCGCATTAAGATAAAACAAATTATAAACTGAACAAAAAGCTGCGACGAGAGCTTCACACACTCGCTTACCCGCAAGAGCGCATAAATAATGCGGCTGCTCGGCAAATTTTGATGTAGCCTGGCAGATTTTAACAGTCGCCTTTCAGCTTTCTTGGCCTAGGTTCTTGGCTTTCTTGGCCTTGGCCTAGTGCAAGCGCTTGTGATCTGGTGGACAAAACATGCTACTTCTGACAGCGGAGTGCAGAAGGTGCGATATGAGGCGACTGTAATCGGGAGAAGAAAGGCCGCGACGCGTAACGGCGACGAAGCTCCTCTGATCGGAAGAAGGTGGCAGAAAACGCACAGAACTTGCAAAACCGAGGCGAAAACGGTCCACCCCACTTTGCTTGAAGTGAGCTCGTAGTGTGTGATGCAGCAGTCAGAGACCAAGTTATGAGGTACTGTTGTGGTCCTAGGTGTTCTGCCTACACTATTAAAGTGCACCGGCTATTTTGCTTTACTTGCAAGAGCGCGCGCCGACAAAACTGCCAATCGCAGGTCGAACCAGCCTGCCTGACCAACAGTTAACCTCAAAGTATGAGAGGTAAGGCATGCGAAACGCTGGTTTTCAAGAAAAATTTCTGCTGGGGACGGAGGGATAATGCACTACTTATTTTTGCATCCTCATAACTATTTAAATTAGGTGCCATAAAACGCACCTTTTCGCATTGATTTCATGGCTGGAAATAAGTAATCCTTATTGTTGGAAAAGTAATTGAAATGTAGAGTTTCCGGGTCAAGAGATTGCAGTAGGATATGCTACGCAAGTTGTAAGAATGCTATTATGAAGGAACACGGCGCAAAATGAACGCTACAGAAGAGAGCCAACACGCATGAGTGCGCCATCTCTAGCGCGGAGTTTCTCCAGCGCGGAATTTCTCCAACACGGATTTATTCATTAGGCGCAACTTTCTCGGCAGATTAGCTGCGAAAGATAGCATACTTTAGAGTAACTACCTCTGACTCACTGTTCAAACAATCTCTCGTACCACTCTGTCTGAGTAGAACACCAAATTTGCTGAATTCCACGCGTCAGCTGCAGTTTCCTCTTCGAAACGGCGCGCTGACGCATTGCGTATAGTGTAACTGAACGGGAGAGTGGGACCCAACATGTCCCCGCCGAGAGCGGTGTCTTCACCCTGAGAGCGGCACTCGACCATTGAAGCACCCTAATCTAAAATAGGGTTAGGGTGGCTAGACTGGAAGGTGTGAAGATCGCGGCGTTTTCCGTCGGCAGCGCGTGACCCCTCTGCGCACCGATGCCGCCAGGGGGAATGCGGCGCTGCAGCTAGCGGCGCGGTAAGCTCAGCCGCTCAGCCGCGTCGGCCTTGCACACGTCGTTGCAGTTTTAGTCAGTTCAGTTCGTTTCACCGCCTGTATTGGAGTCTCTATAGCAGCGTTTTTTTTTTTTTATGCGAGGGCGAGATGCCTTCAACAGCAAAAGTGGCACGGAAAAAGTTGAAGTGGCTGTAGGCCATCACAGCTACGCTGAGCGACACAGCGATGAGCGGCTGATATATTACATTGCAGGCTATGTGGCTAAGAAGGGTGTTTTGACAACTCATTGTGAAGCCTGCAGAAACTCCAGGGACTCCGGAACAGGAGTGGGGGGAACGGTTGCCCCCCAGCATTTCTCAAGAGGGGGCAGCGCCCCCTCCCCCATGTCTCCAACTTCTTGCACTCAAATCAGATTTCTGACAAACACTTCATTTTCAGGACGTTATAAATGTAAAGCACAGTGAGGCTGAGCTCGTTCGCTTCATACCCAGCCTTAAAACGTATAATATCCGTAACCTAAACCAATCATGTCCCAGCAGAAATGGTTAATTGAATGAGCTTTGTTCATGAGCATGATTACTAGCATTGAAAAAGTATGAACAAACTTTTTTAATGCAGTCGATCACTCCTCATCTGTACATTTTTGTGTATATGTAAAGCTGCCCATTTCAATTCAGGTTTTATATGCGTAACAAATATACTTTTGAACAGCGAAATGTAATATTAACAAAAACGAAATAAAATAAACATTTAAATAAAATATGGAATAAACAGACAAACAACTAAAAAACTCGAAGACCTGCCCACCAATCGAAAAAAAAAACTTCCGGAGTCCCAGCAGAACAGCATGTCTCTGTGATAAAGGCAACATACCCAAAAAACTTCCAGCTGAGGCAACTAACGAGTTGGACCTTGGGGGCCTTTTACATTCGTCAGTCTCATTTTACGATCTTGTCAACGTCCTGGAAAACAAACTTGCGTTCAGCCGAACGCTCTTGCATGCCGAAGCTGCGGCAGAGATTCTATAGTCAAATGGTGATGTGCCAAAAATTGGTTGTTCTGAGAATTCTGTTGCGCTGACAGCATCAAGTGTACGTTTTTATTGCCTCACAAGGATTCACTTTTTGCTTAAGGGTTTGAGGATAGTGAGAAGAAACGGAAAACACTGAAACCTTGTGTATTGTAGATCAAATTCTGCAACCCCCCTCCCCCCAGGTGAAAATTTGTTAATAGGATTCTGCTTTCTAATGGTTTCATCTGGCCCCAGAAGGTCTGGTTTGCTGCTGGTTGAAATGATCACTGTATATATTGGGCACCCAGTGGTGTTTTGCTTGGCTCTACTGGTCCCAGAAGGAAGCCTGGTTTTGATCTGGGGTCTGCTGGTCCCAGAAGGGAGCCAATTCTGATTTGCTGCTTGTTGAAATGGGGCCTTCAGTTGTAGATCAACAATTTCATGGCCAGATGTGTTGCTTCACTGTCTAGAATCGTCGGAGATTGCTTACAGCTTACATGAACGTCAAGATGGCATACATGCTACAGGCTCGCAAGCGGCGACAAAAACTGGTTTGTGTGTTGGGGTGGCGCTCGGCTACTGATCCGGAGTTCCCGGGTTCGAACCCGACCGCGGCGGCTGCGTTTTTATGGAGGCAAACCGCTATGGTGCCCGTGTGCTGTGCGATGTCAATGCACGTTAAAGATCCCAGCCCAGGTGGTCGAAATTATTGCGGAGCCCTCCACTACGGCATCTCTTTCTTCCTTTCTTCTTTCACACTCTCATTTATCCCTTCCCTTACGGCGCGGTTCAGGTGTACAACGTTATATGAGACAGATACTGCGCAATTTCCTTTCCCCAAAACCAATTATTATTATTATTATTATTATTATTATTATTATTATTATTATTATTATTATTATTATTATTATTATTATGATTATTAATATTATTATTATTATTATTATTATTATTATTATTATTATTATTATTATTATTATTATTATTATTATTATTATTATTATTATTATTATTATTATTATTATTATTATTATTATTATTATTGGGGCGCTTTCAGCCAATGCGACTGCAGTTGCGAGGTCCTACGGCACGCGTTACAACGTGCTCTTCTCGCCGTAGTGGCTGCGTTTCGATAGCGGCACAACGCAGAGTCAGTGCACGTTAAAGAAACCCAGGTGGTTGAAATCATTCCGAAACCTTCCACTACGGCGTCGCTCACATCCTGGGCATCGTCTCGAAATGAGCACGCACAATACGAGCTTCAGTCCAGCTGCGCAATGCAAACTGCGCTTGTGAAGCAGCATATTTCACGGGAATAATGATGCGAGTTGACGAAACATTATTTTATGGTAAAAATTCATTCTTTGACATTCGTAGAAAACTAGCGGTAAGCGAAACGGGCTCATTTTCGCCTCAGTGGTAAAAATTTTGCCTACGCGATGCGCTCATTTGGGCTGCGCGCCCTACCGCGCCTCTGCCGTCAGCGCCGCCACACGGCATCGGCGCGCTGCGGGGCCATGCTTCCCCGGCCGGTTTTCACACCTGCCCACTCTAGCCACCTTAATAGGGTGCTCGAGGTGCGCCCGTTGTCCGATTAGGGTGAGGACAACCGCGTCGTCTGCTAGCGCGACCGCCATTTTCTTGCATCCGCTGGACGCGAGGCGCGCGGTTGCGGCGTGATGCGCCTTGGGTAAGGCGGCCCCGCTTGCAGTGGGAGCTTGAATTGGACTTTACCTTCGATAATCATTCCTTTTCTAGTTTAGATGAAAAGGAAGAGTAAAGATTCGGTGATGCATTCGCTATTTCGAGGCGATTGGAGAAAGTGTAGCGGACATCTTTGTTTTAGGATAGGTGATCACGGCGGGCAACTGCCCATCGTAGTTGGCATACCGGCGCCGTGAACTTGCTATCATTGCGCTTACGTGTGATATAATGGAAAGAAGGTGAAGTACGAATGAACAACTGCATATTAAAATACGAATGCATGGCATGCTTACGTCCACTTACACTATTATGCACTGGTGGCACACTGTGTCATGCATACACTATGCAGTCAAAACATAATGACTTAGGCGCACTCATGAACAATGATTTAATACCTTGATGCAGAAATACAATCTCTACATTATGATTACGAACGGCGATTCACTGCAAGTATAATACAGCTTATTATTCATACGCTTAAATTTCTCTCACGCTTATGTGCGTGTACACGAAAAGTTCACACTGATTATAGCGTCTTTAAGGAAGACTAACACCAGCACAAGTATTCCTTCCGTGACCACCAGCACGTGTGGCTGGGTAATGACGCAGATGGATGCGTAGCCGCAGTCTTGTGTAGGTGGCTATCAGCATTTTGCCTATTGCTTCCTTGTGATCTACGCATGTGTTAAGGCATGACGGGTCTACCTTCGCAAAGTATTCTGTGAGCGATTTCAGCGGGGACTTCATCGTGTGTATTTGGTATGTACACCACGTGACAGCGCCTGTGATGTACTCGTAGTTCTTGAGAGTGCGGGTCACTTCACTGCTCGGATAAATTAAGTTCCGTCCATCTCTCATATATACTCCTTTAGAATTGTCAAAGAGGCATATCCATTGCTTGCTGTTCCGATGGTAGCATCATTGCATTGGGAGCCAGATACGGACTTTAAGACGCTTTTCTGGATGAAGCCTCCTAGGTAGTACAAAGTGAAACATTCCGCTGACGTCAGCTCTTCAATGAACAAAATCTCAGAGTCGTCTATTCAGGCAAATTTTCTGAGCACTGCTTCTTTGCTGGAGAAAGGAGATCGACGAGGTACTCGATGATAGCTTGTTGGTCGCGGTGTATGTAGAAACTGGCTCACACTCACAAGCCTCAGAGCAAATTTTAAATCATATGTCGTCGGCACTGGATTCATTAGGCGTACTACCGAAAAAAGATTTTCAAGGTAGTCTTGAAGCAGCCCGTTAGGAAAAACTCGTAGCGTTCATTGCCCAGGAAAACTTCTTGGAGGCGAAGGACAACTGTCGTGGAAATAAGCAGCCCAGCTTGGGATGGTTTCCATTGAAAGGTGGCGCCCATATTCATCCCTTGTATTGTTCCCAGGCATTCTGCAAAGAGACTGTGTGAAGAATGCCGCTTTCCCGTGTCTAGCGCGGGAGACGGCGGGAGCGGAATGCAAGAAAATGGCGGCGGCGCCTCCCGAGAACCGGTTTTGGCGGCGACGACCCCTTCCAAGAGTGGTACCACCCTCAGCGGAGAGCGGGCGCGCATCGAGATCGAGGCACCCTAAGCTAAAGTTTGTCGCAGCGCCACTGCCCGCCTCGCGGTCAGATTCGGTACTACGTAGCGGGCGCGCCGCCGGCGCAGCGCAGTGATCAAGCAGCATTTCGGCGGCTGCGCGTACTGCTCGTGCTCAATGTTTTTGCGAGTGCTCGCGGCTGTGCCTCGCAAGCGTACAAAGAGGAGTTGTGGCTCATTTTGAAGTATGGCTGGAACGGTTTCGCGGCGGTCGAAGAGTGTAGAAGTGTACTGTTGTGTTGTCGGCTGCCTGCTCGTGCTCAATGTTTTTGCGAGTGCTCGCGGCGGTGCCTCGCAAGCGTACAAAGAGGAGTTGTGGCTCATTTTGAAGTATGGCTGGAACGGTTTCGCGGCGGTCGAAGAATGTAGAAGTGTACTGTTGTGTTGTCGGCTGCCTGCTCGTGCTCAATGTTTTTGCGAGTGCTCGCGGCGGTGCCTCGCAAGCGTACAAAGAGGAGTTGTGGCTCATTTTGAAGTATGGCTGGAACGGTTTCGCGGCGGTCGAAGAGTGGGGAAGTGTACTGTTGTGTTGTCGGCTGCCTGCTCGTGCTCAATGTTTTTGCGAGTGCTCGCGGCGGTGCCTCGCAAGCGTACAAAGAGGAGTTGTGGCTCATTTTGAAGTATGGCTGGAACGGTATCGCGGCGGTCGAAGAGTGTAGAAGTGTACTGTTGTGTTGGCTGCCACAACAGTTCCATCAACACCAAAGGCAGAGAACCGCCCGTGAAGTTCCACCGGTTCGCGGGAAAATGGTACGAGCAAAAGAAGCGGCAAGCCTGGATTACTGCCGTCCGCAGACTCAAGTGAGTTTTATTTCACTACATAAACTTGTCAGATGTTCAGATGTTTTGGTTTATAACGTGTGACGATTCTGCCGAGGGTTCCGACGAGTGTAAGCCGGTAGACATGAGTTTGCATTGTAATTCAGTAAGCAATATTTAGTAACCAACCGCTCGTTGATGAATCCGCTCTTTTTTTCTTTTTTACCGACAAAGCCAGCCGCGTGTAAAGTAATGCAGGAAGTTGTTATTTGACAGGTTTTTGGCAGTAACAAGTGCATTATGCTGACGTGTATGAGACACGAGGGGTTGCCACTTCAGCTGTTCAGTGCGTGTGATTGTGTGATAAACCGCGGTTACTTAAAATGGACTTGGGTCCACGCTCAGCATGAGGCGATTGAAGCAGTGTTGAGTGTTTATTTTAGACATGTTTATTGCTCTGGTTGTGCCTCCAGCGTGGTGTGGCACGGGCGCGATGAAAAGCTGGTGGTACCGCGGTAACGCTGGAGGCTACCTTGAGACTGCTCTGCCCACGCCTTCGGCTGGTCGTTTGCTGTGCTGCCAGGCGTGGGGACGCGTTGGTGGAGACTATCTCGAGCGATGGCTAGGCACCGTGCTCTCAGGTGGTGGCGTAGGATTGGTTTTCTGCTTTGTTCTGTCCGACCGCCTCACCCGCTGGCTGCGGCGGTTCTCCACCACTTCCTTCGTCGTCTTCGTTTAAAACCTCGGTTTCTTGGCGTTCGGTGCGCCCGCCGCCCCTCCTTCACTGTAGCCGCTGTTTTCGTCTCTGCGGGTGTCGGTCGCTGCCTTTGTCCCCCTCTTGGTTTCCGTTACTGTCTTAATGACAGAGGCACCTAGGCGCCGCTCGAAAAGAGTCGTCAGCAAATTCAAGCGTTCCGCGGGGACACATCGGCAGGATGGCGCGATTAGTAGCTTACAAATGTCGTTGTCCTAGGGTACAGTGTTCTAGAAGGAGTTGTATAATGGCAAGAGCGAAGCGGGTTTCGATGGGAGGCGCTGAAGCAAAAAAAGCGGTTGCCGCGCGCAGCGCTGCCGTCGGCACTGGGAACATGCAGGATATTTAAGCAGGATTTTGCCAAAGAAAATATCTATGAAAATTGTAGGGGAAGCTCTTTGTTGTTTGAGGCCAGGACAGGAGTTTTGCGGACTGAGACATATAGAGTCAGGTACCACGAGATAGACATGTTGTGCATAGCGTGCGGAGAGGAGGAGGAAACGGCAGAACACTTGATACTTTTCTGTAAAGGGATTCCCCCTACAGTGGAAAGCAGCGGGGCTGATTTATCCAAGGCATTGGGGTTTAGGGACGGTGAAGGGAAAGTAGAGTTTAAGCGGGTAGAAGTAACCAAGCGAAGGTTATCTGAAAGGTTGCTAATATCAAGACAAGGGTAAAATTTCACAAGTCATGGCTAGGTGGCTTGGGCCACCACCCGATTTAAATGGTTCAGCCGTATCCATCCATCCATCCATCCATCCATCCATCCATCCATCCATCCATCCATCCATCCATCCATCCATCCATCCATCCATCCGTCCGTCCGTCCGTCCGTCCGTCCGTCCGTCCGTCCGTCCGTCCGTCCGTCCGTCCGTCCGTCCATCCGTCCATCCATCCATCCATCCATCCATCCATCCATCCATCCATCCATCCATCCATCCATCCATCCATCCACCCACCCACCCATGCATCCATCGGAGGGGATAAGCCGGCCGTCTGCGTTGCTGCGTCGTTGCGTTCAGCGAGTTTGAGCGTTGTCGTTGGGAAAGGGGGGCGCTTTAAGCCCGTTGGGATAATAAAAGCGAGTAAGCGCGTCCCTCAGAGACATAAACAGATGCAGAAAATCTACAAAACGCTACTACTCCACACCCAGCCGACCGCGAACATTTCGCCTGAGTGGAACAACCTGAAGATGCATTGCCAACCAAAGGCACATAGAGCGAAAAACCATCTGGGGCAGGGAAAGTGCACTGCAGAGCAAGTAGGCGGCCAGCTTACGCGGGAAAAGTTGACGAACAATTACAAGCGATGAGCAGTGAAGCTCGAGGAGGAGGTGAAACAAGAGTGGCTAAATAAAACAAGTGAAACCACTCGACAAGAGCACGAAACGACGGTAAAGCAAGAACGAAACGGTGTGGACAAGGAGTAAAAGGAACGAACGGAGGTGTTGGAGAAGATAAAGTGAAGCGTTTGGATCGGTTTTATGGGGTTCAACCTGGGGTTTAACCTCGTAACCTGAGTCGCTATTGGGACAAGTGACACGGGTTACGGAGGACGCCGTAGCCACTCAGGATAATTTCGAACCCCTGGGGTACATTCCTTAATCTGCACTGGCATCGTACAGTACACGCGTGCCTTTATAGCACTTTGCCTTCATCTAAATGCGACTGCTGTGGCTGGGATCAAACCAGAATCTTCCGGGCCAGCAGCCGAGCACGCACTATATACAACCACTGATCAGTCATCACGGCGGCGAAAGAAAAGGGAAGCGCGAAAAAAATACAATAAAGCAAATGCTCATTAAGCAGGAAAAAGAAGGCAATAAATAAAACTATGCGAAGAGACAAACAGATTAGAGACCAAAGCCGCCGACGCGGACAGAAACGACATTTACCTTTCTGTGAGAATGAGAGAGGGTTGTCAGGCAGCCGCAATCCCTGCAGACACCATTAAGGCGTCCGCCACAGTACCTTTGAATCACTCTTTTCATATCGCTTGATGCACCAGTACAAAGTGGAAACTGGGCAGTTTTCTCTATCGTGTGAACATAACAGCTGTTATTTTATTAGTGAATGTGTCCCATCTGAGAATGTACGTCCAAGCCCGAAATGCATGCTCAATTAAAAGCGGAAGTTCGTTGCGTTGTTAACTGCATCAAAATTAGCATTTTATAATTCTAAAATTGCATTTATTTGGCTTGTTGTTACGTTAACGTTAAACTTAAATTTTAACAACAGTCATTTCTAAGATTATAGGCAGGAGCGACATGGAACTCAATTATAAGGTCTGCATTAATTAGTAGTGAAAAACAAAGCTTCAAGAAGCGAGTATTAGAGGAGCCAGTAACAGTATCGGTTGGTCATTATAATTAATGGCGCAACTTATTTAAGTGAACTTGAACAAAGAATAAGCACTGACACCATGGGTAGAAAATCGCGCACTATAAGGCGATTTGCATGAATGCATGAATGGCCTTCATTAAATAGTGGCCGTCGTACTCCCATGCAGCTGATGCTACATCCGCCCGTTCTATCAGCCATGAAATGTCCAACATTGGAAGGGTAGCTGTAAAATCTCCTAGTAGCGATATAAGAACGCCTTGAGCGCATGATATTTTAATAGCATTATGAAATTTTCACGAATAAAACTACAGTCAGAACGGTGGTGAATTATTGCATAGGAAAAAACTCAAGGATCCGGTGTCGTTGTGAACCTCAACGAGCGAGCGAAACAGTAAAAGGCACTTGCGGACTCATCGTTCAAGCGCTATCCGATTTGTTCTGGAAGATATTCCCCCTACCTTCTTGAAAAAAATAACAATGAAACCAAACCCCGGAAAAACCAAGATTGGCAGTTGCCTTTTTTCAGAAAGAACAAACTTGCAGCCAAAAGTTGTAGGTACGTCGAAGGGTGAGTTAATTTTTGGGCATTGTTCTTCTTGAAGACAAAATAAAAAAAACAAATTGCGGCATTGAGACCGCGATATATTGTTTTCGCATAACTCAACTCAAAGATTAAGCTGCTTAGGTGCTTGTGAGCGAACAAAATGTATTCCTCCAGTGACAGAAAGGAGCGCCGGGAAAATATTCGAGGTAGCGGCCGCCATTCCCTTGCCTCCGTTTGGCGCCGTCACTGAAACACAGCCACTGATTTCCCTTTGAAAGGTTAAAAATAATTATTCATTCTTTTTGCGGCATCTTCATTGGCAGCCAAGCAGTGATGCATTACAAAAATGGGATACTTATGTGATAACGCCATAAAGAACAGCGTGAATGTCCTGTCGGCCCTCGTAGCCGCGCAGCGCCGCGTACCGACGACGCGCCGTTTCTGTTCCAGGAGTCTACGCCAGCGCCGCGCCGCGGCGACCGCTTCTAAAGCCTCACGGGGAGAGAGCCGCTTTTGCCACTACACTGTACCCAGGGCCACTGTACGTTTGCCAGAACACTGTACCTAGGGCCTGTCCCGGAGTACGCGCACGAACCGTCCCACTTGCGGGCTCGTTTCCTGCCAGCAGCATTTCGTCATTATATCTAGTAATAATATTAATAGATCATAGCAGCAGTAATATTGAAAATTAATGTTTGTTATCAATATTTCGCCTTTGAAGGGTTTAGCTGTGCTACTACCAGGGAGCCTAAGTAAAGGAGCTAAAATAGAGTTCACCCCCTTATATGTTTTCTGAAGCAGTGTTTCAGATATATGTATGTATTTCTCATAAAATAAAAAAAATCGCCAATAGCACCCAGAGGTGTAATTTCAATCCATTTGAGGGAGAACTGCATGCTTCGAACGGATATGCTACTTGATATTGAATGTTGTATGCTTAACTTTAGCAGTATTTTTGTTTATTCCTGGTGCAGCCCTGATGGAACTCCATGGATGCCTACAGACGCGGCACGAGTCTGCAGCACTCATTTTATGGGCAACTGCATAAGCAATATGAGTGAGCATCCCTCGCACATTCCAACTATTTTTCTGCCTGTGCACAAGAAGACAGCGCCTGACCGAGAAAGGACGCAAAGGTAATATTGCCAATCAAACCGAGAATAGAATTTGCAGTCACTTTTGGTAAATGTGTGTGTAAATGTGTAAGACTATGGTGTATGCGCATTGACAGAAATGGTAACGCACCAGTGCATGGCAGATACGTGCCTGCTACTTCCCCAACAAAGTTGTTATATTTCATTTTTGTGTTTATTTTTCAATACAGATGTCAGCGGCGCTTGATTCAGGCAGCTTCATCTAGCCTACACAGTGCAAAAAAGAAACGTTTGCCACAAACTAAAGCAGAGGCAGTGCCAACAGCACCCACACTCGAATGTTCAGTCAGTGCAGAGAGGACCCAAGAGGAACATCAGCACCAAATGGACTGCAGTGACAAATTTGAAGATGATGGGATGCTAACAAGTGACACGGATGATCTGCAGTCCCCTACTGCAGGAGGCCTTTCACTAGTAACAGAACCTGATGTTGTAAGCACCCAGTATTATTTTAGATGTTGCGATGTAAATGTATTTATACTCCAGCAAGTTATCATGATTACACTCTGTCTGGTCTTCTTCTCACAACACTTTCGAGCATTCCAAAAGCACATACTGTGCAAACAATTTTTTTTGCTATTTTCAGGCATTCCAAACAGAGTCTTCAGCCACTGGGAAACACTATATTTCTCTCAATGACGAATTGTGATGAAGAAGCATCTCTAGTTACTCACACCGAGCAGAAAGATGACTGACGTAAACCAAGTTAATTTTTGAAAAACATGACGTTTCGGGACCGGCTCGGTCTCTTCTTCATGGTGTGACTACGGGCGAGGCGCAGCTTGGCTTTTTAAGCCCTCGTGTTGAAGACTTTCTACTAAATTAAATTTCTCAACCAGACAGACTTCTGCCAAATGTTTTCTTTTGAGTCTGTTTTGTTTGTACATGTTTTGTTGTTATTTATATAGGAACAGGCATTTTTGTCTGTTTAATGGTTGAACTTCCAGGAAAAAAATTGTCTTCTTAAAGTTGCTGCAGTTTTATCAGCATGCAATGTTGATGTTCACTCTACTTCTCTGTAGGTCACTGGGATGGATGGAAGTTGGCGAAGAAGGTGTGGTTTTCAAGGCTTTGACTCGCTGCGAGGAAATGAAGACGTACTACAAGATGTGTGTGGCGTGACACTCCCAGTATTCGCCTGTTGTGAACCTGCTACCTACCTCTAGGCACAAGAGTACAGATGTCACACGTGAGGACAAGTTATGTTTGTTCCTAGCTAAACTTCACCTTGGGATAACATACAGCGCCTTGGCAGTTATATTCGGTGTAAGTGCGACAACTGCATCAAATATCTTCAAGAAAATGCTCGAGATCTTGAGTGTGGTGCTGCAGGAATGGGTCTACGTGCCACCAAGAGAAGTCATCAAGCTGTCCATGCCAACTGCTTTTAAAGTAAACTACCCTAACTGTAGTTTCATCATAGACTGCAGTGAAATCCGTACAGAGATGCCGTCAAAACCAGATTTCCAGCATGTTTTATACTCCAACTACAAGGCAGGCTACACCGTAAAGTTTCTTGTAGGCATCATCCTCTATGGGATGATAGCCTTTGTGTATGATGGGTGGCATACTGACTCCTTCTTCATGCAAGATTCTGGATTTTTAGAGCTCATCAAATCTGGTGATCTCGTCCTAAGTGACAAAGGGTTTCCTAGCATTAGGACAAACATAGAAGAAATAGGTGGAATGCCCCCATTTAATTCTGCTGGGGGTCAGATGTCTGAAGAGGCCATGGACAATACTTACAAATTTGCAGCTGTACGCATTCACGTTGAGCGCGCCATTCAGAGGTTAAAAATTTACAAGATCTTATCCAACAGACTACCTCTAAGCTTGGTCCCCCCCCCCCCCCCCCCCCCGTGAGCAAAGTGCTTTCTGTTTGCCCTGCCCTTGTCAACATGCAGCCACCTTTTGTAAAGAAATGAGGCACTTAGCCTCACCTCGTTAGATGGCTGCCTTCTAGAGATTGTGCTGTCATTTAGCAAATTAAAATGGGCATGAAGCTTGTTGAAATGCTCTGTTTGACTTGCATACACGAGTAGCCCACTTGGGACTTGCACGGACTTTGGACCAAGTCACGAAGTGGGTCCATGCATAAGCACAGAACTCAAAATTCATCCCGACTTTTATTGTAGCCGTACGACAACGCGCTTTTGTTTTAGCAGCATGTGGGTTTTAGTGACAATCTAGACCAGAATACGCCAAACAAAAACAATAAGCCATCCATGTACTTAACCCTTGTCACTAATGGCAGCAGCTGCATGTATTTCAGGGCAGTCAAGTTCTAAATAAATATTCCATGTCTGTGCTGCGCTAAAACTGCATGATGCTCTCATCACAGACATGGTTACACTGGGTGTTTTAGGGAAGGCTAATTTCCAAAAATAGGCTTTTTGAAGTATGAAGATTGTTTTTGGGGCATAATAATTTTACCAGCGTCAGCAACTACAACAGAATAGGTGAATAAAGGCAACTAAGTATCCGGTTAACTAATTTGTGATAATTAGCACTTTAATGATCACAGTTAAAAACCTGGCTGCAATTAGATTTTTGTGGCCGGTGTTGAGTAAGGGCCATATCAGTTTTTAGCAGACAAGAGAATGGAAAGAGGTGCTCGTTATGACATGACTGAAGCCTACAGCCTCCGAAACCAAAGAGTATAGGGGATGTCATTCTTTTTTTTTTAACATAATTTGTAGTTTTCAGCAATGGGATATTAATGAAAGCACAAGAAAAAACAACCACATGCTGCCGGTGGCTAAAGGCGGATGAATGATGATTGCACAAGGTAGTAATATATTTTATTGCGATAAAAAACGCAGCCATGGCCGATTACTTTGCAAACATTTAACACAACAATGTATTCCCGTTCCAGCGAACACAGAAGATAATATACGGACTTAAAGATTATTTAACACTGATTCAAGTGATCACAGGAGCAACATTTCAACATATTTTATTGAAAAATTATAAACAGATGGAAACACAAAAATCAGAAACGGAAGCTAAACAATGCTGGAATAAAGAACTTGGAATAAAAATGCTCCAGCTTTGGGATAACCTCCCAAAGGAAAAGCTCATCTCGAATCATGCTTACTATCACTGACTGATTCGGTGAATAAACATACAGGAGTGCTATCTCTAAATTGAGTACATACAACGACACTTGCACCTGTATGTAGTACTGATGTGTTTTCTTGAGCGTGATTATGTCATCGGTGAATGTGAGATGGGGGAGATGGCATATCCTTTCTTCATAGTTTATAGATGGACTGTCCTTAAACTTGAAAGTGCACTTTATCTCGATGAGAACTGTTTCGCTCCCAATTTTCACAAGGCCATCGGGGCTACACAAAGCCAAGGCTGCTGCGGCAGAACCACCAATCCTGTCTGGAAAGCAGAAGATGGCTATGAGCACTTCTCCAAAAATTTACAATGAACACATTGCTTAGTAAGAGTGGAATGCGTGTATATCAAAACAAAGCAGCTACATACCTGGACAATGCGTGCTTCAAGTTTCTGTTCTAAGCTCTGTCGAGCTGCACCTTCTGTCTTGATGCCTGTTAAACAGTAACGCATGATAGTTACTTCAAGTACTAAAAACTTGGTCTGTAAATGGGCTTCTCTAACGGAAAAAATCAAGACTCGCAATAGACTGCAATACTCTAACATCATTTTCATTTTACCAGGTCCTCATGCATTCAGGAAAGCAACCGTAATGCATTGCAGCACTTGCGTAGGTGGTGGCCTTCGATAGTTGCTGGGCGCCCTTTTGAAGTCCGGCGTCGCATTTTTTTGGTGACAACTGTGTGGGCTTTAAACCTGCTGATCCTCAGCCTGCGCTCCATATGTCATCTAGATAAAGGAAAAATGTGCAATATTGACTGTCTGATATTCATGCTGTGTGAAAGTTCTCTTTTAGAATCCACAATACCGTGCACAGTTCGCCTGGCCCTGAGTAAAAATAGGCAGTTCAGGAACACTCCTGAGGACCAGTAACTTCTGCTTGTATTTTTCTTTTTTGTCGGAATTCAGTTCAGACAAGAAGTCCTTTGGTTGCGTATTCTTATCATCTATAATTCTCAGGTGATGGTAGACACGCCTTGTCAACATTGGAGCCAGCAGGCCTTCCAGGAACTCTCTTTCAACAGCTTTTGAAGCCCACTCAACAACATCTAGGACTTCTTTGCAGATCAATTCATCTGCGTGTTGCGTCGTGAGCTCTAGCACTTCTTGCAGTGAGCCCGGATCTCTGGATACTCGAGCAGTAAAGTGCGTGAGGCAGGCTTCACGTCTGTGTGACTGGCTTTCTGACCTGTTTAAGAATGCGAAGAAGATGAAATGACGCCACACTGTGTGTCTACAAATTAAGTGTTCAGAACATAACATGGGTTGAATGCGCTAATCTGATGAGAGGACTAACCATATAAAAGTTGTCGATTCTACAAATACCTGTGACCAACACTACATAAATGTGGTTAGGGGAAAATGAGAAACTTTTTGAAACGGGCTGTCACAGCAAACTCACTAGGGAACAAGTCCATCACGTCCTATGATGAAAGCCTCATTTTCTTGCTGCTTGGTTTGCCCCATTGTTGAGACTGGCTTGTGCAGGACTTCTCTTCGTGAGAGTTGATGAAAAAGCACACAGCAGCAGCGTGATTGCCGTGCCCCTGGACACCAGCCTTGCAAGTACACTTGCTATGGCAAATCTTAAGCTGGCGCCTTAAGGGGCATGACCATGCACGCTGTAAAAACAAAAATTACGGAGTGCAGTTAAGGCTACCTATGTGCTGTGAATGCGAAAGCATTTGTGTCTCATTGTGGCCTACAAGTTACCTATACTTGTTTACTGGCTGGTAACTCTCGAGTGAATACCTTTATGCTAAAGGCCTTTATGTTGAAGATCTTTACAGTAAAGACCCTCAGGTTGGAGCCTTTAGGTCAATGGCATTTGCCCTGAACGTCTTCACCTAAAGGCCAAAAACCTTTACGGTGAAGACCTTTCTGGAAAATGCAATTGACCTTAAGGCCTTCACCCTTAGGCAATTTGACCTAAAGGCCTTCACCATAAAGGCCACTGGGGGTCTCTGTGTACACCGTTTTCGGGGCGAGGAGGAAAACAACATATGACGTCACTATCACCGTCTACAGTGCGTACCCATTCACTAGTTGCCCATAGTATGATGACGTCACAACTATTTTTCGTGGCCCCTTTTTCCGCTCAACGTCGACGCCGATTTCGTTGCTGATTCATCTGTCTGAATGTGGCTTGGTAATGCTTTCGCATTAGCGAGCTACATCACTGAAATGAACTGATGCAAACTCTCGAATTTGGCTGGTGTTTTCGCGTGACCCGCTCTCGTATCGGCCGTTGCACGAAATCAGCAGAGAGAGAATGTACTGATTGCTTCACAAAGGGAGCGATTCTAGGAACGCCTTCCCAATTTCGCATCCACGTCCACGGCCTAACTTTTTTTTTGTCCTGAACTCGCGCAGTTCACGCTGCACAGAATGACTAGCAAGAAGCCAACGAAAAAGCTGTGAACTATTTTTGTTCGTCGCTGTGTACAAGAAATGTCATGAAGAGGAAAGGCCTCGACATAAGGAAGCAAAGCCGCAACTGACGAGTGAACAGAAACTGGTGTGGAGGAAGGTTTCCTTTTTAAATTCTTTCCTTTCACCTTCCACTTACGCTGCCGCCGCATTTTCACTCCTAGTCGCCGATAGGAAAGTGCTGACCACAATTTGCGGAGTCGAAATTGCTCGAATTAATCGCGGAATGCAATAAAAAAACGAGAAAATTACCATGACGGAACCCTCCAGCGCACGAAGGGGCAAGGACACAGAAGCCGAAACTATATATATATATATATATATATATATATATATATATATATATATATATATATATATATATATATATATATATATATATATATATATATATATGTGTGTGTGTGTGTGTGTGTGTGTGTGTGTGTGTGTGTGTGTGTGTGTGTGTGTGTGTGTGTGTGTGTGTGTGTGTGTGTGTGTGTGTGTGTGTGTGTGTGTCGATGCTCGGCATTGGTGATCCAAACATATGCTTTTATTTCTGTTTTTAATTCACATTCAACAACCGCGACAAACATACACTAAGCGCACCGAATGGTTGCGGTCACCCTACAAAGCTGAACGTTTACTAAATTGATCATGGAAAAAGGT
Organism: Amblyomma americanum; assembly: GCF_052857255.1. Classification (NCBI taxonomy): domain Eukaryota; kingdom Metazoa; phylum Arthropoda; class Arachnida; order Ixodida; family Ixodidae; genus Amblyomma; species Amblyomma americanum. Next base: position 422,606,455 of record NC_135497.1, on the reverse strand, counting down.
GACATAGTTACCTCAAACTCCACGTCGTAAACGATGTTGTCATTCACCTGTGGCACACATTTCGCCATGACGAAGACAGTGTTCTCTTCAATCTGCTCAACACAGTGCACATGAGCCACCAACAGGTGTCCCTTTTTTGCGTTCGCACTGCGAGAAAAAGCATCACTGTCGGCTATCTTCCTGAAACCACATCTAATTGTGTACATGGCTGCACACCTACTTCACGCACTACGGTGTTCAAGCGTGACCGAAAGAGCACGAGTATCAAGCCCGCGCGCAAAACAGGCGACTTTCACTGGGTGTCCAAGAGCGGGAAAAGAAAGCAGGAGCGCGCGCGCGCGAGATTTCCCGCCTGCAAACGTGACAGCGCGCGCGAATCAAATTTCTCTCACTAAGCCACCAAGCGCGAGCGGCGCGAGTGAAAAAGAACGAGCGCGCGCGCGCACTCGCAAAACGACTTTCACGTGCTGTCGATGCAGACACACACAAGTCAGTAGGGAGGAGCCGCTCGATGAGGGCGCTGTTCAGTGCCGTCCGCAGCGCCCCTTGGCCCATGTTGTGTCCCCTATACCGTCGGTACTGAGCGTTTTCGACATTCTAAAAACTGATATTGCTATTAATAAAGTCCGGCTATAAACAGCAAGCGTCTCCGGCAAGCGTTAAAAAGTTAACTAAGAAATTAGCGAACCAGCTCCCTAGTTAACATGACTCACCTGTTTCCTGACGTCCGGCAATGTTATTACTATGCCGCTGAAGCCATCTTTTATCTCAAAAACCCTGTTTTTAAATATAAATGGCTGACTTCCCTGAAATATCCGGTGTATTGTGGAGCCTGTTCCTGCAGCATATTTTCTTGAATACGGCGTGAACTTTCCTGCAGAGTTTTTTAAACTGTCGGCATGCTATGCACATTTTGCAAGAATTTTCTGCGGAGAGATTCTTTAGAATGATAGCCACGTGATCAATATCGTTGAAGTGTGGCGCCAGCGCCCGCAAGCCAAGAAAACACGCGCGCACGTGCGTGTTGTCTTTCGACTGGGAGCCGGTTGTGGAGTCCCTCATACCATTGAGGTAGCGTCTATTCGCTTTAGCACAAAGAAGCCCTTTTCGGGTCTTTTCTTCAGGATAGAGGTCGCTGTCAATGTTGCAGACAGGCCTGTTCCAAGCGAGATTAGCCGCGAACAGGAGCACCAAAAGAAAGCCCTGCACGAACCGAGGATTTTCGTTCGACTCCCACTCTAACTTCTCGCCTGCAGAGCCGCACTTCACTAAAGAGTTCAGAATTACCGTAGTGCATTTATCTCTCTTTTGCATTGCTGAATGCGCACACGTCATCGAATGGGTGTGCACTTTTGCTCTCGATCATGTGTGTGTCGCCTCCTCGTCGGTGTGCACCATTGCGTTTGTATGTGTGGGTCTATACAGGTGCGTGCGGAAAGGTTGTAGCGAGAAACAAGGAATAGCACCAGGATTATGACTCTGCGCGCTGGTGCTAGCTCGGAATCAAGCTTCTTTGGCGCCAGCGGTGGGAGTTCGACCATGAAAAAGGGTAGGCTTATGTCAGACGTCTGAAACGGCCGGGCTCGGCGTAGTTCGTTTCATGGGGACTCGAAACTTAGACAGTACGAAGGAAAGGCGCCTGTGTTCTGTCGGTATGCTCTTTGCGCTTCTGTAACCTTAATACGGTCTTACTCGCCCCTCAAAGCGCCTCTGTAAAAAGACCAATTGCTCGAGTCCAAGGTGGATGCTGTTTGACCTGCAGTAAAAGCAGGCTAAGTTCCGTTGTCTGCAATAAAAGTCGGCAAACAATGAGCAGATTTAGTGAAATCACCCAGGTCTGCTGTAATGTGCACACCATCTCGATGGATCCCGCTGTGTCAGAATTGCCCATCTCTGATTAGACGCTTCCATCGGCGGAAACAATGGCGAGACGGGCCAGCAGTCACTTTCGGCTATACTGCTACACTGACGGGAAGGCGAAAATGCTGTATCGACTAGTTTGCAACTATTTCAGAGCCCTGGCCTGTCCGGACCTCTCGGCGCGACGATGCGGACACGCGATGTTACACACGCTGCAGAACCACTTGTACCCGGCTCTATACTGAAACCCGGCTCACAATATTCGCTCGTCTCAGGATCGCCATTGCCCGTAGTGCAGAAGATCGCGTCGCGAGTACGCACGGGTACTTGGCATTTGGGCTCTCTTATTTCTTGTGCCCTATTTATAATTAATATGCCTAATGACATACGTGGTAGTAATTTATTGAGTCGATAATTACTGCATGGGAGCCGAGAGAGTCGGTCAGACGAGGAGGCTTTGGCTCGCGAGAGGAAAGGATAAGCCAATTTCAAGGCTTTTCAAAAGAAAGACAAGTTGAACGATTGTGGATCTGAAAGACCGCCCGGCATTCGCAGTGACCGAACTCACGGCTTCCGCCTGTCGCACTGCATGGTGTAAACTTGTTCACCAGCGCTGCTCCTAAACGTGGCGGCCGATGTAAATTGTAATTTTTTGGTTTCAGCGTCGCGAATTGCGACGCGTGAGTACGAGGGACGCCGTAGTGGAGGGCTACGGATTAATTTAGACTGCTCAGGGCTCTTTAACGCGCACTGACGTCGCACGACACACAGGTGTTTTTGCATTTCGCCTCCATCTAGATGCGGACGCCGTGGCCGGGGTTAGATCCCACGACCTTGAGATTAGCAGGCGAACGCCAAAGCCACTGACCCACACCGGCGGGCCTGGTGGCAGGTCCGCCAGCACGCAGGTGCCGCTTGGAACGGTGTTATGTAGCATGCAACTACCATATAGCTTAACAGCAATGATCCGCAGTATTACTCCGCTAAAAACCCACTGCGGCAAACGAAATCAACGCTTTAATGTCTCATTTTGTTAAACAAGTTAAAGGTATCAAAATTTTTGCGCTGATAATTTCGCATTGTGATAGCTTTTCTGTTCTTCTCTGCTTTCTTGTCGCGGAGGAGCACCATGTGGCAGTCATAAATGCGGATAGAGCTGCACTGCATGCTTAAGTTCTATATTCGCCTGAATCTAAAGTCTATTTGCGACACAGGAGCGCGAGGGTGCGAAACGGCTAGCCCGGTACATTAATTGTGAGTCATCGAAAGGAACCACCAACGAACTTGAGTTTCCCGGGCTGTTGGTGACCGTCGGTTTCGTTTATTCAACTGCTCTATACTTCTGCCACGCTGCCCCTGAGACCCGCTATTTGATAGCATGTTCTAAGGGGCATGCCATACTCCTCTCTCTCCTCCGCGGCGGTGCAGCACTCCTGCAGCCAATTCCCGAGCATAACAACTGAGGGCAGACTCTCGAGAGCACCTACTCTGCGCGGTCCTCGAGCCTCTCACGACTCAGGCCCACCTCGACAAACTCTTTGGTCAGAAGGTGACGACGAGCGTTTTCAACTACGGCGTACTACGACGTTGATGCTCGGGCCGTTTTCTCCGGAGGAAACCCCTCGTACAGCTATTTCTATAAAACGCAATAAAGTTGTATGCGGAGCCGAGGACGAAACCTTGCCAAGCGAGTGGCAGATGGCGCGAAAGCTGCATCGCTCATCGTGACAGGGCCTGACAGCAGCTTCGCATTTCGCGTCGAACACACCGAGAGGGGTAAGCCACAACATGAGCGCTGCATGCGCTGTCTGGGCACGAGGGCGCTCGTAGCCAGTGCCTCCCATAGAAAGAAAAGGCTTCTGCACTCGTTCCTGTGACGTCACCCACCTCGACCGGTTTACCATATCACGGCATAAACTTGGAAAATAAGGCTCAAGAAGCGATGGCCGCCACTCTTCCTTTGACGTGACAGGAAGAGTGCAGGGGCCTTTTCTTTGTAGGAGGCGAAGCCAGAGCGTACAGTTCTGGTTTGTTCATGGTTTCAATGCTCGGAATGACTCAAAGATAAAAAGATAATATCAACAATAAGAAAAATTGGCAAAGTGTGAAATGGCTGCGCGCAGTGAAGGACGTCACACTGCTGAGCCAGTGCGGAGTTTCTCTTACATGCCAGTTGGCGCCGCACTCGTCTGGTGCGTGGCCGATGCACTGCGGGCTCCGGCGACGGGTGCTGCGGGAGATCCGCGGCAGGAAAGAGCCTCGCTCTGTCGGCGCGCTGTACTCATGCACGGGTCTCAGGCGCATGTCGTCGTCCATTAGGGACTGGCTTTGATCGCTGCCGAAAGGCTCATGACGAAGGGCCCCGGCCGGGCTGCTCTGGCGTAGTGAGGGCTTCCACGACGCTAGATGCGGACCGGCCAAGAGGTGCCGGTACCTGCTCGCGGAAAAGTCTTCGTTGGTGTGGGATGTTCGGCCGAGTTGCGTGAACGAAGAGTCGTCGCTCTCCACGGGCCAGCTCCCAGGGGACAGCGTCATGGGTGAGATCCTTGGATAAGACTCCGTGGACACGGCGCTTGGCATTGGTGTCTCGCAATCTTCCTTGATGGCGGCTGGGTCTATGGTCACACGGCGACTCGCCGAGCCAGCGGATGCTCGGCTGGCCATTGAAATCCGCCTTTTCGTAGGTTCGGCTAGCTGTGGTTTCCCGGCGATGAGCTGGGAACCGGTGGAATGCGGCGAAGCAGGCAAGGTATTGGGCCGCGGAACAACGGCCCGGTTGGTCAAGACGTCCATGCCATCTGTGGTCGGAAATAGTTCTATGCTACTGCCGCGGGGTCTCTGGAGGTGTTGCTCTGTTTGTCTAAGCTTTTCTTCCGGTGAGAGCTCCGAAGGCGAATACGTTCGGCCGCTCAACGAGAGGCCGCGGCCCTGTGTTCCGGCTGGGCGTTGCGTCGTTCCTTCCTTACCCACACCCGCTGCCGATCCTGCTTGACTGCAAAGCACTGGACTCGCAGTGGATGCTAACTGCGCGGCGTTACCCGACAGGAAGAGGCCCTCAGGGAGGGGGCCCACCATCTGGAAATCGAATTCTGAGCCTGACCTCCTCTGTGAGGCCCGCTTGATGGCAATGCTCTGCGCAACATCTTCTTTTTCCAAAGTGTTCTCCTGCGCCGGACGTCTGAGAGCACTTTTCAGAGGCGCGGATCTGCGTTCCAACGTAACCTGAGATTCCAGGCCGCTCTTGCGTCTTGTAACAGTTTGCCGGGAAGATGTACCTTGCGGTGGCAGCCCATCCATCCTTAGCACATTAGACTGTCCTCTTCCTCGTCGGCTCCCATTACAGCCCGTGCCCGGAGGGGGCTATAGTTCGTCAAGAGGCCCAACAAAACTTTTCATAAGGTTTCCTTCACAACAAAAAATTACGGTATGATCACACATCTGACGCTACAATTTTGTGAAAGAAGCTTAATTTACTATCGATGCTTTTATCCCTGGCACCCGGGCACAAAAATGACATTATAGGCACCTAATGCTAAGTTGCTTAATTTAATTGTTTTCGTAGCCGAGGCCTAGTGTCATTTCACTTTGTGATGATGATGCTCTAAAAGCTTTATGAAAATATGGACAAAGGTATTATACTTGCTTAAATTGTTGTCAGTGTTAAAAAAATACAACAATAAATGTATTTTTCAGCAGATAGTTTTCAGTGGACCGTGTCTCTTGCCAACTTCGTAGGTTGTTTTTCGGCTGCATGCGGTCACGTTTGTTTATAGTAATGAAATTTTGCCTGTACCTGTAGTTACCTGTATAGACGCTTATTTAAACAAGGTGTTATAAATATATTTTTGTTACTTAATAGAGAAGTTCTTTATATGCAAAATATATGCCAGTTGGCGTAACGCGCGTACCAATTCCATTATCGAATGCAGGTCGAATGATTGGTTTATTGGCTTGGTTTACATGGTTTTAACCCCCCAAGCAACTCAGCTATGAGGGACACCGTAGCGAAGGGCTCCCGAAAGTTCTACCACCCTTTAACGTGCACTGACATCGCAGAGTACATAGGCCTTTCGAATTTCGCCTCCTTCGAAATTCGACCGCCACGGCCGGCATCAAACATGCGTATTTCGGGACAGCAGCCATGCGCCATAACCACTGAGACACCGTAAGATCCTGGGACCGTGGCCACAGCAATCAACTGCCCTCAAGGCATACAAGGCACTGTTTTGCTTCGTGAGGGCGGCTGGCTTGAGGGATGAATTGTGTACATGCATGCCCCTCACCTCTTCTCTTTTTCACCTTCTGGTTAACATCACTGCCTTTCCTCTTCCTCTTTATCTGTCTCTTATCTCTCTTGCGTCTAGAGTAAATATTTCAAATTTTGTATAATCTTGACTAATTAACTAAGCACGCGGAATTGAAAAGTACTCGGACGAGCGCACACGACAGCAAACAAGTCGTCTTTGCTTTCGCCCAGCTACGGTGTTTCGTGAACCACCCTGTCCTTTACATCGGGCAAAGGCGATGTCCAAACGCACCCCCCCCCCCTCTCTCTGGGCTGCTGCAAACCGGTTCCGCTGCCGCTTACACCGTGCTATACTTTATCTCACAAGTTGTTTGCAGCACTGTGAAAGGTAGAGATCTCTCGTCCTTCAGGGCCAAGAAATACGACAAACTGTTCCTCAAATATTTGAGCAGCGTTGTGATTATTTTTTCAATAATTATTGCAATCATTTAAAAGGTGGTTGACGATGGTGTTTTGAAAGTACAGCAAGCGTTTAGTTCGCTTATTAATTATGCAGAGTTAGTCCACCCTAACATTGCATTGCGGAGGCCTGCTGTGAAGTGGTGTGCCGCCATTCGTAAATATGGCGCGTCCGCCCAGTCGTCCGCCGAATTTCCTGCGTGCAGTAACTCGACACTGGTGCTCTTTTCTTCTCACGGATGGAGCCACTATAGTCGTGGTGTGAGGGGTCCGGAGGAACACGTTTTGCAGCGTACGCCGTTCTGATAGGATCAGATCGCCGCAGCCTTCACAGCTCTGCAAAGAACTTGTGATAGCCTATAGACCGTTTACAACATGCAGTTATAACGTTTGAGACCAGATGGCGCCACAGGCTTGCTCGGAACACGGCGCCATTACGTGCCTCGTAAGTCGTCGGCGTGTACGCAGCGACGCAGCAGTGGAAATATCGCGGGTGGCTGCCGAATCTGTTCTTTCTACGAAGAAGTGGAGAGGCAGAGGAAATATGTGCTGTGTTGTGGATTGGAAGAATTGCGACAGAGAGTTAAAGGTGTGGGATATCGTTTGCGAGCTTCACGGAACCGAACTGCGCAAGGACGTACTGTTACGTAACCCTGTTAGCGCCCGTTCGCCATGCACCCTTTCCAAACGGTCGAACGCGACAAATACGATCGCCAGCGCTGAGACAGCCAATCTAGAAAGAAAATCCAGGTTTAGATCATAGAAAGCCTGCAGGGTAAGTGCGCAGGAGCGCCCGGGGCCGAAATAGGAACGGAAACCAAGGACGACTTACGCTACGACATACCGCTACTGTAGATTATAAAGTGCACAGCCGTGCGAGCGGACCACACTTACCGTAAGTTCGCGTATTACATGCCGTCTTGGTGCTACTGGTGAATTTCGCACCGAGAAGCGCGGTTTTCGTGGACCATGTTCGGAAGAAAGCATTTGCGTTACGGCAGCTGGGCTGGGTGGTTGTCCCTTCCTAGCGGTCCATGCGAGACAGCCACTATAAGTGACCTCGCAGGCCGGCGCTCGCAATGAAGCTGAAAACTTACCCCCAACGAGACCTCGAGCACGTTCATGTCCGCATATCGAGCGTGGAGCGTACCACAATTTTATCTGTGAGGCTGGCATAATTGTGAACTTCGTGCAGCCTGAACGCGTTGCCAATACGCGCGTTATAACAATTATATCGGGTAATCCTTCCAAACGATTGCACACCTGCTCGCGAAGGCTGCTTGATACACGGTACTGCTACCATAATAGCGAGCTAATTGTGATACATTTATTTTTGTTGCCTTTCTGTGTTTAACAAATTAGTAGTAAAATCTTTTCCTAAGCACCGCAAAACAGCTAGGTTGTAAACAAATGCGTGCGAGGTGCATGTGAACGTTATAGAGTGGTGTCTGCATGCATGTGCACAATACAACAACGACCTGTATTGCTGCAGGAGCATTAAACCTTGCCGTTTTATATAATAACAATAAAAAAAACATTCAGAAACGCCTTCAGCGGGAGTGAAGACCTGCATTCAGGCGAACCATTCTTGGGTTCGAAGTGGCGGAGAGCTGAGCAGCTCTCCGAGACTTGAAGCCCGATCACATTTTCACGCATCAAGTGATCAAATTAGGGTTCTCACGTGTCCTTTGAAGCTTTGGCTAAACCCTAGTGTCGCCTTCCCACTCCTTTAAAACCGTATCAGCCAAAACACTGGCTGTTGGTACCGATCCATCAGACGCAGCAGCCGTCGCGAAGTGGCACACGCCGAGCAGTCAGGAGGCGTGTAATGGCGGCGTGATCACGTGATCAAAGATGGAAGCCTCCGTGATACGGCATTGTAAACCAGGTATTCCTTATTGTAAAGGCCTATAGCACAACTTCGGGCAAGTTGACAGCAGTCAGACCGCAACGCTGCGGCCTCCGAAAGAATCGTGAAATCGTTTGCCAGGATGTCTCCACGTGGCGGGAAGATGCTGCAGAACGGTGCACAGCTGCTTCCCAAGAATCACTGCCGCCTTCAGAACCCGGATGGGGCTTCATGAACCCGGGTTCATGAAGCCTCATGGGCATCATGAACCCAGCAAGCGGCAGCGAAGCCAGCACTGTTTGCTTTTCGCAGCTTTGACGGCCGCTATCTTTCTGGTGATAGTCTTCGTTGTGGTGACTCCCGCCGCCTACTGAATTTCTTGCGGCCACGTGACAGAACCACGTGACAGCCATCTGGCTACTTAGTCTTTCGCGGCATCCGTCGATGGGTGCCTCTGGCATTGCTGAACATCGGTAGAAGGAAGCAGAAATTGACGACTGTGCTCTACAGCAGCAAGGCAGCGAACGCTCAGATGCTGTTCCCTTTATCGCAGGTTAGCCTCGCAATGTACAAACCCGTTTCTCATCTTTTTTTAGTGCTTTGGCACTTATAGTGGCCATTCCCGGCATTTAGCCGTTGTGGGTTTATTTGTCTGTCTGTTTCTCTGAAGTCAGTTTTGTGGCAGGCTGCCCACCGTGTCAGGCGGCAACTTAATGAATTGTAAGATGCAGCATGGGAAAGGCAACCCGGATCGCAACCCAAACCAAGCTATCCAAGTCCCACCGATTGCAGCACCTGCCAGCACCTGTCGTAAGCAGAATGGGAACAACCCTTGATGCTTTGATTCACTGTTCACAATTCGGCGCGCACGTAGCGTTTTAAGCCGTGCAAGGCATTCATAACATCTGCTATGTCGGCACCCATGGCAACAGAAAGAAAAAAATGTTTGATTCGCACATTTAGGCCAAACGCAAATTAAGTGCGCTAGCAGTTCGGTTTTTCCTTCGGCTCCTGTGTTCCGACCCAGTGTTTACGGATGGCTGCTGTACGGATAGCGATAATGGGTTAATGTTCATATATGCGGAATTGGTCATCCTCTACATTCATAGATCCCTGGGAGTCCTGATACCATGTAAATGCTGGCGCAGTGGTGCAATCGCCAAGCGATGCGCCCGGCGCATCGCTTGGATGGACACTGGTGAACACTGGATCTGAACACCAGAGCCGAAGGGAAAACCGAACAGCTAGCGCACCTAATTCGCATTTGGCCTAGCCTCGCAAATCGACCTTCATTTTTTTTTCTTTCTGTTGCCATGGGTGCCGACATAGCAGATGTTATCAAGGCCCTGCACGATTTTGCGCGCCAAATTGTGAACAGTGCATCAAAGCCACAAGGGCTGTTCCGATTCTGCTTACGACGTCAAGCAGGTACTCTGTGAATTTCAGGACGTCACCTATGAAGAAAAAATTTGAGGGAAGGCTGCACTATTCTCAGACAAGAAAATTTGAATCTAAGCGATCAGCTAAGTAAAGCAGAGGGCCGGATCGCGGACTTGTAGCGCGGTACGGCCGGTTAAACAATGTCGAGATCAAGAGGCTTCCAGCGACAGTGAAGGACAGAGCAGCAAATGGCTACGAAAGTGGCACAGGTGACTTCGGTGGGTGTAATCAATCCGACACAGATGTTGCGCACAATTCCTCGAAGAGAAAAGGCAATGAGGCCAACATGATCATCCGATTTTGCTCTATAGAGCCAAGCGTGATGCGTGTCTGAGTGCTGCGAAGAAAACGAAGCTGCCCTTCCGAGACGTTACTTTAGATTTCTTGCTTTGATTTGCTTTGCTTTGCCTGTCTAGGTCCTCATTCGTGCTTTGCAGTTCGGCCCCTGAGTTATTTAGGAAGGCATTGTCGTCAGCAAATCAGATATTGCTAAGGTATTATCCATTAGCTTTTATCCCCAACTCTTCCCAATCCAGTTCTCTGAATACCTCCTGTAAGCACGCAGCGAGTAGTACCGGAGAGGTCGCGTGTTCCTGCCTGACACCCTTCCTGATTGTTGTTTAACCCATTTTTCTGTGGAGCAGGGGAGAAGCCGAGGGAGGGGGTGTTCGGTTTCAGAACAGTCCCCGAAATGTTCTGAGCGCTGCATCCCCTCCTTCCCTCCTCTCCTTACGGCCTATTTTCGCTCATGCTATTTACACGCCGCATCGACATATTAAAATGTTAAAACGAAAATAAGAAGATTGCCGGTTTATGCCCGAAAAGACTGATGTACGTTGTCGCGGCTCTTTTATAGGAAGCGGAAGTTTTTGCAGAAAAGTGTCACTCTTCTTCGCCATCGCCATCGCCATCACTCTTCTTCTTCGCTATGGCCCTCCTTTTAATTGTAGGCGCAGTTCATTCAATTAACCTTACCTTTTTACGGTAGCCTACTGTTTCATACTTTGCATTGTATCCAAGTGATCGTTAACTGTTGCGCAAATAAAACGTTTTTTTTTTCTTCAGAAGAACCTCTACGTCCGGGCGCAGGTTCGCATGCATGGGGTCGAAGTTTTGACAAATGGTATTCATTCGCAGTTACTGACTTTGTTGCAGAGCAGATGCTTTTGTGTTGTGTATTATGTGAAAATAGCCGCGATTTTTCGTACGGCTTTCTTTTTTTAGAGAAAATAAATGTTCTGCACGAATAAAGTCATCGGAGTCCTGCGTGCACTGGTATCTTTATGTAGATATTACAGTGAACGAAACAACTAATCCTAAGATACTGTTTGGACGCAGGCTCTCTTTTTTATTTCTTTATCGGTGGCGTATAACGCCTACTCAAAAATATATTCTGGCGACGCCACTGCTGTGTAGGTTTTGGTTTTATGGTTTTTATGCATGGGGTTTAACGTCCCAAAGCGACTCAAGCTATGCAGGGACGCCGCAGTGGTGGGCTCCGGATAATTTCAGCTACGTGAGATTCTTTAAATTGCTCTGACGTCGTACTGTTCGCGGGCCTCTAGCACTTCCTCTTCATGAAAATTTGACCGCCATTGCGGGAAACGAACCCGCGTCTTTCAGGTCAGCAGCCGAGCGCCATAACAACTGAGCCACCGCGGCGGATTTTTTCTGTGAATGACTAAGGTCGCTGTGTAACTGCTATAGATATTTTCCAGTAACTTTACATATGCCTCTTCTACACCATGGCTACATAATGCCTGCACGACTGCTGAGCTATCGACGGCTTCCTGGTAATCATGAAGGCTATAATATGAAGGTTAGTTATATTCTGCGCTTTTATTTGCCCCTGATTGATGATGCGAATATGTTCTGTTGTTGAGTAGCTTTCCGAAAGTCAGCCTGGTCTTTTGGTAGGCTGAAGTCGAAGGTTGATCTGTTTCGATTAGCGATTAGCTTAGTATGTAAGCAACGCACGGTAAGCTGATGAGTTTGTAATTTTTCAATTCCTTGATGTCCTCCTTCTCATGGATTAAAGGGAAACTGAGGACAACGCTATCAATTTTTTTTTAGTAAAATCCAATAGTTCGACATTTTGTGGCTTTGTTGACCCTTGTCCGGCAGCAAAAGGTGCATTTATTGCTAAGAGATTTGGATTCGAAATGGAAAAAAAAATTTCTCGCTGCTACGATTCAAACTCAGAACTCTCTGATGACGAAATAGGAGAAGAGTGACGTAAAGCGACGGAAACGGAAACGAGGACTCCGTGACTGCTGGCGGCGAGCGCTGCGCTCCAGGCTAGCAGCAGCCTAAAATGAAAACTGTCGGACAGACATTGAAGCTTCTATCAGCCTTCGTCGCTTCGCTTACGTTTGCACCAACGTTACGATAGATCCCGTTCCCGATTCCGACAACGAAGTTGTCGCAAAGAACTGCGGCCTGCATTCAGCGACTTCAACCTCACACAGCGTGCGATGCTTTTGAGGGCTGTCGGCGGGTCTGGCAAGAAAGTCCGAGCGCCGAGGAGTCGGCAGCATCGCTGTCACCACCGAGCCACCGTCGCGATTGATGTGTAGAGACTGGTACGTGCGGGCATGTTTAAATTCTGTAATAATAGTCCTCGTATAGCGCTGGTTATGCAGCCCAGTGTCTTGGTACGTTGACGATGCGAACATGCCGAACAGTGCGTTTGCTAACGCGGAGGCGCGTTCAACATTGGTTGTATACAATGCTTTTTTTCCTTGTCGCAGTTGCGTGCCGTTGCACGAACTTCGCCCGAGGAGCACTTAGTGAGACACTTGGAAGTCCTCTGCTGCTCCGCCCTTGCAAATCGAGGCGCATAACGAAACCATGCAGGCACTCAGAACGCATCGCAGTAAAGCACCCCAAAACATACTGAAATTCAGCTGGCCGCATGCTGCGCCGCCAATTGTAGGTTTTCTTTGACTTCCAACATTTAGGGTGCCTTTTTTGTCGTCTTCCTCGTGTGATAAAAGTGCACTAGTGGTTTCAAAACAAAGCTTATATGCTTCAATATCGATCAAACACGTAACCTTCATGCTCCTTTGTCAGCCTCAGAGATATGTGGTAGCTTTTCTCCTATTTCATCATCACGCTTGTACTTGCGAGATTGTCTGCGGCGGCGGCGATACCTGTATTTTAGTTCTTGCTCTTTTCTACCTTACAAAAACTTTGTTTTCAGAAAGAGTGGTGTTTTTATGGTTAGGAGCTGGTATTGATACAAGCCAACTTGAATTTCTCCTCAGTGTCCCTTTAAGATGATGTTAACGTTCTTCCAAGATACTGGTACTCTCAGGTTGGGAAACACTGCGTATACAAGGGGCCAAGTTTTTATAACACAAGCCGATTTACTTCTTTGCACTGCATATAATGCTTTTTTTTACTTACTCTGTCGTTAGCAACTGGAAGTCTACTTCGTCCCAGCCACTGCATCCTGATTATTTTGGATACTGTAGAGGTCTGTGTAGAATTATTCGGGTAATTTAATTAACTATCGTATTTATATTGGCAATAACATTTCCCTATTTGCCTCTTAAGGCGTGCCGTTGATTTAACAACTTATTTCATCTTGACCCCTTTTCGCCTACACGTCTCTTCTTTAGAGCCTGCTCCATCCTCTCCATATTACATACTTCCTTAGGTCATTTACCTTACGCCTACTGACAGTCCTGCCAACTCTATTTTATGTATGGGGTCAGAGGCTTTCATACTTTGACGTTGTTTTTTTTTTCATCAGGTCTTTCGCCTCCTGAGAGAGCTTGCCAGTATCCTGATTAGGTACCCTACCTACAACTTCTATTGTGTACTACGTAATAATATTTGTGGAATTATTATTAATGCGAAAGCATTATATGGTTAGTCGGCAACGAAACCCGGCGTAGGCGTTTACCAGCACGAGTGGTTTAAAAAATCCGAGATTGCAACCGTGTCATCAAAGAAAAATAAAATTTCTTCTGAAGGTTCAGGGAATTAAACCCAGGACTTTCAGACAGCGAGGCGAACACCCCATAGGCCGATATATTGATATTTAGGTATATAAAAATGGCAGTAGATAAGCTTAACTTGAGCAGAAGAATTCGGGACCTCGCTGGAGAACAGATATTCCGCTTTAACGGAGCACAATGGCCTCAGTGTTTAAGCGATTAAAAATTACGCAGGGCATTTAGGACTACTTACTTGCTTTGAATGCGAAAGCATTGTTTTCTTATTGTTATTTCATTTTATTTTTATCTGTTTGTTTCTTTTCCTTTCCAATGACGCACCTACTCATTGGCACACAGTCGTAAGGCAGCGTATATACTAGGTTCACCTTTTTTCGCCAAGAAGTAACGCAGTTCTTCTCAGCTGCGAATGCGAAACAAGGCAACAGTTTTCTGGTGTTGCTTAGGGATATTCCAGGGCTTCCCCTCTTATCCCGAGAGCGTCAGCTGCGGCAGAGCAGCCTGTGACGCCACCTGAGGGGCGAGCGCTCTCTGATTGGCTGCGCCGCCTGTGACGTCACGTGTGGCACGCGACTCTGATTGGCTCCTCCGTGCCGCAGCTGTGCTCCTCCTCTGCCCCGTGAGCACGCTCAAAGGTGCAAGAGGCTCCCCCGAAATCCGCCCACATTCAGGACCACCGCACAGAATTTCTCCACGACAAAGTAGACCAGTTGAAACTTTCTTGTTACCTGACCAAGAAGCTAAGCACAATAAAATAGTTATAAGCTCTAGAATTTTGGTCCCTGGGTTGTTCAATATAGCCAAACAATGAAAACTTGATTTCTTTTGCTGTTATGATTGGCCAGCAGAGTAATACAGGACGCTGCGGACTGTGGCCCAGTGTTTACTGTTTCGTGCCTGTTGACTGCAGGATGGCTTAATAAACTGAGGACTTCTCTTTGCTAGGGGATAACTGAGATTTCTTTTTTTTCTGGCTAGGCTACATAGCTTTGGTTACAAGGAATACAGCGAGGAGTCTGCTGCGTAGCAGCTCGAGAGGCGACGCTTGCAACATGAGACGCCATGTCTGCTCCGTGTTTACGTGGGCGTGAGGAGGAAGGCGGCGGCCGACGGTAGGATGTCTCGTGTCTGGCGCGTTGCTCGCGGTTCCCCCGTTCGCCGAAGACCCGACTCGTCTCTTGTGTGGCTGGCGCCATCTATGGGAGCCTCTTGTTGCATCCTCCCTTTTTTTAGTTCGCCGGGTTCACCGTCGTCCAACGATAAAATCGTGCAGTCTCTTGGGGAGCACTCTTGCCCTTTGGGGTCGCGCCGCCGTAGTTTCAGCTTCAGCAGCGCTTTCCTTGGGCTCTGGTTCTTTATTTTCTGGTTCCTCTTGGTTGCCGTTTGCGCTCTTAGGCAGGCTTCTAATGAACACTCGGTTCCTTTCCAGTACACTGTCTCCCACGTTGACTTCATACGATCTGTCGTCAACTATTTTTTTAACCGTTCCTTTCGTCCCTGCTCCGCTTCTGATGGGGCGGACAGTTACCTCTTCTCCTTCTCGCAATGCTGGTAAGTCATTCGCATGGCTGTCGTTATAAAAGATTGTTCTTTGCCTTCGTTCAAGTTTCCTGTCTTTTTGGTTGCATCAGCTCGGCTGTCATCGGCAAAGTTGTTGTTGTGCGACGACCCATTGGCATTTAATTCTTGTAGCGGTGTGTTTCAGAAGTCGAGGAACGCCAATTGTGGTTCCGAATTGCTTTCTTCCGCTTTCTTCAATAGGAGCTTTGCTGTTTTCACCGCTGATTCGGCCATTCTGTTTGAACGCGCATATCCCGGGCTTGAGGTTTTGTGGCCGAAGTTCCCGTTTTTTGCAAACTTCATGAATTCCTCGCTCGCGAATTGCGGTCCATTGTCGCTCACTAGCACTCTTGGTATTCCGTATCTGGTGAATTGGGCTGTCAGCCTGAGTATCACTTGGTTTGGCGTGGTTGCCTTTAGTTGGTCCACTTGCCAATAGTCGCTGAAGTAATCGACTGTCACCAGAAAGTTCTTTCCTTTGTGCTCGAAGATGTCGCATCCCACTCGCTCCCACGGGTAACTCGGTTCCGGGTAAGGCATGAGAGTTTCTGTCTGCTGGGAACGTGAATGCTTTTGGCACACTTCACATCTTGCAATGTAGTCTTTCAGTTTGTGGAGTTGGTTATGAACCCGTACCGAAGTGTTAATTGAGTGGCACTTCGCCCACATATCGCGGGTTCGGGCCAGAGCAAGCTGAGGGCATAGCCAGCGTTCGCCGCGCGCCTGCGCTCTCGCTCCGAAGGAAGGAAGGCGCAGTTATTTGAGAGCACAAGTGTTTATTACACAGGAAGCTACATTACATAACACTGCACTGATCCCCAGACCTCAGTAAAACCCATAGCCCAGCCACAGCACCCGAAAGCGGGCCCGCGGAGCCGCGCGCGCAAAGACTACATATATATACGCGCGTGAAGGCACAGCAAAGGGCGATCGCATGCCACACGGCCAACCAGAGGGTTAAATCGCGCGCGACACAACACGGGGGAGGATGGGGAATGCGCGGAGCACATCTCGATGACGCAGGTCGCACGTCGATGGCCCATCGCGCGTCGTCACCGGCAGTAGCCGGCGATGAAACCAGCCAAATCAGGCCCTCCCGAATCCGGAGCGCGTGAGCGCCGCACCGGCGGGCGACGGGACTCCGGAGGCTCGGGCCTGGACTCGAGCGGACATACTAGGTGCGCAAGGTTACACCACCCGCGCTCTTGGTCCCCCGGGAGGCGAAATCTACGCACCTTTCTGCTGCCCGAGTCGGTGGCGGTCTCCCCGCTCGCGGCCTCTCGCCGAAACAACGCCCCCCAGCTGTCACTGGGAGTGACCCAATGGGGACGCCAGGTCGAAGCGGGAAGAATGGAAGGGAGGGTGATTTACAGCGGTTCTCGAAAGAGCTTCCCTTGGAAAGGAGGATAAACAGCAGCCACCCGCATTCCGATCGCGGACACCCCATGGGGGGGGGGGGGGGGGGGGTCTCTCTAACGAGCTAACAGCAGCAGCGGACGCTCGTTCCGATCGCTCAAGAAGCACAATCCCCACAAGTTCGGCATTCATCCTTGGCCAGAAAACACTCGCGGGCGCGGCGAAGACAGCTCTCGATTCCCATGTGTGCTGCGGGAAGCTTCTCTTTGATTTCCCGACGTAGAGACATGGCGACAAGCAGTCGTAATCTCCTGTCGATGAGGTCATCTTCAACGGTGAGTTCATCTCTGAATGGGTAGCAGACCTGCATGTCTCGCGGCGCTTGGTGCTTTTCTTGTGGCCACCCTGACAAGATTATTGCGTTTAGTTTTGCAGTGAGTCATCTCTCTTCGTGGCATTGCGATTTTTTTTTCAGTTTCCTTGCACACTGGAAGGTACTTCACTACGTTGATGCTTTCGAGTTCACCTTCACTGTCTTGATTTGGAAGGAATGTCTTTGACATGGTGTCGGCTAGCTGTAGTTATTTCCCTGGTCTGTGTTCAATGGTGATGTTGTACCTTTGCGTTTGGACTATCATCCCTTGCAGCCGTCTTGGGACAACACGATCGCTAGAATTTCCTTTTATATTTGTGCGTAGCGCATTTCTGCCGGCGTTAGTGCTCTGCTGGCGAATGACAGGTTTTCCGTCCTGAAGGAGAGCCACTCCCAGTCCGAGATCGCTGGCGTCGCACTGTATCTCGACTGGCTTTCGCGTGTCGATGCGAGAATAGGAGGTCTTTCCACTTCCTCTTTTGCACTTCAGAATGCTTGTTCTTGCTCTTCTCCCCAATGCCATGATGCGTCTTTGACTGTAAGCTTTCTCAGTGGTACCAGCACTCGTGAGATTATTGGCAGTAATCTGGATAGGTAGTTAATCATTCCGCAAAATCCCTGCCCGGCTTGTACATCAGGTGGTTGAGGCATTTATTGAATTGCCTTTGTCTTATCAGGATCCACTTTCAGTCCCTTCTTGGTCAGTACATGTCGCAGGAAAACGGTTGTGGTTGTGCGTAGTATTGTCTTCTCCTTGCTGAGACGTATTCCAGTCTGTCGGCATCGCTGAATAAGGTTTTCGAGCTTTCTGTCGTGATCTTCACGCGCGTCCTCTTCAGTTTCACCTGCTCCGTCAACAAGGACGTCGTCTGCTGTGCGCAGAACTCCACTTAGACCTTCAAGTGTCATTTGCAGTCTTTTCTGGAAGATTTCGCTGCTTGCCGCTAGACCAAACAGTAGGCGGAGCCATCGCTATCGACCATTGGGCGTTTGAGACGTGGTCTTGAGGCTTGATTCTTCGTCGAGGCAGCATTGTCAGCGTCCCTCGCGAAGGTCTAATTTTGAAAATATCTTGGCTTTTGCAAGCTCTGGTAGGACATAGTCGAGGGTGGGCAGAGTGTGGCGCTCTCGTTCCAGTGCCTCGTTTAGCGCTTGTGGATCGATGAAGATTCTCATGTCGCCATTTTTCTTCGTTCCCAAGACCATTCGGCTCACCCACTGCGTTGGCTCGGTGACACCTCTTCTTTCCATCCTCGCCAAGGTTTTTTCCAATTGGGGTTTTATGCTGGCCGGCACTCTGCAGCTTGTTATGGCTTTCGGGATTGCTTCTTGTTTAGTTACAAGGTGTACTTGTCCCGGTAGCGTTCCTAATGCTTCTCCAAAGACGTCTGGGTATTTTTCCACTAAGCGCCTTGTGAGCTCTTCTTCTGGCGCGTCAACTGTAGCTACTAAGTTGTAGTCAATTGTTATGAGGCCCATTTTTTCTGCTGTTGTCCTTCCGATTCGAGGTGTGAGCTCATCTTCAACAACTACGAATTCCAGGACATGGTTCTTTACATTTGCGGCTTTTACCTCAAGTTGAGCTTTGCCTTTCGAGCAAACTTTGTTTCCATTCCATGTCCGTAGGGTCGTTGAGCTCGCTCTCAGCTGCTGTGGACGGACGTGTTTGGCTGTTATCACGTCAACTGCCACTCCACCGTCTACTTGAAATATTACTTCGTTTCCTTTTACTTCTAGGAACGTGTAGACTGAGCTGGGCTTTTCATTGCTGACTGCCCATATGTCCTCTTCGTGGCTATCGACCTCCGGACGAGCCACTACCCTGCTGCTTTTGTATACTGCTGCGAAGTGGTTCTTCTTTTCGCACATCATGCACAATTGCTTCCAAGCTGGGCAGGCTGTCCTTTTGCGTCCGCGGATTCCTCCGCAGAAATTGCATTTTGAAGGAATCGGCATCGAAGCAGTTCTTACCTTTTCTTCCGGGCTTTTACTGTTGAAGGTGCGACGATTGTGCTTCCTTACAGCGTTGACTTCGCTCTCGCTTGCAGCTGATCCCTCTTTAAAAGCTTGCATCTGATGGTTTGTTGCCTCGTGAGTAAGACACACTTTGACGACTTTCTCGAAGGGTTTAATCATCGAGCTTTAGGATGTCGGCTCGCGCTCGCTCGTCCTGAATTCCACAGACGATCTGGTCGCGAATCACTTTATCTCGTTCGTTTCCGAACCCGCAGTCGCACGCTTTCAATTTGAAGTCCGTGAATAAATTATCGAACTGCTCTTCCAGATGGTGCCTTCTAGATTGGAGTAAGACGTATCGCGAGTGCAATTCGTTGTGCTTTGGCAGGAAGTGCGCGTCGAGAAGGCTGATGTCGGGAAGGCACGTGCAGTCAAATTCTGGGTGAGGCCTTGCTTCGGTCGCCTCCCCGAAGTCCAAAGTGTTGTAAATGTCAAGAAGAGTGGAGCCTCCGAGGTGTCAAAAGAAGTGCTACTTGCCGGTCGGAAGCTGCTCTCGCTGCGTTCTTTGTTTTGAGCTACAGCGTGAAGCTCCGCTTGAAGGCTCGCCATTGTTCCGCTGCGTTGCCAGTGGAGTCGATTCTGCAGGAAAACAACCCAAAAAGCGCTCGAGTCTGTCTGCCCTTCTTTCTCCTGTGTTTTTTGCGCTGTTTTCCTGCAGAATGTCTCACCAACTTGCCCAACAATACACCTGGATGCAGTGGAGTCTAATTTCGCAGGTGGTGGTATATCTTCTGTATGGCTGATGCGCTGACTCTACTTTTACACTTCGGACACTATATATGTTTCGTGCCTGTTTTTAAACTGAAGTCTTTTCTTTGCAAAGGCATAACTGAGATTTTTTTTTCCGGCTAGGCTACATAAGTGTGGTTACAAGGAATAAAGCGAAGGGCCTGATGCGTAGCTTGCAACGAGAGACGTTGTCTGCTCCATGTTTTCATACACACACCGCCCTCTGCCTTTAGTCTTCTGTTCTCTTTTCGTCACAGTTTTGCCTATGATGTCCATAGGACGATTTTTTTCTTCGCTGCCTTCTCAGTATCGGCGGTTTGAACAGCAACACTCACTTGCACGATAATTTTAGGCGAAACGAAAACTGTCACCCCTGTCTTGATTCTTTTCGCTTGTAATGCTTTTCTTTTGTAGTTTTTCTCGAGCGAAAAGGTGACAATACTCAGAAATATTATATTTTAGACCCCTTTCTCTAATGTATAAGAATTAAGTCCGAACTGTACGCCCAACCAATCAAAATGGGTGTAGCCAATTTGGTTTCCCACCTCATATCCACTGCCGAAAATCGCCGACACGTTCCGTCACCAGCGGCACGAAACGATCATTTCTGGAGCAGATGAAAACATTAAATTTTATTACCACTTCGGCTATCTCCTTTGGGTCAAGGCATCACCATGGTGTGACATTCCGTGTGTGCTGCGGGGATCCACGTTCGACGGCGCGGCGTGGACGGAGACCCGTGACAGCGGCATCATCAATTACCCAGCCATGCTCTTTGAGTGACGACCAGAACAACCGGACCCGCCGCCGCCCCGGGGAAACAGGCTTTGTCCTCCCCAATTTCCGGGCACATTCCAGGACAAGGGAGCTGTCAGCGGGCCAGAGCGCCCGTACCACAGCCGACGCTATGCGATACCGCGAAGACGACATTCTTTCCCTCCCCCCCCCTTTGTCGTGGGCTATCGCCGGGAAGGCACCCACAGCTTCCCAGAAGGGCCGCGACGGACACCTGTCATGGCGGACAGGCAGTACTCGCCAAGAATGTGGAAAGACAGGCGCTAGTGAATTAGCTCCGAAGAGAGAGCCTGTGTATACTCTCACTTGAGAGAGAGTGGTGGCGTTTTTGTTGTTTATTTAGTTTGTATTGTTAACAGACTCTGGGTTCGAGGCTAAGCCCCACCCAAGGGGTGGTCCCCATCTCGCATGTTATTTTGGATTGGAGAATTGATGCTTTGGGCGGGCCACTGGAAATGACCGCCCTTAGTCCTTTGTTAATCAAGTGCTTAAAAGCACATGTAAACGGATGCAGGCCAGTCTGAGCGGGGACTCCCTGCTTAGCATGTAATGTGATGCTACTTAGGCACTAACCTGCCCGGTCGATGAGTAAAGGAGTGCAAAGTTTGTTCTGTTGTAAAATTATGCTCTGCTGTCATCATCTACAAGCTCGCCTCCTGTTCATCTTCCAAGCCGAACGACACTAGAGGAAGGGTTTGTGAACCATCCTCGAAGAAACGGACGACTATTGAAATTCTACTGCACGGACGCTCAGGACGACATCGTTCGCGAAGAGGGCCTTCAGCGCCGAAGCCCGACGGCGTGCAGCTTCTGCCAGCAACCGCTCGAGCCCAACTCCGGAGCCACTCCATCGCCCCCATGAAGTCGTCGGCACGTAAGCTCGGACGCCCCAGCCTCTGATGTATAATCTTAATCATGTGTAATTATTGAATATACCTGTTTTGTTTAAACTGAGCCATACGGTGTCTCTTTGCCTCTCCGTCCCGTGTGGACCTGCGCATTATGGGGGTCATCACACTGGTGTCAGAAGTGGGGTCTCAAAAGCAAATGTCCTCTGAATGCTGTGACATTCATGACTTCAAAATTGTAATCAAAAGGGAATCAGGGGACTGATTGTGGGACTTTTACCCCCATTTGAGAGGCTTGAGGCACTGGAGGGCTTGAAAAAAAAAAATGACTGTATCTGAGGGAGCTCCCACTCCACAGCCGTCGCTCGGAGCAAGCATGCTGGCATTAGGAAGCGTCATTCCGACGTTTACGGGAGATAAGACAGGGGTTCCAATCTGCGATTTCTTTTCCATGCTAGAAGAGATTGGGAAAATGGGGGGATGGTCCGATGCTCAAATGCTGGGAATGGCGAGGTGTAAGATGGCAGGAGCTGCTCATGATTTTGCCTGGCGAGACGAAAAAGTAAAATCCACAAAATCATTTGCGGAATTTAAGAAGCTCGCGTTTGAGCATTTCGACACTGAACCACGTCACGTGCGGGTACAGAGGTTCCGTGACGCCGGACAGATGGTAGGGGAGGACGTGCGAACATTTGCGTCGCGGCTTCAGCGCTTAGCACGCGATACGTTAAGCAGGGAGGAGGAAGGAGACCAGCTTAAGAAGAAATACGCGGAGGATATACTTAAAGAGGAAATGACCGCTTTGTTCGTGGCTGGTCTGCAAGACCCCGTGCGCCGGTTCGTGCTCTCGCGCAAGCCGAGCAATTTCGACCAAGCCGTGGAGGCCGCATTGGATGAGGAACAAAATGAGGCGTTAACGACAGCCGCAGCGAGAGTACGCGTCATAGAGAGAGCGGTGCTCAACCCTGAGGTTGCTCTCTTGACAGAGCGGTTAGATCGCTTAGAACAGCTGCTATCTCAGCAGGTAGAATGCCAGGTTGAAGCGCGCGCTCAACAGCGCCCATTCGCTGGAAACCGGAGACCGCCACAAAGCTACAGGCGCGGTATGCGAGATTTTGAAGAAATCGTATGCTTCGCTTGCCAGGGTCGCGGACACATCGCCAGGTTCTGCCAAAACGTGCGCCGTGGGGAGCCACAAAGAGAAGCAGGCGAGACACGCCCTAAGCAAGCCTACAGCGGGGCTCCAGATACCGAGTCAAAAAACTAGTTAGTCCTCCCCAGCCTGAGGAGCGTGGGGAGGGAGCAGTAGATGATGAGGTGGTGGTTGTGTGGCCGACGAGGCATGCCCTGTTGTGCGTTGCAAGTTAAATGGTTGTTGTATGGAATTGTTGATAGATACGGGGTCAAAGGTGACATTGCTTAAGGAGAGCAGTTTTAACACGCTTCGAAGGAAGGGGGACCGCGAGGTGTTGGAAGCGTCTGGTGGTATGGCAACCAAATTTGTAGGCATAACGGGGGATCCTCTTGGAATAAGTGGACTCTACCGGTTACACTTCTCTCTCGGCGGAATTGCATTGGAGCACCCCTGCTACGTATGCCCGGACACGGTGTCTCTGCCAAACGGAGTGTCAGGTATATTAGGGCAGGATTTTTTGAGAAAAGGGAAGGTAGTAGTCTCATTCTCTGAGGAAGAGGTTAATGCGGGCGGCTCAAAAGTTCCGTTTTTGAACAGGAGAGGGGCTGAGATTCGCATTACCGATATTGACACCCGTCAAAGAGTGGGATCATTGGAGAAGGTATATTCGCGGGTTGCCGTCCGGCTGGTCGAGGAGGCGGTCGTCCTTCCTTGGTCGGAGCACATTTTGTACGCGTTTGTGCCTTCAGATGTAGAGAGCGGCGCCGTGGGAGTGCTTGAGCCGGTCGACTCTCTCAGCAATGGCCTGAAGGCAGCCGCGTGCCTCGTGACAGTTAATGACGCCCACAGAGTGCCCCTACGGGTGGTTAACTGTAGCCAGCAGCCACTGAGCCTTCCCAAGAACAAAACATTGGCTTTCTTCACCTCTGCGATAGAGCAACGTGAGCCCACCGATACGGTACTCGCAACTGTAGAGCATGCTAGTCCTTCGGCTGCTCCAAAGGTGTCGTTCGATCTTTCTCACGTAAATTCCAGGGAGAGGGAGGCTCTGGCTGGTTTGCTGAACGACTACTCGGAGGTATTCGCCGCGTCCAACCTGGATTTGGGCTGCTGTGGCGTTATAAAGCACAGGATAGAAACCGGCACTTCATCGCCCGTTTACCAGCGTGCGTACAGGATTCCTTACTCCCAACGTGAGGAGATGGAGCGGCAGGTGCAGGACCTGATTGATCGCGGCATTGTCGAACACTCAAAGTCACCCTGGGGAGCACCAGCACTATTGGTGGAAAAGCCAGATGGCTCGTATCGATTGGTAGTGGACTACCGCAAACTAAATGCCGTAACTCGCATCGATCCATACCCCATCCCCAATATACAGGAGACGCTTTCTCAGCTGGGCTCTGCCAGGTACTTCACGGTAGTGGACATGGCGGCGGGATTCTGGCAGATAGCAATGGATCCGGCAGATGCCGAGAAAACGGCATTCAACACGCCCTCAGGGCACTATGAATGGAAAAGAATGCCGATGGGTCTGGCCAACAGCCCTGCTGTCTGGCAGAGAACCGCTGATGTTATCCTGGCAGGTCTTCTGGGGAGGCTGTGCTTCGTGTATATGGATGACATTATCATATACAGTGACAGTTTTGATAACCATTTGCGCGATATTGAGCAGGTTTTGGTGCGACTAAGAGCAGCGGGTCTCAAGCTGAAGCCCTCTAAGTGCCAATTCCTCAAAAACGAGGTGAAATACCTCGGGCACGTTGTTTCAGCTGACGGCGTGCGACCGGACCCTGAGAAACTAAGGTGTGTCTCGGATTTTCCATCCCCGACTAGCGTCCGCCAGGTCCGGCAGTTTCTCGGCCTGATCGGTTACTACCGAAGGCACATAGAGGAGTTCGCCAAGCTCGCTAAGCCGCTCACCGCCTTAACAGCCAAAAATGTCGCCTTTCGCTGGGACGAAAACGCGGAGAATGCTTTTGGGGCCCTGAAAAGGAAGCTAATGAGTGCACCGCTGTTGCGCCACCCGGATTTTAATTTGCCCTTCGTTATGGCCACAGATGCGTCAAAATTCGCAGTGGGTGCCGTGCTATCTCAGGTTATCGAGGGCAAAGAACATCCCGTTGCTTTTGCTAGCCGACAGCTGAGCCCCACAGAGCAAAAGTACGGAGCTACGGAAAGGGAGTGCCTCGCCGTTGTCTGGGCAGTAAAGCACTTCAGATGCTACCTTTACGGCCGCAAATTCAAGCTAGTCACAGACTGCCATCCTCTGAAATGGGTGATGAGTGTCAGGGACCCTAGCTCGCGACTCGCTAGATGGAATCTACACCTGCAGGAATACTGCTTTGAAGTTGAGCACAAGTCAGGAAAGACACATCTGAATGCTGATGCACTCAGCCGCACAGCTGCCGTGGCAGCTATAGATGAGTTTGTCCCCGTAGTCGACCCCGCCGAATTACGCACAGAGCAGTGCAAAGATCCTGACCTGAAGCGAATAATCGAAAGCTTAGAGGGCGCACCGTCTCACCCCGAACAGCTAGGCTATTTCATTGGCAAAGACGGCACCCTGTGTCGGCGCACGAGGCCAACCAGGAAAGGGAGACCAGAGAAAACCGCTTGGGAGAGAGTCGTCCTACCTCGGTCGTGGACAGAAAGGGTTCTTCGCGCGTTTCACGATGCGCCATGCGCCGGTCATTTTGGCGTAGCGAAGACACGCAGGCGTGTGGAGCGTTTGTACTTTTGGAGTGGCATGCGACGGGATGTTAGAGACTACTGTGCGAAGTGTCATTCCTGTCTCGAAAGAAAAACACCCAAGGGACGAAGACCAGCTCCAATTCAGCCGTTCCCTGAGGTTTCGGCTCCCTTCGAGCGGACAGGTATGGACATAATGGGCCCATTGCCCACGACCACTTCCGGAAACAAGTACATTTTAGTATTTGTCGATCACCTTTCAAAATACGCGGAAGCGGTAGCACTCCCAGATCAGAAGGCAGACACGGTTGCAAGAGCATTTGTCGAACAGATCGTGCTCCGACATGGACCCCCGAGGCAACTCTTGACAGATCGGGGAACGAACTTCGTGTCGCAGCTAATGAGGAGAGTTTGCGAGCGGCTTAAGATCGCTAAGAAGCAGACAACACCGTACCATCCGGCTTGCAACGGCGCGGTGGAGCGACTGAACCAAACCGTGGCCGGGTTCCTGTCGCATTTTGTTTCGCGCGACCAGCGGGACTGGGATTTGTGGCTCCCGTATGCAATGTTTGCCTACAATTCCGCAGCACACGAGAGCACGGGCGAATCGCCATTCTTTCTTCTCTACGGCCGAGACCCGGACCAGCCTAGTGAAGTGCCAGAGGGCCCCCGTCGTGTCCCATACGCTTCACTGGACGACTATAAGGTTGAGCTAGAATCGCGCTTGCAAGTGGCGAGGGACATCGCAAAGGAGTCCTTAAAGAAAGCGGCGAAGCGCAGGAAGGAGGTGCACGATCGCAGTGCTAGAGACGCGCCGTTTAATGTGGGGGACAGCGTGTACATTGAAAACTGCCAAAGGCAGATTGGGCTAGCTCGTAAGTTCCAGACGAAGTGGAGAGGACCGTGCGAGGTTGTCGAGAAGCTTTCTCCGGTAAACTTCAGAGTCCGAGACGTGAACCGGCGCTTGATAAGGATACACGCAAATCGCCTCAAGTCGGCACCGGTTCAGTATTCACGAAATGAGGAAAGGGAAAGCGCGGATTTTGATGGGGACAGAAGTGAAGCGGAGCGCGCAGATAGTTCGCAAGAAACGCCCTCTCCTGCATTTGTTCGGCAGGCGCCCGAGGTGACGGCCGGAATGCCACCGGATTTACTTCATGCATTGCTAGAAGAAGAAGCGCGCGAGGTTGCCGCGCAGATAACGCCAGGAGAGGCTCCTGCCACGAGCCCTCGCGAGTCCCAAAGCAGACAAAGGGGTACAGACTTACTTAGTATGACTCATGAAGACCGATATCCGCTGCGAAATCGGAAAGCTAAGTCGGACTAATGGCGTAAACAGAGCGGAGTTTTGAACTGGTTAGAATTGTGTAATGCCACAGCTCATAACATTGCTATGTGCTTATGTGTTAAGTTATCGGAGTTGGTAGTTAAACCTTTCTGTCATTAAGTAACACCTTCACAGGAGAGCATGCGGAGCGCATGCAGAACCTGCCCTACTTCCTTTCGTCATCTATATTTTTGTCTGTGCCGTGATCGTGCTAGAAGTGGGAGCTCCTTTGTAACTGTGGTAAATTTATTTCGTCCAGTTTGGACTAGAAAGGAGAGGCTTGGGTGCTGAGTTTCATGTTTATCTGTAAAAGAAGATCAGTGCTGCCCCTGGAGACGCCAGTATTGACAGCGGAGGCATATGGTGTTGTGCAGTGTTGTTGAGTGCAGCGAAAAGTGTTTTGTCGGACGCACTGTGCGAGGCGATTCAGAAAGACAAGGGGAGCTGCGTGGACTCAAATGTTCGGAGAACATTCTTCTGGAGGGTGAGCGAGTGTGACATTCCGTGTGTGCTGCGGGGATCCACGTTCGACGGCGCGGCGTGGACGGAGACCCGTGACAGCGGCATCATCAATTACCCAGCCATGCTCTTTGAGTGACGACCAGAACAACCGGACCCGCCGCCGCCCCGGGGAAACAGGCTTTGTCCTCCCCAATTTCCGGGCACATTCCAGGACAAGGGAGCTGTCAGCGGGCCAGAGCGCCCGTACCACAGCCGACGCTATGCGATACCGCGAAGACGACATTCTTTCCCTCCCCCCCCTTTGTCGTGGGCTATCGCCGGGAAGGCACCCACAGCTTCCCAGAAGGGCCGCGACGGACACCTGTCATGGCGGACAGGCAGTACTCGCCAAGAATGTGGAAAGACAGGCGCTAGTGAATTAGCTCCGAAGAGAGAGCCTGTGTATACTCTCACTTGAGAGAGAGTGGTGGCGTTTTTGTTGTTTATTTAGTTTGTATTGTTAACAGACTCTGGGTTCGAGGCTAAGCCCCACCCAAGGGGTGGTCCCCATCTCGCATGTTATTTTGGATTGGAGAATTGATGCTTTGGGCGGGCCACTGGAAATGACCGCCCTTAGTCCTTTGTTAATCAAGTGCTTAAAAGCACATGTAAACGGATGCAGGCCAGTCTGAGCGGGGACTCCCTGCTTAGCATGTAATGTGATGCTACTTAGGCACTAACCTGCCCGGTCGATGAGTAAAGGAGTGCAAAGTTTGTTCTGTTGTAAAATTATGCTCTGCTGTCATCATCTACAAGCTCGCCTCCTGTTCATCTTCCAAGCCGAACGACACTAGAGGAAGGGTTTGTGAACCATCCTCGAAGAAACGGACGACTATTGAAATTCTACTGCACGGACGCTCAGGACGACATCGTTCGCGAAGAGGGCCTTCAGCGCCGAAGCCCGACGGCGTGCAGCTTCTGCCAGCAACCGCTCGAGCCCAACTCCGGAGCCACTCCATCGCCCCCATGAAGTCGTCGGCACGTAAGCTCGGACGCCCCAGCCTCTGATGTATAATCTTAATCATGTGTAATTATTGAATATACCTGTTTTGTTTAAACTGAGCCATACGGTGTCTCTTTGCCTCTCCGTCCCGTGTGGACCTGCGCATTATGGGGGTCATCACAATGGCTGATGTTGTGAATACAAAGAAATAAAACAACATGCTCAGTGATTTGCGACGAGGGGCTTTTCAAGTACATGATAGAAATAGGAACCTCTGGCATTACCGAAAACCGCGCTTGGTTTTCATGTTGATTCCGGCCTGAGCCGAGCTTGTGCAGTTCAAGAGCCGGGCCAAGTGGGTCGGGTTCTCCTCGTGGGCCCGGTCCAATAAAAAATTTACGGCCAGAGCAGAGCCCTACAATGCACACACACGGGCACAGAAAAAAAAAATCCTGAGCGTCTATTGCAGTACTCGAGATCCCGCCTTACGCTAGTTATAGCATCAAGCGTCGGAACTCCGCGTATATGAGCTCGAACCCTGTAAGAGGCGTGACGAGAGACATCTACGTTTCTAGCAGTGGCGATTAAAAATCAAATCAAAGGGTCTGACAACTCGTAACGGCTCATAGCTCCTAAGAAATGCCTGTGCGCGTGTCAACGGTGAAATTAAGGCAAACAGCAACTAAAGATCGCCTTTCCCGCGCCAGCGGAGGCCTCGGCTTTGGTCATTCAAAGACATCAGCATGATGTTTCATGCTGTCTCGAGCACACTCAGCAGTGAATATTTGCTTCCCTCAGCTGTCAGCAACATTAAAGTAGCTAAGCGGATACCGTAGTCGCGAAACACACACGCGGCAGACTTATGGGGTTTATTCTTGTAATAACGCTCAAAGGGGCTAGAAGCAGTAGTCGCTCTCTAGCACCAGCGTGCCAGCCCTAGCAGTCAGAGCTGTGACCCCCAACCCGCGGTGCGGTAAGTCGCAACCACGCCGGGTTCGGGCCAGAGGGGACAAACACGAGTATTCCACTCGGATGAGCGTTTATTGCTCCCGAGCGATGCAAGCAGCAGCAAGCAACAAAGCAACCGCCGCAACGAGGGAGTGTTCCGCTCGCGTACGGGGGTGAAATGCCCAAAAAGGGATGAACGCACACAAAACGGTGGGGGAGGAAGGTTCCGCTCAGCCCGCGTGGCTCCTCGCTCACGGCCCGTGGCGCTCAGTTCACACGCGGTGGCCGGGCAATAACGGCAGGGTTCTCCGTGACAGAGATGCGTCCGTGCGTGTGCACAGCTCCCGCAAGAAGACGAGCGGGCCCCGGGAGAACCGCGCGACCGCGCATTCTACCGGGCTGTAGAGAGGAGGTCTATCCGTGCTAAGAGGGGAAAGAGGGAAAGTCTCCGCGGCGGCGTCGCTGCGAGGGCGCAAAAGGAAGCGGGGGCGGGGTGAGTGCCGCCCTCCAAAACCTCCCGAACGGCGCGCGCATAACATCGCGTGATAATTATGCGCGGCCGTTACTATGGGAAAGGGGATTCGCGTGTATCCCCACAAACTTCGCCGCCACGTTTAATCTCCACTGATCCACTCGCCATTCACGTCCACTCACGTTTACTCATAACCACTCACAACCAGTCACATCCACTCATATCCACTCTCACCCACTCCAACCCCCTCATCCCTCATATCCACTCACCAGTCACATCCACTCACACGCACTCACACACATCCGCTCAATCACACTCACTCGTGACCACCCGCATTCACATCCACTCACTCGATCTTACTCACACTTACGTCCACTTACATTCACAATCACTCACTCACACCCACACTCATGACAACCCACACTCACATGCACTCACTCGCTCTCACACTCACTCATCAGTACACTCATGAGTGAGTGTGCCGACCTATGCCTATGGGTGCCTCTTGTAACATTAACAACTGCTTTTTTTTTTAAGTTTTACCCTACTATAGTAGTGCTACTGAGCTAAAAATAATTGTGGCACAGTCAAGTAACCCAGTCGCCTCAAATCTATCTAGGTGTAGGAGGACGAGTATGATCTATCCACTGGTGCCAGCACGAGACTGGGTATAGAGGTAGAGCTGCAATAAACTTTTTTCGAGAACACGTGCCCAGTAAAATGTTGATCGCGATAATACGTGCGTACAAATCATCGCATTACTTATAATATAGCTCGCTTAAAAAAAAAAAAACTGGTATCACTTCTTACAAGCCCAGGTTTGATTTAGAGAAAAAATTAGCGGTATAATCCGTGCGACGCCTAGATTACCTCGCTGCAGGAATGTTTTCTTAATTCATGTATACTTTCCAACTGTCTCATGTGTTCCAGGTGAAGTCGGTCCGGCGGACACAGTGAAGGTGGGCTTAGTGGCTGTGCCATGGAAAAGAACATTAATCCACTCTTCCTGACAATGCAGGTGCTTGTCACGATCATCGTCACACTCTTGCCTAGCCTGACAACTGCGCTGTCGGGTTCGTCGTCCCTTGCTGAGGTTTATCTTGACTGCGGTGAGGCTCCATGGGGCCGGATGCATCAACGACATCCCCGCTGCCTTCGACACGGCGCCACGGATGTGCCTAACCCTCGCTGACACTGGGATTGCCCCATCAGAGTCGACATCACCATTTTCTTCAACTATAAAACAGAAACAACCGTCAGCGACACTTCGTGGGCTTGGTGGCTGTGCCATGCAAAAGACCACTAATCCGCTCCATGTTAGTAAACAATATAGCCTCTTCGCAAAGAAAACTAGTTACTACTTCTTAGTACAGCTACCGGCACACAGTGTCTGATTGCTATCGCTTCTGATAATGTATCCGCTCCCTTCTGTTGTTATCCGGCGATATTGAAACTAACCCCGGTCCTGATACTGACGCCATTCTCACCGAACTACAAAAAAATTTGCCACCGGTCAAGTTCAGCTCATCACCGATGTTGGCCAACTAAAAAACCAGCTCCTCACGACAGACAAAACCATCTCCGATCTGAACAAAACAATGACAGATTTCGAGAATCGCTACCAAACGCTGAGAACCCTGCAAACAGACCTTGATTCAGTCCGAACTAACGCCACCCAGGCAGCCAGCTTATTCTCTGCACTAGAAACACGTCTGGATGACGCTGAAAGCCGATCTCGACGGAATAACCTAATATTTTATGGCCTTGAATACACAAATGCGACCGAAACATATGGCGAAGCTGAAGATATAATCATTCGTCAGTTCCAGGAATTAACATATCAATCGACCCTAAAGAAATAGAACGCGCACATCGCCTTGGACGCCATTCTGATGACCGTCACCGCCCAAAAATAGCTAAATTCACGTCCTGCAAAACTAAAGACAATATTCTCTCAAATGTCCGGACACAAAAGAGCACATCCTATAGCGCCGGTGAAGACTTCTCTCGTTCTGTTCAAATCGCGCGTAGTCACCTTGGATAGCATTCGCCAAATTAAAAAAAAATGTTAAATTTTCGCTTCGCTACAAAACATTACTCATCGGTACTAAACGTTATTATGCGATATCCCATCGCAGACGGTTATGGAAATACCATAGCGTGCCCACCTCTTCCAAATGCGGTCAATACTCATTCCGGTACCTCAACAAGCAATCATCTTTCGTTCTCTGTAACTTTCACTAATATTGGCAGTTTTATGCCGAAACGAGAACGTGTGTCCAGAATACTCACATCATTAGTATGTTGAAACTAACTTAAACTGGCTTATCAATGATATCACTGATGCTGAAGTTGTTGCTGATTTGCCAAATTTTTCCGTTTATCGAAATGGTCGCACAAATTCTCGAGGAGGTGGCGTACTGATTGCTGCTGGACCGGAATTATCATGCTTACCCATCAGACTCACTTCTTAGAGATACTGTGTCTTTTGTGCCGTGCTTGACCACATTCAGTTCGAATCGACGTGTGTTATATAGGCCCCCGCATGCTAGCCCAAAATTTTCCCGTGACCCTAACAACATGCTAAATCAACTCCCGACATCAAACCCAAACGCGCATATTCTTCTGTTTGGTGACTTTATTTATCCAGGAATAATCTTGCTCAACCCCTCGCGTTCACAGCCAGTCAGTGCAGAATCAAGGGATTTTCTCGATGTTTGTTTGAACTTTAACCTTTCTCAATTAGTAACGAGCCCAACACGCATCGCAGGTGATTCGAGCAACATTTTAGACTTAATACTGAGCACTCATCCTGACAATTTATCATCCATTACGTACTTAGAGCCCATTGGCGATCATAAAGTCATTCAAGCAGATTTCTCCTTCCATGCCGAGCGCCATGAAACACAAAAGAAAACAATTACCTTGTATGACAAGGGTAACTACAATGCTATTAACATGAACTGGGTAATTTTTTCCCTCTCTTCGTAGCCAATTTTAACCAGAGATCTTTTTACGATGATTGGTTGATATTTAAAGATAAACTACAAGAACTGACACAAAGATTTATAAGAATAACGTTTCGTGGAAATCGCTCTAAAACTTGGTTTTCTAAGGCACTAAAAAGACTCGAGGATAAAAAGAAGCGGCTTTTTCGCGCTGATAAGTTGAAAAGAAATCTCGAAACGTGGGAAAAATACTATTCAGCCGAAAAAGAGTACTTGACTGCCGTCACCAATGCTAAACATTCATTTTTTAACACCGACCTTCTAAGCATATGTTATGCGATAACCCAAAGAACGAGTCATCAATGCTGCACCACCACGCTCTGTCGCTCTCACTCATACATCCGGCGTGCCAGCTTCCGACGACATCTTTAATACGGCCTTTTCACCAGTTTGCACAACCCGCCATCATGGATGCCTCCTATTAATACCACGCCACCGATGGACGCAATTACTTTCTCTGCAAATGGCATCTTGTCCTCAATTGAAAAAATGAAACTGTCCTCGTCAGCCGGCATCGACGAGATCAACACTAAACTTGTAAAACTTGTATGAGTGCAGTTTACTTTGAATTGTTGTTTTCGCAGTCACTTTCCACAGGTCTGATTCCGAAAGACTGGCAAATTGGGAAGGTCGTTCCACTCTGCAAATCATGTGACAAAATTTCGCCCCCTAAGCTACCGTCGCATTTCTCTCACTAGCGTCCCCTGCAAGGTCATGGAACATATCATATACTCTCACATAATGGACTTCTTAGACGCTCACAATTTCTTCCATCCATCTCAGCACGGCTTCCGCAAGGGGTATTCATGCGAAACACAGCTAGCCATGTTCTTAAACGGCTTACATGCTGACCTGGACGCTAATCTTCAAATTGACGCCATTTTTCTGGATGAAGCTAAAGCATTTAACAAAGTTCCACATCAACGGTTAATTCAAAAACTTTCTCTGCTAAACCTACGTACTAACGTGCTAAAGTGGATCAAGGCCTTCTTAACAAATCGCTCTCAATGAGTCATCGTAAATAACCAGTCCTCTCCCATTCTTCCTGTAACATCCGGCGTCCCACAAGGCTCCGTTCTTGCCCCTCTCTTGTTTTTAGTATATAGTAACGATCTCCAGCAGCATGTATCTTGCCAAATTCGAATGTTCGCTGACGACTGCGTAATCTACCGCCGAGTAATACTACCGATCAAGAAATCTTCTGGCAGGACCTTAACCAAATCGAACAACGGTATGAAAATTGGCTTATGACCCTCAACCCAAGCAAATGCAAGCTCTTTTCCATTACCCGTCGCCACAAGAACCATGCCTTTCAGAACAAAACCGCTAACGAGCCCGTAGAATCCCTATCATCTTTCAAATACTTGGGCGTCACATTATATTAGCTAACATGGAATGCAAATATCGCTAACGTGATATCATCAGCTAACAAAACGCTGGAATTTCTTGAACGTCACCTTCGCCTCGCCCTACAACATGTGAAATTGCTCGCCTACAAATCACTCGATCGTTAGACCTAAAGTAGAATATGCATCCGCCATATGGAACCAGCATCGTATCAATCTTATAAACGATCTAGAAGCCGTCCAGAATCGTGCTACAAGGTTCATTCATTCTTCTTATTCGTACGACGTCAGTGTTTCAGCTCTAAAAACCAAATCTGCATTCGCCTCTTTCTGTTCGTGGTCGCATAGCCACACTACCACAGGAATTCTATTACTCATCGCTTAATCGTGCCCATGCCAGCATCGTACTTTTCTCACCGCACCAGCCACACGCTCCAAGTTTTTCGTCCACGTGCCCTTTTTAGCCTCCTTCTTCCCACGTGCAGTCAAAGATTGGAATGGTACATATCGTCGACATCACCTGTCCTTTGTCATTTGCTGAAAATTTTAAAAACCTTTTTCGTATCTGAACACATGTCGCATTGTCATCTACCTTTCCTGCTGATTCCACCCCTTATGTATTACCTCCCCCCCACGAGGGGTCTTTAAGGAAATAAAATGAAACGAAATGAAAGTGGACGCTTGCGTTGGCAGAAGCATGCGACGAGTAAAGCAGACCCACAGAAAGTACAAGAAACGCGGACACTACAAGCACAGAGTGCTTCATTATGAACTAATCACGCGCGCAACCTGTATATATTTATTACTGTGTAAATAGTTTTGTGTATATTACCCCTCCTCCCTATCCTCTCTTCCTGTCCCCTCACCTCTTTCATTCTCTTTCTCCATTCTGCCTGCTATCCTTTATTTCCGCTGCCCAAGCTCAGGTGCTTCAGTATCGATGGCAGATGCCGGGGGTAGCAAAAATTTGTTCTTCCTTTTTTATTTTAATAAACCACTTACTACTACAAGCGCGGAGAGCGCGGCAAAGGAGCACGTGCGAAAGGAGGCTATGCGAAAGCGTACTTGAACGCAACAGAGAACGCGTCATAAAGAAAGACACTCAGGGTGTTCCGAAAGGGTAATAAGCTGCAACATTTTCGAGGAGTCTCTCTTTGGTCATATTGCATTCTTAAGGGGCCATGACATGGTCGTTCTTCATATTGCAGTTTTCTGCTTCAGTAACTAATGCAAGGGCTTATGATTAAATTTCCGAAATTTGGCTGCCCTGGACGCGCTGTATTTTCCAAAAAATATAGACCGGGAGACTCTTCCCACCGGCAGCGACCGCCATAATGAAAGATCTCGTGACGTCACTAGCACATGCACGGAGCAACGTCGTATGCTCTCGTTGCTGCAATATGCGCAGCGAGGTCTCATTCCACCCTGTACTTTCACGGGCGATCGAAGTAGCAGTAGTCCCCCATGTAGGCATGACTAGTACCGCAAAAGCGATAATAGCAGTAACGCAGTTTCTCTTCGGTATAGGTAGGGTCCGGTCACACCATAGGCCGATGCGACGGCGATCGACGGTCGGTGGGCTGATCGTTACACAAATGCCGTCGCTGACGCACTGGTCTGTCACACTAGACCGACGACGACGCCAGCACGATCAACGATCGCGTATGGTAGTAATGTTAAAGAGTCAGCTTAGTGGGAACCAGAAGACAGTGGTAGGGGACTAGTTGGTATGACATTCTAAAAACTTGAGAATTTTAGAACTTATTGGACCTCATGCTAGCCACGGCGACATATGCGATGTGCGTGCACCAGCGAAGATGTGCTTTCATTCGGTGCCTGCGCATAGAACTGATCGGCGAGGCAAGCGACACGGGCAGAAAACGCCGCACGACGCTGCCGCTCGCCGCTGTCGCCTGGGCTTGTGCGGCCGAGCGAAAGCTTCACGCCCGGTGAGGCGACGGCCGGAAAAACTGCGCTTGTGTACCTTATCCGTATGGAAAAAAGTGAAACAAGCGGCTACATATCATATCTTCACACTTTGTTACTAATCAGTGAGGAACTTTTGCCATGCCCTTGTATTTCGGTTGACGGTGGACCGCCGGCCCCTTTCGTGACGAGGCCTAGCGAGTACGCACGATTCGTGCGTGCGATTTCGGCGATTGCGGAGAGCGAATTCGCAAGTTTTAGCGCCTGCAAATAGATGTCGAGCGTAGTTTTGGCTACAGTGCCCTGAAAGCGACGACTGCCTACATCTCAGGACGCGAGTACAATAAGGGGGAAGTGCCGATATATGTGACCCGGTCTGCATGCATAGCATGTGCAGAAGGCAGCCGGCAGCAGCCGTCGGCGTCGACTGTGGACAACAAATCTGGTTGATTTCATTAATTCAAGTAATGTCCGAACGTATTTTTAGCTAAACTGATCTAAAATTAAATTTTGGTGACATAAGAGAAAGCAGATACAATTAGCGGAAAGCGCCGGTATCCTACGCGAAGCGTTTCCCAAGCAGGCGATATAGCATCATCGGCGCTTATTGCAGGGTTATCATGGTGAGTAAATGAGTAAAAGTGCAATTTGTGAGCAAGAGTACGTAATATTTAAGATAAGGATAACCCACCTGGCGTTTTATGTCACACAAGCATGCACTGTTTGCGCACAGCCATGTAAACAACCTCAGCGCGGGGCTGCAGTTGTAATCGTCGCACTCCTGAAGCACAATGAGCATGCACAGCAAAATGCGGTACTATTGTTTCGAAGCACTCATTTAGACGGCTGCGACTATTCATCGGTGCGGACAGTGAAAACATTCGAGTCACGTAGGGTTCTGCAAGCGGCTTGGTTCCTGCAAAAGGGTTCTATGAGTCGAAGGAAAGGTATGTTCGACTTACAAACGCGTACATGCAGCGCGGAAGTCGTCGCACTCTGCACTTTTCTCTGCTCCTTTCGTGCCTCAAGGTTACTGTAGTGCACCTTTTGATAATTTGAGTTTAATTATCGAGCGATGAATAGCGGACAAGAACTTGGCAGCTAGCTACAAAACGCCGCGGCTTTCACGGCGCCCATCGGCGAAGGCATGCACGGCACGTGCCGCTTTTCACATAGGGGAGCACTTGACTGCTCAAAAGAGGCCTCACTCATAACATACGAACAGCATGCTTCTAAGCGTAAATAATAAAGCAGGGGTCCATCGATTTCTGTTTCCTCAACAATCAGAAATTGGGCGCCACGAGCAACTCTGCTTTCCCAAGGATCACCCAGCTCGCGTACTAAGTTGAAGGCTTCCCAAAAGAGAACACGGAAAATGCATTTTATTTCGCCAGACTAAAAGAAAAAACATTTAGAGCGACCGCTGTCTACGGTGTGCATGCAAGCACAACAGCTCGCAGCAGACGACGCGTGGCGTGTATGCGCTCGTGACGTCAGCGATCAGAGGTTTCCAGACCAGCAAGCAGTTCGCAAAAGAAACGAAAAAAAAATCGTTTTAAAAATATTTTCCGCACAGAATCAACTGAAAATTCGGGGAATTTTAATGTAACCTGTTGGGAATTAAAGGCGATAAGCAGAGTATGCGTGAGTATGCAGACTATGCGGTATGCAGAGTATGCAGGCTGTCATGGCCCCTTTAAGCGGATAAATTTCATCTTTCTCACAGTGTCTTTAATATAAATCTTTGCTTTCCTCGTTGTTCTGCGCTGCGAAATTAGAGTCAGGTTATAGCAACGCTATTGTTGTTATTGCCGCACTAATTGCAAGCTAACTACACCATGAGCACATTCCTTTTGCATAAGCTTCTATGTGTCCTTCATGTCAGACGACAGGGGGCTTATCGATAGCCGCTTGGGCGGACTTATGGTGAATTCCAATCGCAGGCCCAGAGCGGTCTGCACGCTCTGAGACAGAGCGCCTGAATCCGGCGCAGAGCGCGCGACCTGAAATTGCGATTGGAGTACACTTGCTCTGGCCAGAGCATGCAGGCCACAGCATGTAGGGCCGGCGTTATTTCGACCAGGTGAAAATAACGGAAAGCAAAGCCAAATCGTTATTCCGACCTCGTCGTAATAACGAAAGCGTTCACCCATGGATTATAGATTGGCTTGGCGTCATTTGGGATTTGTGGATCGCGCTCGTGCGGGCGTTTTGCATCGCTGGCTTGTTTGGTCGGCCTCTGGATGCTCTGGACGTGTGGTGTGGCACAGTCGTTGTGAAACGACGCTTGTGTGGTTTGTGGGCTCGCACTTGTGTAGTGCCTGCGCCTTCGAAGGCGCTCCAGAAAAATGAAAGTCTTTTCGAAGCTTTCTCAGGAAAATCTTGTCGTAATTGACCGTATGAAAATACGCTTTCATTTCGCGTAATTTATGGGTTGTTCGAGTGGCCATATGTGCGCTCATCCGTTCCGAGCTTTCGTCCTGATTTGCGCAGAGTTAGTAATGTGAATTCTTTACAACGTGTGGCAATGGTCAGAAATACGATCAGGCACGGTGGTTCGCAGTCCCCGAGGCATCCTTCAGTCGAAGCGAGCAGCGGTCCCATACGTACTACAGGGTCGTCCACCCTGAACACGCGAGTGCGTGGCTGCACTCTCTGGAGGGCCACTGCGTCCGACACGGCCACTCATCGCAGTCGAGTGGCGCAGAAGTTGGACCTGGGCGTGGCGCTTCCCGTTATCTGTCACTTCGCTTCGATGCGCGGCCGTGTCGGACGCAGTGGCCCTCCACAGAGCGCAACCATGCGCTCGCGTTACAAGAGAAGAAGGCTGCTAGTGGCACGTCGACAGGACCAGGCGGTATTCCGATTATGTTAATAAAGAAGCTAGGACCGAAATCCAAGCAAACATTAATAGAGTTAGTGAACAAAATTATAGTGGATGAATGGCGATCAAGTAGAATGAACATGATATATAGGGAAAGGGGGACAAAGCTGACATAAGCAAATACCGTCCCATAGCAGTGAGGTGTGTGGTTTATAGGGTGGTGATGCAGATTATAAAGGACAGACTGCAGGCTTGGGTGGAGAACGAGGGGGTGCTAGGGGAACTACAGAATGGGTTCCGGAAACAGAGGAGGTTGGAGCTATCGACAATCTGTTTTCATTGACGCATTATATAGAGATTGCTGAAAAGGAACACAGGCCCCTGTGGATAGCATTTCTGAATATCAGGCGAGCCTACGGCAACGTTATTCAAGAGGATTTGTGGGACATTGGAAGTGCCCAGTATGGCACATCCAATGGTGATCAAGTAGAATGAACACGATATATAAGGGAAAGGGGGACAAAGCTGACCTAATCAAATAACGTCCTTCAGAAACGCACTGCGACGAGTCTCAGTTAGCTTGAGCAGCTGTCTGTGGAAGGTATTTAGCAATGAAGAGGGAGCATACCTGGAGCGTGCGAAGATGCGATACACGTGCGCTTCTTCGCTGCTATCGCGGTGGCCGCATTAATCCCATAGAATCATCGCTATATTGGAATCTGGAAATTGTGTATTTTAAGGTGCAGGCGACAAGAATAAAGCGGATGGCAGAAACAAAACTGTCAAAGCGAACCCACGCAAGCGAATTTCGTACAGCGCTGTTTGTGCCGTCTGCCGTGGCATAGTTTCGTTTTTGTGCTGTCGTTCGCGCTAGTGTCGCAGCGTCGATGTAACTGTGCCAACAGATGCACAAAAAATCACATGGTCTGTATGTTGGCGTTGGCCTGGGTGGTTCCAGACGTCGCCGAACGCAGCGGCGAACAAGTGCCTATATAGAGTACGTGTATAGTATCGCTTTTTCTCGCCGGCGTCGCCATTACGCGCACATTGAACGAATTCCGGGACGGTGTAAACTACCATCGTGAGATGACTTTCGCGACGTACGACAAGGGAATTATGCAACAATTGCATTATGTAACAGATATAGGCGATCGAGTTTCAGTTGAAGGGGCTTCTGTGGCAGCTGACTATCTAGCTCATATGAATAAAAAAAAACGTACCGGGAAAAACGCAGCAACCGCGAACGTAACAGCGGGTTCTACTAGATGTTTGTTTTGCAAAGGGAAAAATTAATCCTGCCTCTTTTCATTGCGAGGGCTAGAAGCGCCAGATGCGGAACTCCATCTTATATTGATATCACCGTTTCGCTGTGCCGCATGATCAGTGCGTTTAGTGGCAAAACCTTTTATGCGCGATCCTTCCTCAAATACACGCACACACAGTGAATTCTCGTTGTTTCGTGCTCACTTTTATAGCTCTAACTTTCGGTCAATCTATTCGAACTGAATTAAGAGCGCCAAGAGTGAACGCGTGTGTGCGGCGGTTTTGTAGTCGTGCTCCCTTTGAGCAGTCTTATATATAAATTTGTCGCTATAATAAACTTTTGAGATTTTCGACAGGTCTTTTGAAGATGAAGACAATATATCCAACGGTCATTACGTTTAGGGACAAATTGTGCGCGCGCCATGGGTGGGAAATATATATATATATATATATATATATATATATATATATATATATATATATATATATATATATATATATATATATATATATATTGTGCGCGCGCCATGGGTGGGAAATATATATATATATATATATATATATATATATATATATATATATATATATATATATATATATATATATATATATATATATATATATATATATATAGCCCCGTACCAATGGTCAGGCATTCGACGCCTCGATACTTCAAACTATTAAGTGACCGAAAATTTGTTCAAACTATGCTGATTAGAAACAAAGGGTAAGTGGACCGAAAAATAGTTCTTTACGCAGAGTTCGGGATAAAGAGAGCCCGACCACAGGAGTTGGTACGGGTCTTTTCATTCTTATGCGACCGCTCATCAGCACTGTCAGCGGCGGCTCATAGATTCCACTCGATAGGCCCCGCATACGGTAAAATAAACTGGTCCCACGTCGTCGCAGGAACAGGAGCGCAGTTGGGGAGAGAAACTGCACTTCGAAAGCACCGTGTGACAGGGGTAGTATACGAGTGGTTCTCCACGATGGCCGCATGCAGCATTGCCATGCTTCATCGGTCAGGACAGGTAACCTGTACGGCCGTTGCGTATGCTTCTATTACCGGCAGCTTTGTCGCACTGAAATACGCGATTTTGACGGGAGCGAAGTGCTAGTTTGTAAATACCGTCGGATTGAATTAAGCGATTTACCTGTCTACAGTACACACCTTACATACCCCTCTGGCAATAATGGCCCTCAGCAGCTGAGAAAAGAAAAAATCTGACATTAACAGGTCATGCGAATTCACTCAGCTACCGTCCTGCTTGAGGAAAGATAGGTTACAACAGTAAGAGAAGACTATAAATCAAATTTAGCTAATATTTAGGGCCTCTTGTTAGCAGTTAAAGCCTGATATTACTCAGTTTGTGCACCCAAAACATAAATCACGAAAACCAGGGTAAACCCAATTCCTGATCAAAAAGTGCCTTCAAGAGAAATGTAATTTTCCAGTGCAACAGTCTCAAGCTACCGTATAGAAACTGGCAGATGTCTTGAACCTGAAGGCATTGGATAAACTGGCTATGCGATGGTTTCCATGTCATGAATTACCGAGGAAGACATCATTTTCTTTATGCTCTTTTACAGTGCAGTTTCGGGTAATGCGAATTTCACAAACTGCCAACAAGAGCCCAGTGCTACAGAATCCACCTCGTTTGCAGCGAGTTGCAATCCCAGTAGCACTGCTATCTTGCCTTTGTAAAATACCTACAAAGAACATTCAATTCAAAGAGCCTCAATTACAATGCTCAGTGGGCTTCAGCACCCGTTTAGCAGTTGTCTCAAATCAGTATGTTGACGAAATTTTTTTTTTCATTAGCTTTGTGGAGCATTTCCTGCTGCAATGGCATAAACAGGAAGGCAATATGCGGTTTTGCAGCAACACTTCAGACTGTGATGCGACACACGGCAAGCACTTACCTCAAAGATGAGTAGGTTGCTCAGAGGAAACAATATGGTGGCTGGGTATGGCCTTAAAAAAAACTGCTCTGTAACACGGTTTTTCTATACGGCCAACGAAGTTGTTACTCATTTATTCACACGCTTCATCAATTACTGACAAGGCGCGTCGGTAGGAATACTTTATTTGGCAAGGAAGTCCTGGCCGACGTGGGCCTGATGCGAGTCTGCCTGTAGGCCAGGGTGCAGACTTGTGGGCACAATCTTGAGCCAATAGCCTGGAACGGGGAATAGGTGCCTTGGACCAGAGACTGCCGCGCCATGCAAGGTAGGCTGCTGCAGTTCCTCCACTAGTGTCAGTCATTCACAGGGTTGGATGCCATGAAAAGAGAAAAAAGTATGCAAGCTCAGAACAATAAAATGCAACTAATAAACCACTAAGAGAAAACCACAAACAAATACACAAAAATGGAATGCATATGAGGGAAAAAAGATAAGGACATCTCCCAACAGGCTACAGCAGCAGCCCACGCACACCTGTAGTGGTTTTGCATATGTACATTAGAAAGATCATTAAAAAAAGAATAAAAGGAACATTGTTCAAGATGTGCCAGAGAAACCACACACAAAAAGAAGTGTGTACAAGGCAGAGACCAAGAATGAATAAAAACAGTCAAGACAAACAACGAAAGGGTTTCTGAAAGGCTTCTGACGCTGGCACACAGGAGGTCACAAGCTCCATATGCTAAACCAAAAACCTTAAAGAGGCGGAGACATCAAATTTTTGGTTGGAGGGTTCTTAGTTTCAAACATTGCATACTCCCACCCGGTGCGTGATACGTGCTCCGCAATTTAAATATGAACATTAAATATTACCGCATTGTTTATACTGAGCGATTTCGGTTTCTGAGTGTCGGGGTGCATTATGACGTCACTCCAGAGGAAGAGCAGCAACCCTGGTCATGTGGGCTCCAAAAGTAATGACACAGGGACCGCTGCATCGTCTGCTCTCGTACACATGCTGTGCATATCAGGGCCTTTCGAAATGCCGGCCAGTACTGCGATATGCTTTATTTTCGAGTATTTGAAATTATAAGACATTTGAAATTACAATACAAACATGTTTCCACAAAATGCAGTGATGAAAAGGAACATTTCATACAAATATTTCATTCCTCTTCATAATTTATCGCATCCTAAAGCTTATTGAGCGTCTCAATGAATTAGGGAAAATCATGTAGAATGGTACAATTAGCCTGAGCC
The DNA here is from genome assembly GCF_052857255.1 of Amblyomma americanum. Classification (NCBI taxonomy): domain Eukaryota; kingdom Metazoa; phylum Arthropoda; class Arachnida; order Ixodida; family Ixodidae; genus Amblyomma; species Amblyomma americanum. Next base: position 422,563,416 of record NC_135497.1, on the reverse strand, counting down.
ATAACTGTGTTCAGGAAAAAAAACATGACAGCTTGACTTTGTAAGCTGCCGAACGACAATCTTTCGGCTTTTCATTTCTCGGCCCTTTGGCGAAGATCATAGCACCGAAGCGCGACCTTGTGGCAGAGCATCCGCCTCACATTCGGGAGGTACTGTGTTCGATTCCCAGTGCCGCCGGGTACCCACCGGTTTTAAGATTTCCCCGCCATGGTGCTCGGCTCATCTAGAGTGAGATGCTTTGGAGAAGGGTCTTCGACCAAACCTTTGCCTTGGATCAGAGATAAGTTCCGCCGTCAAGCAACCCTAAATCCACCTTGTGCGGTAGAAGCCCATCTTTTTTTTAACCCGTCATGCACACCTGCTGATGCGTGTGAGCCAGCCACAACGGTAGCAATCAAATACCGCCGCACTTTGCTCGAAGGGGGTTTGTGAGCGGAGAGTGCTTATGGCACATCTATCTTGAGGCTAGAGAAGTGAACGTTGTGAGTTTTGTAACTGGCACAAGGCGAGAGTTTTGGACTGCGGGTTTTAACCACGTGGAGACGTTTTTGTGCCCGCATTTGACGGTAATTTTGAAGCGCAGGCTATCCTTCCCACGCAGTGCAGCCCTGGAAAGCCGAGCACTAGGCCGGGGAACCGCCTGTTCCTATTGGATTAATTGGCTGGTGGACCGGAGGCCGCGGGAATCGTACCCACGACCTCCCGTAGCCGAGGCGAGCACTCAAGCTCGAGGCCACGGCTGCGGTGGGGATGCTCTTGTCACAGTTCAGACACTGAAAAGGCGTATGACGTGATGTGGCATTGTTGAGAAACATTAATGACACAAAAAAGCGATGAACAGCAGCTTACGCTACAACAAGAGTGAGAGCATTAACAAGACGACCTCTTCCACACTTTCTTGTGACACCTCCAGCTGTGGAATGCTGCCCCAGATGCGGCATTCTTAACGGGACATGGCCCACCTAACTCTTGTGTATGGGTTTCACCACACTGGAATCCCTGGCCGTAACGGACCCACAGATGCTGGCACATTTCAACTAGGAATCTGTGCTGAAATTTCAGCAGCTGTTTTCCTTCTCACTGGACGAAAAGTGCCTGACTGGTCCGGACTCTTAGATTTGGAAGTTTGTTAAAATTATGCTCACAAGTTTTTGCTTTCTTTTAATGGTTCATAAGAATGGTGGCCATATGTGCTGACATTACATGTGCTTTCACAAAAGAAACAAAACTCTGAGAAAATTCAGGAAAATTTCTAAACGGAACACTCTCCATGCTTTCAGGGACTCCATACACTGTTCATTGTACTGCAAAAGAATATTTCAGGCTTTCAAGAAGGAACCCTTGAACAAGAGGGCTGACAAAGGTTGGTTTGCTCATCACTGAGAAGCACTGCCTTTTACTGCTTTTCCAATGAAGGCACACTATGGCATCCCTTTCGATAGCAGCAATGCCACAGGACAAGCACCAAGCATATCCACAAAAAGTAACAGCTTTTTACGACCTCGTCATCACAGCTCGAACCGCAGAGAAACTAGACTCTGTTTGTTTGTTTCTACAATAGCCTACAAGATTGACGAGACCTGAGAGCAAGATTTACAGATCGATTTTGATGCCACACGGGGGTGGCGTGGCACCTCGCATCAGTATACTGAAAGTCCATGAATTCTGCACATTCCTATGACTACGGCTTATTCCACAGAAAATACTTTTGAACGTTGCTGTGTCTATTCATATGCACCAGACCAAACTTAATGAGGAGTGTGGCAACCTGTACAGAACCAACTAGTACCGCATTTACGCGCATAATTTGCACACCCTTAACTTATCACCCGGGTTTACAAAAAAAATTTTTACTCGCATATTTTACGCACCGTGCTGCGCTAGACCACCATCATGCATGCGGGCTCTACCCAGTAGCATTCGGCTATTGCGCGTGTTTGTTCGGAAGGCTTTTTGAATCTTTTGTGCACTGGGTATTGATGGTGGTGTCGGGCCGCTGTTACAATCGCGGTGGCACCAGCGGCATCGCCACTCGGAACGGCCAGCAGCGCTTTCAGGGAGGATCGGCAGCTGATAGAAGAGCCAACACTGCTGTTTGTTTGGCTGATGCATGTGACTCGACTGCCGGCTACGCTTATCTCTGTCGCTCTGTCGGCTTGTGTTTGTTTGTTCGGTCGTGTCTTGCGATGGGATATCACAACTATACGGCAAGTTTCAAATTGCTTGTCAGCGCCTTATCATGGCGCGGAGCGGCGAAGCCAGCGAGAATAACCGAGTGCGCACAAGTTTGTCCATAGACGACAATTTTTGTCGGCAAACTTGTGTGTATGTGGTTATTCTCGCTTAGTGTTCCTGTATATGCTCCCGCAGGGAGCAGAGTTGCGCGAAGGTCCGCCATTTTGTTCCAAGCTGTGCGGGAAAGCAGGTCCTCGAGCTCACATGCGCTGGGATCATGACGGGGCTGGCGTTGTAGAGCAGTTCGCTTTTTTTTTTTGAAAAACTTACAAACGGCGCTGGATTGCGGACATCCTTTTTTTCCTTTTACTGTCTCAGTGCTCAGGGATCGATGCTAAGCCCATCATACTTCGTTGAAAAAAACGCCGAAAAATAATCTGATTTGTCGAAAATATCATACAGCATGACAGAAAGATCGCGGAATGACAGCGATAGCTCGCAGTACGGACATTAATGGCGCAGAAATGCTTGAAAATGAAAAAAAACCTGCGTGAGTTGCGCGATGAAGAGAAGTGCGGTATTGCATCTCCCTGCAGAACCACATTGAAATACATTATTCTACACGGTTGCGACCGCCGATGTTGCACGAAGCTTGTGAAACCACGCTGCATACGATGTGAATGCGAGCAGTCTAAAACAATGCATTTTGCACGCAAATAAATCTAACCAACCACCGGCACAGATATCTCGAACTCGCGCGCTTATCTTTCGCAAAATATATGTGTCATTTGTTGCTCTGAATTCTAGCCCTCCATTGCATTTTTCCTATGCCATGGTCATCTTTTCAAGCCAAACACATCACGTGCCGTACTTCTTTAATAGTTTCCAAGGATCTCGAAAAGTGATGTGTATCTCTTTCTGGTGCTGTTATTTGCTAGTTTTTCCCTAAGCACTATTGCGTTTTCTCTAGACCTACATGAAAGATATGTACTATCACTGCATTCTGGAATGTCTTTGTTTTCGACTGCTCCATGCTTTTACTCAAGGAAAAATAATTATCTGAATATCCAATTTTGCTTTCAAGTATTTCATGCTATTTTTGTTCCCCTCTCCTCCAGTGTTAACATCCTTGTCAGTGGAACCTTAAGGGTATTCTTAACAAATAAAATAGTTAGATAGCCTAGGCAAAGCTTCTTCTTATGCAGAGAGACTGGCCTCCCACTTCTGTGTAGTAGACTGGGACTAGAACAAAATTTCTAATAAAGTTGAATGGCGCAAGGGAACGAACACAGGAAGACACAGAGACAGAAAGAAGCGCTATTTCTGTCTCTCGTTCGTTCCCTTGTGTTCGTTCCCTTGCACCATTAAACTTTATGATGAACCAACTAGCTGAACAGTAAGTACTTCAACAAAATTTCACATACAGTTTGCTTGTCAAACATTCTTTATTTCACAAAACAAACCATTTCTGCAAAATGCTGGAGGTGGCAGCAGAATAAGCAGACAGGCTGGCAGCGGCTGCACATGAGAAATGCTCTGTCACGTACAGTTAGGTTAGGAACAAAACCTTTGTTCATATTTTCATTTTGAACTTTTAGCGTTGCAGGAAAAATGAAGATAATTTGTTGATGGCAAGCATTATTCGCCGCATGGAGCTTAAGCGTGCCTGCTGAACAATTTATAATTTATATTGAACTGTAATTTTTATCAGACTACGCTGCCGTCACTGCACACTATCCAAATATATACAACTGGAGCGCACGGAAAAGGCGGGAACACACCGCTGCCGACTGCACCGAACGCGTCCGATCACGGTGGCAGCCGAGAGGGTACTGGGGCTGGCGAGGAACCGGCGTTGCGCCTGGAAAGTCGGCTGCTCCATTTCAAAATGGAACAAACGTCGTCAGCGGAATCACGTGACGGCCGCTCGGCGAATGGCGTCAAGAGCGGCGCGAGGAAAACAGTCGCGCAACTCTGTTCCCTGCGGGAGCATATACAGGAACACTATTCTCGCTGGCTTCTCAGCTCCGCGTCGTGATAAGGCGCTGACAAGCAGTTTGGTCGATACTCGCGCAGTACTGTTAAAGAATTGTGTGGTCTGATAATTGATTTATTGATTCGCGGTTGCTTTCCCAGACGAAGTTGCGAAAGCAAACTTACGGAATCCGGAACTATCGAACAATTGGCTGGCTTTTTTTCGGGGACCGGCCAGCGTAGGGTGCGGGTTCGGGTGCTGACGTGTACGCAGCAACATACACTATACCTATATTGCGCGTTATGACCTTTGTGGAGTTTTTTAAGTCGCGCTCGCGAAATCCCCACGTAATTTGCGCACCCCCTTCTTAGAGCCCTAATTTGTAAATAAAAAGTGCGCAAATTATGTGCGTAAATACGGTATATACAATGCTCACTTAATTGAAGACAAGAAAAAGACAGCTAAAACAGACAGGCTGCCATGCCTAATACTCATTAGAAGCAAAACTATGTCATGCCAATAAGAACGGACCGTGTGCTGGACACTCACAGTATCGTTAAAACTCGCAGCAGACCTCTGCGTTAATTTCAGTCCGTCCTTTTCCGAGACTTGACCACTTTCTTGATGGTATCCCTCACAACTGCCAGATTTTTCCAGGTAAACGAAATTCCTCTTGACAATTCTAGGTTGCTAGACACCCTTTAAAACCGTCACAGCCCTTCAAAGAAATACAGTAGAACCTTGCTGTTCTGTTCTTGATTCGTGTAATCTGCAGTATCACAAAACCAAAAATTATGCGTGTTGTGCTATTTTTATTCGCAATACAAATCCTGGAAAACTTTTTGAAACGATTCCCTGGTATACATGTCCATAATTTTGCCAAATTCTGACCACATGATGCATTCAGAGACCAAGAGAAAATGCCAGCCAAGATAGTCATCATTTTTGGATGCTTTGTCCACATGCAACGGAGCACTGCGGAGAAGACGCCGCTGCTGCCCTGCGCAAAGGCAAGGACACAAAGCATCTAAAGAGCAGCTGCGGCTCTTCCACAATGCGCAAGTGTAACGGGACAAAGTATCTGAGAACGGTAAGAAAAAGTTGACGGACTGGACATGCCATGAAACTTCACCCCCATAGAAAACAAAAATATGGAAACAACTTGCAAGCGCTAGCAAAGGAACTTTTCAAAATTTGTGCCAGCACATTCACAAAAGTTTTATTGAAGTGAAAGTGCCAATAAATGCCAGGGACTAGGAAATGGCGCAAAACCTGGACATAGAGACAGTCACGTGCAGACGAGCAAAAAAACTTTTCATAGGGGCTAATTCAAGCTTATTGCTAAAACATTGCATTCATAACATCAAAAAAAAACATATGAAGGGGGAAAGGGGGGGGGAGAAAAAATAAAAGGGAAGGTGGCACAAACCTTTGCCTTAAAAATGCAAAAGGCGTTGCTTCGTACCATTTGCAAAAGCTATCATGTCAGGATTTCGCATTCATTGAAAAGCAGTGTGCAATCACCTTGAAATCAGTGTGTGGCAGATTAGCCAGCAATTAAATTACTGTAATAAAATTACAGTAATTAAATTACTTTTCGCTGTAATTTTTAATGTAAGTCATTACTTTTGTGGCCTGGCAATTTAGTAATGTAATGAACTACCTTCAAGCAGTAATTTCACGGAAAAGTAATTAATTACTAGCGATATTACTTTTGCTGCATACCGAGTCCATGCTTCTCCTCGTATCTGCCATGCTTTGGCCTCGTGTTTGTGGAGATGAGCATATACAAAGCAAAGGTAGGGTATATGGGGGTTTAATGTCCCAAAGCAATCGACTCGGGCTATGAGGGATGCCATAGTGAAGGGCTCCGGGAATTTTGACCATCTGGGGGTTCTTTGAAGTGCACTGACATATGTTCCATCTGACCATGGGATGGTCGTAATGTTTGTGCCCTTTACTGGACGATGGTCGCAAGTTATTGGCACTTTTGCTACTAGTGGCAATGTCAAGGCTGAAATGCTGGCAAAAATTCTAATAGAAGCCACAATTGTCACCGAGGCCAGTGGACTTCTGGTTGATTTCATTACATGTGATGGTGCGTCATGGAATCGTCGTATGTGGAACCTATTGGGAATTGGCGTAAAAAATGGAAATATTACGTGCAGCCGAGAACACCCTGTGGACCCTTCTCGACAGCTGTTTTTCCTATCGGATTTTCCGCATCTCCTAAAATGCCTGAGGAACTCTCTACTCAAAGGTCCTCTGAACACTCCAACTGGTATGGTAAGTGCCCATCCTTGTATAATAGCAGTTGTCCTAGCAAGTCTTATGAAAGCTGCGTTCTAGCTACTGCATTTTTTGACAGCTCAACATGTGGTATGTTAACTGTTCCAGGTTTCCATCCAGCCTGTAAAACAGGCCTTCAAGCTCGACTCGAGCCAGCTCATTCTAAAGGCAATGCCTGGCTTGACATCTGCACACTTGGAACCTAATGGGTTTGAAAAGATGAGGGTGACACTTGCATTCCAGCTATTTGGAAATCGTGTCATCAATGGCCTACACTTCTACAAGGAGAAGTTAGAATCGTCTTGGGGCAACATTGATGCAACAATATCATTCTTCAGGTAAGCAAGCGCTTTTTCAGAAACATCACTACCTATTCGTAATTGGATTGAAGGGCACTAAGATATTATCGCGAACCATTCAAAGCTCTGTTTTTTAGCTGCCATCGGCATGTGGCCTTATCAGTGTGATTGTAGCGCGCGGATCATTTATATATGTATTCTCTGTTCGACGGGTAAATGGGTATTCTCTGTTCGATGACCAGCGAGTACGTTTGTGGCTATCGCCAACGCCGAGTAGATTTGCGGGCGCGAGTCAGCCCCCATAAAAGAGTTCATACGAGTGCTACACCTACCTGCCAGTTCATTTGTTGCCTGCGGCATTGTCACCACCACGTGACATTATAGCACTGACAGCAATAGCATTTGTTCATGATTGCCGGACAAGTTAACCTCAATGTTCATTTCTCACTTTTCCGCATAACTGCGTTCTTGCTCCTATGCTTATTTAAGGTATCGTTTCGACAGCAACGTAATTTGGTTATTGTACCATGTGGTGTCCTATGTCTGCACTAAAGTTCGCTTTTCATTTTTTCAAAACTGTCAGCAGTCTCATAAGGATCATGACGTCTCGGTTTACAGCGCAAGCATTGCGTCCAGGATCTCATAGTGTACAGCAAATCAAGGACTTCCTGCAGCTGTTATCACGCTGGGAAACGCATGCAAATGGTGCAGGATTCATAAGTTTGTCAACAGCAGTTGGCTTTAAGGTCACACTTACTGCCACCATCGAACTATTGGACTTCCTGAGTACACAGGGCTTTAAGTATTTAATGACATCGCGCTTGAGTCAGGATCCATTGGAGAACTTTTTCGGTATATAGTTAGGCAGTCCTGTGGATCTAACGATCACCCTACACCAACCCAATTTTTGATTGTAGTGAATTGTCTTTCGCTTTACAATCTAGCGAGAGTAGTGAGATCAGGCAACGCCGACAGCAATGAGCCACTTAGTTCCTTGCTGGACGCATATAATGCCAACACTGCAGAGGAAGATATTGACAAACTCATAGAGTCGGGCAATCTCTCATTGGCTGAAGGCAAACTACGCCAAATATCTCCAGATCACAGCGGTTATGTTATTGAAAACAGCGATGACCGGCTAATACACTACATGGCAGGTTATGTAGCGCGCAAGTTCATTGCACGCAATGACTGTGTCGAATGCAAAAACTTGCTTCTACAGGCGCCAAATGAGGAAAGCCAGGACAGTGAGTTTACTGCAATTTGTGACAAAGGAGGGTTGCTCTACCCGTCTCGTGTGCTTTTTTTGATGGTGAGAAGGCTGGAAAACCTTTTCACAACTTTTTTTAGTCAGGAAAAGCTGTGCAGTAACAGCATAGTAGATGTTATGGTGCTGGGAAAATCTCAGATTTCATGTGGTGTAGGGTGCAGCCAGCACTCAGAAGCGCTCACAGTCAGCATCCTCAAGTTTTGTTTTGACAAGGCTGCATTTTTATGTTAAATAAATCAATGAGTCGCGAGAAGCTCGAAGGAAAAAGAAGCTTCATGCTAAGATGGGCAAGTGCTCATAGTCGCGCGGCTAAATGTACTGTGCAAGCAAGAAAACACGGCATTCCTTTGAGAAATTCAAGAATATGTCTCACACTGTGCATAGTTGGAGCGCTGCAATAAAGGAGTGCTTTGTTTTATAAAAGTTATTTTATCTTGTCTTGCATTCATCAGCGTTTATACATCGGCGGCAATTGACCCTTCGTTTTGATGAAAAAAAATGCATGCATCAAAACAACAATTAAAACAGGTGCATGAAATCTAAAGTTCGACGAAAACTCGTCCGGTTAGGTAGAAGATTCATGTAAAAAGGAAAGGAACGCCGACCAAAGGTTGTTAGAAAAAAAGACGTTTCGGCTTCCCTACGGAAGCCTTGATCAGAGTTATCAAGGCTTCCATAGGGAAGCCAGAACGTCTTCTTTTTTAACAACAACCTTTGGTCGGCGTTCCTTTCCTTTTTACAAAACAGAGGCATGCATACCACACTTAAAATTATCGCATTCACATATAGTACGCTGTACACACAACGCTCTCTAAGTGAAGCGTTTTTTTTTATTCCAATTTCTTGTTGCCCCGCCCCTCTACTGAAACACTTCCGATGGCTCAGGCTGGAGTACACTCGGCCACGTTTGCCGACAGCTTCGAGTTGGCCGCTGGATAACCCCGATGATCGATAGAATGTTTGCTCCTCTCCCTGTACTCAGCCTTTCCTATGGGCGGCGATAATACTAGTATGCACTAACGTTGAAATATGGGAGCCGTACCTGCAAAAGAGCACGATCAGCCGCGCTATCGGCTGTTGGCTACTACTACATCTAATTTTCTTGATTCGCCGACAATATCTGTATACAGCTTCACCTATTTGTAGGACCTGTTTTAAAAGACAGAGCCTTGCTTATTTCTCCGACGATTCTATGCACAGCGCGCATCCACGGCGCGGCGCGCCGCATTTCATACAGCCATGCTCTGGTGGCGCCATCTGGTATCGTCGACACAAGTGGCCTCATCGCTGGCCGCTCCCTGAACCCACTACCCATATTCTAGTTCACTGTAGTGTCGAGAAACAAAACAAACGCTTGTGTCGAGAATAGGCCCCCAGTCACTGCCTGTAGGGCGCCGCTAGCGCCGCTGAAAAAGAACGTCACACAAACTTCGGGCCGGATCCGACGATTTCGGCGGAGCAGTCCCGACTGCTCCACGGAGCAATCTCGGCGCGGCAACCGCTCCCTGTCTACGTTTGGAAGACGCGATCCGTGCCTCAGATCTGCGTTTGGAATAGAGTTGCTCCGAAAAGAGCAGGAAACGTTGTTCCAGAAGTGCTCCAACTCTGCGTTTGGAAGTCACCATTAGTTGCCGCGACGCCTGTATTTCATTTTTTTTTTCTTGGAGGGGAGGGGGTATTTGGTGCATCTTTTGCTGCAGCGATCGCTTCGGCAGACGTGGTTTCTGCGACGCATCTATTCTTTTAATACTTTCTTTCGTAACTCTTTTTTCGAACTCCTTTCTGTCTGCAGGCGGCATTTTCCCGCGTTTTGAACGCACGGACGCAATCTGTGGGCAAAGAGAGGTGGAAATGTAGTCGTTAAACTTATTCTTGCATTAAAATTGTAGATTTAGTGCTCACAACACCGCTGAGTGTTAAATGAATTTAACAGGGAATGAAAGTTGTTGCTGCAGGCTTTTTCGTTTAATGCAGCGCATGTTGCAACAAATGCTAATTTATATAAATTAACCCGGCGGGTATAGGGCTGCACTAGCGATATGCTATGACTAAAGTTTATCGTAATCCCTCATACATAAGATCGCATTACGGTCGCAACTTGTGATTTCACACTGAGGCAGGAGAAAACGAGGCGCTTGCATGAAACCGAAACTTGTACCTAAGCGGCAGATGGTGGCGCTGCGGTGCGTGCGGAGAGCAGCGAGAAAGAGGGGCTGTGGAGTGAGGCAAGTGAGGAAGCTGCCAGACTCCGTAGGGACGGTTACTTTTATCTGTTCTCGTAACACTCATTCGTCCACGAGCACGCAGGTTTCGGTCGATTACGGCAACTGAGCAGCGGCAGCAGTCAGCGAGAGCTGTGCGGTTTGTTCAAGGAGCTTTGTGCGGCTGAAACTTTGGGGAGTTTTGAGATTTTTGGTAGGACGCGTGCGTTGTTCGCAAAGTAAGCGGCGGAAGCTGCTGAGCGGTAACTTTGAGGAGTCTGTGCGTTGCAAGCGACTTTCCAGGATGGCCAACGTGAGTGGAGACAGCCTTCAGGGAAATGATAGAAACGGTATGTATGACAAAGTTAGCTCACTATCGAAGCTTTTGTGAAGAGATTTCGCTTGTCAGCGCATTGACACGGCCTCGAGCTCTCTGCATGGCTTTCTTTGTTTTCGATGCTGTACGTCGTGCGGGTTGCACACAATATGCTGGTTCGATCTGCTTCATCGTGGCTGCTGATGTCGCATAAAATGTTCCCGTTTAACTCAATCGGTAGAGCCCTAAAGCACGCCGCAGCGGTGCATATTTTGTGGGCGAGTTGCACAATCTCATCGCATTGTTGTGTTCTAGCGGATTTCCCGCGATCAACGTGCTTGCGTCAAACAGCTTTGGCTCGCTGACTTGCTGATTTGCGTGTGGTCTGGTTGTTTTCTCTACGAGTTCCGAATGTCGCACGTTCACTGGGACAAAATGTGCCGTTGGCTGGCGTTATAATGAAGCGTGAAAAAAAGAAAGTGAAGGGCAGCCGAATTTTATAGATTTTTTGTTTGCTTGATCAGCCGTATTCCTCGATTGAGTGGCTGTTGTCATTACGATTAAACGTGCCTTGTATGCAGCGAAAGCCATGTACCCCATGAGGATATTGAGAATTCCTTGTCCTCTGCTTCTCAATGCTTAATGCTGTAAGATTTCTTGTAACCGAAGTGCACTTATTAGATCCAGTCCACTGATTGAAGTGCGGCCTATGTCGTTACTGGGCACACAGTGACTGAAATTTATGTAAGTCTAAGTACAGAGGAGTGTTGCAAGTTGAAAATGCATTAGCATAGTTCCTTCTCTATAAGCTGAAGTAGTAACTTGTAAAAGCTTCAGACAGCCTTATTCGTGACCTCTTACAGCTGCATTGCCTTTCCATGCAGCACTTGCACCTCTTCTCTATGTTTAAGGTCACTTATAAGAGATAACCTTGTCATACTGTGCATCATATGATACCTGCATATCTGAGTTGCCTGGTTGTTTGCACATCAGTATTGAGGAGAATGCAGGCACAGCAGCTTATTCTGGCTTGATACACAGTGCTAGAGCTCACTAGCTGACAGTCACAGCTATTGTTCTGTTCTCTTTAGGCTTTTGTGAAGCCCAGAATTGTGCATTCTAATTTTTGCTGGACGGATGTGATTACAACACTTGGGACTTACAGCTCTTTATTCAAAAGAAGCCCATTTTTAGTGTGTGCATTTTGCTCCAGTTTGGGTATTTTATGTTTGGTATGTTTCATTCAGTGTTTCTTCTCAATGAGCTCTTCTTGACAATATATAGATAGCAGTAATTTGCTGAGAATAGAGCAGAAATTTATTCAATTTTAATGTGCTGTGACATGGCTTTATTTTCACCTTTAATCGTTCTTTCTTTTTTTTCTGGCCTAAGTGCACTGTCCAGGGGCTCGCAGTCAGAGTAACTGCAGTTTTTTTTTTCTTTTAGAGCCCTCTTAATGTAACAGCTAAAGTAACAGTCTCCTAGCTCTTGAAATGTTTTTTTTGTTTCCTTCTCTTGAAACAAGAGATTCTCAGTGAATATCTTTATTTTTGTGCTCAATCTTAACTGGTGTGCCTTGTGTGCAAAAGGGATGATTTGCTCACCATGTTCATAAAATGAAAAATAACTGTTGATGTAAGGTCTAAAGATGCTGTGGAAGATCTGTGTGACATTTTTGGTGGACTTTGTGTTGATGAAAAGTTGTTAATACAAACTGCAGTTAATGTGTTTCTGGTATGTGCCTAATGCTGTTTATCTCTTTCTGCCACTCATGGACATCCTGGTCAGTTTCTTCTGCTGTTTTGTCATTTCGTTCTTTCATGTAAGAGCAAGCTATGCTTGTTGACAAAAACTGATATTTTGCTCGTATTACTCAGCCTTTTACTGTGTCATTGACAAAAGCTCTACTGTGTACACGAAAAGAGAATCATAAATGAGTGTTTTTTTTTGTCACTTATGGGTGCTACCACCGTGCTTAATATGTACTAAAATTATTATGTTGCTGAAGGTAACAAAGCATGCAACACATGGTGGTTTCATTCATATGATAAGGAATGTTTTTTGATCCATGTGTGTCAGCTAGGATTAAATTCATGTGATAGCATGGGGACTGCTTGTATGAAATTAATCGCGCCTTGCAGTCTGTGTGAAAATTGCAGTGGCCGTTTTATCTATAAATTAAATTAACATAATTGAGAGCACGGTATGCGTATGCAGCTTTTGTGGTACTGGCGGTGCTGCGAAGCCTCAGCGAGTGTGCTACTCATGTGCTCTGTCTTTAAATTATCAACATATTTGCAGTATGCCAGGTCCCTTACTTTGGGCCACGTGGGGGCAAGTCTGATCGTACACAGAGTAGCTCACATACTCGGAGACTCCAGCTCATGCTGCACCAGTGAAGTGAATAAGGCTGACCTTTGCCAGTGCATGCCAATTTAGTAGACCTAATGAGAAAGAAGAGGAGGGGTGCAAAAATGAATGCAATTTGCTGTTTGATTAGTTTTTTTTTGGGGGGGGGGGGGGAGGAGGAGGAGAACTTTAATGGAACAGGAGAGGTCTGCCTGGTTGTTAGCCTGGCATTCTACTCCAGGTGAGGCTGAAAGAAGAGTAGAGAAGAGGATGATGAACAGAAAAGGAAAAGAAAAAAGAAAGGGTGAATGGTGAAATCAAGCGCTTGCGCGCACACGCACACACGCGCGCGCCAAAGAATGTCCACCAAACCCGTGTCTCTTAAAAACTAAAAATGCTTTTGTCCCGTGCACACCCGAAGCCGCGTTCCTCCAAGGTCCAAGGACATGATCCATGTGCGTGGGGCCGACCTGTCAGAGTTTGGGTGGGGGTAGAGACTAGTGCAAAACGTTTATGGGGTGGTATAAGGCAGGCACAATTTCACATTGACGGACACTTAAAACTAAGCTCTTGCAGGCAGTTCAGGAGGGGTGTGATGCTTGGCCATGTCTTCCCTCTTTGTCCAGACTTGGGACATGTGGGATGGCATATTCATGGCCAAGAATGAGATACTGATCAACACTGTTGATGCGCTGCTTTAGGTCACAGTTGCTTTGTGGCAGTTCTTTATGGGCTAGTCGTTGCAAATGCATATGCCATTGCAGATTGTTGCAAAAAAAAAAACTTGTCCTTGCAGTGTGATTCAGTGTATGCTTCTGGTACCTACATTGTTTAAGAATATTAATTTATTGTTTTGCTCTTTCTTCTCCAGCCAACAGCAACAGTGAGGCTGATGCCAGGAGCATTTTCGGGGGGTACGTGACATTTGTTTTGTCTAACAGCACCAAGTACAAGGCAGAGAAAGCAGGCACTGATAGATTGCAGAGACAGTCGAGGATTAACTTGAATGACATTCATTTCAGCAGATGAGCCTCATATGGAGGGCAGCCGGAGCCACCAGTTGGAGTGGCCCTTAGTATTACATGAATACCTGTGGCATGAGGTGAAGCACCGAATCCCTGAGGGCTGAAACACACCTTTTAATGAAGAAACATTGTCAGATCGTGCCTTCATCAAGCCAGTACTAAAAACGGGGCCCAGAACTTGGAAGATGTGACTGAACATGAAACTTCTGTATGCAGCAGTAAGCCTGTAATAATAGTGCTACTGAAAGAATTAATGATGTAAATTGTAATTGAGAGTGGCGGACGTACCAGAATTGGGTTTCTTTACTGTTCAGTAGTTGTTTGTGTATGTAGGTAAATAGTAAGCGCAGGTCAGTTACTTCTGCCGTCATTGTGAAAATGCCACCCATGGAGGTCTGGCCATGGGTTGCATTTTAGTAATTACGGTTGGCTTTGAACAACGAAAATTAAAAACTGTTAAATGCAGCTAAAAAAAAAATTGCGCATTTAACAATATGTGCTTGTCCCACAAATGTGCCAGATATGCATATGCTTTTCAATTAGATGTTAAGCCATTGAGCCTGTAATATGCATAATTTTTGGTCTTTTTTTATAGAGCACCGCTTCTAAATAGCTACCCACTGGAGCCAAAAACTGCTCTTAAAGTTCCGAGATTAACATTTCCTTTAAATGCTGCAGAAGCAGCGCTCTTTTTGGTGCAGTACTTTTTCCCAAATGCATCCTGCAAGCAGGCAAGTCAAACAAAAGTATTGTTTTATGTACTGCATTTTTTGCTCACTACACTCATACCAACAATTATTGCTTTTGGCAATCCATACGGTTGAAACGCAAATATACTTACCTATCCAGTGAGCTAAAAGTTGTCTTTCTCTCATAAGTGGGAGGACCTCAGCGATTGTGCATTGTGAAAAATAGGCAGTGGTGGTGAAAGTGCGGAACCCTTGCCTTAAAAAGTAAAAAATTGAACCAAACTTGAAATTTTCAAAAAGGTTTATTTGAATGAGTTTCTTGGCATTCTGTACATGCATCTTGTGTATAATTAGGGGTTGGACTTTTCGGTTTAAAACGAAAGAAATTATTGACGATATAGCCATTTTTGTTCTTGAGTTGTATCTGACTATAGCTAAGCACTGTTTTCTCACTATTGTCACCCGTTTAGAGCAGTTAGTTAAATAGGTTTATCGACTGCATGTACGACACTGATTTGGAAATATCTATGGCCATCAATAAAAAGTGTCTTGTTTTGGCTACAGGAGCAATTTATCTGTAGTTCCATTGCTGTCATGAATGTGCAGACCACGGGATGCCCCGCCCTCTTATTCAGCCCAGCATGACAACACAACGATAATGTGTCAACCTAGTTCTTAGAAGTAAACGTCCACTTGTGTTCTTGTCTGCCAGCTGTCTTATTAACTTGCATTACTCTTTCAATGACAATAGCAATTCCTTCTACAAGAATACCATCAAGCACTGTCATTTCGACTTTAATTACTGGTAAATAAACTGTTCATGCAGATTAAAATGCCGAGATAGACTCTGAGTAACTTTTGACCACACAGGACTGCCACAGTAAATCATCGAAAATAGTCAGTTATTCATTTGTCGGGAGATATTTGCCTAAAAGGGCAACGAAACTTTCGTTCTAAAAAAGACACTGTAAAAGTAAAAAAATAAAAACTGAAAGGTCCAACACTTGTGTATGCTCTCTCAATGTTCTCTGTGGTGTCCCTCACTGGCATTGTACTGTCGAGTGTGCTGTGTGTGTGCTGCTTCTGTGTTGGGGTGCTCCCTGTGCCGTCCTTCCCCAATGTCGCAATTATGGGTGTGGCAGTCTGTCTTCGGGCTGCTGTATGCCCAGAATGTTCACCAAGCGGCCGGCCACTCATTACCCCGTGCTGCCCACATCGCTGGAGGCAGAGGAGTATAACATGGTGCACCCCAACCGTGGGAAATGTGTCATCTTCAACAATAGGGTGAGTGATGATCGAGGGAGTACTGTTGACATACTTTTTTTCGCTGGAGAAAGACCACTAGTCAGGTGCATTTCTGATTGTGGGTGCAAGCGTGAAATGTTTGCAGTGTGTAGCCTAGTATTCATTGCCGTACCATCATCAGACCTTCAGTGTCTGGTTGCCTTTGTGCAACTAAGCAGGTCGTTGGCAGAGTTGGAATTCATCCAATGTGATGAAAAAAACAAAAACAGATAACATGCTTGGAAAGATAGGTTACAACGAAAAAGAGCGAAAAATACACGTGTGGTACGTGTGGGATGCACGCCACATATCGCATTTTCCACTTTTCTTTTTTGTCCCCTGTCTTTCCAGTGCATATTTTTTTTCTTCATTGTGAAGGACAGCTTTCCATGTGACTGACTTTATTGCATTGAAGTTTCTGCTTCCAAGGCCATTGGTTTGACTGTACTTATTGGAATTTTTTCTAGCACTGATGTGACAGTTCTGATTGGCAGATATCAAGCTTCACTGTGAAGTTTGCTTTTGGTTTTTAAAACTTGCTCATTGTAGCTTGTGAAATGCCACTTGCAAGTGCTTCATGCTTTATGAAAGCTTATTTGTGTTTGTTAAAATAAGGCGCCTAAAAATCTTTAAAGGGGGACGTGGGTTTTGGAGGTGAACGTTTTTATTTTTTTCCGTAGAGCAATGAACTTTGGTGTGCTTATTGGAGAGTCCACTGAATGCTTAAATACGAAATTTCACTGAAATATCTTAAGTGGTTTTTACTTTGTAAATATTTATATGTTTCAATGCTGTACCAAACTTGCAGAAAGCCTTGCGTGACAACAATGCTTGGTCGGAGTCAGCAGATGCTCTTAAGTTTTATGCAAAGGAATGGTTGATACAGTGACATTCTCCAAATACTTTCAGCAGCCTGACATTTTTCAACACTGAATTTTATATCTATGCTTGCATAATGCACTCATTATTGTTACATCAAATTTGTGACAGAATAAGAATAAAAAAAATGAAAACATAAATAAAAATATAAGGACATCACTGCATAAAGAATTTGTCAGGGAACGCAATACAATAAACGGCATAAAAATCCATGAAGCTATTGTCATGCTATACTTTCTGCAAGCAGGGCGGTCAGATAAAAAAAAAAAAACTTATGAGATAACTGCATTTTCACGGAGATTTCAGTCAACTTTTTGTTACCTACGATCCCAAAATCATTTTTTGAAGTTATTTCTGGGTTGTTTTTGGGGAAAAGTTTTTGGGATACAGTCGCCGACCGATTTTTCGGACTCGAAGCGACCTGAAAAATGGTCCGAATAATCGAACAGTCCGAAAAATCTGTGAAGTACAAAAAAATCACTTTATTAAGATGAAATTGGCTTAAAAATGTCACTGATTTTACCTTGCGGAAAATTTCTCTTCCTGGCGACGATTTGCGCCTGTATTTGTGCCAAAGTTGTGCTTTCACTGTACACGCTAGACAGAAAGGTCACCGCATTTAGTTGGAATACTTCCCACGCTTCTTTGACGGACCCGGCGGGCCCATGTTGTCCAAAACCCAAGTGTGCACCACTCCGCTCGTTTAACACACGCAAAGATAAGGTACTTTTCTTTCAAAGCGGCGGAACCGACAGATGCAATCACAAAACGGCGAACAGATGTAACTTCGTGAAGACTGAGCGCCACTCGGTCGATGCGGTCAGAGAAGCCCAAGTGACGAAATGTCAAAGGGCAAACATATGAGACCCGCCGCGGTGGCTCAGTGGTTAGGGCGCTCAGCTACTGATCTGGAGTACCCGGGTTGGAACCCGACTGCCGTGGCTGCGTTTCGATGGAGGCGAAGTGCAAAGGCGCCCATGTGCTGTGTGATGTCAGTGCACGTTAAAGATTCCCAGGTGGTCGAAATTATCCCGGAGCCCTCCATTACGGCACCTCTTTCTTCCTTTCTTCTCTCAGTCCCTCCTCCCTTCCTGCCGAGATGTGAGATAGCTCTTGCACAATTTCCTTCTCCCAACAACCAATTTTCAACGTATGGGACAAGCAATAACTGCCCGCGACAACATCGGCGACAAAAGCAAGTTGACGGCGATGACAATCCGGCTGCCACCTCGAAGTGTCAGAGATCGTAGGGACCTCTACAGGCAACAATGAGGTACTGAAAGTGTGTCAAGCCAAGGCAACGGCAGCGTAAATCTCCACCTCAATCCAAGATGGCGCCTTTTGCGCCGTTGAAAAGCCAACAAGATGGCCGATTTTGGCCCGCAGGTGACTGAAATTAGCCCGAAAAATCGAACTTTCGGACTTTTGAAGTCCGAAATATCCATCGTGAATATGTATGCGCTTCTATGGGGTGACTGACGGTGCCTCATCGAGGTCCGAAATATCCTACAAGTCCGAATTATTGGAGTCCGAATTACCTACTGTGTACCTATTTAGAAAGACCTTATAGATATGAAATCTGGTGTTTTCTAAAATTTGATTTTTTTTCGAGATTTTTCTTGATTTTCATTATATCGCTCGGTGGACTGGTCTTTTTCCTGTCTTGAATGGAAAGAAACTTTTCTTGAGAGGTTTGAAAATATTGCAGGAAGGTTACCAAGGTTACTTGTGAGCCTCACATTTGAAAAGCAGTGATTATAGCTTTGCACAATGAAAGCCTTGTTCATATGCTTCTAACATCTTTGCTAAATAAGGACAGCAACTGGCGGAAAATATAGTCTACATGTATTGCTCAGTCTTAAAATAGGTGATTAAGCCATAGTTTCAGTTATTGAAAGTTTATTTGTCCTAATTTTAGTTCTAGCACTTGAGAAAAACATACTGCACTTGTCGCCTACAGTGTGACAAACTCAGCTCCAGGGCTTGCAGGTGTTATTCCAATTCACATCTCATTAATCTTGAATTTTTTTCATGAGGTGTTGCCATCATACATCATCAGCAGGACCTGCCAAAATTGTGAGCAGGTTTGGGATCTGGGATGAGGCTTGCTTTCTCATTTGCAGCTTGCTTATGCCAGTTTGTGTTCTGGCCTTTTGGATGGCACTTGGCAGGAGTGGCTAACCGTGAGCAGGTCCCCTCTGGGTAAACGTCTTAACTCGCGCTTATAGAACAGGTGTGAACTATTGAGAACTCAATGAAAAGTGAATGCGGTGCGTCTAGCATGATAAGGCAGGGTGCAGACATTAATGGAAGGAGCCATGAAGTATCCACATGTTTGGACTTGCAACTGCTTTAAGTACGTGCAGATAGTGTGATGGTAATGGTGTTGGTAATGCACAACTGGTGTGGTGCTCCTGTGTGGAGACTACTCTTTGCATGTCTGCACCCTAAAGTTGGATACAACTTATGTCTGCAGTGAAGCTTTGCCCACATTTAGGACCGCCGCATAGAATTCCTCCCCGACAGTTGTTAAAACTTTCTTTTTACCTAAGCAAGAAGCTAATCACGAGAAAAAAAAATTGAAAGTTTTAGAACTTTGATGCATCACTTGTCTGATATAGCCAATCATTAAAAAGTTGATTTCGTTTACTATTTTCATCAGCCAGCAGAGTAACACAGTGCGCCGTGGTCCATGGACCAGTGTTATCAACTGCTGTTTTTTTAAGTTGTATCCTACTATAGCAAACCCTGGAAATGCAAGGGCCTCTGTGAATAACTTAGTGAATTATCATTTTTACTGTGACACCATAATTTTTAAATATCTCTGCATAAGAATGGTGACTTTGACATGTGGAAATAATGGCGCATATTGGGACTTACCAGGTAAGAATATAAGGCACGGGAGTCCGTGTCTGTTTCGCCGAGACCAAACTCGTACAAGCTAGAAATAAGAACACAGTTAAGGGCTTGTCAGGAGGGCTGGGCTATCATCATCAGCCTGACTATGCCACTACAGGACAAAGGCCTCTCCCATATCTCTCCAATTAACCCTGTCCTCACATGCTGAGTAAATATTTGATATTTATTTTGCTTTTCATGAAAATTATTGTGTTGTTTACTGTGCTTTTTTTTTTTTTGAGAAACTTTTTGACTACATAATAATAAAGTTCCTATCTCCTCAGGATGTGAAAGCAAAGCCTCTTGCATTTTTACACTGCTCTGCTCTGACTTTGCAGTATTTTGAGCCCCACACGAAGCTGAGTGAACGTCGAGGCACAGACCTGGATGCTGATAATCTCTACTTTCGCTTCCGGGAATTGGGCTTTGAGCCAGTCATTCATGCAAACAAGTCTCGCAAAGACATGCTGGAGGAACTGGAACGACGTAAGTTGAACCACTGATCTTGCATGGTTTTCATGGAAGCAAGAGCCAGTCATGGTGAAAATAATGGCTATGCATTGAATGGTGCTACATATGATTTTCAAGTTCTTCTGCAGTGTATTAGTGCAAAAGTACCCATACGCTCACTAACGCCGGCCAAGAATCTTGTCATTTTTAGATCTTGTGCCATTGCCTAGCAAGAGCGACGCCACGTTAGAAAATTGAAAAAGAAATCGCATTGACATTCATGACTGGGAGTTGGACCCATGGAAGCGCGAACAGATCAGCTTCAAAGGCCGCTGCGCGAGTGCACTGGCTATCACCGCAGCCGAACACACCTCGTCTGCTTCCTTTTGATTGTACTGCTACCAGCTTGTGTAGCACATGCATAAGCTCTCTCATTACCACTTATCCCAACCCAGCAGAACCTTTTCATATGTCCTTGTGTATTGACTGTTTTTTTTAATGGTATTTATGGTTTGAGTGTGTTTTCGGACTGTAGTGCTGTGAGTAGGCTCAGGGAATAGGTGTAGATAATGCTGTTAATAATGTTCTCATCTTTAATTTTTCCACAGCACAGACAGCAAACCATTTGAGAGTAAAAACTGATGTGCATTGTAGCAGTCTTGTTAGCTTTTCTATTTATCTTGTACTATTTCACTTTCTGCATAAATTGCCAGTTTTGAACCATCTGTATAGAATTTTGTATAATCCTTATATTCTTCCTTTAGTGTGAGGTATTCTTGTCAAAAAGGAAGGACGTTAAAGGTGACATGACATGCAGTGGGGAGAGTGTACTAAGGTAGTAGTAGATCATGTCCCTCTGCAGTGTTAGCCTGTTCATTAGGCCTAATTCCTGTCACCTCCTCTCAAAGTGTATGTGCAGACCGTGCAGTGCTGTGGTGTAGCCAGAAAATTTTCTTAGGTGGGGCTCGGTACAGATGAATGGTGAGAATGGGGCGGTGGGGAGGCACTACAGAAAAAAACAACAAAAAAATGAGTAAAAAAAAAGGCTCTGTGGTGCATGTAATAGCAGGCGCTCGGAAGGTTTTCTGGTGTCCGTTTTGTGTCCTTTCAAGAAAGTGATTGGTCCGTGTTACTGGCTGCACAACCATGTGAAAACAGGAGAGGGCCGTGAAGATGCCCTGCCGTAACAAATAAATTTTTCAGAAACGCTTCAGTATAAAGAGGAAAAGCGACAACCTCTCCCTGTTTGCAAACACTGTGACCACAACATGGGTTGTTGTGGGTGTGCCAAAGTTCTGCCTTGATTGGCCAAAGCGTCCTTTCTGATTGAGCCTCTCTGTGGAGCTGCATGTCAAAGAGCTTTGTGATGATGATTTCTTGTGTGCTAGTGATACATTGAGAAGTCAGGCTTATGAGTGCCATGGTAGCTGTCAGATGCATTTGGCACTTCAGGAGAATAATAGAACAAATGACCTGCTTGCATGTTCACTAAAAAATATGTTGAAAGACGTATATGCATGACAAAATTGCTGTGATTACAATTAATGAAGTGCATGCCACAGATCCTGTCAGGTTTTGACCGCTATCATATTGCTGTTTGTATCACTTGCAAGCACATTTTCCCTCTTTTTTATCATCCAAAAAGCCAAAAAAACCAAGTTCGCTGCTTCATTCTGCATAGAATGAATGTGTTGCACTGTGCACCAATGCACTATAGTACCGAGAAAAGTACAGCTTGCTGTCTCTAAACGAGGTCCACTGCATCATGAAACCAGCAGCTGGATTTTTTCGGAAACCAAGCCAGGCCATGCCAATCACACGTGACTGATATGTCACCTGGAACATAGGCCAGAAAAGGTTTCCAGGTGTTGAGACCGGTTCAGTTTGTTCTGCAGGAAAAATTTTTGAGCACGGCAGGTTATTGTCGCGGTTCGTAACAAGGCGTAGGCCCGGGTGTATGAATTTGGCAGCACCCTCCATCCCCCAAGTCTCCACTACCGTACCGGGTGCAGCGCTCAGAGGGACTGCAGGTCTTTCATGTGAGCAAAACCTATCCTGTGGTCGTTCTTCGGATATCACTTTGTATTGATGAGGTCTTTCCGAGAAGCTTGTCATATTGCCAATGCAAGGGCACTGAGCAGATAACCTTCGATAAACCACTTCT
Source organism: Amblyomma americanum (assembly GCF_052857255.1). Classification (NCBI taxonomy): domain Eukaryota; kingdom Metazoa; phylum Arthropoda; class Arachnida; order Ixodida; family Ixodidae; genus Amblyomma; species Amblyomma americanum. The sequence goes on along the minus strand of NC_135497.1, from coordinate 422,541,153 downwards.
TCGGCATTTTCTTTTGACAGGCGATTTTCAAGTTGTGGGAGGAGGAGGGAGGGTCCGAACGTTGAAAATTGGCTGCGGACTAGATGGATGCCTTTCTTTCCAAGTGAATACATTCAAGACCTGCTCACTACTAACCTTTAACATAATTAATGAATAGCTAGGCACAGCCTAGTGGCAGACTGGTTTGATGCCTATGCAATAGGAGAAGGCGGTTGGTTTGAAAAGGAGGGAAAATGTTTCCTGGGACCATAGCGAAAGAGAGCGAGCCTGGAGAACGTGCCATGCAGCAAATAAAGCTGGTGATGCAGCCATTCTGCTTGAGGTCTGCAATTGCGACCTGTTCTTTTTTTTAAGCGAAAGCTTTACTACTCCAGCGAGCGAGCCATTTCGGCTCGTTGTGCACTTCAGCCGTATGCACGTGGCCTGACCTTGAGCCGCCGTTGCCTAGCAACGCCGCAGCCGCGCTCCAACAGATGTGCTCCTCTGGGGTAGAGGGAGAGGAGGTGTCACCTCGCAGGGGGTATATATATATATATATATATATATATATATATATATATATATATATATATATATATATATATATGCGCGCTTCGCCTCAGTGTATTGTAGTTGTCATGGAGAGCGCGAAAGAGATGCAACAGCGACAGAATGAAGCGAGGAAGCGACAACGCGCTCAAGAGACGCCAGAAGAGCGCGCCGCACGACTCGAGAAGTGTCGTAATGAAGATGCGGCTAGAACTTCCTGAAGTTTTGAAATTCAGGTCGAGAGACTTAAGGAAGCAGGCTTCCCTGCCGATGTTCTTGTGGCAGTTGTAGAGGCTCTCAAGACGAAACTGCTAAAAGAAAAACAAGAGCTCCTGTTACGTGATATCACACCAGGTGAACAAAAGAAAAGGAAGTTTGAGGTTATCCCATATGTACACAGGCTCTCCTACAACTTGAAGCGAGTGGCAGCGAAAGTTGGGGTTGACGTCGTGTTTTCTACGCCCCTCAAGATGGCAATGCTATGTGCTTTAGCAGATCGAGAGAGTGAAAGAGAACCAGGTTATGGCACAAAACATAGAAAACCGCACGTCTCATGCGCAACAGATATTGTTTATCAGGTCCCTCTGCGTTGTGGGTCTGCGTAGTGGGTCTGCGTAGATTGGGCAGACGGGCAGGTGTACAAACGTGAGGCTGGGCGAACATGCCTCTTCACTTCGCCAGCAAACTGGGGAACACGTACCATAGCATTGCAAGAAGTGCAATGGTTGTTTTCCTCTGCTTAATCGTACTAAGATTGTAGGGCGTGGTAAAGACCAATTGGCTAGGGAAATCTTGGAAGCCCAGGAAATTTCGATATGCAGGGAAAGCACGTGCATTAGTACCCCATCTGTGTATCTGATGGAGAAGGAATTGAAGTTTTTGAAACGCACTTGAGTTTTCTTAGCACCTTTTATCATCTATCGCTTTTTCTTTTTTTTTCTCTCTTTTTACACACGTTTTAAGATTATCAGTTTTTTTGACCTTGTTTTAAGTCATGCGCATGCGTGTTGTTGCTCTGGAATGGGGCGTGGTTTACCGTCTCATTCTATTCAGTTGTAAGTGTAGCTACCGTCCTGTCTTCGCCCTTCTTCGTCCCGTCCATATGCTACGTTTTTGTTTATAACTTACTAAAATCTACTCCACCTTAGGGGATCCCCTTAAACACTGGACCAACACAAAGTCCTTTGCAGTGCCTGCCTGTTTGACAGGGGTATTAACGATGTATGCACATGTAAGTGTGGTTCTTTTGCCTGATAGAGACTGTTCATTGGTTTCCACATAGAGGCCGTTTACAGGAGATGTTTTGTATGCACTGATGGAATGATGCAGACCTGCAGTATGGACCAGGTGTAACCATTTCACGTATGACATTCTTGCGGGCCCATAAACTGCTCCTCCTTAATCTAGAACAGAGTGTGCAATAGAACAATAAATGTGTAATAGACATGTTCTTTCGGAGCCCCAGCATTTCTTTGAGAACATCTTTAGAATGTTGAAGGTGAGAGAGGCTTTCTTTTGATGCATTTGCATAGTAGAAAAGTGTCCTTTTTGTCAAAGGTTGCACCTAAAGCTTTAGCCGCCACGGTGGCTCAGTGGCTATGGCGCACGGCCGCTGACCCAAAAGACGCGGGTTCGATTTCAGCCGCGGCGGTCGCATTTTGGTGGAGGTCATATGCTAGAGGCCCGCATACTGTGTGCCGTCAGTGCACATTAAAGAATGCCAGGTGGTCAAAATTATTCGGAAGTCCTCCACTATGGCGTCCCTCATAGCCTGAGTCTCTTTTGGGATGTTAAACCCTATAATCCAACCTTAAACTTTATGTTGGTGTTTTACAGGCAGTGTCGCCTTGTTTATATAGAGAATGAGGTTTGGTTGTATGGCTTGTTTTAATGAAAAAATGATTACCGCTGTTTTTTCTGGGGAGAACTTAAACTTATTTTTTCCTTACTAGTCTGCTACGTACCGTATAAACGCGTGTAAGGGCCGCACCCGTGTAAGGGCCGCACCCCGTGTTCCCAAAGGAAATATTTGAAAAAAAAAAAAATCCGTGTAAGGGCCGCACCCAAACTTTCCAGGAAACACGCAAGAATAGCCTTCGAAATACATGCGCACAGGAGCTTCGAGGTGCCGGCCATGGATGGCGCCCGAGGCCGCGGGTCATTATCATCATCTTTTCTTCTGCCGCGAGCTTCTGCTACTGTACTTTCGCTATCCGTATCGGCATCTGTATCGCCAGGTCTAACTTTGTTCTGTTCTGGCTGTCGAAGCATGCGTTTTATGGTGGTTGTGTTAGCGTGGTCGCTCGGCATAGTTGTTGCTCTCGTGCGCTGTCGTTCTTCACTTTTTCATGAACTGCCTCCGAGCATTGTCACTGTTGCACGATGGGCAAGCACCTCAACAGCTACACGGCGGGCTTTAAACTGAAAGTAGTGGAGTTCGCTCTCGAACACGGCAAGCGTGCCGCGGACAGAAAATTTGACGTGGACGAGAAGTGTGTCCGACGGTGGTGCGGACAAAGGGATGCGTTGAAGAATACGAGCTCCAAAAAGCGCGCTTTCCGAGGCAAGCCATGCAAATTTCCTGAGCTAGAAGAAGAGCTGCTATGCTATTCAATGGAAGTGCGGAACAACGGCTACGCGTTGACAACGGACATGCTGCGCGTGAGGGCACAAGCCTTGGCGCGTGCTAAAAGCATACCGCACGAGGACTTCAAGGCTAGTGCCGGCTGGGTACGAAGATTTCTGAAGAGGAAGGGCCTATCATTTCGGCGAAGGACCACGCTGTGCCAGCGGCTGCCCCCCGACTACACCGACAAGGTGCTCAGCTTTCAGAAGTATGTCATCGGTCTGCGTCGTGAGCACAACTATATATTTTCGCAGATAGCGAATGCCGACCAGACCCCCGTGTGGTTCGACTGTCCCGAGAGCTGCACAGTTGAACTGAAAGGAAAGGAGAGTGTTTTCGTGCGGACAACCGGCGTGGAGCGCCAACGGTGTACCGTTATGCTGTGCGTCACCGCGGACGGGCGGAAGCTGCCCCCCTATGTCATCCTGAAAAGAAAAACGATCCCTAAAGGCGTTTTCCCCAAGGGAATTGTAGTTCGCGCCCAAGAAAAGGGCTGGATGGACGATGAGCTTGTGCTCGACTGGGTAAAAAGCGTTTGGGAGAAGTGCCCAGGCGCCATGCTGGCCCGACGATCGCTCCTCGTCTTGGACAGCTTCCGCGGTCACTTGACGGGTAGGGTTAAGGAACGCCTGCGCGGTATCCACACAGACATGGCCGTGATACCGGGCGGCCTCACCGGCATGCTGCAACCCCTGGATGTAAGCTTCAATCGGCCTTTTAAGGTTGAATTTCGAAGGCAATATTCTGAATGGATGGCCAATGGCAATCACGACGAGACGCCGACAGGGCGGCTTAAGAGGGCACCGCTCGTGACTGTGCTTGGATGGACTTTGTCCGCGTGGAATTCCGTGTCGACCGACATTGTAACCCGGAGTTTCAAAGTGACCGGAATTTCAAACAGTTTAGACGAACCGAAGACGACTTTCTGTGGCCTGAACATTTACCTGAACACAGCACCAGCTCGGAGTCTGAAGACTCCGTGAGTGATGCCTGAACGGTAAATAAATGCCGCGCATTCCAGATTGGTTTGCTTTCACTAGAAAAAAAAAAAATTTTTTTTCGAAAATCGCGTGTATGGGCTGCACCCCGAAATTTGCCCCCCGAAGCTGGGAAAAAAAGTGCGGCCCTTACACGCGTTTATACGTAGTTTAATGTAAGTTGTATTTGTCTTCTATGATTTATTATGTTTGAGGAAGTACAGGCTATCTTAGATCGTTTTATTATGTTTGAGGAAGTACAGGCTATCTTAGATCGTTAGCGAAGGCTGATTACATGGCCAACTGAAGTAATATATTTGATGGAGAGTTCATTTTTACTACAAACAGTGTGGCGCTTAGGATACACCCTTGCAGTACATCATTTCCTTTCACAAAACTTTTTGAAAGAGTTGTATCTAGCCATACTTTAAATGTGCGTTTTGAAAGAAAAGAACTCAAAACAGTTTGGTAGCTTGCTGCAAACAAGCCTGCCTCTGCTAGGCTTTGCTATGTAATGGCATAGGCCTTTTTCAGGTAAAGAAAGATGGCAAGAGTGTGCTGTTTGCATACGGAGGCTTCTCATATTGTGCAATCATATCTTATTGGTGTCGGTGCGAATGTGCGATTCTTTGGTGGAGATGAGCTTGTAGAAGCTGTTGTGCAGCAGACAAGTCAAACAGTATGAATGAAAAAGATAAGAACATTCATTTTAGTATTATTTCGTTTATTTCTTGGTTATTGTGCCTCGCCATTTCCTTATCCCCTCTTTTTTTTTTTTCTTGCAGTGGGCAGGCAGGACTACTCCAATGATGACTGCTTTGTCTGCTGCATCCTAACACATGGTGACCGTGATGTCCTATATGCAACTGACGGCAAGTTTCCAGTAGACAATGTGATGGATCCTTTCCGTGGTGATGTCTGCCCCACCCTTCTTGGCAAGCCTAAACTGTTCTTCATTCAGGTGGGCAGCTTTTGGGTTTGTTCAAAACACACTAGAGTAGGGTTGTAGCTGAGACATTCTGCTCTCACTCTCAAAACAGTGTCATTTTGGTTGTGCCAGCTGGAGGGGTCATCATGAGACAGGCGTTGACCTACCCTTGTGTTGCCTCTTACTCTCCTTACACTATGTTTAGGAATTCCCTTAACATTGGACCAATTTAATCTCACTGACTGCTTTACTTGTGCATTTTTTGCTATTGATAGCTGTGACGAACCCTCTTGTTCATCTGACAAAAATTTTGCCATCAACTGGTGTCTGGGATAGGGTGCGGTGGCACTGCTAAATTATGCTCCTTTGAGGGTATCTACTACAGTAGACCCCTTTATATTAAAGTCATTAGAACTAATAAAACTCTCTTCTATATCAGTGTGTTTACTATTAGTTGTTGGTGAAGGCATGGCTCTCAGGATGCTGGCTCTGGCAATTTGGCTACTACTAAACACATAGTGTTGATTAAGAAAAGAAACTCGTAAAAATGCCTTCAATCCTGCTCTTATCATCCCATTATGTGCTAATTATTTATTTTCAGTTGTCACGTTTTTAGTTATCAGGTTTTCTATTTCATCTAAGTCTTGTGGAAGTACAGCATAGGCTGATTACCGTATTTACTCAAATCTAACGCGCACCTTTTTTCCGATATATCGGGTCCAAAAATTGGGTGCGCGTTAGAATCGAGTACGACACTAAATCTCCGATATCATATCGCCATCGGCATTTCAAAATGGCCGCCTCGTACGCACTTCGAGCCTAGCTATGGTGGCTAGAAGGGAGAGGTGTCAGCATCGGCGCGCCGGAGAAGGAGCGAGAATTCATCCAGACGCGGCGGCGCTGCTGTCGGCTCCGAGACGCTCCCCGCGCACGCGCGCGCCCGTAGCAGCCGCTTTCTGTCGCAGCTATTTCAGGATACCGCGCGGATTACAACAAAGGCTAGTTGGCACACTTTTCTGACGGCTCGAAGCAAAGCGTGTATAGGCACTGAAAACCATGTTTGAACTTGCTTCCCTGTATATTCGCTGCGTGCGCCGCTGGCACCCCGAAGCGCTGGAAGATGACGAATCGAATGACTTGCCATGAGTTTGTCACCAAAACAACGTCTGTACAGTTTCGATTTGATGCTGCAGTGTTATCCATGACGTCTCAATTCAAGTAGAAGCATTAGAAACCATACTTGAACGCTTTATTTTGATGACTTCATCGAAAAGCAAGGTCTAGCAAGACATTTATTTTGACACACACAATTAAACGTCAAAAACATCATCAACAGAAAATGAACAGAAAATACGCATCAATGTAGGTGAGAACTGCAAGTTATACAAAAACTGAGCTAAAAAGTAAACAAGGCAAGTAAAAAGAAGTCAATATGCAATGCTAAAATAGGCATACACACATGGCATTGAGATTTGATTGGAAAACACAGATGCAGTCATAAACCAGCTTACAAAAATTGATTTCTACCTGTGTCAAACACAGCCAAATTGTGACATCAAATTTACTAATGGGACCTTTGTAACAATGCGAATAAGACATTAATAAAAAGTCACAACAGAAGACACAATGTGGGTAATGTACAATACCATGAAAAAAGAAAACTTTGTTGGCTGTGTTAACATTATGAAAGTTATGTAGTACGTCTCAACTTCAAGAACATTATCTTTTCTCTTTTTTTGGTTGCACGCATTTTCTCCAGCAACAAGAAAATGCATCCTTGTCAATGTGAAGAAGCGAATGATTTGATTCGTCACTTCTACTTTGTGCTGCTCACAGCCGACCATATTTAACCTCTTCACAGACAGGCAAGAGATGAGGTCCATGATGCTATCAGTTTTCAACTTGTTGAAACTGAAGCAGTAAGTAAAAACATCCTCCATAGCTTTGACCAGGTCTGCTAGGGACTCAGACGGGTACAGGAGGCCACCCCTATTAATGTAACGTGCGAGGCACGACTCTGCTGGAAGCAAGCTCGAGTCCTCCGTGTGAAGCAACAGCCTGCTACTTCGTCTTTTTCAACATCTTCCGGGCCACATGACGTAATAAGTGATCCAGGAGTCACTTTTGCGTTCAACGATTTCAGCGTGCTCAGGGAGTGCTTCACATGCCACAATCAATTCATGAACTTCGTTGAGACGTCCCACATCTAGGAGCTCATCCAGCTTATTCTGTAGTTTCATGGGATTAGTGTGAGCGCCCGGACTTAGAAGGAAAGCGCATCTAAGGCGCAGAGTGCAGAAAAACATCTGTGAGCACAGCGGAGCAAGGCCGCCAAGGCACGTGCGCCAAGCAATGCGCATTGACGGTGGAGGAGTGGGGGACGAACACAGGTCGGGAAAAGGCAGGGATCAAGCTGTTTTGTTGCATACCCAACCGGGAAGGGCAGGGTAGGGAGTGGACAAGGTGAAAAAATGCTTGAAACAAACAAAAATGACTATGGCGAAAAAGGACAAAGAAACAAAGCGCGAGGAAACACCAAGAGGGAACCCGAGGAGCAAAATAGAGAAAGTGTTGGGAAACCTCGCCGCTAACCCCCCCCCCTCCCCCCGTTCCCTCGCGCCATGAAATATCCCGGGTAGGAAAAAGAAAGAAAAGAATTCTTTGCAAGGCGGGGCCATGACATAGACATGTGGGAGACATGTGATGTACTCCACCAGACACCATGCCTCCAGCTAACATCGGAGGAAGAAGGGCGAATTTTCCTTGCGGAGCCTACTCGACGAGGCGCGAGAGAGAAAAATCTCAGGGAGGGAAAGGAAGGAGAGGAGCATGGCGGAGTAGCTTGATTGAGATGGCTGTAACTACGCTTTTGATGAGTCTTTTAAAAAAATATTTGCGGCCGCGCCATCCGAGCACGATGCCTCACTACCACAGATTGTAGACAATATTTTCGACCAGAGGGTGGTAAATGGCCCTTTAAGGCACCAGTAGCCGCCCACCATCCCCCCCCCCCCCCCCCCCCCCCCTGCTTAAAAAAAATACACGAATATGCATGACACGACTAATTTTATTTACATATACTGTGCCCCACTTAGTCTTCAACAAAATCTTCCATCTCGATTTTCTACACACGGCTCAACTTTAAATGCTGCTGTGCTTTCCTTCGGGTGAAATCGCGAGACTTGTTGAGACCTTTTACAAAAAAAATGCATTCTGGTCGCAAGGTAAAACCCAGTCATATTTGAGATGAGCTCCTTGAAGTGCTGATCGCATCCAATACTGTTCATGCCTTTCTTGTTCAGAAGAGCAAGCACATCCATGATGCTGTCGTGGTGCAGTTCTGGGTAGAGCAAGCCACCAAAATCTCATGCTTTTGTAAATGTGGCAGCATTCAAATTTTTGCCATCGGGAGCTGGTAACAGAAGCTGATCTATGCACACATGACATTTTGTTTTCAAGATGCACTTTCTTGCAATGTACCGTGCAATATAGTAAGTAAGCCTTGAGTCACTCCTCTGATTGTTATAAGAATGTTCTGTCATAGCTTCTTTGTTGTTAAGAGCTCTTTCTGCTTCATCAAGATTGCCCATGTTGATCAACATATCAATAAGTTTCTGCTGCTTGTGAGAACCTGCCGCCTGGTCCTTGACTGATAGAAGCGAGCTGACCATAACCTCAGGAACATTTGACCCAACGATACTCTTTGCCAGATTGTAATAATTGAGGCAGTTGATGGTTATTAGGAATTGCTGTGGGCTTGGGTGGGCAAGTTCGAGCATATCTCGTCTTGCACCCTGTCGCGTAGCAGTGATTTAGCCGTCGCTTGGGAGGCATCACAGGTGAAGAGTAGGCCAGTAGAGATTTCTCGATAGCAATAACTGCCAGAAGCAAGCACAACGACCAAACCCAGCAAGCTAGGCTCTTCATGTGCGGGCAACGACAGCGCCGCCGCAACTTTCTACACAAGCAGGGGCCGCGGCTAACAATAGAACCGGTCTCCGCTGCTCCATTCAAAACATTCTGGTACAGTCTAGTCTGGTCGTGCCATCACGTGCTTTCAAGTTTTGTCCGATCATTGTGCCCAACAGAGGCCTCTCCTCTCCTCTCCTGCCTTCTGCCTTGCTTTGAACCATGCCGACAACGCTCCCCCACCCCGCCTGTTGCCCCCTTGCGTAATCTGGGGGAAGCACGCTCGTCGCGCCCGCCGGTACCCACGAGCCCGCGCCGGTACGCGGGCCGCGAGGTCTTCCAGAAACTGCACTATATGCGGTGTCTGGTTATGCGCTGCCATGTATTAAGCGGTACGCCAATACATGGAACTCAATGGGAAGCGAAGCAGTTGTCACAAAAGGCCGCATATAATGCGGTCCCGCATTATAAGCGGTTACGTTATAAATGGTCTAAGCTGTATTTGCATGGATATAACACGACTGGCGGTGGGGGAGTTTGATTCTATATGAAGACCAAAGTTTTGCATGAACACAGCGTTGTCGTCTGCAGCCTCGGTGTTATTTAGGAGCTAATAGTTAAAAAACGCGTGCGACACAATTGAGCCTGGCAAACCCGCCCACCCAGTGCTGTTGCGCCTCTTCTTTTTGCCACCACTGACGCGTGCTCCGTACTGCCATGTGGTGTGATTGTTCGCCCTTCTTTTCGCCTGCCCTACTCCTCACTGCACTTTTACTACCTCTCCTTGCCTCACGACCCCAAGGTCTTCAGGAAGTTGGCTTCTCCTCTCAGCCCCGAGCTGGGTGGTTAAGCTATCTCAAAAAGCGCAGTTTTATAACCATTTGCCTCCAACTGTTGGCCTTGCAATTATGCTGTTGCCTGTTTGTGGCTCTGAGAAGTCTTGGACTGCGCTTGCTGCGATGTCACTATTCTGTAGGAAGTAAATTGCCGTGGCCAGGTGATAGCTTTACTATAACCATTTCTTTATAAAATATGTCTTTACTGTGAACAAAAATAAAAGTAAGATATCTGTGGAAGGTGAAATGGGACTGCAGTTTCAATTCACTATGTCAGAATTTTTGCCATATCCGAGTTTACTATAGCGGGGTTATACTGTATTGGACAGCTTCTTTAGCTGTCATGTTTCATTTGAGGATTGGCCTTTGAAAAGAAATGGAATGTAGCTACCAGTAATGTGTATGGTCAGGCCTGCTTATAACTAACAGTACTAACAAACAGTACTAACAAACAGTATAACAAGCAGCACTAACAATCCCTCGGGAAGAGGGGACGCATTGCCGTATGCAATGTGCAGGTGTAGTGGCAAGCCTCCAAACATAGTAAACATTCCATTCCATGTCATTTGGGCTTTATTAAAACTAGCATGAACTGATGTGGGGCGCAGTGAAAGGCATGGCACTAAGCGAGTTCCACACAGATGCCATGCAAAAGCAGGTATTGGTAATTGCGATGGCAGGCAGCAAAGGTGTACGCCCGTCTGCTGTAGGCCAAGAGCCATGCACTTGCGCCTATTTGGCGAAGTGGCTTGCAGGTTTGTTTAGATGAGACTTCGAAGGAATTGGAGATTGGCATACACGGTGAAAAGTAGAGCAACTGAGGGACAAGATACGTCGCATCCGGTGGTTTAATTTAAGCGTGTGATGTGGTCTCCCCTGATATGACTTGCCATGAAGAGAAGTGCTGTGCCCTGTGTTTGAAGGGCAGGAGGGCAGGTAGCATAGTCTACCCAGTGAGTGCCCCGCCCCCCCTTTTCTTTTGTGCTACGAGGTCATTTCCTTGAAGAGACAGACACTGAAGAAAGATGCTGTTACAGAAACGAGAAGCTGTGTGCCAGACTGTTGGATTGCTGTTCAGGAACACTGTGGAGGCTTTTTCTGCATGAAACGGGGACTGCACTGCTGAGAAAAGTCTCTGATTCTACCCCCATCATCAGTACTTATGACTACTTATGTTATAAATTGCATGCCATTTTCACCATGTTGGCTTGAGGGTGTCAGCATAAGCAGCATAACTTTTTGTCAACTCTTTTGCTACCGCCGAAATATGGACGATTTGGAGTGTACTGAAAGAAAATTTTTTTCACAAGAAGTAAAAAATCGAGTGCATATTGCAACACATGAAATTGTAGCTTATTATGTAGTTACACTTGTGAATGAAACAAACAGCAGAGTTGTGTCTGTAAATGTACTTGAACATTTATTAGTCAAAGTGGCAAAAACAGAAAAAGTATACAGAAGAAAAAATTACCTGCTGCACTAAGCGCGAACTTGATTAGAGGAAAACTGGAATGTGCAAACTGGTTTACATGTTTACAGCTGTCATTCCTCCAAGTTTCAGCTCTGAGGAAAAATTGTTGCACTTTCCACAGCCGGTCAAGTCAGCGGTCATTATTGTGGTGCCACTGTGAAAAGCAATCACGTGAAGATGTGAAACAGAGGTAGACTTGACACATGCTGCACATAACGTTTGCTCTTTGTTCATGTTTTGTTCTCCGATAGCAGACCTTGCAGTTCCTTCTTTTTTCCTTTTTTTTTTGGTTGGTGACGAATGGATTCTATGGGAGGATTGGGGGCGTGGACTTCTTCTACTTCACACATACTCTAAGATTTGTTGGATGAGCTGCTTCCTTTAAGGGGGGACACGGCTCTTTGGTACCGAAAATCGGCCCAAAAAATCAGATTTTTAATCTTTTAATTTTTGTGTTCCTCGCACCATTCTGCATCTGTATGCAAATTTTTATCATTATACCCGACGTAATTAAGAAGTTAAGCGATTTAAAAATGCAGTATCACACCCACTGCCCTTTAAATTGTGTACAAACGACACCCAATTTCGATCAAGGCTCTACCGCGGCCATTTTGGTCTCGTTCGAAAGCGCGGGCTTTCGGCTTATTTTTTTCTTTAGAGCAGCAACCCTGTACATGCCGCCTTTGCCAAAAAAACGAAAGAAAAAATAAATAGCGGCGCGCGCTGCTATTGGCCGGTTTAGGCACGTGATCGAAATGGTGTCGTCTGGTAGGTTCCGGCAAGCTAGCCATGGAAAGCGGACGCCCGGCGACGCCATTTTGTCTTTCTGCCGACCACGCTAGTGCAACGCGAGAACCATGCCAGGAGGCGCTAAGAAGTACCGCTCTGTCCACAAGTTCGGGCGAAAGCGTGCAAAAAGAAAAAAACGTGTTAATGACGCGACATTGTTGCATACTGTGCAACAAGCAAGCGCCAGTGGTACGGGATTGCGTGACGGTCACGTTGCGGGCGGTGACGCTTCTCCGTCTCCGCTGGATAACGGCGGTGTTCTTCGTGCCGATTGTAGTCGCGTACGAATTGACACCGCGCCTGTCACTAACAGTGACATAACTCAAGCGAGTGCCCGTGAGCAGTCTACACTTGATCGGCTGAAATCGACGCCGGCGACGGCACGAAAGACCGCGCTGTTCGCCGATGTAAGTGGTGCGTCCGCAGGATCAGACGCAGACGGAACAGCCTCCTATGCAATAATTGACCTCAGTGTTGCAAACGTCCTCTTGGATGCTGTGCGGTGCAAAACGTGTCGCGGATGCGTGAGGTTGATTACCAGCGACCAGAGCTATGGCCTCGCCGTGAAACTGATCGTGCTATGTGACAACTGTGGTGAGATTGTGGCCGAGTGGAACTCGCGGAGGGTTGACGGTGAGAAAAAGTGCAATCCTTTCGAGCTCAATATTCTTGCTAGTCGAGCAATGCTGTCGACCGGTAACGCCCAGACAGCAATGAACGATATCTTTTCGGCGATGGGATTGTCGCGGCGTGGCATGCACGACAAGACGTTTCAACGGCACTTGAAAAACACACTGCAACCTGCTGCTACTCGAGCAGCCGCGGCAGCTATGGCACAGGCCGCGCAGGCAGTGGCGAAGGTATATGACGACTTGTGTTTTGGACACAGGGGAAACATTGCCGTGTGTTACGACGGCACATGGATGACGCGCGGACACTCGTCACATATAGGCGTCGGTGCCGTAGTGGAGCTCTTCACTGGTTATGTGCTCGATTATGTGGTGCTGTCAAACTTTTGTCTGGGCTGCGAAACTGGCCCAAAGCCGAACACTGACGGCTATGAACTCTGGAGATCGCGCCACGAGTGCCAAAAGAACACCAACTGCAAGGCTGGCCAAATGGAGGTAGAGGCAGGCAAAATTCTATTTGAGAGGTCTCTACAGCGCCACAACATGCGCTACACAACGATGTTATGCGATGGGGACAGTCGCACGTTTAATGCCCTTCAGGATGCTAAAATCTATGGCTACATTGAAGTAGTCAAGGAGGATTGCATAAACCATGTGCACAAGCGTATGGGAGCAGCTTTGTGCAACCTCTTGCAGAGGCACAAGGGTGCAGAGGAAGGCTCACAGCTGATCTAGTTGACAAGCTAGCTATATATTATGGCCGAGCGCTAAGGTCAAATGTAGGTAATGTGAATGCTATGCAGCGAGCCGTGATGGCGACATATTACCACATCACGTCTTCTGATGACTGCCCCAATCACACTTTGTGTCCCACTGGTGAGCAGTCTTGGTGCCGCCACAACGCTGCAAAAGCAAAAGAGGAGCCCGAACCGAAGCATAAGTACAGTCTGCCAAGCGATGTGGCTGAAGCTCTTTTGCCCGTGTACAGTCGCTTATCAGAGAAGAGCCTGCTGCAGAGGTGCATTCGGGGGAAGACCCAGAATTCAAACGAGAGCTTCCAGTCGATCATCTTGACCACCCGCCGGCGCCTAACCTAACCGTGCTCCCTCAAAAGCATCGCACGCTCTGTGGGGCTGAGGTCGCTGAAATGCAGGCCAGAGTTTTTGCGAAAACCACGTCGTCGGGTTCGGGAGCGGAATCCATCATAACGCTGGCAAGACGCCGGTGCAAACGTAAACGAAGCGACGGTGGCGACCCCCGATAGATGCCTTCAACGTGCGGCGGCGGTAGCCTTCAACGTGCGGCGGCGGTAGCTTTCATTTCGGCAGCTGCTAGACCGCACCGCTAGCCGCCAAAAATCACGGAGTCTCCGTTTACGTCACGTTTCACGTCACTCCGTTCTGTGTTGTCATAAAAGAGTTCTCCGTGTCGTCATAAGAGTTCTCGAGTTTGAATCGGAGCGGCGGGAAAAAATTTTTCAACTTAGAATCCGAATTTCTTTGAAATAAATGCATCTTTCGCTCCCGGACAAGCGTCAACAAAGCCATGAAATGCCGAACTATCAGATATTGCTAACAAAAAAATTTTGATAGGGTTCTCCTCAGTGTCCCTTTAATATCTCCGGTCCTGTTCTTGCTATTGCTATAATTTTTTTTTGCTAGAAAGGGAACCTTGTGAGTCACATGTGACACCAAGGTAAATGCAATGACCACAAGAAAAAATTTACTGAGAAGGTTATCTGTCTTGGGTACCCAAATGGACCTTTCCTTTCAAAAGTTGCCTATTGCATAACTTAGGCTGAAATCGGCATAAGCCATTAATTTTTGCTTTAGTTCACTTTCCACTAGTTTCTGATCATGTTGACATATCAATCATTGACATAATTTACATGTAGATACTGTGAGATGTTTTTTCTCGTTTTCTCAAAACTGCAATTTTCAGGGTTCTGCAATTTTGGAGGAGCGATATCTCTTAAACTATATGTGCTATAGCTCGCATTCTTGTTTTGTTAGAAAGAAAAACTCTTGGACAGTGCATTAAGACTAAAATATGTTCAGTTATTACACGGCAACATTTACAAAATTAATTATCAATCTTGGTTGCCAACTTGGGCTTTTTGTCACAAATTTTGACTAGGTGTAACTTTGGTTGAAATTCTTCTAGCACATTAATTCTTGTCTTGTTGCACTCTATGATCCTTCTAGATCACTCTGGCAGGTCTATTCTCATCATGCCATAGAGTGTTTAGTAATTAGCCCACCTCCAAATGAGCAACATGAATTCGATGAAATTTTGAAAACTATTTAATCTACAAAAAAACTAATCAGATATTTGAAATCAGCATGCAAAAATATACAAATGGTGCAAGTTGCAACCAGATCCACCCATAAATAAGGAAAAAAGTTCTAAGAGGGGTGTCCCCCCTTAAGCCAGCTGACCAAATTTGGCCTTATGGGCCAGCTCAGGAACATCAGGATTGATGAATTTGCCAATAGCAGCCGTCACTGAATCCTCCGTGTCCGCTATGTGTAGAAAGGCAAGCAAAGCGAAAAACTGATTTCGGAAAATGTTATTTGATGTCTGAAGGCCAGAATAGATGATTCCTGTATTCCAACAGAGATATAGTCGTGGCAGGTTGACAATTCCCATGTGTATGACGATTCCAATGAACTTGTCCAACGGATTCACCTCTTCCCATGAGCCGTCACGCTGAGTGTATGTTTGCCTGTCCAAAAACTTCATCCAAGCATACTTATTAGTGTTTTCGTACAGTCTTCATCACCTCCGCCATGAAGAACATCAAGAAGAAGCCGAGAGGTCGAGGGAATCTCCGAATGTCGCTCTGCAGCGATGCGCCGACATAGACACCTGGCCGTTGTCTCGGTTCAAAAAACGTGACACGACCTTGAGCATTTGGCAAACTGTTTCGGAGATTTGTTGTGAAGGCCCTGAAGCACAAAAATAAACCACTTTCATCAATTACAGACCGCATGCACTGCAGAAAACGTAGAGCGAACGAAAACAAAACTTATGTGTGAATACATGCTGATGTTCCAGGCCCCTGAGATGAAGTCTCGCTGTCGGAACCAAAATCCGACGTTTGTACATCGTTGTCTGATTTATGACCACTGCTTTCGTCGCAAACACCAGAACCGACACCAGCCGAAGCACTTGGTGTCGGATTTCGATATCGAGCAGCGGGTGGCAATGTGGACGCCATGTTTGCTGGCCAACGCTGCTGCGGCCGTTCAGTTTCATTTTTCACGGCGCCCCCTCACGTTCTAAACTGAAAACAAAAGCTGCAATTATGAACTTGTTTCGGTAGAAACAACCTAGATCGCGTAGCGTGTCAAGCGCCGAAATGAATTTTCGGCGGTTTTTTCAAAATGTCGGTCATATATGCCCGGTCGCCTATGGCGCGGTAGCGAAAGAGTTAAGGGGGTACCTTGCTCTTTAAAAAATTAGTTACACAGCCTTTAGGGGACATGTATTTTCGTGTGCTGATTCTAAGTATGCCATTTAATTTCATGTAAAACAAATCCTTGTACACTTATGTAATATGTTATGTAAATTTTTACAGAGAGCTTTGAAGTAATGTTGCTGCAAGAAACTTGCTTAATTGCATGGCATTACTTTTTTGTAGGGGTTTGCGAATATTGAAATTTTCGAATACGAATATGAAGAAAAAATGGCTTCGAATATCGAATCGAATATCGAATATCTGGTCAGCACAAAAATAAATTCTAAAAGATAAACAAGCAAACATTGTTGCTCATATTTTTTTTCAAAATAGTGTATGTCCTTTGCAGCTGATATAAACAAAACTAGGCTGCCTGAGCACCGTATACAAAAAAAAAAAACATGATATGTGCGCAGACATGTATACTACTTAATTTAACAGCGTAACAGTATCCAACCTGTAATGTGGTCAGGCAAAATGAAATCCATAACATGACAAGACTGGAAACAAAAATAACGTGATGGCTTGTAAAACCTCATTAATTCGGAGTTCACAGAACTGACAGAAATGCCCAGGTTATTCGAAGGTCTCTGCAGCTGCCTCACGTGTATCACCCGTTGTGAATGTCGAACTTGTTGCCCGGCACGCAGTTCGTTTCTTCGGCGTAAAGAATGATAGCCATCTTGAATGTAGCCGTTAACGAGTGCCGGTCGATTACTGGACCCAGAGCACAAATGACGAATGACGAAGCACTACATTAAAACTTGTGAAACACGGCCGACAGTTGTCGAATGCGTCGGAGCCAAAGAGAAACTACGCGAGAGCGGCGTCGGCTCTTCCGTCGGCCACCGACACCCCCGGCGCTGCTGTGGTTCCGAGTGGGAGTGCTGCCGCGATTGGAACGGCCGCCCTTCCATCGACTATTGATGCCTCTTGAGTGCCGAGTGCGCAGTTGAAAGTAAAAAGAAAGAGTAGAAAGCGAATGCATTATCGGGCTGCCGCAGCTTATCAGCAGACGCAATCTGTGGCCATGTGTGGGGAGTGGGCCGGTGGCAGTTTGCTGCTTATCGACAGCTACCATCGGCCGCCTCGCGTGGGGTGGGCATGCCAGTTCTGCGCGTTTACATAGCAGCTGCTCAAGGCCAGCACCAAGGGCAATGCGACAGAGCCACGCAGCAAACATGCAACCACGCTGTAGCATGCCTGATATCTCGTTTGTCTCGCCTTTATTTGTGGCTCGATGCTTTCGTTTCGATTTTAAGTCAAGCCTCTCGGATTTTCAAATTTCGAAAAATAGGTCGACTTACAATCGAGTAAATACGGTAGGCTGTCAAAATGTGGGCATGGTGTAAAACTATAATGCAAAGGGACATTCGTGATGTAGCATGTGGGAACGCTGCCTCAGTTGCGACTTAACAGCCGAGGCTGTATTGCATGGATCTGGCTCATGAGAACTTTGCAGCTGGGAAAATTTGGCACACGGGAATGCAACAGTGGGCTTCCATTCAAACCCGGTTATAATGAACAGCATATTTCAATGCAATTTGTTTGGTATATGTAATAATTCGATATACCTGAACCCACTTTTAATGAACTTCAGTAAACTTCGGTACGAAATTCATTATACACGAGGGTGTGAACAGTGGAGTGAGAACACGCCGATGAAAGAAAAACCATGCCACTCATCATGAATGATTTATTTCAAAAATAATTCATTGGCGAGAAATATACACCTATTTGCAGAAGGCAGGAATTTTTGCCTGAACACTGCGTTTAGCTCCATCAATGAGAATTGCATTTTCGACATGCGACATCATTTGGCAGCTGCTCCTCACTCTCCTTGGTAGCGCCAGATACCAGTGCACCTGAAACAGTTTCAGAGTCCAACAGGCTCGCTGTCGCAGTGATGTGATATCATCAACCATGACAAAATCCTTGCAGGCTGCTTCTGTTGCTTGGCGTCTGGAACATCGCAAAGTTCTTTCCACAGTGTGGAAGCGTCACTGTCATCTTGCACTGCGTGCACCACACTCGCAACCTCATGACACAGTCCAGCATGAAAGAAGCAGTTCTGGGCATGAGGCTGCGGCCATCAGTATTCGGGCATTCTTGTGCATTGTCTCTGATGGGCGACTTATTTTTCAAAATGGTGCTTAGCATACTCCTCGGAATCTTGAAATGCTGGGCAATGTCCTACTTTTTTTCGGCACTCTCGACGTGGTGACTAATCTGAAGTTTGTTAGAAAGCAGCAGGGCTTGCCGCTGTTTCGCTGTCATCGTGCAGGATGGAGCGCTGGAAAGCAAGTGTGCAGCAACACAAGCACAGCCAGAGTCGAGAGAGCAGAACGACTGCATGGCTCGCAAGCTCAAAGAAAGAAAGCATTGAGGATGGAGGACGATGTCTGGTAGCATTTGTAGGCTATTGGGCTGCTTTCATCTCCTGAAGCACGCTGATAGGTCCAGAGCTCCTCACACGTACTTGATCATGTGGTAGGCGGCTGCAAAGCGAGTCTGGCTGGTGGCACGGATTTTAAAGGGCTGCTCCTGCTCCTCCTGCGGTTTACAGGATTCACTGAAGTGCGGTCAAGCAGCGTGGTTTCCCAGAAACTACCTGGAGCCTGTTCAACAGTGCGTTGGCGGGTGTTTGGTGACCGATCACTGGCGTTTGGTGACTGATTGCAGTCCGCTCGGTGTTCAGTGTATCCAATGTGTAGTTCGTTATAAAAAATATGATAAAAGAACTTCTTAGTGCTCAGTGTAAAGCATATATTGCTCTATCCGAGTTCGTTATATTCGGATTTGACTTACTGGGCCATCATCACAGAAGGCCTAGCTAAGTTTACTGCAAGACAAAGGTCGCTTGCGGTGGTCTACTACTAGGCACGTGGGAATAGTGAATTCCCGGTTCGAAGCGAAAATGAAGCAAATAATTATTTTGTTCGAATAGTTCCAAACCAAAGCAAATATTTTCGAATTTAAGTGAGTACTTTGCGGATGGAAACTTAGTGGTGGAAAAAGAGGCAATGCATTAGAGATCAATTAGAGACCAAAAGAGGTGGTTTGTGAAGTTCACTAGTTATTTGAAATAATAAATTGAAACAACATAAAGATAACTGCTTTTAAACTTCCATTCAGCAATGTTCAAATGGCAGCAAGCCAAAATACACAAGCCATCATAGTCTCAAGCCCTTGCCACGTGATTCTTCATATGCTGGTCGTTTTTAATATAAGGGGTGTGATAAATTTTTCAGACGATTAATTTTCCAGACCTGCACAGCACTGAGTCACACGTCCCACTGAGTTAGTGTATAACAGCGGCTGAAATTTTGGACTCGTTGCAACTGATTGCTCAATTTTTTCGACCTCACTTGCGTGGCATATGGTCATGTGACTGCATTATGCACACATCATTTGTGCATTGTCCAGACGTTTTCTGGTCCACAAAGAGTCGAACGATGTTTGTGCACGCGCTAGAAGCGGCACGCCAACCTGCACCAGTCTAAGGACGGGATGCACGCGATTTCTGAGATGTGTTCCCAGATGTCCTTGCATAGTTCACCATTGAAATGTTGCGTGTTGCGCTGCTCCGGATGAAGGTGCGTTGTCAGCATGTGCTGGCTGGAGGCGCAAGGAGATGAGAGCATGCCCTCTTTCCTTGCCATATGAGCTGCTGCGCGGCACTGGGTGCACCTGTCCGTGGTGTAGATGTGGAACTCCTCAGAGCCTAGTCTTTTTATCCAAACACGCGAAAAAGTACAGTGGAACCTGATTAAATTGAACTCATTTAGATCAAAATCTTTATATTGAATAATTTCTCAGCACCGTAAAGGCATAATGTGAATTTACTGGGAAATGTATGGCTATATTGTACAAAAATGAGCAGTCACATCTGACAGATCGAACTTAGGACAACATCGGTCGATTCAAGAAGTTGGCTTTCCCTCAACACATCACAGAAGGTTAGCTTTCCTGCATGTACGTGCGGGTGCTATTGGTGCTACACAGCATGCACAGACAAATGATTGCACAGATTTTTCATGACGAAGGCAGCGGGCGCATACCCAGCCAACCAGAATATGCGCTTTTAGTGCGTTGCATCAGTTGTGCCTGTGTCTGCTGCGTTCTTGTGTAGTTCGCACATTCGGTATGTTGTGTTGCCATCGGAAATTTTGCAAGGTTTTCACTATCTGTGTGTGCACGCGATGGCAGCCGCGAAACTGCAGAACATCACCTTTTCCATGAAACTGGAAATTATCAAGCGAGGTGAACAAGGTGAGAAGAAATCTGAAGTTGCTCGCCACCAACCTTGATGGATCAACGAAGCTCTGATCACTCGTGGTCGAAAAAAGCAAGTCTCTGCGATGCTTGCATAACGCGATTTCGATTCTGGTGACCTACAGGTCCAGTCGAGCAGCATGGATAACCCGCAAACTTTTTGCCATAACGATGACTTGATAGGCCAGGATTGCAATGTCTATGCCCACCGCTGCAGTGCTAGTTCCAGCAACATCGCACTTTGCTTCCTGCCGCCAAATGCAGCGTCGGTGCCTAAACCTTTGGACCAGGAAATAATCTGCGTGATGAAACTTGGTTTATGAAACATCTGATATACCGGCCCCTACAGAACCCGAGCATTAGAAAGGACCCAGAAATCTACCTCTTAGGTGCCCTGTCTGTTTTGAGTGGGTTGTGGAATGATGTCCAAAAGAAACTGTACAGATCTGTTTCCGACATTCTGATCTCTGCTTTCCCGGAGAAGATGGAGCAAATTCTTTGCCGGGTGAGCTCAACGAAGCCATCGCGAGTCTGGGATGATTTCTGGAACCTGTTTTCCGTACAGCCAGCCAAAGAAAATTTTGAAGTTTGTTTGAAATAACCGAAAATTCAAATTATCCGAGTTTGGATTATCGCAATTTTACTCTACTGAGTCTAGCTAGATTGAGAGGTTTGGGTCCTAAGGTAGCAGCTATCTCACTTTATCCAGAGCAGATCTTGGATAAGCCACAAAATTAGGTAAAAGCAACAGACATTTAGTGCAACCTCTAGTAAATTCCAGTGACTGTGATGACTGTTACAATCACTTTCTCAGGCAGTGTTATTTCAGTGGGCAAGTACCATTGAAAATTGAGGAAAGTAGTGCAGTAAGTGCTGTCATGAACGCCTCCCACTCAAGGCGTGACGTGCATCAACTTGAAGTACAAACTCTCTGGGTTTCACTCTCTTGCAAACAGTCCCCTCAGTAATGTGAACATGCTCCTCAGAAATGTGCTCAAGTGCACTGGAATTTGTTGCTATATTTGAAGTGAAAAAACATTTTGTTTAACTAAGCAGTAGCTACCTTAATTTCTGAAATTTCTTGGAGCTGAGGCACCCATGGAGAAAATTGCTCCAGTCAGCTCAAACAAGCTTTAACCTGTCTTATCTGCACGAATCCATGGAAAAAGGGAAGAGTTTTGAGTTCAGGAAGGGCCAGAAGGCAGATAATGCACCTTTAGTTTTTCTGCTGTTATTCATCGCTTGGCAAGAAATTCTTTTGGAACCGCACTGCTCACAAGGCCACTTACTCATTCCGAAACATTTCTTTTGATTGATGCTGTGGTGTTTCAGGCTCCTTTCGAATATTGCCTGATGTAATTGTGTAGCACTGAAACTGCAGCGTAGCAGTGCATCTACAGTTTTTCGGGTTGCATGAGAAAGCCTGGCAAAATATAGTGCTGTGTGAGGTGAGTTGCTTTTACTTGAGCCGCTTGACCAAATAAAGTCTTGCTATTTTGATTGTGCAGAATTTTTGCTGCTAACTGTAATGCATTTTACTATGCTTTGCAGGCCTGTCGGGGCGACAGGTTGGATGCAGGCACTCCGGCAGTCTTGGACACTTCCGACTCACCTGGCCAGATTTATCGCATTCCAACGCATGCTGATTTCTTGGCTGCTTACTCCACAGTGCCCGGTAAGCAGGAGTAAAAATGTCGCGAATTGGTAACGCGTCCCCTACTTTCCGAAGGGGAACGTTATCGCGTACAGGTTCGAACAAAACAACAAAGAGATCAGAGAAAACAAAACGAAGCCGTATTTATAATTTAAAGGAAAGAGGCCAATAAGAAACGGAAACGAAAACAAGAAAAACGCACACTCAACACACGTACAACTCTACAGAATAAAGGAAAGAGTTCACCAGGTACTGAGCATCCCAGGTGAAGTGGGGATGTTTTGCAGACAGGGCGAACGCGGGTGGTTGTAGTGGGACGCATCTGAAGGAAGCGGCGGAAGGGAGCCAGCTGGTAGTAGGAGCGGAGAGGAACACAGGGAGACGCCGCTGGTCTCCCGTCAACAGCCGCAGGAACTTGGCAGCAGCAGGAATTGCGTAGCCAGGTCCCGTCAACGGCATCATGAAACGCCAGAGGCTTAAAGCGGTCTATCCAAGAGTGCCTTTCGGCAGCGCAGACCCTCAGTCACCTCCACATATGCAAAGAATGCAGGAGGCTTGCGTCAGTGATCCAAGGGAGGTCACTGCAGCACGGACCCAACATCCGACGGCTGCCACTGCCTTGCTTGAATGACCCGATCTCCGCTGCGCTGTCTTCCTTTACCTTTACACCTTGGTTTTCGGACACGTCAGCTCTCCGCTCCTCATGCTCGCCACGCTCTTCGTCGCCGTCGCCTCGCACACACCATTCACACGCGCAACGCTGGGCTGGCACGCGCAAGGCTCTGCTGTTTGATGCACCACTGTTGACGCACCGCGTTCAAAAATCCGACTATTTCTTGTGCACATCACAAAAAGGTCATGCAGTTGGCATTGCTGCTGCAGCCTGTTACGGTGCTAGCCTAGTTGAGAACATGTGTCAGATTCCAGCAGATTCCTGTGCTAAAAGGATGCCAGACATTGTGCCCAGTGCTTGAGTTGTGAGCCTTTGGTATCTAACTGGGCTCTCGCTGCGTGTGCATGAGCTGTCAGTGCTGTGAACTTGTGGTCTGTGCATTACTTGAGCTGTGCACTGAGTACAGTCCACACTTTTACTAAACCCGAGTGTTCAAGCTGGCAGGTTCTGGCTGAAGACAGCACCAGTCCTAATGCTCGCCATAATTTGCTGTCCAGCCAAATCTGCAGGTGAGAATGTGGAGCAACCACAAGGCAGTATTACGGGTTGGGGGGGGCGGGGGGGGAAAGCTGTCTACCCTTATTGGAGTGCTGCATCTTAACCATTTTAGAAACTGTTGATTTTAATATTAACTGTAAGTTCTTTAGTTT
Organism: Amblyomma americanum; assembly: GCF_052857255.1. Classification (NCBI taxonomy): domain Eukaryota; kingdom Metazoa; phylum Arthropoda; class Arachnida; order Ixodida; family Ixodidae; genus Amblyomma; species Amblyomma americanum. The sequence continues at coordinate 422,517,748 of NC_135497.1, read as the reverse complement.
TGTCAAGGAGATTTTTGGGCATTCTGCCTTCCTCATTGACCAAGCATGTATCCTAATAGGGGAGTAAAGTCTAACAGGTCAGGCTGTACTGTCAGGGTACCCTTTGGGAACTTTCTTGCTGTGTCTCATTGCACAAAATTTCATTTTTCATCTTAATGTTACGAATTCGTTCCCACATTTAACCCATATACGGGGTGTTTCGTCTAAGACTTTACACAATTTTTAAAATAGGCTTTTTTAGTTAGTAGAGCGCTTTTTTCGGCATAGCATTGCAAGCGGTGTAGTGCATCAGAACACAGCTAAGACGTGCTATCTAGCAGGCTAGTTAACTAATATTGGATAGTTAATATTTGAACTATTACTCTTAGGCTCCTTAATTATTTAGAGGCGTGTAGCCCACTGTAAGTAATATGCATATCAGTTTTTAGAATTTTGAAAACACGGTTATCTTCGACGCTGTAGCCGAACAAATTTTGGCTACATCGCGCCAAAATACATGTGCTTTTGACGAGCTTGCAGGTAAAGCAACCTCTGCAGTGCATGTAACTCGTCAAAATAGCCAAAATTTGTTGGGCCACAGCACCGAGGGTAACCGCATTTTCGAAATCATAAAAACTGATATGGATATCACTTACGGTTGGGTACATGCCTGTTCAGTAATTAAGGACCCTAATATTAATAGTTAAAAGGTTAACTATTCAATGAGCTAACTAGCCTGCTAGTTAGCCCCTTTTAGCTGTATTCTGATGTACTACACCGCTGTCAATGTAGTGCCGAAAAAGGTGCTCTTCTAACTTAAAAAGTCTATTTTTAGAAAGTGTGTAAAATTTTAGGTGAAACATCCTGTATGCCTAGCACCCTACATGTTGGACCTCGCTTTTTTGGACAGCAACTCTAATAGGTTATTGTGTAAAACCCTGCACCTGCTAATTTCGGTTCAAGAGGGTCTAAACTTCTGTGCAAGACTTGTGTTGTGTGGGTTCAGTTTTGTGCGTTGTGTGCATTCAGAAATATCCGCCAGTCTTCTCTGGATGTTTGACTCCATAAACGACATTGTAATTCTGAAAAAAAAAAACAAATAATTTTTGCGCATTGTCATAAGGAAACCACTGCGTGTGATGAGAAACGTGATTTTAAAGTCAATGTCAGATGCTTGAAGCTTTACCGCACATAACAGTTAGCGTATTTGCTTAGTATCCTACATTGTAGGATGGCTGAAATTCGGTGTTGAGAAAGATATTTCCACCAATAAAAGGATAATTCTGAATTGTCAAGTGAAATAAACATTTTATATAGAAAAATTTTGCAACTTTTTCGAACTTCTGAAGTTTCAGCATATATGAGTCAACTGCATCTTGGGAAATACTGGCCTTTGCAACTGTTGGCAACTGAGAGGTTGCCTTGGTTGGTGAAGGGAAAGGCACCCAGAACTGGAGCTAAGTGGTGCAAAAACAAACTGAAACAAAAAGGCCCTAGGGTAGTCCGTGCTTCTTGTGAGGACTTTGTTGTAATGGACACATTGCTGCTGCTTCTGGCAAGGAACAGACTACAAGATGCTCTCAAGAGCTTGCACCACAGTATTTGCTGAGCACAGTGGTGGTCACTAGGCTGACTTGGGCTTTCCGGCCATCGAAATCAGAACAGTTATTACTGCGGAGAGCAGTGCACATCATCAGAAAAATTATTTTTATGAACATGGCTAAATGTGACTGAAGGTTAGCACTTTGGGTTGATAAAGTTGTGTTCTGGTAGTTAGTGACTTCAAATGGAACCAGCACTTAATGTGCCACGTTCATCCTGCTGTGACAATATTTTTTCATGTGGTGGAGGAGGCATCGATGAAGAATGCTTTAAGAAGCAGCCCCACAGGCTGGCTCTACTAGTGTGAGGAGTAGCACAGTGCTCAACCACTTGTAATGTAGGGGTTGACACTGAGGCATTATGTGACAGAATACCTTAGCATGAACTGCAATGGTCTGCTGTCAGGTCGGAACATTGCTGTAGCTTACAGTTATCATTAACTTCATAAGAGAATGTAGCACATCAGAAAATCAAAACTGAAGTCATATCAATGGGAGCCATGGTGAAAGCACCAGGTTGAGCAAGAGGGACACTTGTCTACTATCACAGCATTTCAGAATGTAGCTTAAAACCTTGCATTACTGCGAGTCCTATTTTTGTGTATGGAAGTTAAACATAAGTTGTTCAGCTGGACATTGCAGTCAAATTCTAGTAACTTCAACTTGAAAGTGGCTGAAACTTTGTTCAGATTACTTGGGGTTTGAATTATAGGGAGCCTCATTTGCACAAGAGGCTGATGTAGTACATTGCACAGGTAAAAGCATTGGAAATTCATCAATGCATGCCAGGCCAGTACACGTGTGTGTGGCCACTCAGCACGGAGGGCAAGTGGCAGACCTGCACTGACCTCTGACATGCGCGGGTGCCACACCAGTGCTTAACGTCATTAAAAGTGCCATGACTATGAAGAAAGAAAAGCACAACTTCCCTGTTCAGCATTATAAACAGTGCATATCATTCAGGCTTTAGCTTATTCCGGTTATGCTTAGTGTGGCTTTCAACTGCTGCTGTTACACATGGAAGCCTTGCTACTGCCTGAAAGGCAAAGTATCAAAGGTATCGAAGCAAATGATAACGTTCTGTGGAGAATATGTGCGCAAGTCTGTGAAGTGTGCTGCACACAGTGAATGGCGTAGGAATCCAAAGATCAAACTGAAAAAACATAACAGTAATGAAACATCTGGAGCATCGCTTTCTGCCTAACTTCTTTACTTCGAGGTGGAAAAGTATGGGGAGTAACAACACAGTAAAACATCATTTATTCGGCCTCTGTTAATTCAGGGATTTGGATAATTCGGACTGGCGCTGAAGTTCCTCCAAATGCTTGTGTAAGTCTATGGCGTTAGAAGTTCGTTTATTCAGACATCCTGTGGCTGGCATTGGTTAATTTGGACAGGCTCCTGAAGTTTCGCTGTGTCGGAGTATGACCAGCTCAATGGGTGATCAGCCAAATATTCGTCGTCAAGACTGAACCGTATATTACATTGTTTCCCTCACCCCTCTGACATGCGCACAACAGCAGGCGTGTTGACGATCAGTAGGCCCCCGTCGATAGGCTGAGTGTCCAGCCACGTAATTTAGTTTTCGAAGCTTTACCACCAGCCTGCAGCCACGGCTAGTGGCCACGCATGCATCATTTGGTATGATGATTGTGTCATCTGTTATCATGTTTTGCTTTTTTTTTTTTTCGAAGGCGTCTTGCCACTCTGATACCATTGCATGCTTGCCTCGATTTCGTGCGCGTGGTATTTCTGCTCTTGCAGCGGATTGAATGTCTGTGCTCGCCATGTGCTGTTCGCTGTTTGTGCTGTGCAGTCTCGTCAGATGCAACGCCACATGCAAAAAAGCTCCAGCACTACCACGTCACATGCTGAAAAAAGTCGCGTAGTTACGGGGAAGTTCTGCTTCCAACACTCTTGATATTGTGCAGGAATTAAAGCATTTGACGGAACTGCAAAAAATCGTCATTGTCTAGTAGTTTTCATCTTAAAAGGGGATAACAATTGCACAGGTTTCACCAAATAAATTTTCCTTTTATGCATACTGTTTTTCGCAGGTTTGGGGTGCCATTTATAATTCGACATTTGGATAAATCTGACATTTTTTTCATTCCCTTGAAGTCCAAATTATTGAGGTTTTACTGTACCTGTTTAGTATGGTTCACTTCAAGCCTTCTGTGAAGTCTTTATGGGATCTAAAAGGTAACCTTCGTGCTTTCAGGGTTGCAGTGTTACTTGCTTGCACTTATTTTTGTCTTGAAAAAATACGTAACAAGAAATGGTTTCATACGTAAGAGTCTTCATTACTGGTGGTAAATGTTCGTTATTGCTCATCTAAATTTCTATTTCAAATGAAGGTACGAACTCTTGGCATCCAAAGAACTGTTCTGTAGTCACATTGCTGCTTCGCTTGTGAGATAAAATTCTGTTTTGAGTTTTCAATGTAGCAGCATTTGGTTTCTCATTTGTGCAGGCTTCTACTCGTGGCGCAACACAACACAGGGTTCCTGGTTCGTACAGGGTCTGTGCTCAGTGCTTCAGGAGCGAGCACGGTCTGCAGACCTGCTGTCCATGCTTACTGTGGTCTGTCGTCGTGTTGCTCTATACTATGAATCGTGTGTGCCTGGCGACCCTGCCATGGACCGCAAGAAGCAAGTGCCTTCCATCACCTCCACTCTGACGCGACTAGTGTACTTTGGGCGGCGCAGCTGAAGAGGCTGCTGTCATCCTGCCTGTGTGTTTTGTGCATGCTTGTCAGTCCTCCCATTTTTGCCTTCAAGGAGAGACCAAACTTGCGTGCATGTGAGACAGTGGGTCTTTTCAATTTGCCTGCACTGGCTGAACTAGTCACCTGCAGCTTTAGTACGGTGCAGTGACCTGGGATATACAAGAAATTTTTTTTAGCTCCCTTAGTGTCGCACCATAGTCTCATGGTATGAAGCTATGCACATAAATATGCTTTTCTTCCTGTGTGTGCTCAGAGTATTGCCATAAATTTAAGTCTACATGGATTTGTGACTCTGAGTCGTGGCCTTTGGGTATGGTGAGATGTGCCTGGCTATTATCATAAAAAGGTGAAATATTCATGTAGTTTAGCTTTATGCAGTATGCAATCTTGGGCATGTGTGAATGGCATGTAACTCTTTTCTTTTTTTTTTTTAATTCTATGACTTTACAGTGCTGCGATTTTGCTCAACTGTTCCGAGGCTTTGCTCATTTAAGCAAAGATTAGGAAGTTGCGACTGCTCCGTGTAAAGACACTTGTGGAAGAGTAGTTCTTGTGCCCATGCCAGCAGGCATGCGTGCTCCAGAATTTGGCTTTGTTATTATCCCCATGTGCCTTGCAAGAGTGCGTTCCATTATGAATGCATGAATTGTGATTTTTTTATTTGGAAGTGAATGTTCTAAAAAGTACTATTCCAACTTCCTGAATAGTACTGTTAAGTTCAGGGCGGGCCGTCACGGTGGCTGAGCGGTTATGGTGCTCGGCTGCTGGTCCGAAAGACGCGGGTTCGATCCCGGCCGCGGCGGTCGAATTTCGATGGAGGCGAAATTCTAGAGGCCCGTGTGCTGTGCGATGTCAGTGCACGTTAAAGAACCCCAGGTGGTCGAAATTTCCGGAGCCCTTCACTACGGCGTCTCTCATAGCCCGAGTCACTTTGGGACATTAAACCCCCATAAACCATAAACTAGTTCAGGGCGGAGTCAAATACAGCATTATTTTAATTCATTATATTCAAAAGTTTTTAATGTTCACATAACTATGCACTGTGGACTGTTCAGTGGAATGTTGACCCTCTGGCATTGCACATGCTTATTACTTAAGCCTGTAGTGATGAAAATGGTATATTATGGCATGCCAGCCATATCTGGCTGCAGTGCATTCGATAAGACCTGTCATTCTGTGTTGCATGAAATTTTTTTACTTGCTGTGTAGATTTACATTACCAGTGCAGTGGATATAACAAAATCGAGAAAAGTCCTCAATTGTTTCTTTATAGGAAGGATTTGGTTACACCCAGTTTTTGCATGAAAACTTGGAAGGCTTGTGCAGAAAGGAAGCCAAAATGAAAAATAAATGTAGATGACAAGGGCGTATCAAACATTCACAGTAAACCCTCGTTACCTAAAATCATTAAAAATGAAGAGGTATTTCGTGATCGCGTTGGCAGCAGCCGCCACTGTCTCCACCACGGACCACACGACGTAAGCACGACACCACTACACATCGGGCAAGGAGAGTCGGAAGCACTTGCATCTTTCCACATGCTCGTCACTTGTAAAAAAAGAAAAAGGAAGGAAGAAAAAAAGTCTTGGTCTGTTTGTCCATTGTTTCCGGTGCGCACCCTCCGTCCCCACTCCCGCCACGTCTGCTGTGAATTGCGCAACCAACTGACTGGTGGCGATGGGTGTGCACTACTCGTTCTGTTGTTTTGTGCTGCATTTGTACATAACTGTTGTAGTGCTGCTTGGTGTGTTGCAAAAAATGCAAAAGCTATTGCGACAGCTGCGTTAGCTGTGGAGAGGCGCTGAAGACACTGGAGCACAGCGTGTTGTATCAACTGCATTCACTCATTGCAGTCATAGACGTTCCTCTCATGGCAGTTTGTTGGCAGTCTGTGTTTTATTTTAGGAAACTTTCGTGTGATTTATCCAAATTTCAAGGAACACAGCACTAGTTAATGGATAGTCGGCGTGGAGAGTTCGTTATATATCAGGGCCAACCGCCGCAACACCTTCATTAAATGGAGTTCACTAATATACACGCTTCAGTGGGTGGCATTGGGGAATTGAGAAACTTTGTAATATTGAGCAATTCGGTATGTAGAGCTTTGTGACATCCAGGTTTAACTGCAGTAACTGCTTTATTTTACCTTGGTGTCATTGCAGGCCATGTGGAGTGGAAAGCTTCATTGCATATGTGTGACTTAAAGAAGTATCGCTTTTTGAGTTGCTGTGTAATGGTGGTTGATTTTATGCTTGCTTTTCATTTGTTATGTCACTTTTTGCCACCAGATCCAGGTATGAATACCTTACCAAATTTTAGAGCCTCTTTTTTTTATGCATGCTTAAGCACCTTTTGAGTTCACTGCCCCAGGATAGTGCCATCAGTGCATGCGAATAGAATTCCCTACAGGTTAGCACTTAAAAGCCTTTAGAGCCCAGAAAATGACAGCGCTGTAAGCTGTGTGGAAAGGAAAAACGACTATGAAGAGTAGCTTACAGTTAAAAATTTAGACCTCCTTGCTCAAGGTTGAAGTGTGTAAGTGTAATCTCCCACAGCAAGCAATACAGAAAACATAAAAGCAAAGCATGAAAGCAATTAATTCTGAACAATGATTACACTATTGCTCATGCTCACAAGTTTAGCTGGGCACCACAAAACCTGGAGCTGCAGGTTATGAACTTGGAGTAGATTTAAACACCAAGTTGATCAATCATCATCATCATATGTAGCCCTTTCTTTTATTTCGAAAATTTTCAGGAGGCATTCTCTCATGTACCACATTGCCTAATTTTGCATGTGCTAAAGAAGGAACTTTCATACCTCTGGCACAGCACACAACTGTTTGCACAGAATTAGTAAGACAGCGAATGGGAGCATGGTTCCCATCAGTCTAAAATGCTCTGCAGTGACAGCCCATGTTACGGGAGAATACGCGTTCATGTCAGAATGTGAAGCTGCATTCTGGGCACTTGAAGTTGCCCGCAATGTGCACCACTAAAGATGCACAGAAGCAATATTCCTTCCAAAGGAAAGCAACCCAGCTGAAAAAGTCCATTGGTCCCAATTGGAATTCCAACCGGTATTAAGTGGAACCAATTGGTGTCACTAGGTTTTAATTGGTAGCAGCTTGTCCAACTGGTCTTCCAAGTGGCATTAACTGGAACCAATTGCAGTTATTGGGTTCTAATTGCCAGCAGCTTATCCTGCTGGTTTTGCCAACTGATGTTATCTGGAACCAGTTGGAGTCACTCGGACCCATTTGGCTGCAGCTTGTCCAACTGGATAAATTCAATTGATTCTTGAGATTCCAATTGGACATTCCAGTAGGTTACAGAGGTGTCAAGTGCTGGGTGTCACAGCTGCATTTTGCTCATTATTGACATACAACAGTGAACTAAAGAGGTTTCTGTTAAAAATATATTAGCAGCTTTGCCTGCTGAATTGTTTTCATCATTTCCACCATCACCGCGAGCATGAGTAAATGAAATAATTTTGCTCAACGGACAAACGTCACTGGCTCCAGCAGGAGGGTTTCATTAATGGAGTATATAAGTGGAAGCAAAAGTGTGTTCTGTGGATATGTATTGAGCTTATGTGCCTTAAACATCACTGGCTCCAGCAGGAGGGTTCCATTAATGGAATATATAAGTAGAAGCAAAAGTGTGTTCTGTGGATATGTATTGAGCTTATGTTCCTTGTGTGTGATGCTTTTGTGATGGTTTGTTTGGCTTCACTTCCTTAACAGTGTGCAATCCTCATAATTTCAATTTCCTAGTAAAATGTTGGCAGAATGTTCCCCAGTGGTCCTGGGAAGAAATCTAATTGGTTCCAGTTGAAACCAATTGATTTTTGACACCCCTGAAACCAATTGGAACCACGTCCAATTGGTGTCCGAAAACCTAACTGGTCCCAAGTGGAAAAATTCCAATTGGAACCAATGGACTTTTTCAGCTGGGAAAGCTTTCACCACACAAGAAACAGGAAAATGCCTTTCTCACTTCACCCTAATGTAAACATGCCAATTTCATGATGCTGGCTTTTACTGCATCTTAACTTCATGTGGTTTGGAGTGTCAAAAATTGCCAAGTTAGTGTTGGTGCTACAAAGCTGCATTCGTATAGTCATTGTGTGCAGCTTGAAAAACAGTCGTGATTTTAAGGTTATCGCTTTTGTTTTGGCCAAACAGGACCAATAAGTTTTTTCTGGTGTGATGGTCACTTTTTCTCCAATGAATATGACGATGCAGGATACAGGAACCAGATAATTAGCTGAGCTAATGTATTTCATTCAGCTTTTGTGGAAAAGTAAATTGCGTCAGACAGCACAACAGCTTTGAAGTTACCATTTCCAGGGCTTTTGAAGACTGGAAATATCTCAGTAACTTGTAGAAGTGTTGTATGAAATAGTGGATAGAGTGGCTGTCTACCCATTCACACTTGGCTTCAACTTTTATAGATTGCATGTAACTAGTAAGACAGGTAATGTAACTGGTTTTTTTGCGGTGCCTTTGGTTATGGACATGGATGCTGCTTTGGCTGCCTGTCCCATTCCCAAAACTTTGTTCCCATGTGCACAACACTTGGCTTAAATATACTTCCCATAGCCAAGAGGAATCACACTGATATGTAACCAAGCTGCATTTGTGAAGCCTTGCCAAAAATGCAGGTTGTACAGAGAGGACTTTTGGTACTTCAGCTTGTATAGAGTGCATGTGTTTGTGCTAACTGCTGTGTGGTGGCTATTGTAGTCTGATTAATCATGTGAGCTGTTGCGTTAGGCTCATGCTACAACTGTGGCAGTTGGAAGCTGGTTATACAGTGGAACCCCATTCATGCGTTTTTCACCGGACCGGGGAAAAAAAACGTAACAGCCGGGAAAATGCAACAGTGAGGAAAGCTCTGAAAATGATTGAAAAAAGTGCAGTTTCAACTATAGACAATTTATTTCCAGAGAGTGCGCTTAGGACTTACAAAAGTCCAGAATGGTGGCTTGCCGTTTCTGCCACGAGCCTGCTTTGCTTTCGGGCCGAAGAGCGCGGCATTCCCCTCTATCTCGGCACGCTTCGAGGCGATGCTGTTAAGCGTCGAGGGTGGGAGACCAAGGTCCTTGGCAATGTCGACTCTCTTCCGCACGCCATCTAAGCACAAGTTCGACGTTCACGAGGCTTAATGCACAATGACGATAGCACGATAGAAGAGGAGTCGACCCGTCCAGCAACCATGCGGCGATCATAAAAGTGAGAGCATTGTTCACGAACGGCCACCTAGTGGCGGCCTCTCGAACTGGCGTGCGGCTTCTTGCAGCCAGTTCCATAGCCAAGCCCGGCCAAAACTCGCCAAAAGCCAAAATGGCGGTTGGAGCGCGTTGCCTACTTCAGCCCAGGCGTGTTTGGGGTGCTAAGTTGCGACGTATCGTGCGGGAACGTTTTCACAGCTACTACGTAACAGTGGGGTTCCTTATACATTGGATCCTATGGAAGCTATGCCGGGACCAGATGAAAACGACGTAGCAGGCGGGAAAACGCAGCAGTGAGGAACGTAACAGCGGGGCTCTACTGTAACTGCACATCTATTGTATTAGAGCAAGCATGTTGCTATTGCAAAGAGAGTTTGAGGTCTGTTGTGAGTGATTTCTCTTATAAGTTTCTGAGCAATACTGCTAAAATTAGCGTATACTATTGCTGCAATAAGTCGACTTCGAATATAAGTTGACCCTCCAAATCGTAGCCCTCGCTGATGAAAAAAAGTTGCCTCTAAATATAAGTTGATGTTTGTGCCCCTCTTCCGTCGGATGGCGTTGCAGCGAGTGCACGCTCAAAGCAAAAAAGCTCGTAATTATGCAAGCACAAGGCCAGCAGTAGGAGGGAGATGGAGATCAAAGGCAATGAAACGGTGCCCCATTCTGCCTTCCATACTTACGTAAAGCCAGCTAACGGCAGACCAAACTGTCAATGGTCCTGTAGTTTCGGATTCCAGCGCTGTCTACCACTTGTCAGTGAAAATGATCGTCAGTGATAGCGAGCCAGGTGAATGGCACGGTTTAAATTTTCGTAGGAGAATCGATTCTTGCTTGAATCAGCATTTTTTTTTTATGCATTGAGCTGCATGTATCCTGGCAAGAATGGGCTCCGTGTATCATCAGCTTATACATGGCAGTACATGGTAGTTTCTGTTGCCTCTTATTCTGTACTCTAGTTTGTATTGTACTGTCAGCAGTATGTCTTCATGCCAAGGCTCCCATGTCTCTGTGGGCCTCTTAGTTTTTGCTGTTGAGCATTTTAGGTTGTGCTTGAAAGTGTTGAATTCTTGTGCTTTTCAGTTTTTCTGTTGCCTATCTGTATAGAGAAATGTGTGGTGAAATATGTTTAACTCGTTAATAGGCCTTTTTTTTTCAAAAGTGGTACCAAAATGGTCATTTAGTACCTGTGCTGCCATCTGTTGGCAAACCAAAAAAGTGCTTAGCCCAGGTCTTACACACCTTAAACCAGACACAGAGTGCCAGAAAACACACAAGCTGGATTCGTCATGAGCCAGAAATGACAGTCTGCTTATGACTAGCCTTGCTTGTCTAAGTCCGCTAGGGGGTAATTGGAGCTCATCAAAGTGTTCTGCACGCTATTGCCCTGAATGAATTGTGCCAGGAATCGCTATTGCCCTCAATGAATTGTGCCAGGAATATGAGACAGTGCCTCTGTGTGCCCTAGCTTTTAGGTGCACTAAAGAATGCTTTTTGAGATGGTCTTATACAAAAACGATGAGTTTCTACTATTTTAAGCTGCAGGGGTGATAATTGTTTGCACTTTTGTTCTCACATATCAAGCTGGTTGTGTGTAGTCTTCAAGGGACAGAGTTAACAATGTCACATCTAGTCTTTGCAGTTTTCTAAATTACTGAAATTGCTATTAGACATGCTACAGAATTGAAGCCTGTATTTTCATTTTTTTAAATAGAGGGCATTTTTGAAATCATCTGCAGTTTCTATAGCGGTATGAAAATTCCAGGAAATAAAAAGGCGTGAGACAGAGGAATAGGCACCTTTTCAAGGTACTTCCCTGTCTTGTTTCTCCTTAGTGCGTCTTGGAGGAACATGTGGGAGGAACATTCATCTGTGGCAGCCACAAGTCTGTTGCACTGTTAGCATGCGCAAGATGAGTGCTGCTTTGCTTTTTTGCTATAGTGTGTGGGCTTTATTCGTTTTGTAATGACTGCGAATATAAACTGTGAAGAAATCTTTCTCTGTGCCTGCATCTGCATAGATGGCTGCACAGCGTAAAACACAACAGAAAATGTAGTGCTGCTGGTGGGATGGGGTAGGCAAACAACGAAAAGAGTAGGCACCCATCAGGCATGCTGTACTTTAGCCGAGGAACTTTGGTTGTCTAGAATTTTACAGACTAGGCATGATAATGGTTAAATTAGTTTGGTAGGTTTTCGGAGAAACTGCTCAATGTGTGCATTACCACTGCAATGCTCACATGTTCCCTCCCAAAATTAAGTTGCACCCTAGATGTGCAGTAGCTTCTTATATGCATTGCGAACCTGGAGCATTCTTGATTTCTGTGCTGTCAAACAACACGGCCTTGCGGCAATCACTAGCCACAAGGCATCAAAATATGCATATGTTTATTCCAACAAACCATATACATTATTTTAGAAGTGCAAAAATTCGACATGGGCACTGAGCCCTCGTCCATGCCTGTCCCTGTGTGCATGTCGAATATTAACGCTCCCGAAATGATGTTTGAGCACTGACTAGCCCTATCTACCGCCCGTCATAAACATTACTCAGTGTAGTGGCTCTGTGGTTATGGTGTTTGGCTGCTGAGCACAAGGACGCTTGGTCCCAAGGACGTGGTGGCTGCTTTTCGATGGAGGCAAAATGCAAAAACGGTTGTGTGCTGTGTGACGTTAGTGCACGTTAAAGAACCCCAGATGATCTTAATATGGAGCCCTTCACTAGTCTCTTGTAGCCTGTATGCAGTTTCAGGATGTTAAATCCCACATACCACCGCATTAACTGGCAAATTTGGCTGCCACTGTGGATATTTACTGTATAGTAATTGTATTCTCTTGGTAATATTTTGGCTTTATTTTTGTTTTTCAAGCAAGGTTCAACTTAAATGATAAAAACCAAAGCCTCTAAGGAACCAAAGAACTAAAAATTTCTCTTTTGTCACTGGGACAAAAGCCTTACCGCAGTGACCTTCAGGCACCATTGTACTATGCTTTGTAAATCTGGTGCCGACAGCTCATGAGGGTGTCCAAATGTAGTACTAGTATTAGTGAAACAGCTCATGGTGCCCATGCAGTGAGCTTTCAGCTATGGATGCACAGCCATGGATGCCTTATGTGTGATGTCACGGATGCTAGGGTGGTGACCCATGCGCATGCACAGCTTCCATGGTACAGGGTGGAGCGGGTTGCATTTTTGCCATGCTCCTGGTGTCTAACGTGGTGGCCACTGTGATGTCGGTGCAAGCCATCTATAGTCAAAGCGAGGAATTCTAGATATTTTTGTGTGAAAGCACTTCTAGCCGCACTCCCCGTTCAGCGGTGTGTCTGAAGCCTCTAAGCAGCAAGTGTAACTGGCTCGCGGGGTCAGTGGACACCTCAACCGCGCTGTGAGTAGGCACCACTAGCATCCACCTACTGATTGAGGCAGTTATGCGGCTTTCCTTTTCAGAAATCTAGCAGAAGGTTTAAACGCGGTTGATTTTAAGGGAAAGCCGCATAACTGCCTCCCTGGCTCAGTAGACACTTTGAGGTATGTGGCGGTGGGGTCCATATAAACTTACCCCCATCCCAATTCTCCAGGAATTTGCACAACTGAACACACTGACAACGTGGACCTGCACCGCGCAAAGATATTCAAATGGGTCTTGGTTCACACCTGCAGTAGGCGCTGCCGGGCTCTGCATCGCAGCAAGTGACCTTCCACTTTCTTCGAGGGACAAGCGACATGGCAGACGGAAGTTTGGCAACGAAGAGGACACTATCCGCATCGCGATCGGCTGTACACTGACTGTTGCGCAAAATCAGAGGGAATTGAAAAAAAAAATTGCCTCGGCTTAACCGCCTGCTCGTTAGTGCTCAAAATTCGCACAAAGGTGACATTTGGTAGTCAGTTTTGTTTTATATTACGTTTGGGTGGAGTACTCAATTGCCTGATTCGGTCAAAATTAATCGGAGACCTTAGTCTGTGGCGACGGCGAACCGAAACTGCGAGCTTTCGAAGTAATGATGCTGGCAGCGCCATCATGAGCTCTCCAGAAGAACGAGCACTCTACCGTGCAGTGAGGCTGCGGAGAAACTCGTGGGAGAAACGCAAGGTGCGGGGAGGGAGGCACTTGCGTGCAACAGCGTTTTCTAGGCCCAATTTTAATAAAATAGCCGACAAAGCACTTTCAAACCAGCCGCACAGCCGCTTTCTCCCCTTTGCGTTTCGCCGGAGCCTCAGTGGTAGAGTGCTTGCTCCTTCGGCGAGCACAGATGGCGCTACGGGTACGATTGCTGCGAAAGTTTTCCGTTTCGGTCCGCCGTCACCGCAGACAATAGAGATTTTCGATTAATTCTAACCGAATCAGGCAAGTTCCCCGCCTAATTGTAGTATAAAACAAAACTGACCACCAAATGCAACCTCTGCGAAATTCGAGCCCGAACAAACGTGCGATTAGACCGAGAGATTCTTAAAATTTTCTCTGATGTATGCAACAGTCAGTATACGGCTGCCCTCCCACATGTATAATTGTAATGACGGCGTGCGGACGGTTGTTGCTGCTATTGTTGCCCGCTGTTGGAGTGGCACATACCCACGGTAGGGATTTGGCCAGGGCGCATTACAAACTCAAACAGGAGATACATGTCTACTCAAGTTTGGTTTTCGACACCTGTAGACATGGCACATACCGACGCAGAGGGATTTGCCTGAGTTGGTGGTGAATGCCAAGAAAAATCGCAGGTGATTGCGAGGGAGAGGAATGAGGCGGACATGCAGAATAGTGTAAAGAGCGAAAAGTATAAAACAATCATATAAGAAAAAAAAAAGCATTTTGAAGAACGAGAAAAATTAAAACCGCCATCGGGGGGGGGGGGGGGGGTGACCTATCTGACCGGATGCCTCATCGCATGGTTACTGCCGCTGACCATGTCCTGTATTCTGGCGACAACGATGTCATTTCAGTTTTCTCCGCCCACATTGCCGATGGGGACGCATTGGTTGTACCGAGCCTGCGCTTTATGTCCCGAGGAATTTTCACTGTTACGTCGCTTCGTTTTTCGCGCGGTCTGTCTACTGGCCGTCTCAAACACTACGCCTGCGCCTATTCTGCGTCAAGGATCTACTGTTGCTTCAATCGCCAGCGCTCAGCCTGTGACTATTCTCTCGCTTTACAAAGCCGCACAACCAGCTTCCTCCTCTGCTTCCTTTGGTGAGACACTTCCTGCTACCATCAGCCCCGACCTCACCTCATACCAGGCACAAGCATTGGTTGCCGTCTTGAAGAAGCCCGTGTCTTTCCTCGCATTGACGACGCCCTTGACTGCTTACAAGGAGCCGAATTTTTCTCCAGCCTCGACATGCGGTCCGGTTAGCGCTTCAGATGTCAAGACGCTTCCACTGTGACTGACAGGGGAAGAACCACCTTTACGGCGTTGCGCTTCCTTTTATACCCCGTAAGTCTGACCAGTGTGGCCAGAAGACCATAGCCTAACACGCTACATGTCAATACATCTTCTCTTCCGCAGGGAAAATAGAGTACAGAGAGCAGGATATAGTAGAACAGAGCAGAGTAGAGACAAGTAGTAGTAGTAAGTGGTTTTATTAAAATAATAAAAATGAAAGAAAAGATTTTTGCTAGACCCTGCATCTGCCATCGATACTGAAGCACCTGAGCTGGGGCAGCGGTAATAAAGGATAGCAGGCAGAATGGAGAAATGAAATGGAGGTGAAGGGACAGAAAGGATAGGATAGAGACAAACACATAAATGAAAGTTTAGGGCAATTGTTGAAAGTCTTGAGAGCACGTAAGCCTGGATGGCACGCTCCTGAGTACGTATCATAGACAACTATAGGTAGGAAGCTCCTGAATGGTCACAGAGATCGATCCCAACTCTTTCCCACGGGAAAAGTGCTGCAGGGCTTTTGATGACTGGCTCTTCTGGTTGATGGTATACGTGAAATGGCAGCACATTTTGCACTTTGGAGTCATGCCCACTATGTTTCTGTATTCCGGACCCAGACCAAAACATCGGTAGCCGTGCTCTCGCTTTCATTTTATTTATACCAAGATGCCCTTCATGAAGGCGTTCCAGCATCTTACGCATTATCCTGGGTATTGCCAATTTTCAGCCTTTCATCAGTATTCCATCCACGGAGACCGGCGTAACGGCCAGTTAATTTACCTAGGTGCAAATCTCTATTCCTTCAGTTCTGTATCGTTCTGCGTTTCTGTCTGCAATCTTTGCTTCGTTTTTTCAATTACGATTCTTGCCAGTATTTGTGTTGCATGTACAGTGGTGAACAGCCTTGTCTAGAGCGCGCCGACGGTGCTCTGCGGATTAAGTCGGTGCTATGTAACGTTAGGCTCCGGGTTTGAGTTATTCGTCCCGTGCGCATGCGCGGCCAAAATAAAGCGGTGCCTGCTCGTGGGTTCTCGGCCCCATTTCCCCTCATTGCTTGCGCTTTACGCCGCCAAGGTCGCGCTGAATATTATGTAATAGCGACCGGAAAACCAACGCGTTTCACGCGAATCACAAGGCGCCTAGGCAAGCAACTGCAAGTTATGTCGGGTGATCGCGCGTTTCAAAATCAAGTGAGAGCGGATGATAGCGCGTTTCAAACGCACCAGGCTAAGAGTGCGAGAATGGGGCTTAGTTGGTTGTTTGTTGTCCGTGCGCGTTACCACCACGCACCATGCATTGCAGGCGTATTGTTTGATGGTGTGTCTTGGCGCTGTGTTATCAGCGACAAGGGACACCGCATTTGGCATCCGTGCAGATCTAGGAACCTGGATGAAGAAACGCGCGATCATCCGCTATCATTCGCGCTTGCTTTCCTGACCGTCTCGTTACACTCGTGGAACACGGCGGCATGGCGACGCCCTGGCCACCGTCACAGCGTCACAAATGCATGCAACGCGTCCCTGGCGGCACGAAACGAACTCGCAATGTGGGGGCTGGACAGGGAAGCGATGAGCACGTATCCATCTGTTTTTGCCTCGCATGCGCACGGGACGCATAACTCAAACACCAGAGCCTAACGTTAGATGGCGCTGACATGCTTCGCAGAGGATAGGTCGCCAGGCAACAGCTTTTTTGGGGGGACCCAGAGCTCTGAAGGAACCAGTGTAGAGAAGGAAGAATTAAGATCAAACGGACAATGGAACCATAGGGGAAGAAAGAGACGCAAGCGCCAGGGCCATGTTAATTCAGATATAGGTTTCATTAACATGCAAGGTGGCAGGAATAGACTGAAATGGGAGGAAATAGAAGAACAGTTAAGACAGGAGGAATTAATGGTATATGGTTTAGCGGAAACACATCTTAGAGACATGGAGCAACCACCCTGTAACCCAGACTACGCATGGGAATATTGCAATAGAACAGAGGGCAGCAGAAAGGGAGGTGGAATTGGGGCATTCATTCACAAAAGTATGAATTTTCAAAGGGTTAGACTGGGATGCAGGGAACATTTATGGCTAAAAGGAACAGTGGCAGGCAAGCAAACACTCCTTGGCTTTGTATACCTGTGGACAGGGGTTAATGCGAAAGAGGAAAACAGGAAAATGTTAGAATGTATTGCAAGCGACATTGATGAGCTAGGAGGACAGGGCGAGATAATTATATTAGGCGACATGAATGCACACAGAGAAGACCTGGATGGGTACACGGATTCGACAGGAAGCATGCTGCAGGACATGTGTGACAGGCATGATTTAGTTGTATGCAACAGCACCGAGAAGTGCGAAGGGCTCATAACATGGGAGGCGGGGAGTCTGCACTCGACGATAGATTATGCACTAATGTCACAGAGGATGTATAACAGATTAGGGGTAATGAGCATAGATGAAGATGGTTCCAGAAGTCTAGGTAGTGACCACAAGCGTATCAAGTTGAGCTTCAGAAGAAAAAGCAATGTAGGACTGAATCATGATAAACAATCAGGGGGAAATTTTTACTCAGAAAAGCAATTGGAAGTAGCAGCCAAACAAATCGAGAAAGTAATTTTTGAGGATAGTGAAACAGAATGGACTTATACCAAATTAACTCGATTACTGGAGCAAGAGCTAGCTAAGGTGCGAGTAAAGCTAAATGGGAAAAGATGCAAACCCAAGAGTTGGTGGGATGAGGAGGTCAAGAGGGCAATAGAAAAGTGCAAGGAAGCATCCAGGGAACACAGATATTCCAAAAAGAGGGGGGAACCAAAACCCGAAGTAGACAGAAAATGGGATACCTTCATAAAGTGTAGAAGGGACGCATCCTATTTGATTAATGAGAAAATTAGAAGAAAGGGTGCCCAATGGATGTCAAAAGTAAATAAAAAGGATAGAAAAGCAGCCCAAAAATTCTGGAAACATCTAAATGCAATGAGTAATAAAACTAGGCTAGAACAAAGGTTTATTGTTACAGATGAGGGTATTCGACTAGAAGGAGATGAAGCAATAAAACACATAGGAACAAGGATGACGGAAAAATTTTCAGCAAAGCACGTGGTACATAATTTATCGAAGGAGGATAAACCGGTTGCAGCAATAGCTTCACTTGAGCAAGGAGAGTGGGAAAGGGCAGAGAAGAAGGTTCCTAGTGGCACATCAACAGGACCAGATGGTATCCCGATTATGTTGATAAAGAAGTTAGGACCAAAATCCAAGCAAACATTAATACAGGTAGTGAATAAAATGATAGTGGATGAGAAAGTTCCCGATGAATGGCGATTAAGTAGAATGAACATGATATATAAGGGAAAGGGGGACAAAGCAGACGTAAGTAACTATCGCCCCATAACAGTGACATCTGTGGTTTACAGGGTGGTGATGCAAATTATAAAGGATAGACTGCAGGCTTGGGTGGAGAACGAGGGGGTGTTAGGGGAACTACAGAATGGGTTCCGGAAACAAAGGAGGTTGGAGGACAATCTATTTTCATTGACACAGTGTATAGAAATTGCGGAAAAGGAACATAGGCTCTTATTGCTAGCATTTCTGGATATTAGGGGAGCCTATGACAACGTTACTCAGGAGCATTTGTGGGACATATTGGGCACAT
This sequence comes from Amblyomma americanum, assembly GCF_052857255.1. Taxonomy (NCBI): domain Eukaryota; kingdom Metazoa; phylum Arthropoda; class Arachnida; order Ixodida; family Ixodidae; genus Amblyomma; species Amblyomma americanum. The sequence goes on along the minus strand of NC_135497.1, from coordinate 422,499,179 downwards.
TGGATGTGGAAAATGGAGTAATTAATCTTTTAAAAGATATATATAGAGGTAACAGAGTGCTCATAAAATGGGAAAAAAATGTATCAGGGCCTGTAGAGATACAGCGGGGGCTTAGACAAGGATGTCCTCTGTCCCCTTTGTTGTTCATGTTGTACCTGCAAGGTTTGGAGTCCAAGCTAGAGGGGAGCGGACTAGGTTTCAACCTATCTTTTTTCAAGCAAGGGGAATTGATTAAACAGACATTACCGGGACTAATATATGCGGACGATATAGTGATAATGGCTGACAACAAGGAAGACCTGCAGAAGTTGTTAGACATATGCAGTACAGAGGGAGATAGATTAGGCTTCAAGTATAGTAAGGAAAAATCTGCAGTCATGACATTTAATGAAGAGGGCGGCGAGCATAGAATACAGGAATTCGTGCTAAAAGTAGTGAATGAGTACAAGTATCTTGGGGTGTGGATAAATAACAGTGTTGAGTATCTGACAGAGTATGAAAAATATGTAATGAATAAAGCTAGTAGGAATGCAGCTGTCATGAAAAATAGGGCACTGTGGAATTACAATAGGTATGAGGTGGTAAGAGGAATCTGGAAAGGGGTGATGGTCCCTAGCCTGACCTTCGGGAATGCGGTCCTGTGTATGAGGCCAGATGTTCAAGCAAGGCTGGAAATTAGGCAACGGGGAGTAGGGAGGTTAGCTTTGGGAGCACATGGCAATACACCAAATCAGGGGGTACAGGGTGATATGGGATGGGCGTCTTTCGAGAGCAGAGAGGCTAGCAGTAAGATAGCATTTGAGGAACGATTGAGAAGGATGGAGGAAAAGCGGTGGGCTAGGAAAGTTTTCAGATACCTGTATATAAAGAATGTTGACACGAAATGGAGAAAGCGAACTAGAAAATTGACAAGCAAATATCTGGACAGCAGTAAGGGGGCAAATCAGCAATTATCGGTTAAGAAAAAGGTTAAAGGAACAGAGAGAGCTTTGTGGAAAACAGGGATGCTGACGAAATCGGCACTAGAAACATACCGGACCTTTAAACAGGAAATTGTCAAAGAAAATATCTATGATAATTGTAGGGGAAGTTCTTTGTTGTTTGAGGCCAGGACTGGAGTTTTGCGGACTAAGACGTATAGAGTCAGGTACCAGGAGATAGACACTTTGTGCATTGCGTGCGGAGAGGAGGAGGAAACAGCTGAACACTTGATACTTTTCTGTAAAGGGCTTCACCCTACAGTGGAAGGCAGCGGGGCTGACTTACCCAAGGCATTGGGGTTTACGGATAGTGAAGGGAAAGTGGATTTTAAGAGGCTAGAAGTAACCAAGTGAAGGTTATCTGATTGGTGGCTAAAAGCAAGACAGGAGTAAAATTTCACAAGACATGGCTAGGTTAATCCGGTTAATATCTTTCGCGGTCCCAATAATATCGAATTAACGAGGCTTTACTGTTTCCCTAGCTGATGCGAAAAAAGCTATATCGTCTGCGTACACAAACAGATGTCTGGATGAATAGAAATGTCACGATCTAATATGTTAAAAAGCAGTGGGGTAGAACGGAGCCTTGCGGCACACCTCTTGCTGGAACATAGGTATTAGAACAAAAGTTCCTTCTCTGAATAAACAAAAATATGTCCTTTAAAAATTCACAAATCGAGGCATAAATACTACGGGTCGGATGCAGCTTAGCAATCTTGTTAAGGAGGACCGTGTGCATGCTCAACGCTGTCCAAGGCCTTGGCGACATCAAGTGTCACCAAGACTGAAACTTCCCTCTTGAGCACTGGAAGTCCGATTCGGCTTTCGAGATGCACATGCACGAACCATATGGAGCAACAGCGGCGAAAGCCGATTTGTGCGGAGCTGAAGCCATTATAACGTCATGGACATGCTTAGTGAGGCAACTGTTGTACTTTCTGTCAACATGACTAAATTTGAGGTTAGCCCCGCCGCGGTGGCTCAGAGGTTATGGCGCTCGTCTGCTGACCCGAAAGACGCGGGTTAGATCCCGGCCGCAGCAGTCAAATTTCGATGGAGGCAGGATTCTAGAGGCCCGTGTACTATGCGATGTCAGTGCATGTTAAAGAACCCCAGGTGTTAGAAATTTGCGGAGCCCTTCCCTACGGCGTCCCTCATAGCCTGAGTCGCTTTGGAACGTTAAACCTGGGTTACTCCCGTAAACCATAAATTTGAGGTTAAAGCAACAATTGACCGTATGTTGTCCGAGTCAAATCCATTCCGTGCATTCTTCAAAAGCAAAATTACTTTCGTTCCAACTGTGTGGAATTCATGCTGTTTACAATGCAGCATTTACAATATCCAGAAGGTTATGCGCTAAATGTCTTGCGCTAAAATCTCCAGCATGCCAACAGTGACACCATCATAGCCCATAGCAGCAGAATGCATAGAAGAAACGATTGACAGGTTCTCTGACTTGTCGACCTCTGTATAGTCCGAGTTGGAGGGGAGTACGGATAAAGTTTCCGATCTCTGCGTCTGGAAACCTAAGGCAAGTCCCTGAGCAATACGTTTCAGGTGGGCGGCGGAAGAATTCTTAGTGTTATTGGCTATACAGAGTTGTCCGCTGCGATTCCTGTTCTTTGTCCTTTTCTTCTGCCTGAGCACCTCATTGAAGAGAGACAGCAAAACATTTAATGCATAGAATGACTGGGTGGACCCTCATTCCAGGAGCCCATTGGCTTTTGGATCCGCTCTTGCTCGGTTCACCAACGACATCTGGTCTTCCGAATGTGAGCTGGACAGTCCTCAGTTGGGCTATTGATTCTTGGCATAGCTGGGTTTTTCTGGCATGCCCACATCATAAGTTTTAAGCCAGCCACTTGACCGCAGAAGGCGCACTATCGTACGAATTTGGTGCGTTTCGCCTCATTGAAACGCGGCCGCCGCGTTTCGATCCCTTTTTTATCCCTTTCCTTACGGCGCCGTTCGGGTGTCCACCGAGATATGCGAGACAGTTACTGCGTCATTTCCTTTCCTCAAAACGAATTTTCAATTTTTTCAATAGCTGAATTTGGCGGGGTTTATATAAATATTCGACTGCAATTTTCTTAGAATAAGCCGTTGCTCCCTGCATAGATTTTTGTGCGGTTCGGCGTATACTCCCCTAGTTAATCTTAAATGTTGGAGTAAATCCCTATATCGTAATAGCGGTTCTGAATAATTATGTTCCTGCGACTGTTGGGAGACCCGGGTAATAGCGCGCGGGATGCGGCGTGAGCGCCTCGTTGAAGAAAATAAATTGCGCATGTCGCCGAGATTAGTGCTTAATATAGGCATAAAACATATTACGCCGTGTGCTACGCTACGTTGACACTGCATAAAATCGAAAGTAGTCTCAGCATCTACGAATTATCGCTGCCACGGCTGAGGGGAACTAGCCCAAGAGGTGGCAAAAGATGTGGGAACTGTGCGCAGAGAGCGCGTGGTTTATATACTGCCACTGGTGTAGAGGATGAAGTATTTGAAATGCCATAATAATACGAATAAGATACGAATAGGCTACGAATACGATCTTTTTCCCGGTGTCCAGGCTACGCGCAGCGCCTTGGCTCTCACTGGGCGGTGACTGTTCGTATCACTAGCTTCTGATTGCTTGATTGTCTTTCGATTTTGCAGGGCGCTTGCAGGTCGCTAGGGGCGCATGTTGACGTCCTCTCCTGGCCAGGGGAACTCCCCCTGGTCGGCCAGCCTCCCCCCTAACCAACTCCCCCTGGACGCCTTCTTTCGGGGTGGCGTCGGCACTATTCCCGTGGCCTTGGTTCCATCGGATGGTGGCGCCATTCGACTCAATAACCCGGATGCGGTTCAGACTGCGCTACAGGCGATTACGCCTCACTTCTTAAAAATCTGTGATGTCCGGCAGTACGGCAGAGGAGGCGTGGTGTGCAGGTCGGCCGACCAGGCCTGCATCATGGATTTGTTAACGTGCACAGCTTTTGGAAGACAGTCGGTAAGCGCATTTATACCGCCGCACTTGGCGTGCTCTAAAGGTCTGGTGCGAGGGGTTGACCCACGCCTTAGCCCCAAGGAAACGCTAGAGAAACTCTCCTCCGCAGGGGTGATTTCTGTACATCGGTGCACTCGGGTCGTCGAGGAAACAAAACTTCCAACTGAAACGGTAATTGCCACTTTTGCGGGTCTCTCCTGTCCATCTCAGTTGAAGGTGTGGCCCCTGGTTTTCAGGGTCGATCCGTATTCTTCAAGGCCACTTCAATGCCGCAACTGCTGGAGGTTTGGCCACAGCGCGAACGCCTGCAAGTCGAGCTCAAGGTGCAGTGTGTGTGGTGGTAATCATGACCGTGAAGGAAGGTGTTCAAAAGATGAGATATGTTGCTTGTGCAGCGGTAGTCACTCCGCCACATATTCTAATTGTCCTGCAAGGGCTGAGGAGGCTAAGGTGCTGGAAGTGTTAGAAAAGCGCCGGTGCTCAAGGCGCGAGGCTATGGCTATTGTTAAGGAAAGGACGTACGGGTACTCAAGTGTGGCAGCACGGCAGACGACTGCGGTCGTGGATTCAAGCCTGTCAGATGCGATTGCTACAGCGGTTGAAAAGGCAATGGCCAAGGTCATGGATCGGCTAGTGAATTCAGTAACAGAGTGCATATCGCAAGTCATGGTGGCGCAAATGACCTCTTCAATAATGACCTCCAATGCTGCGTTGAAGTCATCCGTGGATCCTGCAGTACCTACTGAACTCAGTGCGGAGACGCCTTCCCTTGTTTCAATGCAGCCGCAAAAAGAGCGCACGCCTCCAACTCATGTACCTGAAGTCACGACCGGAGCAATTGATGGGTGTGTTGAGCTGATGGAGCTCGATGCTCGAGCTCAGAAACGTAGCCGGTCTCCTTTGGCCGTTGCTGGTCCGTCTAGCTCCCCTCAATCCAAAACAAAAAAGAGTAATTCAGGAAAAACTGGTCACCACAGCATTTTGGAAAAGGCAGTTGCTGCTGCAGATCTCTCGGCAGAATAGGGTCTCTGGGAGTGCTGCAGTGGAACTGCTGTTCCATTCAATCAGCCTTCACTGATTTAGTAACTCTTTCAAATCGATTTTCTCCTCATGTCATTGCGCTTCAAGAAACCTGGTTGTCGAAAGAGTTTTCATTTCAAATGGAACATCATCGAATTTTTAGAATGGACCGCCCATCAAGGGGGGGGGGGGGGCGGTTTGCTTCTGCGGGTTTCATCCAGATTCTGTCACAAGGCACGATTGGTGTTTCAGCGTGTGGACGCTCATTGCGAAATTCAGGCAGTGGATCTTTCAGTTCCTGGTTTCCATCCCATTACTGTCGCAAATGTATATTTTCCATCTGGGGTTCATGACACATGGCCATTAGATTCCTTACTCTCTGTCAGATCACATGTGTTGCTTGTTGAGGATTTCAATTCGCATCACTTGACTTGGGGTTATCGAACAGACCAGTGCGGTTTGCGTTTATGGGATTGGGCTTGTGTGAATAACCTAAACTGTCATAACTCGGGTTTTCCGACCTTTCTCCGTGGGCACTCCCGATAAGCATTGGATTTAACGTTTTCAACCCCAGGGGTAGCAGTTTCCTCCTGGACTCCGGTTGACTCTGCAACAAACAGTGACCATCTCCCACTCACTTTTGACATTGTGTGTCCGATGACTTCTATCGGCGGATTCAGTTGCACCCTAGTCGATTACAACACGTTCAAAAGTTCACTCAGTTCAGAACTACACTCTTTGCCGAATTTGTCTCAGGAGAGCAGGGTGTTAGGCTTATGCTCTATTTTAGATCGGGTACGGAGGCAATCAGAGTTTACAGTGTGCGATAGCATAGGCACTTCTCTGAGCCCTTGGTGGAATGCAGAATGTTCAAAGGATTATAGGCGGCGCAAGGCAGCCTGGAAGAAACTTATCCATAATCAATGTCCCCGGAATTGGATCGATTATAAGTTTCTTGCAGCTACCTTCAAGCGCACAGTCGCTAGGGCAAAAGAAAAATATGATGAAGAGAATTATGACCATCTATCAAAATCTAATAACAGACAAGCCTTGTTTCGCTTTCTGAGGTCAAGGAACAGGCTGCCACCGCCTCACAACATTCCCTCTAATGTGCTGACTCCAGTAGAGCTTGCCAGGTCATTAGAAGAAATTGGCAAAGGCTTGGAACACTGTTTTTCGGCTGCGCTCTCTCGCCCACATCTGCTTGGGAATCACTATGATGATTTCCAGAATGTCTCGGTTTCTGAGCTCCCCCAGGTGATAAATCGGTTACCTTCTGCAGCACCTGGTCCTGACCGTGTCACCTCTGCGATGATTAAAATACTGTTCGACGAATCCCCCAATGCTATATTAGAGCTGGTAAATTACTCTATTAGAACCCCATGGATCCCGGATGTATGGCGTGTTTCCAAAATTATCCCGGTGCTTAAAAAGCCAGGCGAAGGGTTGGTCTTAGACAACATTCGACCAATTTCATTGACATCGAATCTGGTGAAATTGGTTGAACGCGTGCTGTATGGACGAATCATGCCCATTATTACTGAAAAGGGACTACTTAACCCCTGTCAGATTGGTTTCAAGCCTGGGTGCTCTATATGGTGTGCGCATACTGACCTCGAAAGCCGTGTCCGACGCGCGCCGGCGTCGACAGTATGCTGCGCTGGTAACTCCAGACATCTCGAAAGCATATGACAGTGTCGAACATGGGCCTCTGATGTACAGACTACGGGCTCTGGGCTTGCCAAGTTATTTTGTGGAATGGGTGTCAGCTTTCCTGGCTGACAGAGAATTTTATTGTCAACGCGGAGTTTTTGTACAAGGAAATTTCATCAATCTAGAGGTGTGCCTCAAGGTGCAGTTCTCTCCCCTGTTCTATTCAACCTCTTACTCAGTTCGATTCCGACTTCCCCTGACGTGATTACGTACGTGTATGCAGACGATATAGCTTTCTTTGCTGCTGCGAGTGATTTACATTCTGTGTATATGGTTTTACAGTCATATTTAAATTCCCTTGACCGATGGTTATCTGAATTACACTTAAGTCTTAATGTAAACAAGTGCGCTTTGTTACCTTTTCCGGTTACTCAACAGGTACACATTTCATTGTCTTATCGTCATCATGTCATTCCTCAGGTGTGTTCCCTAAAGTATCTCGGGGTAACTTATGACTCCTCTCTCTCTTGGTGGTCACATATAGATCAGGTTGCTGCGAAAGGGATTCGGGCGGTAGGCCTTCTGCGAAGGATGAGTAGCCCTCGCTGCGGTATGCGCAGACATGCTCTTCTGCTGATTTACAAAATGTATATCCGGCCAATCTTGGAATTCGGTTGCGTTTTGTTTTCTGGAGCAGCTGCATACAAACTGCGCCCACTTCTGCTCTTAGAGCGAGAAGCTCTGCGCCTGTGTTTGGGTCTCCCTAAATACGTGGCAAACAATGTTTTGTATCTGGAAGCGCGGGTGCCGTCTCTTACTGCAAGGTTTCGCCTTTTGACAGTACAAACGTTTTTAAAGTTTTGCGACTCGGAGCAGCATGCATCCGAGTTGATCTTCCTAGGGCAGCGAGCGGAGTTCTTGGGTGTCGGATGGTCTCGCCTTCAAACTCCCCAAATCTGTTTCGTTGAATCTTTGCTGGGCCCACTCAACGTGCGAATACCTGAAATTGTTCCGGTGCGGTCCATCCCCGCAACTGTGTCTATCATCTACGATGACATTTATCCATGTAATGCAAAATTACTGCCTTTCTCATGGTTAAATGGTATGTTGCAGGGTTATTTGTCGACCTTGTGGGTTTCTCAGTAGGCACAGGCCACTACCCACCGCGGGTTCGAGCTTCGCGCGAGCCAAGGGCCCCGATCAGCCGTCACCACACGCACCCTGGGGCACCGCTGCGGCGGCGTTCAACCTCTGCAGAGAGGAGAGCGGCTCGCCGCAAGAAACAGGCCTCCAAGTTCACGAAGGAGACGTTTATTGACGCCGTCCTCCAGCGGTACATACACACACTCAACAGTCACCCCGTCCCGGGGCGCGCTCAGAGCAAGGCTCCGGTGCGCGCTCGGGGCAACAAGAGAAATGCGCGCCGCTAGCACGCCGCTGCAGGAGATTGTCCCCGCGGCAGTGCTGTGATCTCTCTCGTGTCGGCCGATGGGCCGTTTGCGAGAGAGAGTGGGCAGTCAACGCAAGGTGCGCCTGTCAGAGGTCGTTGGACCCCTGGACAGGCTCGAGCCGCGGTGGATCGAGGACCCACGCAGGCGAGCTCGAGTATGAACTGGTCCGAACGGCAGAGGCCGGCCCGGACGAACAGTAACGTACGCACCTTACGCTGTCTCGGAGGGGTCTCTCTCTCCGGGCCCCGCTCGGAAGGTCGCGCGACCACCCCAAACGGGTCCCGAATTCCCGCCAAAAGTCACCAATGGCAAAGGCCCTTGGGAAGCCGGGGGCGGAGCTGCGGCCGAATGACAGCGATTAACCACCAGCCGTCTCTCCGCCGCCCGAGGCGGGAGAAAGGGAAAGAGAGCGACGCGGGATGCCGCGCAGACGCCACGGCGGGAATCTAGCAGGCTTCCCACATCCTCCTCTCCTTAAATGCCCTCCTACCCATCGGCGGAAGCGTGCGGCAAAATAATAAAAAAAAAAATAATCCATATAAATCTACCACACTTCAGTTCCAGCCATAAACTCAAAAGACACACAAATAAGAACAGAAAACAAACAACACTTGCATACGTTTCAAAGAGACAAAACTAACTACACTGTACACTGTACACAAGGTCAGCTGACAGGTGGCCTGCAGCCTCATAATGTTCGGTGGCGCGGCCCATTGGGCCTGTCGGCGGCCAACTCACACTTTTGCTGCCTTCAGGGTCCCGGTAGACGATTTAATAGACGGCGGTCCCATGTCCTCCACAAGGTCATCAAAATTGAGCATGGGGACGTTGACGACGCTCGACGATCCCGAAGAGGACCCGCACGGGAAAGGGTGCTGTCCTTCCTGTCCCCTTCTCGGCGTTGCCTTTGATCTTGGGAACACGCACATCATCCCAGGCACGCACCGGCACAGAAGCGGACATTGATCAGTCACAACGACCTGCTTGTCGGAATCGTTCCGAGGCGCCGTGGCAGGGGTCAAAGGACACACTCTTCAGACGCACTCTTCGCGCTCCCCATAGCCACACAAAGACCATGCCGCGAGACACTCGCTCCTTAACGAGCAAACCACTCCCCAGCCGGAAGGGGAGACTTTCGCCGACCCCTCCGCGAACCAACCGGTCCCGTGTTCTTCCTCGCCGCACCCGTGGGGTCAGAACATAAATGCAAAGAAGGCGCGCTGTACAAAAAAAAAGGCCATCTCTGCGCTACAAGAAAAGTGCAATCGCGAGTAGGCTGAACTTTACATATGTACAAGTCTGGTTTAAAAAAACTGAACGCCAACGCAAACGTATATTACATATGTACAGATCTCGGAACGTTAGAAGAAACAACGAATAAACTGGAAACAAAAACATGCTACAGACTGACTAAAACAAACAAACGACTAAATAACTGCACAAGGCTGGAACTGAGCATGCGGAAAACAAAACAAAAAAGAAATCGCCGTGCTTCACCTGGGGTAGGGCCCGGCGAGAAAGCTCGCCAGCTAGCTGAGGCTGCGTGCCTTCGGTTGCGGAAGAGTCCGCCATCCGGCATCAATCACATCGGTGACCGTCGCCTCAGATTGTACCGGTGCTCGGTACGGTTGCGTTCCGCAGCACCAGTTGTGCCTTTGCGCTGCTTACTCCTGGGGAAAGGCCCCATCAGATCGCAGGTGGCCATCTGCCACGGACGCACACTGTCAATTGGTTTCATCATTCCGGGCGGCTTGCCGCCCCTTGACTTCACCGCTTGACAGACATGGCAGGAACGGCAATAGCGGAAAATGTCACGCTTCATGCCGGGCCACGTCACCGATTGACTCAGTTTTGCAAAAACTTTGGAGCCACTCAGGTGACCGGCCAGTGGTTCGTCATGAGAAAATCGCAACAGTGCGCCTCTCAGACTTTTGGGGATAACCACCCTGAACGGGTCAATGGACTCATCATCGGTGGCTATGTATTTCAGCACGAGCCCGTCATGGCCCAGCAAATATGAATCCCCCGGGGCTCGCCGCGACACACGCTGGCTTTCACCCCCTGCGCCCGCTACAATACAAGTAGCGTCCCGGCGCTCCGTCTCCCTGAGACCGTCGCTCATCTCGCGACACATGGGGTCATTTTGCTGGGCTTTCAGCAGCTCTTTCCGGCTGAAAACGATTCCAGTTACCCCAGAGGGGGGCCTGGTCTCGTCCCCCTTCAGGTTTGCAGCCAAAATTTCCGCTCGCGACGGCGTCTCCGAGGCGCTCGCGCGGAGCTTTGCCTCTCGCCCGCTTTGCGAAGCGCTGCTTGCCTGGTTAGCGGAATGGGTTAGCCCGTTTGCGGGCTCCCCCTCCTTGCCGCCCGGCGGCTCGTCCGCTTTTTCGCCCGCTCCGCCTGCTGGCGTCAAGGCGCCGCTGGCGAGTGGGGCACGGGATAGCGCGTCAGCTACCACGTTCGTGCTCCCCTTTCGATACTGCACCGAAAAGTCGTAATGCTGTATCAGGAGAGCCCAGCGCGCCAGCCGACCCGCAGGCTCGCGGAGCCGCATCAGCCAACTGAGCGCACTGTGGTCTGTCTGCACCACGAATTGCGTTCCGTCAAGGTAGACGTCGAATTTACGCAGTGCAAACACGATGGCGAGGCACTCCTTCTCGGTCACGGAATAATTCCTCTCCGAGGGCAGCAAGGAGCGGCTGGCAAAGGCCAGCGGCTGCAGCACGCCATCGAAATCCTGTAGGAGAACTGCTCCTAAACCCAGATCGCTCGCGTCAGTCTGGACTACGAACTGTCTGGTCAGGTCGGGTAGCCTGAGCTGCGCTGTCTCGGCAATGGCACTAGACAGGAGGCGAAAGGATCGCTCTTGCTCAGGCCCCCATTGCCACGCGGCAGTCTTTCCCAAGAGCTTGGTCAAGGGTGCCTGCACGCGGGCACAGGACGGGATGAACGACCGATAGAAATTGGCCATTCCCAGAAAACGGCGGAGGCCGCGTACGTCCTTGGGCACGGGAAACTCGAGTATGGCTCGGAGTTTGTCCGCATCGGGCTCAATGGAGCCCTCGCCCAGCGTGAACCCTAGCAACTGAACTCGGGTCCGCGCTATTTGGGCAGCGACTGCGCTCCGGCCTCAGAGGAGGCTTGGGCGGGCTGCACGAACGCAGGAGGCAAGGCGCCCAGTTCGGTGAGCGGCGCGGTTTCCACAGGGAGCCGGGCCAGCGCCTCACCGTTCCCAGAGCAGAATTGACTGCTCGCGGGGCACGGCTGCTGCTGTGCAGGACGGCCGGTTGCGGCAGCGTCGCACGCACCGCTTTCGCACGGGGCGCAAAGCACGCACAGCGGAGGCATGTGATTGACGGGTGCACCGCAGGGTGCTCCCGATACAGCTCCAATGGGAGCTGCGTGATCGACGTTGGGGGTTGTAGCGCCGTATGCCCCAATGGGGGCCGCGGCCAACCACGGTGTCTGGCTATTCGAAGGAACAGCAGCCAACGGATCAAAGGACGCTTCGACTCCTAAGGGAGCCGACACGTAGCTGCCGAGTGCCCCGATGGGGGTGGCAGACATGGTGCGCAAGCGTGATCGTCAAGGCGACCTGCTCGGCAAATGTGCTATCAAAGGCTAAGAGCCAGTGACTTAGCACGTTGGGCGCCAGTTGTGGGTTTCTCAGTAGGCACAGGCCACTACCCACCGCGGGTTCGAGCTTCGCGCGAGCCAAGGGCCCCGATCAGCCGTCACCACACGCACCCTGGGGCACCACTGCGGCGGCGTTCAACCTCTGAAGAGAGGAGAGCGGCTCGCCGCAAGAAACAGGCCTCCAAGTTCACGAAGGAGACGTTTATTGACGCCGTCCTCCAGCGGTACATACACACACTCAACAGTCACCCCGTCCCGGGGCGCGCTCAGAGCAAGGCTCCGGTGCGCGCTCGGGGCAACAAGAGAAATGCGCGCCGCTAGCACGCCGCTGCAGGAGATTGTCCCCGCGGCAGTGCTGTGATCTCTCTCGTGTCGGCCGATGGGCCGTTTGCGAGAGAGAGTGGGCAGTCAACGCAAGGTGCGCCTGTCAGAGGTCGTTGGACCCCTGGACAGGCTCGAGCCGCGGTGGATCGAGGACCCACGCAGGCGAGCTCGAGTATGAACTGGTCCGAACGGCAGAGGCCGGCCCGGACGAACAGTAACGTACGCACCTTACGCTGTCTCGGAGGGGTCTCTCTCTCCGGGCCCCGCTCGGAAGGTCGCGCGACCACCCCAAACGGGTCCCGAATTCCCGCCAAAAGTCACCAATGGCAAAGGCCCTTGGGAAGCCGGGGGCGGAGCTGCGGCCGAATGACAGCGATTAACCACCAGCCGTCTCTCCGCCGCCCGAGGCGGGAGAAAGGGAAAGAGAGCGACGCGGGATGCCGCGCAGACGCCACGGCGGGAATCTAGCAGGCTTCCCACAACCTTCAGCTCACATGTTGCAATTGCGACTGATGGCTCGGTGTGTGCAGAAAAGGCAGGTGTAGGTATTTACTCCCAGTCCCTTGACTGGTCTTTTTCTCTCCGTCTCCAAGATTTCACTCCTATCTATCTGGCTGAGTTTCTAGCAGTCGTTCTCGCTCTGCGCAAGGTACCAATTTCTTTATCTGCAGTAATAATAATTACGGTTAAGGGAAGAAACAGCGCAATGAAACACGGAGACACGAAGAACGGACACACACGTTCTTCGTGTGTCCGTGTTTCATTGCGCTGTTTCTTCCCTTAAATGTATTACCAACTAGCCCGGAACCTTGCTCTTCTGAATAATTACGGACTCGTTATCTTTATGCACTTCCCTCTCGGCGTCCACTGAATCGCAGCTCTTTCGGATACTAAAATTCCTGATCCCTCCACACATCACATCAAATCGATTTCTTTGGGTTCCTGGGCACAGGGGTCTTCTATTAAATGAATCAGCTGATGCTCTAGCGAAGGCAGCCCTGAGTGGACCGATTGTTGACCCGCTTCCAACAACTGCTTACATCACGGCGGCACGCTTTCGACGGTACACTGTAATGAACGAATTGGGCGCATCAGCGCTTACTTCCTTGGACGACTTCCAGCACCTACTGTTCCCTTGGAGAAGCTCAGTCTGGCGATCGCGCAATCTTGAAGTTTCCTTCACGAGGCTTCGTTGCCGGGTGCCGCAACTAAATTTTTACCTCTACAGGCCTGGTCTGGCGATCTCCCCATTGTGTCCGTATTGTGCGGAGCCGGAAACAATAGAGCACTTTCTTCTTTTTTGCCGTCGCTACTCATCGATTAGGAGGCGACTATTAGAAGTTCCAATACAGAATCTCAGTTTGCGGCTGTCTTCTGCGGTTATTCTGTCTCTTGGCGCTTCTATGATTGGCCATACCAATGGGAATGTTTGCTCTGCTGTTCAAAATTATCTCCTAGAATCAAAACGTCTACCATCATGAGCTTTCGTCCTGCCCATCCCATTATCAGCTTCTGTATTTCGGTTTTTTAAACCACTTATAGTAATTCCTACCCATTCTTTGCCTAAATTTTAGTTTGTATGACCCCCCTAACCTCCTGCAACCACCTCGGCTACGGAAACTGTGCGATCCAAATTTTCGTCGGTCATCCCATGCTTGCCACATGCAACTGGTCATTTAAGTAGTCACCGCCTGGTTATGGCCAATCCCCCTTGTGGGTATGTGCCATTGTGTGAGGTCAACAACAACAACAACAACAACAACAACAACAACAACAACAACAACAACAACACCTGCCATGCCCCCGTGAAACTCTCTCAGGCAATGACAGTCCTTATACATGAGGATGCACACTTCCCCCGTATTCACTAACTGGCCTTACCTTTACCTTACTTTAACGCAAAGCGCGACTTTCCGAAAGGCTACTGAAAGGGAAAGGTAAGGGAAAGGCCAAGCTGTGTTTCAGAAATCCACCTTTTGCCCCCGTATTCACAAACCGACCTTTACCTTCCCTTTCGAGGTCCTTACCTTTACGGCTCCTTTCCGGGTTTCAGAAACCAACCTTGCCCTTAAACTGCACCTTTAGCCGCCCTTTCGGCCTCGGGAAAAGGTGCGTTCGCAAAGGTAGCCCCTGGCCTACCTTTAGCAGCACCTTTCGTCAATTCAACATGGCAACCGAGTACGATCGGCGACCGCTTTGCCGCTTCATCAAGTTCGCGGAGTTAATGGAAAAAATCGACCAGGTGCCCCATCGTGCGAAGCCGGCACGGCGAGTGCTGAGGGATCGCCAGTACCCGATGGAGCTGTTCGACGATGAGCTTCTCGCGAGGTACCGCTTTTCGAAGCCTGCCGTGCTGGAACTCTTGCCTGTGCTGCCGCTGCACCGCTGGCCTAACGGACGAGGTTGCCCCGTGCCGCTGCTGCTGCGACTGCTCACCACCATTCGATTTTATGGTGCGGGAACTTTCCAAGTTGTCGCCGGCTACCCTGTCGTTGTATCCTTACCGGTGGTATCGATTGTATCTGCCGTAATCCGGCACTGGTCGAGTTTCCCTGAACCGAATATATGCAAAAACTAAAGCAGGAGAGACATGTGCGAAAACTTCGTCGGTGCGCCGCGCTGGTCGCCGCTTGCGAACTGCCTCTCCACTGCAAGCAGCGCAAAAGCGTTGTTTCCTCTCTTGATTACTTGAGAAGATAGGTTGGTTTCCGGTCGTATTTTATTTTACTATGTTCACGTCGGCATCTCTCTAAACTGCATGCATGCATGAGTGCTCTTGTACGCTGGCTTGCAGCTGGTAACCTTCTCTTCTTGCGGCGTCTACGATATATCTATTCTTCAATCAGCCGTATTTATCTTTGTTGCGTGTCTTGCAGGTTCAGCGGACGCTCCCGATTTGTTTTTCGAACGACGATGGCCGCGCTTCGGATATCATATCGCAAATTTCGGCAGTTCTGCGTGGCGTCTCAAACGGGCGCGCCGTTATCTCTCTGAAACTCGTTAGTGCTCTTATATCTTTTCGTTTGCGCGGCGGGTACAGCTGTATTGTATATATTTGCTTTTTTTTCTCTTGCAGGCTCAGCGACCGCTAACGACGCCTGTTTCGTTCGCACCTCTGGGTTTCGGCTCGATCGTATCGGCATGCGCGCTCCGAGCGTCCCGTACACACGCGTGAGACGCGGTTCACGAGATAATTAACGGATGCATCGTATATATGAGACACGGGCGTCTCATATACGATATGCACCCGTTATCTCGTGAACTCCACGCGGTTGGTTTCCGGTCTTGCTTTATTGCAGCACATGTACGCGCGTGTCGGCGCGCTCCTCTGATGTGCATGCAAGCATATGTGCCGGCGTGCAGGCGTTGTAGCGCTTTTTGCTGCTGGCTTAAGTGGTATCTAATTCTTAGTTTGTGGCGTCTACGATATCGATATCTCTCTTCTGGTATCAACATATCTTAAATTTGGTTCGTGTCTTGCAGAGGTTGAGCGATATCGTTCTGTTTCGGACAGCACTTCGGCATCCAGCTCTGCTCGGCACCCGTGCGGCATCACTTTGGTGCCGACATGCATGCGTGCGGCGTGCGCGTGTAAGCTTACGGGTAGTATCTTATTCTGTTTCTTTGGCGGTTTACGTATGTCTAGCAGGAGTCATTCGTTCTGCATGCTATCTTTTGCATCTTCTTCGGCCCTTATTTATACGTCACCTCCCTTCCAACGCTTTCACTTCATACGTTCATTTCGGAGGAGATGGCCGCGCCGCTGAGAATCATCTTGGAAGGTGTGGAGAGAGAAATTTTTGAGGCAGTCGACGACACCGGTGCACCCATTGTCCACGGAAACCAGCGCCTTTATGCGACAGCAGGTACGTACGTACGTGTACCTTTCTCGCTTGTATGTACATGCAATATTTGAGCAGTACTTAATGCGCAACATATATATGCTCTCCTTTGGTTGCAGACAACGTGCAGGTTTGGCTGAATGCGCCGGCAGCCCCCGTCCCACATACCATCGAGCCCGAGGAGTTGTGGCCTCGGGCCAAAGTTCTTTTCCTGATTCAAGAATATAAAAATTTCAAATCAGACCCTTCTAAACGCCTAAAAACTAAAAGACAACTCTGGGAAAATTTGGCAGATTTAGTGAATTCCAAATTCGGTTAATTTGACCCATTCGCACATTGAGAACAAGGGGAGAAATCTAGAGAGAAAATATAAAACGGTGCGACAGCATAATAGCCAGTCAGGGGCGGACCGGAGAACATGCGAGTTTGAAGAGTAAGTATACGTAGAACATGATCTCAGTAGAGATAATTAACTTCTACTGAATGGAAAACTTTGTTTTCCTGATTCTACATACGTGACTTTTGCCCCTGAAGCAGTTTAGTCATTCCACAAACCTGTGAATTAAGAATGTTGCAGCATTTTTTACTTTTTTTGGTGCAGGTAGATTTTGTGACAGAATAATTAACTGTACGAATTTTGGACATCTTTTGTCTAAATAATGTAATTCCTGTTGTAATTTTAGGGTGTTATAGATTACACAGCAACATTTGGGCAGATAAATTGACTGTCTTTTTGTCAATTGCATACAGCTGCTGAGAGGCATGAACCCGGACTTTGTGCTCATGTCAACAGCTTTGCTGCTGGGCAACTATCGGGCATTATGCATGCCGGCCATGGTTATAAGCTAGCTATACATGTGTCTTGCGTCGCTGAGTAGATATGTCAAGCTTTATGCATGAAATAATGTGTTTGTACACATATTAAGTGATGTCATATATATGTGTCAAATGGATCAATTTTTTTTTGTCCTCAGGGAGCTCGCTGAAATTTTTGAAAAAGCTCACAGCATCAACCCACCCTACCTGCTGGGGCCAGGACTCGTCCGGAGCGTCCAAGAGTGAGTCATTTTTTTTTTCTGCACACGACAAGTGCGACAGGGAATTTACATGCACTGTAGCACAGGCATTGCCGAAATAAGAACTAGTAAATTGGGTTTGCCTCCTAGCCATATAGCGGAATCCTTATGGCACCACTACACAGCAAATGACCTCAGATAGTGAAGAATGTTTTCCTTAAAGATTTAAAGTTTAAGGGGTGCAATGTGCTCCATTACATGCCGAAAGAACCAATCCAGTTGCTTGGTTGCTTTTGAAAAAGACAGTGCATGTCGTGCAAAACATATTTGAAATCAAACACTACCAGGGGTTTCCCCAAGTATAAAATCAGGGGAATGTTGGAGCTAGGGGAGTAGCGGTAGTCATTTTTCAGTTTTTAATTGTGTCTTGATGTGGCACGTAGGACTAGAAAGGTTCATGACTGCAACACTCATGTCAAAGAGTGCCAACAATTGCTTCGCTTTAGACAAGGATACAAGTCATATATCAAGAGACAAAAGTAAGGAACAAGGACTGCATGAAATGTGTCCAGAAACGGCGCAGTAGCTCGGACTACTAATAAACTTTACAAGAAGAAATATCGCTGTCAGTCGCCTATCAAAGACTTGTTAAACTCTGCAAAACACGCATATTTGCTCTTAACATAACAGATCGAGTCAGTAATTAAACACACACACCAAGAAGTCATGTGCATGCTGAACACTACGCACATGTGGAAGGTGTACATCAGAGCTTTAATATCAGCCGTGATGATTTGCATGACACCGAAACATCTAGGTAGCAAAATTTATGGCTGCTACACACAGTTGGTTAAATATGTACAAGCACAGGCTCTTCGCATTGTCTGACTATTCACTCAATAATTATAAAGCAATCAAGAAATCATCACGGCTGATATCAAAGCTCTGATGTACACCTTCCACGTGTGCGTAGTGTTGAGCATGCACATGACTTCTTGGTGTGTGTGTTTAATTACTGACTCGATCTGTTAAGTTCAGAGCAAAGATGCGTGTTTTGCAGAGTTTAACAAGTCTTTGATAGGCGACTGACAGCGATATTTCTTCTTGTAAGGTTTATTAGTATTCCGAGCTACTGCGCCGTTTCTGGACACATTTCATGCAGTCCTTGTTCCTTACCTTTGTCTCTTGATATATGACTTGTATCCTTGTCTAAAGGGAAGCAATTGTTGGCACTCTTTGTCATGAGTGTTGCAGTCATGGGCCTTTCTAGTCCTACATGCCACTTGAAAACACAATTAAAAACTTATATATCTGTGTGTTTCCTAGTAATAAAATAACTGGATTGCCACAAATATATGGCACATTCTCAGCCACATTCCTAGCAGTTACATCCACCAGTTAGGTATGAAAAAAATTCACTACAAATTAAGGAAGGGCCTTCAGAGAAACAAGGGTGTGTGTAGGGAAGCCACTGAACCTCGCACAGAATGATATGGCAGGCAATAAACAGCTGGTTTAAGGGCACATGGAAGGTCACATGCATTGAAAAATTTTACTTTGTCTACAAATGAGTGGTTTTTCTTGATTAATGTGGCCAACATGTGAAATAGTGGCCCAATACATTACGAACGTTATGGCACCACATATATAAGGCTTCATGTTTTGAGCGATATTGTGCCATCCCTGACGGCAATCGAGAATTACTGGGAATAAAATGCTCTAATTTTTTTGAAAATGGACCTTGATACGTTTGAAATGACATTGAGCTGTTGAAATTACTTTGCACTTCTTGAAAAATTCTGTGCTCTAGCTTATTTGTAAATGTAACTGTGGTGTGCACATTACAAAGTTCCTCCTATATTTTTTTAATGACTCTTTAGAGCACAACAATAAATTTGACAGATTAATTTCATATTGTAGACCTTTTTGAACAAAATGACAAAACAATCTGCACTGCTAAATAATTTATTTGGCTAAACTGAAATTGAAAAGCCTTTGATAGAATTTTAATTCCTGTTTTGTAAATGGTGTGAAAGAGGCTCCAAACCAAAGTTTCTCAGCTGACTTTTGCTGCCAGCAGAATTATGTACGAAATTAAATGACTACAAAATGAATGACAGTGCCCTTTGCGTAGGGATAACACATATGCACTACAAAGTCTCTGTTCTTTAGTGCAAGGAGTGCATAATGATGTCACATTGTTTTGCCACCAGCAGCCAAGCTGAACCTGCAGCCAGCCCCCAGCCTGGCCCCAGCAGGGTAACTGCCACAGCGAGCCCAATTCCCGGCAGCTCGCAACCAAGCACGAGCAGGGGCAGCACTACTGCTGGCGACTCGCAGCCCCCAAGCCCATCCGCGGAGCCTAGCCCCCTGCAACAGCAACCAGGCCCAGCCAGGAAGAGGCCCAGGACAGACACCTCTCGTGCAGTGCTCGAGAGTGCCGTCGCCCATCTTGAGGTGGCCGAAGCTAACAGACAGCAGCGGCACAGGGAGCGCATGGCTCTTGAAGGGAGGAAGGTTGCTGCTGAAGAGAGGAGGACTGCAGCTCTTGAGCGGGTGGCTGCAGCACTTGAACGGCGCGAGCTTGTCTCACTCTATTCTCCGATACATGCCTCAGCTCATTCCCCAACTCATTCCCCAATTCATTCCCCAATCCGTTCTCCAGTCCGCTCTCCAAGCCCTCCTTACTATAATGCTTAGTTTTAATGTTTCATTTTTTGTCTAGTCAGCGCTTTTTATATTTAATTTTCATTGATAATTGCTGTTATATGTTTGTGTTCAGTTCCGTATATTTCCGCTAAGTTGCTATGCACTACCTCGATGGAAAGAAACGCGAACCCAGCGCAAACACGCTCCGCTGTTTCAATTTCTTTTCACCGCGGTTTTACTTCGGTGATAGCAAAAACACATTAGACTCGTTCATGATACATTCTAGGACAACCCTAACGTCTTTTTCGTACCACCGAGGTAAAAGCGCGATGAAAAGAAATTCCAACAGTGGGGCGTGTTGGCGTCGGGTTGTTCGCCTTTCTTTTCATTGAGGTAGTATGTGTGTGTGCGTGTGTACACTTAGACACACGTATATTCATCTCGTTCGTGGTTGCACTTCATATTGTGTACATACTTTAATAAATTTTACAACCCTCTAATAAGATCTGCATGCGTGTTTCATGCAATGACATTCTGATCACTTGTTTCTGTGTGTACTGATAATAAATTGGATGGCAACAAAATTTCCAGAGCATACTTGTCTAAATTTCTCTAGCACACACCATCTTTCCAGCAGTTTAGCTCTCATTATTGTTGTCATTTACTGTTCAGAGGACACAATGCACATTTGATGAACATGTTGTCAGCCATCTTACGGTGCCCGAAGCTAACACACAAAGCAGTGGATGGCCATTGAAGAAAGATTGCTGCTCACTAGGGGAGTGCAGCACTTAATGGGGTGGTTGGAGCAATTGAGCGATGAACCTCTTCCTCCCATCATTCTCCAAGCCTCCTAACTAATGCATAGTTTTTCTTTTATTCCGTCTATTAAGCAGTAGACATTTTTTATAACTTTCATTAATTGCTTTTGTATGCATGCTTCAACCTGTATGGTTCCATATATTTCCACTAATTGGCTGCAAGTGCACGTGTATACGCACACTTGTAAATTAGTCTTTTATCCTCAATTATATTGAATTTCAATATGTGTGTACTTTAAATAATCCTAATGCTTCATCTTCTGCAACCATATGTAATAAGATCTCGGTGTTTAGTTGAATATACATTCTGATTACTTGTAGATCATAACTGTCTAAAATTTCTCTGTCGCACATCGGTCTCATATTCCAGCAGTTTAGCTTACACACTGCCTCTTGTCATTTAGTCATTTACTGTTCAGGGGGAAGAATGCAAGCATATATGGAGACAAAACTGAAAGGCTACTCTGCATGATTTACGCACGAAAATTTATTTCACAAGCATCACACATGAACATCATTTTGTGTACCAATATCTCTTGCTACATTAAGCAGGTGGCAGGCAGTAGCATACTCCAAAAACTGAAGAGAACAGAAGAAATTAACCTGCACTAAAATGTGTCATCCTGCAGGACCACACAGCTAGATTTGCCTATAGTGAGAACACAGAGCTTCAAACATAGGTCCACCAACAACAAAGCGTTGCAATACACACAGCATATATCAGAAACTTATACAGCTCACATTGATTTACCATGGGCTCATGATATACTCCCTCATTAAGGGCAGGCCACAGGTGTTAGTGGAGTATGGTTAATAAATAAGCAAAGTTTTTTTTCAAATTAAGTACTATTTATGCAATTTATTGCATGAAAAATCATGAGATTCAGCTAAAAAATTTTGTTAGTGCACGGTTCAGGAACATCAACGACAGAAAAGGCTGCCAATTCAACAACAAAAAGTTCTGAGCAGGAGCTAGCAAATCCCACTTCAGCCAGAAGTTCGCAGTACGGACCAGAAGATGAGCCCAGCACAAAATCAGCTGATGCCCTATTAGGACCATATATACACTAAAAAAAAAACTGTTCCTTCTGGGACAAATAAAACCACAGAAAAAGCAATTCCCATTAGCAAATCAACACCTGGGATATTACTGTGATGAGGTAAAACCATATCTTTTGATATAAAGTAAGAAAGAACGGTCACAGCCATTTAATTAAAGCGCAGTTGCAATTAACAATATGCCATTCTTCACCACATCATCTATCTGCAGTGTATATTAAAAATATTTCAATGTAAAAAAAAAACTAATGGCATGCAAATACAAAAGTACAGAAATGAAAAGGACAAAAATTTAATACTCTTGGCAAAAAAATCTAGGAAGACCACTCCATTACATTTAAAGAAAAGATTGAAAGGCTGCAAGTCAATCATCACAGTGCCAATTGCGTTGCTTCATTTATAGTCCCAACAGGCAACATATATATACATAACGCTAACATATATTTTTGCTGAAAGCAAATAATTCAATTTCTATGCTTTCAGCCTTAATTTTATCTTTAAATGTAAAAGAGTGATGGAAGCTCACAATGCATGCATTATAATATAAACTCAAGCAATGAAAAAACAAATGAAGGAAGGCATACACAGGAGGCGTATATATTTCACGATTACAGTCTCTGAGCCACGCTGTCGCGCAAAGTTCCTGCCGAGACAGCACACTCTTCGTCGTCGTCGGCAGGCTCGGTTGGCGACACGTTGGTTCCGCTGTCCACCTCTTCCAGCATTTCCATCGCGTCGCCGCGCCTTCTTGCCTTGTGCAGCACGCAAGCTGCCAGCACAATGTGCACCGCCTGGCTTATCCTTGCGACGTCGATGTAAAGGAGCCGCTGAAACCGCGCCTTCAGCAGGCCGAAGCTGCCCTCCACAACAACACGCTGCCGACTGTGCGCATTGTTAAATGCCGTCATCCAAGGCTGCCAGTTGGTCGTGGACTGGCGGTACGGCGGCAGCAGCCACGGCAGCAACGGATAAGCAGCGTTGCCCGAAAGGTATCCTCCTGCGCGAATTAATTCACATATATTATATGTACGTAAGAAATAAAAATTAACGAGAACCTCCGGCGTATATGACCGACCGTAGCATATGTAGATATCTGCAAACTCGTAATTCCGAGCATCAATATATCTATAGCTGTTGCTCACAGTTCAGCTTGGTTAAATTAATTAAGCAAGCGGGAACGATCGAGACGATTGATCGATCTCTTGCATATATGCGCGCGCAGCTTTCAGTTTTCTGAACTCTCTTCCGCGCATAATGCATGTATTAAACACGCATTAGTGATGTAACAATAAGAAGTTCTTTAACTCACCTTCGCATTTAGACTCTCCGTCTTTGAAAAGGAAGCTCTCGCGGAGAACCCTGGAGTCGTGCGCGCTGCCGGGGAAGCCGACGAAGACGTCAATGAAGACCATGTCAGCATTGCAGACCCCCTGGAGTATGATCGAATGAAACTTTTTTCTATTATAATAGCTTTCCTCCGACTCCGAGGGTCGAGCAATGCGGACATGGCATCCGTCGATGACCCCAATGACGTCCGGCAGCACTTGTCCGCGACGGCCGATCTGGCAGAAAGCTGCCTTGCTGCGCTGTCGCTCGTCGGGGTCCGGCCAGCATATCTCCCTCTTGCTTATCGAAAACAAGAAATCCAAGATGCGGCTTATTGCCGCGTGTACCGTCGACTCACTGACATCAAATTTGTCGGCGATCTGGTACATCGTTGTTTGAGTTCCGATGTAGGTCAGGGCGATTAGCATTGTCTTGTGAGCAGACACCTGGCGCCGTCCTCGACATCCTTCCGGGTAGAAGGCCGATGCCTCAAATTCGCCAGTGATATCTGCGCACAAGCTTCGCGAAATACGAAAGAGCTTCCGGAATTCAAATTCTAAATATGTGGGAACGACTCGCTCCACATAGAGTGGGACCCTGTGGCGGTCCTGCCTCTCTACATGAGCCGCCAAGACAAGCACGACGCACTCGTCACCGTCGTCATCTTCGCTGCAGTCAACGGTCTCACTCCGGTCAACAGAATCGGTGAGCGCAGCAAGTGCAGCTACCTCTTCGCTCGACATGATGAAAGTGATCAGCAGACGACGCAGCAGACGACGCCGACGCGCGATCCGGCTGCTCGAAACTTTCTTTACGGTTTCCGGCGGCTGCCAGCTCATGTGACCGTGACGCGTTTTCCTGTCAGGGGCTAACTTGCTGGCAGCCAGCGGGCTGCCCGAGCGTAGAAAATCGAAGAGGCCCACCGATCGGCAAGCATCGATGCGCAGCTCGGCTCAAGCGCCGCCCACGGCCGGTGTCACGCTTTGAAGTTCGCACCAGAAAAGGCAAAACATCTATGTTATCAGAAAGACTGCCTGCTATCGTCGAGCAGCGACAAAGCATGCCTGAGCAAGTAGCCAGCTTTCGGCTACAGCTCCACCCGCGGGAACGCCGCGCTACGAACTGCGCCCGGCTGCCCTGGTCGCCGCTAGGCCTATAGCCTGTTTCGCATCGATGCAGTAGCGCACAGCGCTTCAGAAGTCGCTTGCGCTGTAGTAATGGCGCACTGTTGATATCACTGTGCGGTCAACGGCTACATCTCGCAATAAACTAAAGACATGGTCGATTTGCACGACTCCTTCGGCACCGGAGCTGGCTGACGCCAAGTGAGCCGGACCACAACGGCGGGCTAACAGAAGCTGCGAGGTGGTTCTCGCAAGAAATTTGCTCGCATCACAGTTGTCACTTTTACCAGCAACTCAGTGTTGGCCAGTACTCCACAAAAATGATATATTTTTCACATTTTTCTATCCCATGTTTTATTTTTTACGTCAAGAACAATATTCAGCTCATTTTTTGACGCCGGCGCACGGGATTCAGCTAGGCCGGTCGGCCAGCTGGCTTGGTGTACTTCACGTTCGCACCAGAAAAAACAAAACAGCCATGCTATCAGAAAGTCTGTCTGCAATATTCGAGCAATGACAGCATGCCTGCGCAAGAGACCACCTTCCGGCAGCGACACCGCCTGCGGGCGCGCCGGGCGATGGACTACGCTGCTTCCTGACCGCCCTGCTCGTCGCTAAGCCTAGCTAGTTTCGCATCGATGCCGCAGCTGAGGGCGCTTCGGAACAAGCCAGCGCTATAATAAAAATACTACTGTCGTCACCCCCTTCACTGTGAGCCTGTCCCATAATAAAATAAAGATATGCCCGATTTCCGCGACGCCTTCAGCAGTGGATCTTGCGAAAGCCAAGGCCGAGCCGCACAAGGCAGCAGCAGCAAAGCAGCCATGGGATGAAATTTCCTTGTATCGCAGTTGTCCCTTCTACCAGCATCTCTATTGGTCAACAATCCTCAGAAAAGGTGCACTCTTGACGTTCAGCGCAAAACAACAAACGCGCACAAGCACAGCATACCACGATAGAGGCACACGAAAGTAAACAAACACCGACGTCGACTCAACAAAGCTTCTTGTAGCGACGGCTGCCTATCACTGTGGCTAGACCAAGAGGAAAGGTGCGTAAATATTTGAGCCAGGCTAGTTCATTTCGTGTACTGAATGATTATGACAGCTCCAGTATAAGTTTAACTGCTTTCTATAGTATACAAAACAAGTTATCAGTACATCCACTGATGCGACAAACATTAATAATTCTTTAGCCTCGTTACCATACCTCTTAGTTCTGTGGGTAAGGGCGCTTTCCGTAAGGCTGCCGAAAGGTGGATTTCTGAAACGCAGCTTGTCCTTTCCCTTACCTTTCACTCTCAGTGAACTTTCTGAAAGTCGCCCTTCGCGTTAAAGTAAGGTAAAGGTAAGGCCAGTTTGTGAATACGGGGGTTGGAGTTCCTCTGCTGTTCGGCGCTTGTAAATCGAGGCGCATCAAAAACAAAACCACGGGGCACGCAAACCTCATAGACGCGAAGCGCCTTAAAAACTGGCCGCCTGTGGTACCGCCAAGCATCGGTTTTCTTTGCTTCCAACATTCAGGTTGTCTTTTGTCTGCCTTCTTTGTGTGATAAAAGTGAACTATCGGTTTTAAAACAAAACTTACTTCAATATTGAACCGCGCAATCTTCCTTTGTCAGCCTCAGGGATTCGCGCCCATTGTAGGAAGGAAAATTCCTCCAAGGTGGCGTTTCTTGTTCTACGATGTCCCCAACTTGCGAGTTTGGCCTGTGGCGGCGATACCTGTATTTTGGTTCTTGCTATTTTCTACCTTACAAGATCTTTGTTATCAGTAAGAGCGGCGTTTTTGTGATCAGGAGCTGGTATTCTATCGATACAAGCTAACTTCAATTTCTCCTCAGTGTCCCTTTAAAAACCCACCGCCGGCACACCCTCGTCGCTTCCAGAAGCGCCGGGTGGGGGGACGGACGAGAGGGAGAACTGGCGGAAGTGACGCCATTCACGGAGAGTCGGCCGGCCGTCTGGCTGCGCTTGCTTCGCTGCGGCCCGTGCTTTGGCGAACCACAGATCAACGTAATCTTCTGCCAGTGCCGTTTACTTTCTCTCGTTCGGGCGTTCCGTGTAATGCTTGAAGCCTGTATATTAACCACTTTAGGCATGGTACTCCTTTCGAACAGCGCTCAGCACAGATTGGTAGAATCCGTCGGTTGTGTTCCCTTAGCCTCTTCCACGTTAACCAGACAATCTGGTGGTACGCAGCATGCCGAAACTGCCTGCACGAAATATGTGCAGCAATATTTCTCCTATTCGTTATATTACTTTCTTACCTGTTTGTAAACGCTTTGCCTTTTCCAGCTGGTTCACATCCACGCTGAGCTAAGGCCACTTCCAGCACTGTCTTTAAGGCGCACAGTCTTGAACTTTTTTGAGCTCGTTACGCACTGTGTGCCTTTTTGCTTTTTCCTGATTGCTTGCACCTCATGGCAGCACAAGCAATTCTCTTAATCTTTCATCAGCGCGCAGCACATGCAGCTGCACCTAACTGAACAAAAGAACCGATTATATAAGCCTAGTATACTTGAGCAAAGCAACCATTTGCATTCATGAGCGCTTGGTCATGGCTGACGATCGACAATGGCGCCAGAATTCATAAAAATTTGTCCTTGAGTCAGAACGGCAAAGTGGTCCAGCAGCGGTATGCATATATCTGCCGCAAGTAATTCTGTTCGTTATCTCGATAAGCAACAGCAGCAACTATATCTCGCAGCACACTAGTTTTGATGAGCAGCACTGCGAGTTCCGAAACGCAGCCATAATTATTGTTCAAAAGCGTGCTCAGCATGTCCCCCCCCCCCAAAAAAAAAACAAAAAAAAACATGCGGGGGTAAGTGCAGAAGCTTCATGGTTGAACAGTAGCCCGAACATGCGACAGAAGGAAAGCGCACACGGGAGCTTCCTCCCGGTCGCCTCGTCTCTTCGCGCTGCAGTACAGCAGTGAACCCACTCCAACTCATCCATTTTGGCATTCTTTTGTAATTCTAAAAGGCCTTCGGGGGTAATTAGGCAAGTAACTATAAATAAATGAACAAACAAATGCTTACCTCGCGCGACTCGCGTAAGCGTGCCGGTGGTCTGAATTAGATCGTGTTTACAGGCGTGACAAGAAGTTCGTGGCCAGGCTTTTATGGAGCACCGGTACACAAAAACGTTTCGGCGCAATTTACTTTTTTTTATTGCCACTTACAACCTACAGAAAACATATGCACGCGCATGCACCTACGCAAAACATTAGATCAGTCGAGATTTGGTTTTCGTGTTACCCTGGTAGGACGTGAAAGGCCCATACTGGGTTAACGAAATTTCCTACTTGCAGGCGCCGCCATGCGGTCGCTTTTCTATTACTTAGCTTCTTATCAGGCGGTGGCACCAGTTTTCTCTTTAGTCTGTAGTTCTCAACGATTTCGGAATAGGTTTGCGCTCGCTCGTCCAGGTTCCGACAGTCCGGCGGTTCCACGGTTACCCGGAAGCAAAGAATATCGGAATGCGCTTACTACCCTGGAGTCGACGAAGATATTGATAGTAGAGAAAGCTGGGAAGCCCTGCTGCGCAGCGAAGAACCCGCTCGGCAGAAACAAGCCAATCCGCCTGACGGCTGATGCTGCGAAGAGACAAAATCTCTTTGTTAGCCTTTAGTCACGGAGGCTCCGGCCCCCGCCCTCCAGGCCTGCGTGCCGGGGGCGTTGAGCAGTAAGGGGTCATCATTTCCGGTGGAAATAAAAGCTGTCATCCACCCATCCATCCAGTCGAGATCTCCAACACGTGAAAATGTCGCGACTTGACTTTCGCTGCCGGCGCGCACTCCGCGGCGTCGTTGGTTCCGCCGTTTTCTAAAGCTCCTGATGGCTCGAACATGCATGGTGAAAGTCCAAACTGTTGAACACTGCTTGAATTATCCATAATTTCCTAAACGTAGTCCTTAAAAGCCCGCTGAAGCAACGCGCTACGCAGCAACGCCGTCGGTGCCGGCCGGAGATCCCCGTGGATGACGTCACGACAGTCCCGACCAATCGCGGGCAAGAGCGGCGTTCGCTCGGTGCCCTGAGGCGATGGGACGCGTTTTCTTCTAAAAAACTTTTTGCGCTTATTTCTGCTCTTTTTGAATGAGATATTCTGTTTCAGCGGACTAAACGCTACAAAATGACGTAGAGAACTCATTTTTTTCGAAAAGTGCTTCAGCTTCCCTTTAAAGCTGAGGAGAGCGCCCTCGTTAAAAATGGTCTTACGATAGTGAATTTGCTGAAACTCCTGAAGCTGAACTTCCAGCGACATCAAATAAAGTGTTTTTTTTTGTAATTAAATCAGATTTTCAGCAAGAAATATATACGTGCACGTGGCTAACAAACCCTTTCTGCCTGGATGAACAAGACGACAGTCCATGGACGCCAGTTTGTTGTTGATGTTAACGGGTTCATCGCTATGCATACACATGGACTGCTAATTTGCATTACTTTTTACGTGCTTTTGCGTGAGTTTCTCTGGTTATGTAGCGACTTATGCTGTTTTAGTGAACTGCCATTTCCTGCATGAACGTGTATGCGCGCTGCATGTGCGTGATGGCAATGGAAGAGTGAAGCTCATAACCAGCACCATATCGAATAAAGTAGCAGATGCGCTATCCACTGTGTCTTACTCTTGACCTATAGACAGTTGTGGGCAGGTCGGGAGTCTTCACAGGAAGCCACCGCGCAGTGGTTTCCTGTGATGCCACAGTGGCCACCGCGTAGTGGTTTCCTGTGATGCCACAGTGTCGCGACACCCATTAATATGATACATCGTGTCCTTGCATAAGGGCACTTGGGTGCAGAGACCAACTGTTATAGGACGTACAGCGCAGGGTAGCTTGCAGACCTTTGAGAGTGTTGCACCCTGTAGCAGCTGGCGGCCTCTACTAGCTGCTAGTGAAACCATGTCAGAGAGGAGCCAGCTAGCTTAATTGCATTGGGGATTCCTCAGCGAAGAAAGCAAAAATCGTCACACCACGACACCGAACGCGGTCGTGTGCTCAGTCCAAGCCACTGTACGCGATCTGAAATGCGTATAGAAACCCACTTAGAGGCACAGACGCCTTCCTTACAGGAAATAAAGAAACATTGTTTGTCCATGAGAAAGCGCCACTAACTTCCACTACCAGCATGCACATACCACAGCTGGCAGTTTCAATTAGGGAACGCGTAAAATATTAGCAGCCAGCAGCATGCTCCGTTTATTTCTGTCCGCACCTGTTGTTGTTGCCGCCTGTGATGCAGTGGCATATACCCACGGTTGGGGATTGGCCAGGGATTGGTGCAGGTCCAAGCAGGAGAAAAATTCATCCAGATTGATCTCAAACGCTTCATAAATAAAAAAAACAGGAATCTGGGAAAGCGAACAATGAATTTTGAGAAACTTTGACGAGATAGGAACGAAACTCGAGGAAACAGAGGTGAGGGTTAAAATAATAATTTAAAAGTAATAATAATCAATAAATGATTTTGGAGAGGAAAGTAAAGGAAAAGAAGTTAACACACAAAAATCTCCCGGTCTCGATAATTTATATAAATCCTGTCGAATTCAGCTATATGTTTCCAAATTCATACGATCCGCACTGCGCCATCTGCGGTGAAGTGGCTGACTTATACCACTTGCTATGGGCATGCCAGAAAAAAACCAGCTATACAAACAACTAATAACCCAACAACTGGAGACTGGGAGGCGGCGCTGTCCAGCTCTAATTCGGAGGACCGGCTTCGCTGGTGAACCGGGCAAGAGCGGCGGCGAAAGCCAATGGGCTCCTGGATTAAGAGCCCACCCAACTATTCTACGCATTAAACGCTTCTCTCTCTCTCTCTCTCTCGATAACATACCCGTGAAGAATCTCACACACCTGCCTAATGGCATGCCCTTTGACAGTTGAGCCGAAGGAGAGGAGGACGGGAGTAGTAAACGCCAGCTCTATTCGAGCGAGAAGAATTTGGAAATACTTAATTCACTGCCGTGCAAACCGCCGGCAGGAGCGGATGAAATGGTGTAAGGATTCAGCGTCCCTGCACGACGCACAAAGATTCGGCGGCGTGAACCCAGAACGGCATAAACATAGATTAAGGCGAGGAATCCTGTAGCGCATTAGCGTTATGGAGACATCATACTGCCTTGAAGAACATGAACGAAAGCTCAATGGGAATTTTAAGTGTTTGTAGCCAGCTGTAGCGAAGAATGGGCTCATGGCTCAGGTTGTGATGTAGTTGGGAACGTTCAAAATTGGCCACCGTCAGGAGTGTAAGGTTTGGAACGACGTGGGCAACAGGCCCATTGATGGCTGATTTCGACAAGAAATCGGCTATCGAATTTGAAGTAATGCCAGAGTGCCCTAGAATCCACTGAAAACGCACTTCTTGCACATAAAGGGGCACAAAGTACATTAGGGGTCGGTACAAGAGACTAGTCCTCGAGCTCTGAAGCCCTGCAAAGACAGAGGCAGTCCGAGAGTATGATTACGTGAGAAATATAGCGGGGGAACTTTTTGATGTGCCAAACGAATAACGAGAAATTCAGTAGCAAAAATTGGCGTATAATCCGGAACCCGGTCAGAATAACTCCAATCTAATGCGTGGGAATAAACACCTACTGTTGCTTTGTCGTCATGTTGAGAGACGTGAAAATAACTGCGTGGCTCAGATACTGGAACAGATATTCTTCCAGAAGACCATTTAGCAAATTGGCAGCGAAGTTCTTTGCATATTGCGGCAGCGTATGGTCAAAGCAAAGAGCAGCTAGGAGCAGCCTGCATATTGCGAACATATTGCATGGATCTAAGCGAGACTTCAATTCTAGGCGACAGGTACTCTGTAAACACAAATTGAGGCAGCTTGTATTGCGGCCAGTGTTTATGTAGAAACAAAGCTGGGTGTGTAAAAAAAAAATGGAGGAGCCACTCCAGGCATAGGCTCAAGTCCCCTTAAGAAGGTGCGTACTATGAGAAACTGCAGTTCCAAGTCCCGTATGCGGGGTTTTAGAAAGAGGACATCATTTGCCACTGATTTTGGCAAGCCCAGGCAAAGCCGAAGAGCGCGGCTCTCCAAAAACAACAGAGGTTGAGTTTTGTACCTAGAATCTAGGAAAACCGGAGAACAGAACCCGACTGAACTTCAAAATTGGTCTTATATACGCCTTTAGAGAAATAAAAGAGTGTCTCTGCGCATTTCAAATTTCTTATTGCTGATCTGCGTCAGGCGACCGAGAGCCCGCTCATCTTACAGGGCAATACTTCTGATATGAAGTCGCCAGCCTGAATGGGGGTCGTATATTACACCTAGGTATTTTAAGGACTGAATATGTGGGATTTGGGCGCCATGATACAGTATCCAGATATAAAGATGGGACGCTGATGGGAAAACAAGAACGGAAGATTTGTTCACGTTGAGAGTTAAATGTAAGTAGCACAAACAAACTTCCTGGGCATTGAGGTACGTCTACAGTAAGTGGTACAGTGAATGAATGTCTCTAGCAGATGCAAAAAGGCTGTGTCATCCGCATACACATACTACACTTTATTATCATCCTGAATTGTGATGTCTCGCATGAGTACACATGTTAAAAAGTAAAGGCGACAGAGCCGATCCCTGGGGCACACCTAAAGTCTGGGAAAAGGTTTTGGAAGTAAAGGATCCGTCGGAACAGAAGAAACTTCAAACGTTTAGATATTCCGGTACCAATGCAAGAATATAAAACGGTGGTCGAATTTCGTCAAGCTTGTTCAAGAGGATTGAATGCGTGTACGCTGTCATATGCTTTGGCGATATCCTAAGTAACTAAAGCCGCGACCTCTTTCTTCTCAATAGCAACCCAATTCTGCTTTCCAGGTCTAATTGAGCTGACCAGATCGAGCACCCACCACGAAACCCTATCATGAGCAGCACTGAAGGCTTGTAATGCCAAAACATGACCTCTAGCGGCTTTGAGCAATGCGTTCAATAAGTTTGACTAAATTAGACAAGGGGAAATCGGCCAAATATTATCCATTACAAAACCCTTCCTAGGATCTTTGAGCAGTAAGATAATTTTTACGATTTTTCATTCGGGAAGGAGCCAAGCTGTCTCGAGGGAAACGTTACTTTTGTAATACATCAGAGGTAAAGTCTTGCACAAGTCTTCAACGTACCCGTAGTGAACCCGGTGCATCCAGGAGCTGTAGGTTTGAGGCCAGAAACTATAGAAAGTAATTCAGAGGGTTGAACCACGATGTAGTCTGCGCGCGGTGTGGGTAGGACGAACGGAACCACCAACAGCGCTTGAAAGCGCAGAGCAAGACCTTGCGCTGTCTGGTAAAGTTGATTTTTTGCTTCCTGGGACGGTAACGCCATTGACTCTGTTACATGAGAGGTCGGCGAATTACGGTTGCTTTCCACGAACCGGTACAAAGCTGTGCGATTATTTTCGCTGGATAGATAGCTGTTCAAATTGGCATTGTATTCCTCACTCCCCTTACCAATGGTACTTTTAAATCAAGCCGGGATAAATTTGCAATTGATCCAATTCAGCGGGCTCTGGTTATGAGAAGGCTCTTCAAGGCAGCTTTTCTAAGTAGATATGCTTTCCCACTTATCGTTCCACCACCGGGAGGGCTGTTTTTTACTGACCGTTCACTGCACCGTGAACACGGAACGCTCAGAGGCCCCTAACACGGAATAGAGAACTTGCTTAGCGCGATCCAAGTTATCAGATGTTGCAGTGCAGGAGAAAGAGGATTGCACAAGCTTTTTGAACAGTGTGTGGTTTACGAACTTTTGTGGCGAAGCAGTCGCCCTGAGGGGAGGAGCTGCTATGGTGAAAGTGATCGGAACGTGATCACTGGAAGTACCACAACCCACTGTAGACCACGAAGAGACCTGAGCCCCGTTCGCTGCCAACGTTAAGTCAATGACAGAGCGAGAATCGGCACGCATGTAAGTTATTCCTGAACTGTCGCAGCAGCGTGCGTCCCTTGCCGACATCCAGGTCCGAAGAAGCTGCCCACATTCAATGTACAGAAACCCCAAATGACGTGATGAGAATTGAAATCACCAGCTATCACCACTCTGCTGTTATAATGCAAACGATCGTTTAAATAGTCTGTCCTGTGGACACGTGCGGGAATGTGTACATTAGCAACGGTAAGGGGAGCACACTGCGGAGTTGCGATATCAACAGCCAGCAGCTCGCAGTCAGGTCGTGGAAGTTTGTGAGACACATGCACACGATGAAACATTTTTGAAGAAATTAATTTCAGCAAGCCAGCGTCCCGGCAGCAGTTGCAATTGGCTCGGAATACCGGAAAATTTTTGCGAGACAATGAACTATTTGGTGAAAGCCAAGTTTCTTGATGTAAAATTATACTTGGGTTGAATTGTGAGATAATGTTCTGTAAATCGTGAAAAGGTGCAACTAGATGACAATTCCACTGTAGTACTTTTAACCCCGTCATGGTTACTGTAAAAGCAGAGAGGCTGTGACAGCCTCCTTTAACACATCGGTTTTGTGCGGATTACTGGGGGAAACTTTCCGGCTTCTGTGGGCAAATTTCGACTGAGAGGAAGAAGCTCGACGCTTCTGGGAAGGATTCGCCATCTCGACGTCCAAAGAGCAACCGGTAGAAAGGCGGGCATCCCCGGCACCTTGAATCGGCACAAACGAGGACGCAGCAGGAATATGAGTCTGGGGAGAGTCGCCAGAGACGCTACAGGAAAGACTAGTTGGTGGTGCAGGATGACCAACAGCTGAAGGTGCAAACTGAGTAGGAATGACCTAGGAGAGAGCTTCACTGAACATAGTCAACATGCGATCCACAACGCATGCAAGCGCCTTCTCGACAGCTGAGACTTTGTAAGCACCACCTCTACATCAGAATCAGATGTCCTAGCAAGGCCTGCGTAGTATGCCTTTTCCTGTCTGATAGTGCATAGGCATCAGCTCTGGAGCACCGTCTGTGCTGGATGATGTTCGTTCATCAGTTTGTTTTGGACAGCCAGCATAATAAAACACGTTGCGGGGCTAGTTGCTGATGCGTTTTATTTTTTGAAATTAAACAGCTCTACATATTTAGGCCAATACATATATATAGAAGGGCATGACAGCACAGGCGCTGACTTCAACTATGTTTATTGACACTTATGTTCGTTGAATTTATAAAGACGACTTTGAGCGCATGCGCAACTATGACCACAGAATGAAAAAGTCAAGAAAATAGAGGGAGGGGGGTCGCAACAAATTTTTCAAGATGACAGCAAAAAAAACAACATTGTATACATTACAGAGAGTAGACTGCATTTCGTCTAGTTTCAAACAATGTGTATTCATTGACATGCAGGGAGATAGAAGTGGTGCTGACACGCATGTCGCCTCTCGCCTTGATAAAAAAGGCTTCCGATAGTTCCCGAGCTAATCTATCTTTACTTCTCGCCTGAATTTTGATTTTGTCAAGCCGTAGCTGACAGTTGTGATCGTTTTCATGTTTGCAAGAATATGCGCGCGTAGATTCATGCATCAGTCTGATGCGTTTTCCAACGTTATTTCATGTTCCCTGGCACGTTCATTAACACAACGCCCAGTTTGGCCAACATACACTTTGCCACAAGAAAGGGGGATCTCACAGGTCACAACCGTGGCACACCGCACGAAGGGCTTAACGTGTTTTTTTCCACAGCCGGAAATTGCAGGGTCACTTTTGCTGATTTTATGGCACATCTTGGCCAATTTACATGGCGCAGAAAACGCCACAGGGACGCCTTACTTGTTGCCCACCATTTTTAGACTTTGGGACACCTTGTGGTTGTACGGCACCACCACTGGTTTGGCGTTTCCGAGTTTTTTTGGTCTCCATCTATTCTTTGGCCTTATTTTGAATTTCATTAGCACAGCCTCGGTCACAGCTGTCAACACGTGGCCAGGGAACCCTGCTTTGCGCAATTTGGCCACCTCGCCCCGAAAGCTCTCTTGCATCATGTGGGGGCATGACTTGGCGATTGCGGATTCTAGAAAAGGGTCGCAATAGTCCTCTTAATAGTTTTTTATTGGGCCGAATCAAAAGGTAAAAAAAAATATTTCTTGGCTCTAGGGCGGCAGCACCAGCATACATACCCTTCTCCGAGAATGATGTTCAGGTCTAAAATTGGAGACGATTAAGCACATGTAACTCGTACGTAA
Source organism: Amblyomma americanum (assembly GCF_052857255.1). Taxonomy (NCBI): domain Eukaryota; kingdom Metazoa; phylum Arthropoda; class Arachnida; order Ixodida; family Ixodidae; genus Amblyomma; species Amblyomma americanum. The sequence continues at coordinate 422,464,133 of NC_135497.1, read as the reverse complement.
GACAGAGCCTTTTACAATCTCGTCCTAACGATTATAAAATATTCATCGCAATTTACTGATAATGGCCTTGGTCACTTTTCTCCAAATTACTAAAAAATCATCTACATATCTAAAAATCTTCACGAAAGTGCCTTCGTCAGTTAGCGTAGAAAAGTGTTGTCAAATGATGCAAAAAAATGTTACAGAAAACTGGAGCGACACATGATCATATGCAGATGCCCTGGCGTTGTGAAAGCGTCGGTTGTCAAACTAGATAAAAGTAGCGTTGGTATAAAATTTTAAATGTTGCATAAAATTTTCTACACGTAAGCTGGCTGTATATTGGAAGGCGATTGTACCATTTGTTCCTATGCACTGTCTGACAGCAATAAACAGGTCGTTATGTGGTATAAAATAAAATAGACTTTCAACATCTATGGAAAAGGCATATCCAATCTGCTCTCTCTTCAGCATGCTGGCAACATCCAATGAATTCTTGGGGATCAGAAACAGCCAGATTATTCAAGTAGCATGAATTGACTAATATGTTGCTGCCAGGTACCTTTCTTGCTAACGATCGTACTGAAGGGTGCATAGGGTTTAAGGATTTTCATCGCGAAGAGCACGGACAAGGTGTTGACTCGAGTCCACAATAGCTGTCGCAAGGTTCTGAAGTTCATAGGGCCACTGCCTTGGTCTTGACACGGGTTGCGGACGGTTTAACTGCCACAAAGTTCTTGTCTATTGCTATCTTTGCCTTCTCGCTATAAATGCCAGATAGTACGACGACGAAAAAGCCTTCTTTGCTTGCAGGAGGACAGTCCGCTGTTCTTGCAATATGCCACTACCTTCTCTGCCAGCGCTTTTCCTTTCAGGGCGAGTTTCTTCAGTGTGGTCCTCGCCAAGCTGTCAACACCATCGAGGACACGCCTTTCTTCTTTGTCTTTTTCCGATTTCTTTGATACACGGCGGTTAAAAGCCAACAGCTTGTGAATCGGGACGCTAGGCTCAAATCAGTATTTGGGTCCTTTTTCAGGGATGTCCGTGATGTGTTTTGGTTGTGTAACATTGTCTAGAGCGACCGGTACCTTCTATAGCATCCTCTTTTCCAGAAGGCTTCACACCAGTGTGCAGGGCTTGATTTAACATACACGCCCATAACGCATCAGTGGTCTGGACTGCTTGCCACCGTATGGACTGTATCTTTATCTCGGTCAACCATTACACGTCTTCACTGAAACATACCAGGCTTAGCCAATCTTGCAGCATGCGAACTTGCCTCCATATCTCTACTTTTTACGCCTTGCTTACACGTCTTGCATGCCGTTAAGAAAGTGTAATTAATCCAAAAAGGGCACTAACTTCGACGGGTACAATACCTTTCTTGTGACAGAAGGCGACGAGCCTTGCTCTACAGATGGCGACTGCAATGGCGCTCACAATCTTCAAAGGGTCAGGCTTGACAGACGAAACACAAAAGAAAGGGCCCACAGTGGCAGAAAGTTGGCTTAATAAAGCACGTTGCGGGGTAGTTGGTATGCACTTTCTTTTCTTGAAATTAAACAGCGCTACATATTTAGACGAATACATAAAAATGCATGACAGGACGGGTGCTGAAAGACATGCTAAAAGTAAAGATACATTACCCCGGGAACTATCGTAAGCCCCCCCCCCCCCCTTTTTTTTTTTACCAAGGCGAGATGTGACGTGTGTAAACACAACTTTAGTCTCCCTGCATGCCAGCGAATTCACATTGCTTGAAATTAGACGACGCAATGCAGTCTGCTCTCCTTAATCTACAATGTTTTTTGCTGTCATCTTAAGCCCCCCCCCCCCCCTCCTTTTTTGACCTTTTCGTTCTGTGGTCATTGTTGCGCATGCGCTCTTACAGACGTCTTTCTTATAAATTCAACGAACATAAATGTCAATAACATAGTTTGAGTCAGCGCCCGACCTGTCATGTCTTTCTGTGTATTAGTCTAAATATGTAGCGGTGTTTAATTTCAAGAAAAAAAACATCCACCATAATCAGGTGGATGATCGCCGTTGACAGAGACTGGAACTAGACACATTAGATGTGCAAAGCTCTGAGGAATGGTCGTCCCTGCAAAGTCGGCAACACGTCGCTGATTTGCAAGCTTTGCTGCTATGGCCAAAGCGCCAGCAATTCCTTCATTGCAAAGGTCCAGAATGTGGAGGCTCGACGCCTTAAGCTCACCCATCAAAAATTGTCCTATGGCCGTCTATGGTTGTAGTTTCAGCCGGATATACTTTTCTATGTACAACTAAAAACAGCTGCATGGTTCCGAAGCTATAGCTGTATAGTGGTAAAGATTTTTCAATAGCTGGCAATAAGCTCATAATGCAGACAAGTTTCGCAGCATGGATAAAACGCACACAGAAGACAAGGAACAAACAAGACAGGACTGTGCTGCTAGAGCTTGCGCAAGTATCGCTTGCTGTGCGCGGGTCTTGCACGAGTACATGTAGCCAATCTTCGTAGAGTTGAACTTGGCGCCACTACTGAGACTTGAGGATCTTGCACAGTCGTCTCGCATGGCCGATGGACGGCGAAACAACTCCCAAGAGGGCCTGAACCTCTAGGGGAACCAAGCCTTGCTTGATGCAAAAAGACAGAGTGCGGCACTGGCAAGGGGTGACTGCAATTAGATTCACACATGTGAAACCTGGAGAGTGTTTAGCTTGGACAGATAAAAAAGAGCCCAGTGTAGAAGAAATACGTTGAAGTAACACGGTGGTTTGGGCTAGTTGGTTGCAATTCATAATGGAGGCAAGTTTCACAGCATGAATAAAACGCACACAGAAGACAAGGAACAAACAAGACAGGACTATGCTGCTAGAGCTTGCGCAAGTATCGCTTGCTGTGCGCGGGTCTTGGACGAGTACATGTAGCCAATCTTCGTAGAGTCGAACTTGGCGCCAGTATTGAGACTTGAGGATCTTGCACAGTCGTCTCGCATGGCCGATGGACGGCGAAACAACTCCCAAGAGGGCCTGAACCTCTAGGGGAACCAAGCCTTGCTTGATGCAGAAAGACAGAGTGCGGCACTGGCAAGTGGTGACTGCAATTAGATTCACACATGTGAAACCTGGAGAGTGTTTAGCTTGGACAGATAAAAAAGAGCCCAGTGTAGAAGAAATACGTTGAAGTAACACGGTGGTTTGGGCTAGTTGGTTGCAATTCATAATGGAGGCAAGTTTCACAGCATGAATAAAACGCACACAGAAGACAAGGAACAAACAAGACAGGACTATGCTGCTAGAGCTTGCGCAAGTATCGCTTGCTGTGCACGGGTCTTGGACGAGTACATGTAGCCAATCTTCGTAGAGTCGAACTTGGCGCCAGTATTGAGACTTGAGGATCTTGCACACTCGTCTCGCATGGCCGATGGACGGCGAAACAACTCCCAAGAGGGCCTGAACCTCTAGGGGAACCAAGCCTTGCTTGATGCAGAAAGACAGAGTGTGGCACTGGCAAGTCGTGACTGCAATTAGATTCACACATGTGAAACCTGGAGTGTTTGGCTTGGACAGATAAAAAAGAGCCCAGTGTAGAAGAAATACATTGAAGTAACACGGTGGTTTGGGCTAGTTGGTTGCAGTTCATAATGGAGACATGTTTCGCAGCATGAATAAAACGCACACAGAAGACAAGGAACAAACAAGACAGGACTGTGCTGCTAGAGCTTGCGCAAGTATCGCTTGCTGTGCGCGGGTCTTGCACGAGTACATGTAGCCAATCTTCGTAGAGTTGAACTTGGCGCCACTACTGAGACTTGAGGATCTTGCACAGTCGTCTCGCATGGCCGATGGACGCCGAAACAACTCCCAAGAGGGCCTGAACCTCTAGGGGAACCAAGCCTTGCTTGATGCAGAAAGACAGAGTGCGGCACTGGCAAGTGGTGACTGCAATTAGATTCACACATGTGAAACCTGGAGAGTGTTTAGCTTGGACAGATAAAAAAGAGCCCAGTGTAGAAGAAATACGTTGAAGTAACACGGTGGTTTGGGCTAGTTGGTTGCAATTCATAATGGAGGCAAGTTTCACAGCATGAATAAAACGCACACAGAAGACAAGGAACAAACAAGACAGGACTATGCTGCTAGAGCTTGCGCAAGTATCGCTTGCTGTGCGCGGGTCTTGGACGAGTACATGTAGCCAATCTTCGTAGAGTCGAACTTGGCGCCAGTATTGAGACTTGAGGATCTTGCACAGTCGTCTCGCATGGGCGATGGACGGCGAAACAACTCCCAGGAGGGCATGAACCTCTAGGGGAACCAAGCCTTGCTTGATGCAGAAAGACAGAGTGCGGCACTGGCAAGTGGTGACTGCAATTAGATTCACACATGTGAAACCTGGAGAGTGTTTGGCTTGGACAGATAAAAAGAGCCCAGTGTAGAAGAAATACGTTGAAGTAACACGGTGGTTTGGACTAGTTGGTTGCAGTTCATAATGGAGACAAGTTTCGCAGCATGAATAAAACGCACACAGAAGACAAGGGACAAGCAAGACAGGACTGTGCTGCTAGAGCTTGCGCAAGTATCGCTTGCTGTGCGCGGGTCTTGGACGAGTACATGTAGCCAATCTTCGTAGAGTCGAACTTGGCGCCAGTATTCAGACTTGAGGATCTTGCACAGTCGTCTCGCATGGCCGATGGACGGCGATACAACTCCCAAGAAGGCCTGAACCTCTAGGGGAACCAAGCCTTGCTTGATGCAGAAAGACAGAATGCGGCACTGGCAAGTGGTGACTGCAATTAGATTCACACATGTGAAAACTGGAGAGTGTTTGGCTTGGACAGATAAAAAAGAGCCCAATGTAGAAGAAATACTTTGAAGTAACACAGTGGTTTGGGCTAGTTGGTTGCAGTTCATAATGGAGGCAAGTTTCACAGCGTGAATAAAAGCTCTAGCAGCACAGCCCTTTCTTGTTTGTTCCTTGTCTTCTGTGTGCGTTTTATTCATGCTGCGAAACTTCTCTCCATTATGAACTGCAACCAACTAGCCCAAACCACCGTGTTACTTCAACGTATTTCTTCCACATTGGGTTCTTTTTTTATCTGTCCAAGCCAAACACTCCAGTTTTCACATGTGTGAATCTAATTGCAGTCACCACTTGCCAGTGCCGCATTCTGTTGGTTCCCCTAGAGGTTCAGGCCCTCTTGGGAGTTGTGTCGCCGTCCATCGTCCATGCGAGGCGACTGTGCAAGATCCTCAAGTCTGAATACTGGCGCCAAGTTCGACTCTACGAAGATTGGCTACATGTACTCGTCCAAGACCCGCGCACAGCAAGCTATATTTGCGCAAGCTCTAGCAGCACAGTGCTGTCTTGTTTGTTCCTTGTCTTCTGTGCGCGTTTTATTCATGCTGCGAATCTTGTCTTCTTTATGAACTGCAACCAACTAGCCCAAACCACCGTGTTACTTCAATGCATTTCTTCTACATTGGGCTCTTTTTTATCTGTCCAAGCCAAACACTCTCCAGTTTTCACATGTGTGAATGTAACTGCAGTCACCACTTGCCAGTGCCACACTCTGTCTTTCTGCATCAAGCAAGGCTTGGTTCCCCTAGAGGTTCAGGCCCTCTTGGGAGTTGTTTCGCCGTCCATTGCCCATGCGAGATGACTGTGCAAGATCCTCAAGTCTCAATACTGGTGCCAAGTTCGACTCTACGAAGATTGGCTACATGTACTCGTCCAAGACCCGCGCACAGCGAGCGATACTTGCGCAAGCTCTTGCAGCATAGTCCTGTCTTGTTTGTTCCTTGTCTTCTGTGTGCGTTTTATTCATGCTGCGAAACATGCCTCCATTATGAACTGCAACCAACTAGCCCAAACCACCGTGTTACTTCAACGTATTTCTTCTACACTGGGCTCTTTTTTATCTGTCCAAGCCAAACACTCCAGGTTTCACATGTGTGAATCTAATTGCAGTCACCACTTGCCAGTGCCACACTCTGTCTTTCTGCATCAAGCAAGGCTTGGTTCCCCTAGAGGTTCAGGCCCTCTTGGGAGTTGTTTCTCCGTCCATCGGCCATGCGAGACGACTGTGCAAGATCCTCAAGTCTCAATACTGGCGCCAAGTTCGACTATACGAAGATTGGCTACATGTACTCGTCCAAGACCCGCGCACAGCAAGCGATACTTGCGCAAGCTCTAGCAGCACAGTCTTGTCTTGTTTGTTCCTTGTCTTCTGTGTGCGTTTTATTCATGCTGAGAAACTTGTCTCCATTATGAACTGCAAACAACTAGCCCAAACCACCGTGTTACTTCAAGGGCAATAAGCACCGCTTTGGGTGCGTATAGACACGCATAAAAGGCCATAGACGGACATAGTTTTTTCCATAGACGCTCATAGGCCGTTTTTATATTGGCAGACGAGTACTAAGACCCTGCAAATGTTGTGATCAGACTCTCTTGGCACACGAGAGCCATCAGCATCTCTGGTACAGCGGAACACTGATATCAAGCCAACACCCTGGCGTCCTGGAAGTTCTCAAGCATTTCATCAGGATAAACCGATGAGTGGAAAAGCAGGTGTTAATGTCGTTTTGACAGCCCCAAAGAAACTGAAAAACCTCTGCCGGCGTGTGAATGCAGGTCAGCCAAAAAGGCAGCAAGGTGCACAATAAGCCACCAGAATCGCTTCGTGGAATGCGTACGTGGAAGCCGTTGTGTATTCAATACCTTTAAAATGTGAGGAAAAGTATGTTGGGCAGACGGGCAGGTGCACCAACGAGAGACTGAAGGAGCACAAAATTAAAGTTGATCAAGCCTGCAGGCATTTAGGTGTTCATGTATGGGACTGCCCCTACAAAACAGCTGCAGCGGAATTCAAAAGATGTAAAGTGTTGAATAAACACAGTGAACAGTTGGTCCGCGAGATTACAGGGGGCGCCGAGGTGCCAAACGAAGGGAGCAGTTCGCAACCAAGCCGTCCATATTGTTAACAAAAAAGGAACTTCAGCTATTGGGCGTGCAGTAATCTTGTTCTGAGTGTGCGGGACGAAGTGTGTATCATGGTGTAAAATGGCATGTCTGTGACACGTGAGCTGTCCATGCGAATATAAGAAGCTGTGCCCTTTCAAACTGAACGTTGTTGAAAGTCAGCGTTCGTTGTGTGTGCTTCTCTTTTCGTGTCCCGCCTACGTTTTGCGCTGTTAACACCAGGATGAGTCCACGCCGCGGATTAGGCATTTGGTACAAGCAAGTTCCTCAGGTATGAAGGGTTTAACTGGAAAAGACGCGAAAGATGTGCAATGCAGCAAGTGCCTTCAGCTGCTCATGGATCATTTTAGAATTTTTCAGTTCTAGGGCTCCTTCTCCAATAGGTACAAGCGCAACTAGAATCTCACTGACGCCATTCAGTCCGAGAGAATCAAGGGGTAAACTTTGGGCCGCCAGACTGGGGAACAGGGTGCCGGACCCCCATCCGGGATGCTAAAGGCATAGCTCGAAGCCAAAGGGGACATTAAACTACCACTTAAATAATAAAAAAAAACACCTGGCCAAAACACCAGCGCATGGAATGGCCTCACCGTAGAAGACAGATTCAGTCCAGAGGAGGCAACTAGATTGAAGACAGGAACTGCACCCCATTTCTTTATCTTCTTTTCACCTTTTGCGTTAGATTCTCTTTGACCGTTGGAATGATGCGATTTACTATGGAAAATATCACGTGTTATTTCTGTTCGGTTAACAATTGTTAACACCTGAACAACATATTTCGTAGGTATAATAAGTGTCTACTTGAGGAAAGGATAGATTTTTTGCATGCGCTGTTCTGACAAGGAAGAGAACGAAGACATGAAATCGCAACGGATGTGCCCCTGCTTCAGGGGCAGCAACAACAACATCCGAACAGCGTCACTCGAAGCACAACGGCAACAAGCGCAGCCGAACAGCCCGTCGAGATGAGGGCAGGGTACCTTTCGTTGCCAAACGTCCACGTGCAACACCCTTTGTCCCTCGACGAAGGCGAAATAGCACCCGCTGCGACGCCTAGACCAGCAACGCCTTCCGCAATAGCGACCCAAGCCTCGCTAGGAAATGTTCGCGCGGAGCCGGTCCACGTCGGGGGTGTTAGCAGCTCGAATTCAAGTGAAGCTGCTCGCCAAGTGAGTTCAGCTCCAGAGCCAAAACGCCGCGCCTCGTTGCCACTGCCGAAGCTATGGCAAAAGTATGGCTGGAGCAAGCGAGAGTCCCCGCCCTTCTTGCGTCGTTTCGCTTCCGCTCTGACCAGAACCGTGACAGAGCGTGCGACCGTGTCACAAGAGACCATTTTTGGGAGATTGGAATTCTCCTCAAGGTCGCCTTTCCACCCGTCAACATCTCGCGGCGGGCAACAGACAAACCCGCGAATGGACGGCGACCCGGAGTCCCGTGGTCGGCCACAGGCGCGCCGCGACGAGTTGGTGCAGCGGTTTTCATTGGACGGGCAGCCTCGGGCAGCGGTGCAGCCGCCGTCTCCGGCCGCGCTTTTCGGCCGAGTCGTGCGAGCCGCCGGGAACGCGCTGCGCTCAGGACGCTCTTCGCTCACCCTGTTGGCTTCGCAACAGAACAGCGAAGATCCAGAGGCCGGCACGGCCTCGTTGGATTCCCTGCCGACGAGCGACGACTCCTCGAGCCGAGAGCCCTCAGTCGCCCGCGAAGACAGCTCCGAAACGCAGATGCGGAGGTTGTTGTTCCTGGGCCTCTTCATGTTTGCGGCGTCCATGCTGACAGCATTTGTTTTTTTCCACTCGCTTGACGCCGTTGGCCCCCCGACCTACCAAGCAGGGACCCAGGAAGCGACTGGACTCCCCACGGTGGCCGCCGAAGAAGACGCGGTCGGCTACGGAGAACAGCTTCCGTCCCTCGCTGCTGAACCTGTGATGAACCTGCGGCCACCCCGGAGCCCACCATCCAAGGACGGGTTGGGCGCAAACGCACCGCTCAAGCAGACTGCAGCGGGCACCAGCGCGACTAGGGGAGTACTGAACGCACAAATCCGCCACTCCGCCTCTGGAGAGAGCTTCGGAAGTGAATAAAGTACGTTCTGTACTAAACTCACGCTTCGCATGCGCGCGTTCGCTGATTTTGCTGTTTGTGCGTTTGCCGACAGGCCCATCCTCGCGCATGTATACCCTGCCCAACACTCGCCACCCAGATCTTATGTGTGTCAAGGCCTCAGAAATGGGTGATGCCGATGACACCAAGCGCTGGCGATTTACCAGGAATTTGGGACAAGTCTAGTTAGCTTGCTTTGCCACCACACGGCGCAATACAAGAAACTAATGGCTGTACTTTCTGCGGGGAAACAAAAACGGCAACAAAACAAGGGAAAAACAAAAACACTTAAGCTCCGCCTTAAGGGTATGACACGATAGCGTTAATGAGTTAATGCCTATATATATGCGGAACTGGTCATTCTCTACATCTGTAGATCGCTTGGGGTACTCATATCCTTGGCGCATTGTGCAGCGGTTATGCGATGCACCATTGCACTGGAAGATGGCAGGCGCTCCCAGTGCTGGGCCCATGTGACCTAGGTTGCTCTTCCCGAGCGACCAGTCATTAATTTAACTGCCACCTGGCACGGAGGGCAGTTTGCTCGCAGTCCGGTCGGAAGATTGTGATGACAGCACATGGTCTCGCGACCCAGGTGGCCCACCCTGATTGCCGGAGCAGCGGGTTGCTCCGGATGTGAGGCTTGAAACGATCGCCAACGCCGACGCTGGGCAGTTTTTCCGACGTGGGGCTCTAACAAGAATACACTGCGGTAGCAATCTGAGATGGTCTGTTCGGTGCAGCGTTAGATCATTTGGTCGTGGTGCAAGTTATTTCAGGGATACAATGTTTTATGTACACACACGAGCTATTACAAATGCTTCAGCTATCGGTATAAAATCATCCCAAAACCAAACACTTAGAGGCAGCATATCTCTATAAGGGAGGCAAAGCTGTGCATGCCACCAAGAGGGAAAACACTCTGGTTTTAAATTCGTCTGGTGGTACAGTTCTTGAAGAGGAACAATCATTTGGCTAAAATGGGATTTCTTAGAAACAACTAATTCACAATAGCGGTTTATCATGCCACTTTTCCGTAGGCTATGTAGTCCAATTAGAATCTTAAGGGATTTATCAACATATGGCAAAGCTGTAAGGTACTGTAAACTGAGAAGTATAAATCGATTCTTAAATAGTCCGCAGTAGGGCATTCGAAAACAATATTTCCTCTTTACAATTAAAGAAACAATGCTCAAGTGTTTTTAGAACGTCACAGTGACGGCAATTAACCGACGACACAAAAATTTCCCTTTTTCTGAAGCCATATGTCTTCACGGGCAAGGTCTCCGTCTGCAGCTTGTAAAAGAAAGTGATTGCGTACGGTGAAAGTGACATTTTACGCACGCGCGCGAGTACATGTCTAGTCAATCCAGAGCACATTGAACGGTATATTGGCGTGGATGCATCGGCTTATAACCTTACAGCGTGAGATGGGGTAACCTGTTGTGTAAAAGTCAATTTTGGAGGATTTTTCTCCTTGTTCCGTCAAACACGGCTTTGAACAATGGAAATCCCAGGCCCTGTTCTATTTGTCACCCGAAAGGACACAGCCATTCATTGTGTAAACTTTGAATGGTTTTGGAACAAACGTTAGGGGAGCAGTCGAGACTCCGCTGCCTTTGACGTGTGTTTGAGATCACCTGCAACCTATATCTCGTGGATAAACCCAGTTCGTTTGCTGCGCGATTAGTTATACCAAAAAACGCGACTTTTCTCTTTGAAGTGCCAGAGTATTAACGATAGGGTGGCAGTTATCGTGATTAAGCTTAATTACAGTTATTAATTGAAGGTAGTATAGGCCTGCGCGCCTAATTAGTTAATTCGGCCAATTAATTAACCATTTTGGTGACAACTGAAAATAATTGAATTTAAGTCAGCCTTTAACTAATTCATCAGTTCGAATAAATTACCGGTTATCTTGTGAAGTAATGAACTAATTCAACTAATTTATTAATTCAATCAATGAGTTATCCTGTTAAATAATAATTCGATGACTTTAATATTCATTCAAGTTCATTACATTATATGTAAATAAGCATTTGATTAATTATCTCTATAAAGAATGATTGGCAGTTCATGCGGAACAGCAGGGGAGAGTTATTCGTAGAGTTCGCAGAGAGAATTATTTTAAAGATCATGAATACCTTCTTTCGCAAACGATAGAAGAGGAAGTGGACGTGGCAGAGCCCCAATGGCAAGACTAAAATGAAGTAGACTTCATACTATGTGCGCCCCCTGGCATCGTGCAGGATGTGGAGGTCCTCGGAAAGGTGTGTTGTAGCGACCACAAGACGGTATGGTCTCGAATTAGCTTATCCTTGAAGAGGGACCGGAAGAAGAGAGTGAAGAGGAAGTCCATTAACGAGTTAACGGTAAGAGGGAAAGTAGAGGAATTCAGGTTCTCGCTGCTGAGCAGGTATTCGACTTTAACCGCGGACGACGATATTAATGTTCAAGCATTGAACGACAATTTCGCAGCTATATTTACGACGTCCGCAGTAGAAGTTGGTGGCAGAAATTTTAGACAAGATACCGGAAAGTTCTCTAAGGAGATGAAAGATCTGATTAAGAAGCGCCAAACCATGAAAGCATCTAACCACAGAACAGGCAGAACAGGACTGGAAGAGCTATCAAAGCTGATTAATGAGCAGAAGGTAACCGACAAGGAAATTTAATATGGACAGGATCGAGCATGCTCCCAAGAACGAAGGTAGCCTAAAAGCGGTGAAGACGAGATGCATGTATTGAGACAAAGAGGGCCATGACATTAGCAGTATGGATAACATAGTTAAAGGGACCGAATTGTTCTACACAAGCCTATACAGTAGCGAATGTAATCAGGAAATTAATGAGACAGGCAGTAGCGGTACAGCAATGCATGAGACATCCCGCCAGTAACGAAAGAGAAAGTAAAGAAAGCCATCAGAAATCGGGCTGGTATGCATGGTGAGAACATACGATTAGCGCTGGCAGAGCCGCGAAGGAAATGCATTTTAGAGGTGCCTCTTCGCGGGTACGGTGGTCAAGCGTGTTGGAGAAAAATGCATCCGTGTAGCGCACATTGCGGTGGGATCCGGCGCCGCCAACGAAATATAAATTTTATCGCCGTTTTTGCTGTCCCAGAGCCTGCGGCGAGCGCACCAAACCCGCAGCGAAATACCTTCCGACAAATCCTAATGCGATGAGATCTCGATTACATGCGCCGCGCAAGTCGACTACTCGTCTCAATCCATCGTTCGTCTGGCGCATTAATGCGACGCGCTTCCATAGTGCATTATCGCTGTTTGAATAAATGCTAAACTCTAGAAAGCTGATGTGATGCGATGCGCCATTTGTAGCATTCATGTAAACACGGCTTTAGGAGCAATGCAAAGGAGAAAAAGCAGCTTGTGAGGATCAGGTAACAGCAGATCTGTTGAAGGACGGTGGGAAGACTGTGCTAGAAAAAGTAGCCACCCTGTATACGCAATGCCTTATGACCTCGACCGTACCAGAAACTTGGAAACATGCAAACATTATCTTAATTCACAAGAAAGGAGACGCCAAGGCTGGAAATATTAAAGAACGATCAGCTTAATATTTGTTGCCTGCAAGGTAATTTATTTACAAAAATAATCGCAAATGGAGTCAGGATAAGCTTAGGCTTCAATCAAATGATCAGGCAGGTTTTCGTAAAGGCTACTCGACAATAATTCATATTCACACTGTCAGTCAGGTGATAGAAAAATGCGCAGAATATAACCAACCCCTGTATACAGGGTGATTTTTTTAACCTTTACAGATTTCTGTTTAAAAAACTGAGAGATACGTCGGGCGGTCTTTTGAGCTGGGTTGAACAGCAGGGCGGACATTATGTAACTCATATTGATGAATAATTAGACGACTAGTTAGCCTAAGTTAACTAGTAAACATATTTATTTTACACTTTGCTTCCGCGGTGGCTCAGTGGTTATGGCGCTCGGCTGCTGACCCGAAAGACGCCGGTTCGATCCCTGCCGTGGCGGTCGCATTTCGGTGGAGGCGAAATTCTAGATGCCCGTGTGCTGTGCGATGTGAGTGCACGTTATAGAACCCCAGGTGGTCGAAATTTCCGGAGCCCTTCACTACGGCGTCTCTCATAGCCTGAGTCGCTTTGGGACGTTAAACCCCCATAAACCAAACATATTTATTTTTTATTTTAGGGAGCAAGGTTATACTGCGAAATTGATGGTCGTCAACATCAAAGGTAAGACCTGTTGTTAAAACCTTCTTTATCGGCAAGGTGTTTCGAAATGTCGGACATCAAAAACACGCATTTCAAAGCCTTTTTGAGTTGGCTTTTGCTCATTGCATATTTACAAAATAGCATCTCTCGCTCTTATTGTGCATAAAACACAGGCGCAGTTGATGTGTTTGACGATGTAGGAGTTAAATTCATTTGACTGAGGATACCACGCGCAGCAACGCCATATTATAATTAGGTAATGTGGGAAAGCAAACTCAACAAGCTTTCTAATGCGTGTTTTGACATGCGTATTATGTGCGTACTATGTGTATTTTGACGTGCTCCGGAGCGCTACACGGCTCCATATCCGGAGGTATGCCTTCCAGTGTCGCCCTCCGCATTCTTTAATATCGCCTCCTTTTCTCACCAAAAAAAAAAAAAAACACTTTCCTCTAGTTTCTCAACCATTCTGCTCTTAAGGGGAGTTCGCGTGTTCTCTGATCGTGAACCTCAATTTTGACTTCCGAGGAGATATTGTTCGATGGGCTCGAAATGGCCCTCTGGTACATTTATTCTCTCTATAGCATTTGCATCCAAGCTCTCGTGGTTTTGCGCTTTTCGCTAGGTTTCCGTTCAAAATAATTGGTCATCGCTGCCAAAGTGGCCTTTCTTTTTCGGAATAAAACTGTCCTATGCCAGCACTTCTGAGCAGAAGTCGTGTCATCAGGCGGCCGAGCTGAGCTCCCAGGTTTGTCTCTGACACTATCGTGGGGACGCTGCTCACTGTCAGTTTGGCATTTGAAGTCAGCCTCTGCGCGAATTTCAAAGCACCAAAGAGTGCACTCTTAGCTTTCCGATAGCTGTTGGCATCTTCGTCAGACAGGCGTGCCACCGCGCAGGCGACACCACACCGGAGGATTGCCAGAAACAATATCGTCCAATCGCCTTGGTCCAGCTGCTCTTCCGTACAAATGCCTTCAAAGTTTTCCAGAAAACTTTGAAGCTTTCGCCTCTTCTGAATACTATGCTAGTCTTTTGTGAGTCTGTAAGTATGCCGAAGCGTGGGAAAGCGAGGATGTTCGCGAATGTAGTGGGTAGTGCAGTTACCTGTGGGGAATACTCTTCTTTACCATGTATTTGATATGCTGTGCCGTCCTTTCCCCAAGATTTGATTGAACGAGCGTTGAAAATTCCCCAATTGGTTATTGTTCCAGAGGGAATAAAAGAGGCTGCTTTTTGGGGAACCAGGGGTTGATTTCGTCCGGGTGTTCTGTGAGGCAGTCATCTGTAAATAGTTTCTCCTTGTTGTCCTTTCGTTCGGTTTTATTTATTTCTTTAGTGTAATGAAACAGTTAAACTCTCCCGAAGTTGTGTTCGAGTAATGTGATCGAGTAAGTTCGAACCTGGAAGGCTTTCTGCATCTTATCACGGTCGCCGGCATTTTACCCCTCTGAACAACATGAGAGGGAAGGAAGATCACAACCCTCCCCTCCTTCCTGGAGTGCTTGGCTTCACACGGGTTCGGCAGATTATCAGCGGGCTTTAGCGGAGCAAGCGCTGTTCTTCACTGGATCTTAGTGTTTTTCCTCTTGTCCTCCTCCTCCTCCTTGGTATTGCTTGCTTCTAATGCTTGATGCGAAAAATCATCTGCCCGTTGTACAAGGATCTCCTTCGCTGATGTCATAGATTAAGATGCATTCAAAGCGCGTCGTTTGTCTAGCGCTCCGCTTTCACAGCGGATGGTTACTACCACCAAACAGCGACTTATTCCTTGTTTCCACTTTATTCCTTTACGCACCCGAAAAAATAACACTGTTAGGCTCACACTAGGCGGCCATTATTGACGAGCAGGCGAGAGTTTCGTTAAATTTCAAAACACTTGGGAGTCTCTATTTAGTCTGACTCCAGAAGTCCTCCGTAGCACCGCCATATTGGATGAATGGAGGCGCCCCCCTGAAGATAGTGAAAATCACCAATACAGGGCACCACAGACCTGCGCCAGTTCTCTCGATCATGAATGCGCGTCATGTAAACTTTGTACATAAAGTTCTTCCTTTCGTCGCAACTTCTCATCTCTGCTTCGTCAGGCACGACACCAAGCCGAAGACGTTGATGTCGACGCTAACCCCGTCTTAACAACCTCTAAAAGCTTTAACAGTGAGAGCTGTTGTATTTACGTTTTTGGCACTTGTTCTTTAAACATGAAAACTGCTAAAATGGCAGGATGATACAGAAAAGTAGCACACGGGACTAGCGAAGTTTCTTTTCTGTGCCCCCTCCTTTGCGCAGTATTTATGTTTAAATAATGTCGTACCAACTAGCCTCCAAATGCGCTCTTTTAGGCATTCAGTTGAGGAACGGGGGGGGGGGGGGGGGGGTCGGCTATGAACTTGGCTTCAGGGCTTTACCCGAACGTAATTAGCTACAGCCAGCGCTGGCGGCCGGAGCGCGCAGCGGGTGGTTTTGTCTTTACGTTGATTTACGTTACGCTAGGCTTAGCGCATGGCTTCGCGTACCGTCAGCGAAATCTAACGAGTCACATAGAATTGGCGCATATGCGTAGGGCGTAACTGTGATGAAGATAGTGAAATATGCAATAAATAATAACCATTAAATGGAATGTTAGTGCAACATCATGAATTGATCTAAATCTTTATGAAACAATGTAAGAAAACCTAATTAGTAAAATTGTATGTTTCAGAGTCGAAAAAATGGCCTGAAAGGATACTGCGATGTAGGATGAAACAAACTGTCACTTGAATTGACTCCCTGGCTGGTAACTACAGGATGGGGCTTCAGCCGACGTGTTCAGAGGCACAGCCAGGTATCTTATTTATTTGAGCGTTTCAACCAAAAAAGAAGAGGCATAATTGGTCGGCCGCATTGCCGGCAGTTGATTTTGCTATGCTGAACATATTTCAAGAGGCCGCGTGCCATGCGTGCCATATGAAATGATGGCCTCGTATATTGATGGACATTTATTAAGGCGCATCACCATACTAGGAAAATGCAGTGCCTATCATTACTTTGCCCTCGTACTCTGGTGTCGCATAATAAATATATCCATACTATGTGTTTCTACGATAAAACACAGTATAGATGCGTTTTTTTTTTGGAGGCCTAGAAATGCAGACGGAACGAGGCGGGGCTAGGAACAAGCAGGTGAATAAAGCTCTATGCTATCCTGCCAACGCGGTGGAAGGGCATCCGCGTACTACATGGAAGGAGGAAACTGAGGGACGCCATATTTCAGCAAGCACAACATTATTCAGTGCTTGGGAGTATAATGATGGTGGTGCGCAGTCAACATTGGTACGTTCGACTCAAAGAGCCAACACCTACTTCCCTCTTCGTCAACATGCCCTCTGCGCAAATGTCCGGATAACCATGCTTGACACTCTTAACAGTCGTAAATGCTCGGTGTGTAAAAGCACGGGAACAAGGCTCTAGAGCAAGGGAGCCTCGTAGGAAAACTTTGTCCCAGGGTGACTAAGTTGCTTAAGCCTCGAGTTCTTCGCGTCTCATGGCGCCAACAGTATGCCTGAACATGTCTCCTAATTCCAACCTGCAGGAGGTGATTATTGCTCATTACCTATGTCCACTTTGTTTAACCAAGACTTCCAATTTTTCCGCGCTCTCTGTGGACTTTTGGACCGCTGTATTTATTACCGGACAATATTCAGGAAAAAAAAGGTTAATCTTTCTTTCAGTAGAATTTTCGAAACACCATTATTCTGCCTTCATTTCTGTGAAATTGTGACTGTACTACACTGCTCGTCCGAAAATGCAGGTACCTGTATATTCACATAACCTTTATGGTATTCAGAGGCCTCGCTCGAGCTGTCGGCCTGTCGCTTGCTTTCCCATTCGCATAAGGCTTGCGAGGGTCCTCGGCCGAAGCGCACACGCCGGCTATTGAGAAATTCAGCTTCCTTCTTGCGTGACGCACCGTTCACAGTCTGCGTCCGGTAATAATAGCCCCCCCCCCCCCCCCTGCCATTAGAGAGTTATATCATATCGTTACCGTGTTTACGTTACCGTTTACGGGGCCCGGCTAGCGACATCTGCGCATTCACCGCCACCTACCGGTCCGCTAGCACTTTACGGAATCTCTTTTAGTGATGCGGAGAGTCAGCGTTCGCTCGTAAACGAACATGGCGGCGCACTGCACGGCCGCTTCGGACCAAATACAGCACCGCCGCCGCGTTCTTCGGCGCCATTTCTCGCTGTAAATGAAGACATTCGCTTATAGTTTGCAGACTCTCACTCATACGTCGAGGTTTAACTAATAACCAGGCCATGTTTTTGAGGTAATTGGCCGATTTTTGAGCAGTTAAGCCTAACTATATGTCGTGTACTTAGCCAAATAGCAACGACTATACTGCAGCTCTTTAGTTTTGTGCCAGATTTAACATTTTACTATATTTTCGTAGTCTTTCGCTTGAAAAATAAAGACCGGTAATTCCCTTACTATATTCATCAGTAACTGCAGAAAATAAAGTTTCTCCAACCCAGAGTTGGCGCGCATTGACTTACTGCCACTAGATGGCGCCACTGTGTTTACATCCAAATATCTGAAGAAGCAACGATGCGGCACGGCAAACAGGTGTCGTAGTTGCGCTTTTTTGCAGCATTCGCAGCGCAACGTGCGCTGCGTAGGCAAGCTTACTGAGGTCGACGTAGTGAAATTGTCTACTGGCCAGGGTAGGCAAAAATGTCTAGCTTCACGGGCACATTTGAAAAGCGGCTGAGTCGGCTGTTAGCTGTAGTGTAGTCGGTACGTCTCTATATGCAAATATTATTAAAG